>NC_142435.1:142370000-142995000 GCF_059453495.1 Arachis ipaensis | reverse complement strand
TCACATGAGCAAATAAATAAATAAATAAAATTTCAAATATGTAAGTTGAAAATTTAGTTCTGGTGGGTTGATTAGGACACCGATGTTTGATTTGAAAAGAAAAACCAAAATAAAATAAATTCTCAAATAATTCGTTTGCCAATTCTAGGTAAATGTAAAAAGAATGGTTATTAATTAATTATTTGTATATAATATATTAGAATATAAAATTTCAGACATTTATATTTATAATAAAATTTTATATAAAATGATTAATTTTATA
The DNA here is from genome assembly GCF_059453495.1 of Arachis ipaensis. Classification (NCBI taxonomy): domain Eukaryota; kingdom Viridiplantae; phylum Streptophyta; class Magnoliopsida; order Fabales; family Fabaceae; genus Arachis; species Arachis ipaensis. Next base: position 142,994,738 of record NC_142435.1, on the reverse strand, counting down.
AATAATATAATTGAACTAAATTTATATTTATAATCAAATCCGAATACTAATAACCATATAAAAATATAGTAGTGGATGATTTTTTATATTCATAAAAAGTTTGATTATGCTAATGCCAAAATATTTGATTATTTTGCTATGAAATATTTGATTATTCTATGGTACAAAAATTTGATTAATTAGATGATTAATCACTTTGTTAAGAAATATATGAAACAGTGCGGAGGGGGCTATGGAGGGATATTTGTCCGTTACAGTTCAAGAGTCAAGAACTGAGGCAGAAGATGATTGATGGGTTGTCTATGGAGGTTGGAAATGGAAGAGAAACTCGCTTTTGGGAGGACGTCTGGCTACTTGGAGGGTTGTTGAAAGATCGATTTCCTAGACTTTACTCTGTTTCAAACCAAGTAGGATCAGTGATAGGGGATTGTGGGTTTTGGGATGGGTTAGAGTGGATATGGAACTTCCAATGGCGCCGAGAATTGTTCCAATGGGAGTTGGATCTTGTGAACCAGCTACTTGATGAGTTAAGGCTGGTTAGACTTGCATATGACAGACAGGACAAAATTGTGTGGAAATATGACAAACAAGGTGTTTTTACAACTAACTCATTTGTGCAGGTAATGCAGGCGGACATGGTCCCGGAGGAGATCACAAGCTATAGCTTTACAAGTACTATCTGGAAAGGACTCGTGCCCCCAAGAGTGGAGGTGTTTGTTTGGTTTGCATTGACTGACAGAATCAGTACGAAGGAGCGACTGAGTCGACTTGGAGTTATTAACCAACAAGATAACTTATGTGTATTATGCAATAATTGTGTCGAGTCTGGTCACCACTTGCTTCTAGGATGTAGCTTTTCTTGGCAGGTTTGGTGCGCATGGCTATCTTATGCTGGTAGATTATGGTCTTGTCCGGGTTCGTTGAAGGAACATTTTCTAAGTTGGACTGAGGTCACAGCTAGAAAGGCGGATCGTAAGGCATGGATGGTGAGCTTCTGCGCGATTATCTGGAATTTGTGGTTGGAAAGAAATAGAAGACTATTTCAGAACAAGAGTAAAGGAGTGGAGGAGATTGTTGACATGTACTCTCTGAACTACAAGGAGTGGCTCGGTGCAAATCCCTTTGGTTGTTGATGGCAATGCCGGAGATAACATGGGGATATAAGTTCCTGTTGTGTTGATGCTTGACTTTTATTCTCCGTTTTGTATTGCTCCACTTCACGTGTTGAGCTCCACTTTAAAAAAAAAAAAAAAGAAATATATGAAACAAAATCGGGTGTGTCTAAAATGAGCTCAGCAATTATGTGCACATTAGATGCGTCATTTTTTATTAGCCATTAGATTTTATTAAATGAAAATCAAAGAATGTTATAAAAGAAGAGTATTGATAGACTTTATAAATATAAAACATATTAGTGTATACATATATAAATATATTTTAAAAATAGTAAGTGTAATCTTTTGTTTTAAAATAAATAAATATAAATAAAGTATATATTACATACAAAAATATTTTTTATTTATTAATATTAATTATTAGACGGTATTACTTTTAATTATTACATGAAAATAATCAGTTTTTTTGTTAACAAAATTAAAAACATTGTCGCTGTTAATTTTGTTAAAAATATATTATTATTATTATTATTATTATTATTATTATTATTATTATTATTATTATTATTATTATTATTATTATTATTTCTGCAGTGAAATTTTAACTCTCATTTTTGACAAATAATAAAAAACACACTCTCGTTTTATAGTCTCATTTTATGCACTGTTATATGCACTAATATGGCCATGTGGGTACCCACGGTTATATTTTTATGTTGTATTTTAAAATATTATTTTAATATGATAAAAATTTTATTGTATAATAATTAATCTTAATTAATAAAAAACTTATATTTTTTGTATTTATGTATTTTATATTTATTTATTTAAAAATAAAATATTATATTATTATTTAAAATATTGTATATTAAAAAATATTTATTTATGTATTAAAATATTCTATATTTATTAAAGTTCATTAATATTCTTTTGTTATATTAATTTTTTATTTTTATTTAATAAAATCTAATAATTTATATAAATGTGACACATCAAATACGTACAAAATTATTGAGTTTATTTTAGACATATTCATATCGGATCATATATCTATACTATTTTGGTCGTGTATTGTATAAAAAAACCGTTATAACCCTAAGATTAAATGACTATTTTTGCACTTGAAAATTTTCAAGTTCGAAAACATGACTCTGAATTAAAGAAACGAACCTATGACTCCTAAAATATCAAAATTTATTTTTACAAAATCCATTGGCTGTCACCTCTTAGTTGTTATTATTAAGATTGTATTAAGCCTGGTATGTTAGGCATGTATCTGGTAACTATCCCTGATAATCCTAATTTCTTATAGTGGGGGTTACACAAAATTTGTAAGCTTTATCATCAAGTTGCAAGTTAGGAGGGGGATTAGGATTTATAAATTTGGGGTCTAATAGAAGTTTTCAGTTAGTTAGGATTCACAATCATACTACCAAGCAGTGGCGGAACTAAAGGGGGGCCGGCGTAAGCCGTGGTCCTCCTCCTCCGTCTTCAATTATATATATATTGATAAATTAAAATTAAAATTTAGTATAAATTTATCTATTTTTTCATTTTAGAATTAAAAAAACTTAGCCCTTTAATATTAGAATTTTGGTTCCATCATTTATACCAAGCGACCGTCTAGTGTGTCATCTTTAACAACAACTATTAGATGATAGCCATTGAATTTTAAAAAATAAAAATAAAAAATTAATGGTTGGAGAACGAACGTCCAATTTATTTCTTTAATTTGAATATCATTTTGTGGGACTTTATGCAGAGAGTAAGAGAGAGATTTTCCCGCGCTTATTGGTTAAAAGAGCATTTGTGGGAATTTTTTTAAAATAAATAAAATAAATATTTTATTTACTAAAATATATATTTTTTAGTTTTTTTTTTTATCAAAATACATCGTATTTTTATCCCATTTATAGTGTAAACGAAATATGTTATGACAAATTTTCAGCAACTAAAAAATGATGTACAATCTTTTGTATTCTCGACAAATATTTCACTACTTTTTCTCTACCTTTTTCTTTCAAAAATAAGTCAAAATGTCTAGTTGTAGTGGATATTTGGTTGTAAGTGTGTATCCCAATTGTCATATGAGAAATAATGACAATGAAGTGATATTTGAGTGTGAGAATCCCATTCTGTTGTGTACCCCACAAGTAAATTTAATTTTTGTCCGAGTTGAAGAGTCTGATATTGAGTGGCGTCGGTGGTAGCGGGAGAAAAGAGATCGGAAATGTGAGGTATAGGTTGCTAGCACCGATAGAAAATGGAGTTTTTCGGTTTCGTCTGTTTTACCTCCATGGGGACGAGCATATGTGCCTGTTGTTTGACATCCATGGGAGAAACATAGCAGAACAAGTGATGAAGCTTTTTGAGGAGGTTGGTGATGTCGGTGGCAGTGGATCTGGCCACTCGGACTTTTTGCAGGATGACCCACTTCTCATACCCAAATCGATACACGTTCCTAGTCCAATAGAAGACATGGACGTTGACGGTGAGGATTCAGATGAGGAGTATGTTGCGGATAGCAACAAGAGCGGTTCTTCTAAAGATGATGAGGAGGAGGAGTTTGTACCGGAGACCCTGGTCGAGCCATCACGTCAGTATCTTCTGCCTGCCTTGCAGCCTATTCCGACCCTGTCATCTGTACCCAGTCACTATCATACATTGGATCTAGACGCGATGCAAGAAAAAAATCATTTTCTAACACGGGTGAAGACAACTACAACTTAGCTTGGACGGTGGTGTGGAGTTTTGAGTTGGTCACAGATTCAAAAGCAGAGATGCAGTAATGCAAGATGTGAATTATAACATCATTTGCAGAAATGCTGAGTAACGAGTTGTGGAGTCAGATCGATTAAAGTACCACGTGCATTGCCGATAATATCAAGCAGGCTGCCCTTGAAGTCTCTGTGTTGCTCTTTGACAGAATCTCGGATATTGGTAAGTTCCAGTTAGTTGTCTTCTATATTCTCAATTAACATTGTTATACTTGCTGTACATGTCAACCACGGTTGTTCTATTTCGTTAGGGAGGTGCGTTGAGTGGGAGGAGTGCACACATGTTTAGCGCACACCATGTCTCAAGACCATCAACAGTTGGACAACAGTCTCTTCTACCGTGTCATCCTACCATTGATATAATCCATCCCATCCGTCAGCATATCTGTCCTACAAGGTGCAGTTAAGCAAAGCTATCACTTCAAACCCTTGTACAGAAAGGTTTGGATGGCGAAACAAAAGGCAATTACGCAGATATACGGTGGTTGGGAGGAGTCATACAATAGGGTGGCGAGGTTATTGCAAGCACTGCAGAGTTGTTGTCCCAGAACGATATGTGACATCAGTGTTGTACCGTATTATGATGGAAACTTTATGGTTCGTGATTGTAGCATATTTGATAAGGTATTTTGGGCCTTCCCTGCCTGTGTGGAGGCATTCAAGCATTGCAAGCCGTTTGTCTCCGTCGATGGCACGCATCTGTATAGCAAATATGGTGGTGTTTTGCTTATTGTAGTAGCACAAGACAGTAACAGTAATATCCTTCCTATAGCCTTTGCAATTGTTGAGTCTGAGATGACGGAGTCATGGTCTTTCTTCCTTACCAACCTGAGGCGACACGTCACTCTACAGGAAGGCCTGTTAATTATAGATTCTAAACGATCAAGGCTGCATTGAGATTAAATAAAAATATTTAGTTAAATAATTAATAGCAACATTCATTTTCCATCTCCTTCATAAATTAGTTAAGTAAAAATATTTACTTAAATAACTAACAACAAGTACAACATCAACTTAATAACTTAATTTAAATAATAAAAAATTAAAAACAGAATCATTTACTTAAATATTTAGCAAATAAAAACATAAACATAAACATCTTGTTAGTTAGTTAAGTTTACTAAAAAAATTTAACAACCCTAATTAATAACTAAAGTAATAAATATATGCTTAATAACTTAGATTAAAGAAAAACAAAGCTAACTAAACAATTAACTAACAAATTCATTTCAAATTTTGCCTAACATCATACTCTATCATTTAAACCATTCCTAACAATATATTTATTTGACTAACATATACTGCATATTACTTCTATAAAAATACCCTAAATATGGCAATACATCTATGCTTTAACATAACAAAATCGGCTATACTAGTAATGTGCCACGTTGCGTTCAGTCAATTGATGTCCGTATCGTGATTATCGGCAGACGCCATAATCTTGAAGTAATTCCAAAATTTAATTAGAAAGGGGTAAAAATATGAGAAAAGTTGAAAATATAGGTGTGACAAAGTGTAAACAGTCACTGTGGACGACATGCATATATATAATATAGGTCTCTTCCAATCTTATCTGCTTTACATGTTTACTTTGTAAATGAAATAATACTATACGTATTCTGTTTACACTGTAAACGAAATAAGGGCATTACACACCACGTGTACAAACGTGATACGACTACATCGTTTCGTGTCTTATCTCGTTTACATTGTAAACGAAATACGTATAGTATTATTTCGTTTACAATATAAACAAGATAAAAAATACAATATGTTTTGATAAAAATATTATAAATTATGTATTTTGATAAATAAAATATTTATTTTATTTATTTAAAAAAATTAGGATTTGTGGTAACCCTAAATAATTTGCATGAATAATAGATTTTCGATTAACATTAAACGCATTTTATGATTTGCCACTCGATAATCAATTAATATGATTTTCTCCAATTTTTTTGTTGACCCGATGTGTCATTAACTTATTATTGATTTATAGAACCTTTTGTTCCCTATCCTTATCTTTAGATGTGCAAATTTAAATATTGCAGTAAGTCTTTTTAATAATGGCTTTATGTATTCGGTCCAACCTGATATTTGATAGGGATCTGGGGCATATTTTGTCGAATTTAAATTTATCATTTTATTTGAAGTTATTTTTTAGTCTGATTCAAATTACGTTTCGAGTCATTTGGTCTAATTCAAATTTTTTTTAAATAAAATTATATATTTTAAAATAAAATTAATAATATTATGTTATATTTTTATATTTTAATTAATATTTTTATATTATACGATATTATTTTTATTTTAAAATAATTATTATGATATAAATATAATATAATATTTGTTAAATTTAATTTTTAAAAATAAAATTTATTATTTTAATATATAAAATTTTATATCGAATTGATTCCCAATTATATTTAGTTCGATTTATTGTGAGTTATACTTTTAAATCGGATCAAAATAAATTTATTAACCTTTTAAAATAGGAAAAGTAGAGACCAAATCATCTTTTAATCGTTATATATTTTATATAATATAATAATTTTAATTATATATGTTTAATACATGAAATGATAATAATTTTAAAGTTCTAACCAATCAAATTATAGTTAAACTTTAAACAAAAATAAAATTTCAAAAGATATATTAAATATAATTTAAAAGTATATGCAACTATTTCTCAAATTTTATAATATTATATAAATAAAAATAATATAATAAAAATGATTTAAAATATATAATTAATCCTAACATACACCCTATAATAATGTATCACATTTTAAGTAACGAATGCATATGATATGACAGATGATGGCAATAATTCTTCTGAACTATTATCTCCTACAACTAATCACGTTGGTCGGTGATGTTACAAAACAGAAACCATGTTCTTCAACGCTGGCATCCATTAGTTCTACACCAATTTTTCTCTTTGCGTGGCTGCTTTCTTTTTGTTTTGAGGTACATCAAATTAAACAACACCATTTTGTTCCACACACATTGCAATGTGCATGTAAGAATTAATGTCTGTGTTGCATGAAAATATTCTTACACACAGTATTTGTCAGAAACAGGATGTTACGTAAGGTAAAGGGAAGAATTGACAACTAATAATTCACAAATAAATATTAAATGTCCTCCTTTATTATTTTGTAAAAATGGAATAAATTATTTGTACAAAATGATAAACGGATTTTTTTTATTATTGTTGATCATAAAAATAAAAATAAATAAAATATTAAAGAGAATTTTTTCAAACCTATTCTTAATTTATTAACTCGATTTTGTTGCACTAGACAACAAAAATGTATTAATCATTTTATAAAATATGTTTAGATAATTCAAAATTTTGATAATTTATTTTTGGTCTTTCAGTTAAAAAACAACGTCAATAAAAACATGTAGATGCATTATTACCTAGTAGTGATTCTAATTTTCTATAAATTTTTTATTTTAAACTTAACGATGAAACTTTATTTTTTTTGGAGAGTCAGCGAATCAAATAATATGTTTGTTTTGATTTTTTCTCTTCTTCTTCCTCTCAATCAATCTTTTTCTTACTATAATGATTAATTTTCTATTAGCATCAATCAATCATATAAATCGGATCCTAAATATAAAAATATAAGTAGAAATTGAATATAGAAAATGTTTTCCATAAAAAGAAAAGATGCATATACAATATCTGAAGTAGATACAAGAAAAAATATTAAATAAATATATATATAACCTACAGAAAAATGGGCTAATCCAATCAATACCACTTGCACAATATAAAAAACTACTGATTTATTTTTCTAACGAATTAAATTAGCCAAAAGTATACGTTCACGAGTCTATACTAAAGTTTCAATCAATACCTCAGTAGTTCAAATAAAATGTCCAAATAAAAATATTTATGTCCATCAAACTATTCATATCAAAAAAATTGTATCTATTAATTGTGAAGAGTTTAATCATAGATAATCTCTTAATTATCCCATAAAATAAACAAAAAAATCATTATACTGTAAGATATTATCCATGGTATAATATATTTTTAATACCAATAAAAAATAATCTGACCCATTATATTAAACATTCAAAAAATTGCCAAATAAAATACGTCCCTTTGAATTTATGCACGCAAATGCAAGAACATAACTAGAAGTACAATAAGAAATTATTATATACATTATTTACTTTAATTTGGTTATTGTGATAGAGCGGATGCATTACACTAAAATGGTGTAATTTGGTGAATTACAACTTCATGATGGTCTGACAAATTGTCTATATTTTTATTAAAACAAAAATTATCCTAAGGATTTCTATTTTTATATTTTTTACTTTTCTAAAAATAAAAATACAAATCTTAACATTTTTGTGGCATATATGAAGTGCCATACACATGCTTAGGCCTCCTTAATTAGACCTTAATTAAAACTTAATACTTTCTTATGGTTACTAATAATACTAGATTGGCATACATGCTAAAGTCCACAAGCACTATGTGGCTTTGCCCCACTCAATTAATTTGCCTTAGTATATGTCTTTATCAGAGATTTCATTAGTAGGTGTTACAAAGCAAGAATTCTTTTTTTAGCTCGGTAGACATGGAAGAAATTTAATTAACTTTTTATTCTGATGAAAATGAGAGAACCATGGATGAAACTCATGAAAGCCTCTTATTAAAATATTTCTAAATTCATTATTGTAGAGTATTATATTTTCACTCAGATTGATTGCAATGACAAGATAATTATTACAATATTATCAATAATTCTAATTACACGTGACAGATACCCCACACACACAGTGAGTATCTAATGAAAAGATTATATATATCCAGCTTCAATTATTATTATTATTATTATTATTATTATTATTATTATTATTATTATTATTATTATTATTTTGCTAACAAATACTCTAAAGGAATTATTAACAATATAAAAAATAAATAAAGTTTTAATGTTTTCAATGAATTAAATATATAAAAATTACTTCTCCATAAAAAATGCTATTTTAATTAATAATCTTAATTAAAATATGTTCAATTATATATTAATATCATATTAATTAAAATAGGGTAAAAAACGTTAAACAATTTACGCAATTCAGCCAAAATGAATTCTGATACACCATTCCACCAGATATGACTTTTATATAATTCGAATCAATAAAATTCAAATTATATTTACACGTAATTCGAATCACATCGAATTACTCCCCAGCAATATTCGAACGTAGTTCCAATCAAATTGTATCGAATTTTGCATGCATAGTTCGAGTTATATTAACTCGAATTACTTGGAGCACGTGGCCTAGGGTAGTTCGAATCAAATTGATTCGAATTACTCACATTTCGAATCAAATGGCTAATTACACATTGTACAATAAGATATTAGAAAAAATACTATATAATATAAAATATATATACTAAAAGAAGTATAAAATAAGATTATAGTAAATTAACTTTAGTATAAAATTATTAAATATAAATTAATTTTAACTCCTATTAGTACATTGAATTAAAAATAACATATAAAAATGTACTTATATTTATTAAATTTTAATAACATATAAAAATTAATGACTTTTTAAATATTTTTTTATAATAGGAGTACATTTTTATATACTTTAAATACTTTGTATAAAAATGTACTTGTATTTATCATACAAAAATAAAGTGTTGTGCCAATATAATAACATTATAACATTTTAAATCAATTTTTTTTTTAGGATTGTAGATTAAAAGTAGCACATGAAAAAGTATTATTGGTATTTTAAAGCTAAATTAATTAAGAAAGATAGAACTGTATTTTTTAGGATTTTATGTACATAGGCTAATTTTTTTTAATATTGATCAAAGATGTGTGTTACACTATATTATTTGGTTTCAAGTAAGTTTTACTCTACTATATTTTTTTTTACTTTTCAAAAGACACAAATCTAAAAAATTTTATAAATTAATTTAAAAAAAAATATCATTGACGTTTTATAAAATTTTGTAGATTTGTGTCTTTTGAATTATAAAATTTTATAAAACGTCAATGATATTTTCTTTTAAATTAATTTATAAAATTTTTTAGATTTGTGTCTTTTGAAAAGTAAAAAAAAATATAGTAGAGTAAAACTTACTTGAAACCAAATAATATAGTGTTACACACATCTTTGATCAATATTAAAAAAAATTAGCCTAATTATGTACATAAAATCCTAAAAAATACAGTTCTATCTTTTTTAATTAAGTTAGCTTTAAAATACCAATAATGCTTTTTCAAGTGCTGTTTTTAATCTAAAATCTTAGAAAAAAATTGATTTAAAATGTTATAATGTTATTATATTGGCACAACACTTTATTTTTGTATGATAAATACAAGTACATTTTATACAAAGTATTTAAAGTATATAAAAATGTACTCCTATTATAAAAAAAAATATTTAAAAAGTCATTAATTTTTATATGTTATTAAAATTTAATAAATACAAGTACATTTTTATATGTTATTTTTAATTCAATGTACTAATAGGAGTTAAAATTAATTTATATTTAATAATTTTATACTAAAGTTAATTTACTATAATCTTATTTTATACTTCTTTTAGTATATATTTTTTATATTATATAGTATTTTTTTTAGTATCTTATTGTACAATGTGTAATTAGCCATTTAATTCGAAATGTGAGTAATTTGAATCAATTTGATTCGAACTACCCTAGGCCATGTGCTCCAAGTAATTCGAGTTAATATAACTCGAACTATACCTGCAAAATTCGATACAATTTGATTCGAACTACGTTCGAATATTGCTTGGGAGTAATTCGATGTGATTCAATTCGAATTATTGTAAATATAATTCGAATTTTATTGATTCGAATTATATAAAAGTTATATTTGGTGGAATGATGTATTAGAATTTATTTTGGCTGAATTGCGTAAATTGTTTCCTCCCATGGCTTAATAACGTTTTTTATCCATTAAAATATGTTCAATTATATATTAATAATCTTAATGCAAGTGTACTTTGATTAGCAGATCTCACAATAATAATAATAATAATAATAATAATAATAATAATAATAATAATAATAATATCATATTCGATAACCAAGCATGCATTATAACTTCCAATTCAAAGCGTCATATCCCATCAATATATAATAAGAAAGAGGAAAAGATATTAATGGTGATTGTTAAACATGCAATTTATTAAACCAACATACATGTGATAAAGGGAACAAGGATGTGTTCAATATTTTCATAATAATGAATGCTAATACAAACCCAAATCTAACATGGTGTGTCCGTTGCTTAATAGTCACACCATAAGAGGGTCCCTTTTTTGAGCACTTCCTAGGAATAATAACATGCATCATTATTATTAGCGCCACGGAAAAGCTCTATCTCTCTAATATAATGCCACATACTCACTACACCAATTATTATAGTTGATGGTTACTGGTATGAAAAAATAATTATTTTATAAAAATATTTCTGCAATCAATAATTATGTAGAATAAAAATATTAGGTGGTTAAATAATTTTTTAACATAATTTAACTAAGTCTCCTTTAATTTTTTTTGGTCATTTTTCTTCTTCTTGATCAAATATTCTATACAATAATATGTAAAACGGGGGTTCAATAAAATAATTTAATTATTAAGGATAATTTATGGTAATAAAATAAAATAAAGTTTAAAATTATACAGATATCTTAAATCAAAATTTGTTACATGTGTTATTATCTTAAATAATACATATAAATATATAGCGTATTAATTCTATTTTAAGATAGAACTGTAACCAATTTTAATTTAAGATATTTACGCCGTAATTTTAAACTACTCCATTTATTTTATTAGCGTAAATTATCCTAATTCTTTTGATAAGCATATTTTTTCTTTAAACGATTATTATTTTTTAGAATTGAGGAAGAAGTAATAACACGTGGACGTTCATAATTGAGGTAGTAATTGTGCCACATGTGGAGGTTCATATTCATTAGTTCATCGTCATAATGAATTCTTAATAACTACTTAATAAGTCAACATATATGTGACATACATCATCTAATGTCTAATCAACTCTTAGAAAATAGAAGCAAATTTAAAAGCGACATGTTTTAATTTCTAGGCTATACCAGAAATTAGAATGTGGAGATCAGAGCTATGTTTTGATCGTCTTGTTGGAGCTTCGAAGTGATCAGTCAAGTAGCATAAATTTTAATATTGTCAAATAAAACAAGTAACATAATAAATTTTAATATAAAAACGTTACATCTAATCATGATTCAATTTATTCAATTAATAAGGTTTGATTAAATAAAATTTGTAACCAACTTGAATTTGGTCGAGTAGTTAACTCACTTGTTCATTTAAGTGAGTATCGCGAATTTGAATTTTATCTTATACATGTAGCAACTCATTGATTAGCGATAAATTTTTAAACAGATTTTAGATGTATGATGGATTAATCTTTGATCTGATAATAAAAAAAGTTATTTTGTTTTTCTTTGACATTATTCTTTTATCTTAATTACTTATAAGAGAACGTTAACAGGGTCAATATGTGTTTCTTTTTGTTGCAAGAATTTGATTAATGATAATGGTTAACGTTTTGGAATGACCTACAAGTTTAGTATTGTCTATTATTTAGTTTTCTCTCATGCAAGTATTTTAAGTTTAATCGATGTAAAGGAAATAAGTTATAATAAAAAAAATTTAATTATTATGTCGATCTTTATAGAGTTATCGAATTTTTAATTAAGTCTTTATACTTTTTTTTTAATTGGGTCTCTATATCATATTAGATTTTTTAATTAAATCCTTATTAAATTTAATTATTATTTCTTCCACCCTCACCATCCTCTACCATCTTTTTGTCCTCTTTTTCTATCATCACCACTCTTCCTCTACCAACAAATTTCTTTTTTTCATGACATAATTTTTTTCATAATAAATTTTTAGCATGATTAGAAGCAGAATTTTGTCAAAACATAATCATTTTAATTATAAGCAAACACACATAATCAGAACTCATAATTAGAATCTTTTAGTACAATCAATTTTTTTTAACATAATCATTGAACAGAAATAAAATCAATTCAAAACCAAAAATAAAAACAAAAGTAGAATAAAGCAAAAGTAAAATAAAATAAAAACAGAAGTAAAATGAATCAGAAAAAAAGGTAAACAAAACGAAGCAGAACAGAGATCGAATCTGAGACGACAAACACCGACAATGAACAAGAAGGAAGCAGCTCATCGGTGACCTCTTCCTACAACGATGGCAGCAATGGTGTCACCCACCGCCGCCTCGCTCTTCCTCGACCCCTTAATTTCTTTCTCCCCACAACGTGATAATCTCTCTTTCGTCTCTCTCTCATTTTGTCTTTCTCTCTCTTAAGGTGTGGAGGGTGGCCGAAGAAGGATTCGACAATGTCTCTGTTAGATCGAAGCAGCAGACTCGTGATTACAATAAAGGTGAAGAAGCTGAAGGTGACAGTGTCGGAGGCCGTCTCGAAGATCGACGCAATTGATATGGGAGCTTTTCTTTAGTGAAAAATCCAGCATATCTCCGAGCTTTTCTTTAGTGAAAAACGCATGGGTTTGGACCTTCTTCATCGTCAACATCACCGCTACTCAGCGCATCGACATCTATGAATTTTTCCAAAGTGATGAACTTCGTTCAAATGTTCTCTTTCGCCCACGGTTTCTCCAACTCCTCCTTCCCTTCCTTCCCTTGTGTTCTGATCATCGAAGTTGAGCTCGGGAGGTGGAAGGAGAGATCTAGATCTCGGGATAGAATTGGAGAGGAGGGAGGGGAAAGGAGGGGTGCGGCGGAGGTGGGAGGAGTGAGGGTGGGAGAGGGAAAAGCGGGAGTAGAGGAGGGAGACAGAGAGAAGGAAGAAGAGGAGCGAGAAGGTTAATTTTGTCTTTATAAAAATAAAAGAAAGACACAATTAGGGATTTAGAAAAAAATTGAGGGTATCTTTAATTTGGGAATGGAATATTCCATTAAATCAAATGTTTACCTGATTGAAAAAAAAAATATTAGTTTCGAGACCCAATTTAAAAGGAAAAAAAAAGTATAGAGACCTAATTGAAAATTCGGTAAAATTATAGGGACCGACAGAATAATTAATCCTAAAAAAATGAAAGATATTATGGTAGTTTAACATTTTTTTAAAAATCTTATGCAGAGATGCTGCACTTTTATTTTTTAAAACTATTAAAAAAAAATGTTGGTTATAAACCGTCACAAATCAATTAGCTATTTAGCAATTGATGATGGATGGAGTTACAAATCCATTTGCCAATCTCTTAAAACATAACTATCAACCAAGTGTAATGAATTCGTTCAGTAGTAGTTTAAAATTATCATAAAATCTTTAAAAATTGTCGCTAATAAATCGCGTTTTTCTTGTAATGATGAGATCATATAGATATACTACACACCTTTATTCTCTATTATTATTTTCAACATAATAAAACGTCATTTTCTTTGTTGTTTAATCAGTCTCTTAACAAAAGAAGGCCAAATATAATGATAAAATTCTCCGATCCCTACACCTTATTAGATTACATGGAAATATCACGTGCAAGCAATCATACATACACCATTATAAATGGGATCAAACTAAAGCTTCTACTTGGAACCTTAGCTTTAATTAGTTACTTATAATGAGTTTGTCCATGCCAAAAAGTAAGGTGTGCCTCGTGACGATTCCACTTTCCCATGTGGTCGTGTTAGCCTCCTTTTAAAAAAATTCAAACAATGCATGACTTTAGGAATATGCAGCAATAATAATCAAATGATGATTTGACTTTTTTTACTTTGAAATCATTTTTACAACATGAGATGTCACAGGCCTCCACCTAGAGAGCGTCTTATTCAACAAGGTACAATTGGAGGTGTTTGCGATGCGATTTGGATGAGATGCTTTTTAAAAAAAAAAAAAATCAATCCAATCCGATTTAATTTCAAGCAGTTTGGATTGAATTGAATTTGCGGTTTTATAAATTAAAAAAAATTAAATACATATAATAAGTATCAGCATCAAATTTTAAATAATCAACAATGACATAACAAGTCTCAACAATATCTTAAAAAGTCAACAATAACATAACAATAAAAATAGAATTATAGGTTAGTTAAAATAAATAAATAAATAACATTTTGAACATAAATATTTATTAAATAATAATAATAGATGAATAATATAAAAATGTTATAAGTATAATTATAAATATAATAATAAAATAATAATATTATAGCACATTGTGCAGTTTGGATTGGACTAGATCGATTATAAAAAGTAGATTCGAAATCCGATCCGATCCAGCAGTTTGCAAAAAATAGAATCCAATCAAATCCGAATTAGTGCATTTTTAATCGATTTTCGATTTTGATTAAATTGAATGAGCGGTTTAATTTGGATCAGTTTAGATTTCAACATCTAAGTACAATCGAGAAGACTATACCTCCAAATAGCATAGCAAGTAGCAGTGTATATATAAATAATTTGCACAAATCATTCAAAGTAGACTTCAATCTTGAATAATGTTAAGAAAAAGTTTTGCTAGAAAGTGAGAATTATTTTTTTTAGGATAAAAAAATCCCATAAGACAAAAATTATCATATATAATACACATATTCTGTTACAATATAATATTAAGAGGGATATTATTAATTAAGTCTATTAGAATTCCTTTGTTCTTTAGATGTATAAATAAAGAATTGTTGTCATTGTATCATATAAAGAATTAATGAATTAACTATTGAACTTCGTTCGATTTAGAATTTTTCTTCCTAACTCGAAGAGGATAATAGCAATTGAGGTAGAGTAAAAAATTGAAAGCATGAGTGTGTTCTCATACATTGATGCAGGAAGTAGAATTGAAGAAGAAGGAAACTTTGAAACGTGGAAGGTGAAAGTAGTGAAAGGGTGAAACGTGGAAGTGAAAGTGAAAGAATAAAACTGAAAGTCATTCATTGAAAATTGTACTACTACTGTACTCAATAATAAAGTAATACAATATATATATATATATAGTGAAGTACCAATATAAACTAATTAATCTCTTATATTCATTCACAGCCCCCCTCAAACTTAGTAGTGGGTTGAAGAACCACTCTAAGTTTGTCTCGAAATTTGTGAAATAGAGATGATGAGAGAGGTTTAGTGAAAATATCCCCAATCTGATCTATAGAAGGTATATGGAGGACATAAAGTTGTTTTTGATTTACCATCTCTCTTAGGCAGTGAAGGTCAATTTCCATGTGTTTGCACCTAGTATGAAGGACCGGGTTAGCCGCTAATGAGCAAGCACTTTGATTATCACAGTAAATAGTAGGTGCTATGGATTGTGGAATTCGAAGCTCCTTTAGAAGATACTGTATCGACACTAATTCTGACTGAGATGCTACCATGCTCCTATACTCTGCCTCAGTGCTACTACGACTAACTTTGGCTTGCTTATTGCTCCTCCATGATACCAAATTGCTTCCTAAGTATACACAATAGCCATCCCCTGCCCAATCTGCATCTGCGAATGCAAGTAGTCTCAAGTCAGTACATTTTTGAAATTTAATACCTGCCGATACTGTACCTGTAATATATCTGAGGATGCGTTTGACAGCTTTCCAGTGCTCAATTGTTGGAGAGTGCATGTATTGAGAGACCTTGTTCACAGATAAAGCAAGATCTGGTCTTGAAATAGTCAAATACTGAAGTGATCCAACAATCTCTCTATACAGTTTTGGATCCTGAAAGTGTTCAGCACCATCTGATGTAAGCTTTAAGGCTGAGATCATAGGGGTAGGCATTGATTTTGCAGTGTCCATTTTGACTTTTTGTAATAGATCTCGAGCATACTTTTGTTGGGAAACTATAATGGATCCATCTGCTAAATAGGAGAATTCTAACCCAAGAAAATAACTGAGTTTTCCAAGATCTTTAAGCGGAAAGATTTTGTTAAGATCAGAGATAAGTTTGTTTATTTCACCAGGGTCACTTCCAGTGACAACAATATCATCTACATAGGCTAAGAGAAAAGTGGTAGATGTATTAGTGTGTTTAACAAATAATGAAATATCACTTTTGGTTCTAGTGAAACCAAACTGTAATAATGTAGCAGTCAATGTATTGAACCAAGCTCTTGGAGCTTGCTTCAATCCATAGATTGCCTTGTTCAACTTACAAACCTGTGATGTATTTCCAAATTGGTAACCAGCTGGTGGATACATGTATACCTCTTCTTCAAGAATACCATTCAGAAAGGCATTATCAAAATCAAATTGCCTTAGTGTCCATCCACGTGATAGAGCTATAGTAATTACAATTCTCACGGTAGTAGGTCTCACAACTGGACTGTATATTTGGCTGTAATCTATGCCTTCAACCTGCAAAAAACCCTTCGCAACTAACCTGGCTTTGTACCTGATGATGTTGCCTAATGGATCTCTTTTTATAGCAAATACCCATTTAGAATCAATAACAGTTTTATGCTTTGGTGGTTCAACTAAATTCCAGGTGTTACATCTTACTAAAGCTTGGATTTCAGCATCCATTGCATTTTTCCAATGTAAACACTGAAGAGCTTGTTTAACATTTTTTGGGATATTGTTAATCAAATCATAAGGTTCTACTGAAGTTATAGCTAATGCTTGAGGTCTATTGTTTCTGGTTTTTGATCTTGTGAGCATATTATGAGTATTAGAAGATGTAGTAGAACTAGTGTTTGTAGGACTTTCAAAAGGTAAACAGATTTCAAGACCTAAAATTGGGATGGAAGAATTCTGATCGAGGCTAGTACTAGAAGAGGTATGCTTAGTAATTTGAGTGTCAGGACAGGTAGTCGATGAGGTAGAATCTGAGATATCTAGAAGAGGTAGAGTTTGGAAAGGGTTAGAAGTCTTGGGTAAAGTGTTGAATGTAAAAGCTGGCAGATCTTGAACTGTATCATGGTTTACCACTAAATTATTATTGTGAAATAGAGAATTGTAAGGAAATTCAGTTTCATCAAATATCACATGTCTTGAATAGTGAATTTTTCCATCTTTAGTCATGCACTTATAACCCCTGTAGTTACTATCATAGCCAAGAAATAAGCACTTTTCTGATTTGAAAGCAAACTTTACTTTGTTAGAAGATCTTAAATAAGGAAAGCAAGCACATCCAAAGATTTTAAAGTTCTTATAATCTGGTAATTTTCCAAATAAAGTTTTAAAAGGTGATTTATTCTCTAATGCAGAACTTGGTAATCTATTAATGATATATACTGCTGATAGAAAGGAGTCTTCCCAAAATAACATTGGTAATGCAACAGTAGCCAAAAGTGACAATCCTACTTCAGTTATATGCCTATGTCTTCTCTCTACACTACCTTGTTGTTGATGTGTGTAGGGACATGAGATTCTATGCATAATACCATGTTCAGTTAAAAATTGAGTGAAGGAGTGTGACATGAATTCCATACCTCTATCAGTTTGCAAAGCCTTAATCTTCAAACCTGTTTGAGTTTCCATAAACACTTTATAATTTTTCAATGCTTGTAGTGACTGAGATTTATGAGTGAGTAAAAAAATAGTTATGTATTTTGTATGAGCATCTACAAATGAGATGTAGTATCTATATCCATTTCTAGACATCATAGAAGCGGGACCCCAAATATCAACAAAAACAAGATCTAATGGTGCTGTATAGACTGATTCAGATTTTGTAAAAGGCAGCTGATGCATTTTTCCCATAGCACAATATTCACATATTTGAACAGAATTAGAATCAAATTGGGCAGGAACTCCACATGTTTTCAAGACAGAAAGTACAGTTTTTATTGAACTGTGACCTAGGCGTTTATGCCAAAGGTCAAGGGTTACATTTTTGTTGCTTTGAGCTACAAATGCTTTCTTAATAGAAGATTCTGTAATGCTATGCTTACAAGAAACAGAATTATTCAAAGAACTATGCATTAAGGAATTATTAGGCACGGGAACAAACAAATTTTGAAAGGAGTATATGCCATTTTTAGCTTTGCCTTGGAGAAGAATTTCTTGAGAGTCCTGATCACGCACAATACAATCATAAGGCCAAAATTCAAAATAGACATGATTATCTAAAGCAAATTGAGATACACTTAATAAATTCTGTGTGATTTCAGGGACATGAAGTAATTTATTTAAAAGAAACTTGATTTTACTGTCTTTATCACAAAGAATTGAGGTTCCTTGAGCTAGAATTTTTGTACCTTGACCGTTACCTACAAACAATTGATCTGAATCTGGAATTGAAGAGTTGGAATTCAGCAAGTTGAGTGAATCTGGTGTAACATGGTGGCTTGCTCCTGAATCTGGGTACCATACAGATTCCTGATAATTCTGAGGATTTGAGAAATAAGCTATTGGTTGATGGAACTGTGATGATGGTGGTGGTGGTTGTGTGTTAGAGTAGGGAAATGTAGATTGTGGTGATTGTGAGCTATTTCTATATGTTTGAAAGTTAGGATCGAATTTGTGGAAGCAAGTTTGAACCACATGGCCTTGGCGACCACAAAGTTAACACTGAGGTCGATTACTTTGATTAAAAAAACGACCTCCTCTTCCAAATCTTCCCCCTCTTCCTCTTCGAAGAAAAGAACCTCTCTGAGATTGATTGGTATAGGGTGATGGTGCTTGTGCCAGATTTGCCATGGGGATGCCACCTTGTGGTTTCTTGTATCTTTCCAACATATCATCATAGGCTTTAAGGAAAGACTCGACTTTAGGCACGTTGTAGGTTGATAATTTTGACATTACAGAAGTGATAAAGATGGTATACTCCTCAGGTAAACCATCAAGAATTGCTGAGATATGGTCATCTTGTTGAATTTGATATCCAATAGATTGTAGAGAGTCAACAAGATCTTGGATTTGTGAAAGATAATCTGGTATCGATCCAGTTTTTCTTACTGATTTCAGTTGAGCTTTTAAGCTTTGAATTCTTGTGGCAGATGTCTCAGCAAAATAGTCATTGAGTGCATTCCAAATCTCATAAAATCGATGACACTGAAGGATCTTGTTCTTGAAGGGCTTTGTGACTGATGCAAGAACCCACGTTGATAGAGTAAGATCATCTAATCTCCATTGTTTGAAGGCTTCAGTTTCTGTTTTAGTCTTCTTGGCAGCATCTTCTTCATATTGTTGTGGAATCTTACTTTGGTACAAGTGATCTTCAAGACTTAAACTCTGAATTGTAAGCAAAGCTTGGTGTCTCCATGTATTATAATTGTTGTGATCCAACTTCTCAGAAATTGGAGAGATCGATCTCTTGGTTGAAGATTCTGATAGAGTAATTGACATTATAGAACACCGAATTGAAGAAATCAAGAAAGGGGCAAAATAAAATTGGGGCAAAAATTGGGACAAAAAAAAATTGGGGAAGAAAAAAAAAATTAAGGATGAATCAGAATTTGAAGAGAAGCAGGATCTCAGGCTCTGGATACCATAATAGCAATTGAGGTAGAGTAAGAAATTGAAAGCATGAGTGTGTTCTCATACATTGATGCAGGAAGTAGAATTGAAGAAGAAGGAGACTTTGAAACGTGGAAGGTGAAAGTAGTGAAAGGGTGAAACGTGGAAGTGAAAGTGAAAGAATAAAACTGAAAGTCATTCATTGAAAATTGTACTACGACTGTACTCAATAATAAAGTAATACAATATATATATATATATATATATATATATATATATATATATATATATATATATATATATATATATATATATATATATATATATATATATATATATATATATATATATATATATATATATATATAGAGTCAAGTACCAATATAAACTAATTAATCTCTTATATTCATTCACAGAGGAGGTAGGATTCTAATATATTCTTTTTAAACTAAGTAAAAATATTCATTTTTCACCTAATTCTATCTTTTGCCTATTAGAGATATAACTATTAATGTTGCTTTCTCCTATCAGTTTAAGCTTTTCGGATGAGTATTTTCATGACATTGTATCAGAATTTTATATTCAAAAGGTCTAGAGTTCGATCCTTGGTGAATAAAAAAATAATAATAATAATATAAGATAAATAAAAAAGAAAAGAATGCCTATACAAAAAATTAAACAAATCCAACAGAGACTCTTGTTTGAAAGAAAGTATTAGAGATATAATCATTAATATTTTAATAAAAAATTGGTTTAATTATTTTCTTGGTCCTTATAGTTTTATCATATTTGTAATTAAGTTTTTATACCTTTTTTCTTTTTAATTAGGTTCTTACATTAATTTTAATTTTGTAATTAAGTCATTTTCGTTTCAAAAACATTAAAATGAATAGAATATTATTTTTTAAAAAGTATTTAATTAAAATTTTAATTAAATGCTTAATTGTAGGTATCTTCAATTTGTAGATAAATATTTTGTTAAGCCTAAAAAAATATAAAAACCTAACTACAAATTTAATAAAACTATAAAAACCAACCAAATAATTAAATCTAAAAATTTTATTTTTATACAAGTTTCAAGTAACTTTAATTATTTTTACAATTCCTACTCAATCTTATGCATCGGTTTTACTAAAAAATCAATATTTTTTAACCAATAATAGGCCATCGAAATAGTGGATCGAAAAAAGATGATTTATTAATTTTGTTCTCTTCTGTGCTTTTATTTTGGGAAATTTTGGACGAGAGAAAAAGCTTTAGAAGGTTAAATCTAGTTCCCGAGTTTTATTATTTATAGGGCGAGAATTTTAAAGTTTTTATTAATCTCCAAATCTGCAGTTTTCAACGAATTTTTATTAAATTTAAAATTTATATTGTACCATCACACCTGTTGCTTTTAAGCATGATTAGCAAGATAGTTTATCACCTAATTAACCTAGTCATACACTACAAAAAAGAAATTTAAAATAGAATTTATATTTCGACAATTTTAAAAAACTGTTATAATATTTAGATATTATGGCATTTTTTGTTATTGCCATAATTAATTTGTATTTGGTGACAGTTTTAGTAATTATAGTGGGTTTAACCACCGTTATCACTTATATATAAAAAGCACAAATTAATAATCTATAATTTCAGAAACACTTAGTTGAAACACTACGCATACGACGCTGCTGTCCCCGTGTGACGATCTCCGATCCTCTTGCGTTTTCCAACAATCTCCTCCAACGACGATTTTTTCCGATGACATCTCCAGCGACAATCTCCTCCGATGACGTCTTCTCTAATTTTCTCTCCTTGTTATCCTATGTGTCTTTTCCACCAAAATTCTCAGCACTTCCCTTTCGTTTTGAATCGGACAATTCAGTTCACTACTTTTTTATATTCTAGGATTTAAAAGTGCAAATTATTTCTCTGTTTTCTACTACTGTGATGAATCTCTTTTTTTAGGTCGTTTGCGAGAATTCATCGTGAGTGGATGAATGAGAAGTAACAAGATTAACAGCCACTACAACAAATCCGGCATTTAGCGGCGATTTTGAACCGCCACAAAATATTTCGCGGCAGTTTAATGAAACGCCGAAAGATGGGGCGCGGCTAAACGGATAGCGGCGGTTTTTTTCAACCGCTGGAATAACCGCCACGAAATGATAACTAGGGTTTTACGGCGGTTATTACCTGCCGCAGACCCGCAGTATGTGGATGGACAATGTTATTTCTCATTTTGCGGCGGTTTGTGACCGCCACTAAATGCCAGTGACTTGAACACAACTTAGTTTTGTGGCGGGTGGTAACCGCGGCGAAATATTAGCAAGGAAAACAATATCACTGTTTTGTGGCGGTTAAAAACTGCCGCCAAACTCAAATTTCTCATTAAAATTTTAGATTTTCTATTATTTTGTCTCTTTTGAAAAAGTATGTATGTTTATTAAACTTTAATTTTTTTTACTTTTCAATTAATTTAGAGAAATTGCAACCAAGTAAAACAGCTCAATTAACATAACAAACCAAATTAAATATATGCAAACATAACATATATAATAAAATTATCATAACATCATCCAAAATAAAGTAAGAATGCTTAAGTTGAAGAAAATAAGTATAAAACTCTAAACCAACTTAAATGTAAAAGTATCTAAGAACATTGAATTTGTATTGCGGGTCGTGATTGCCAGATGAAGATGACTCTGCACATGACGAGTCTGGTGTACCGCCCAAAAAAGCCAGCTCTGCAGCAATCTCAGCTGGCAAATTGCCTCCTTGCTATTGGACTAGATATCCCAAGACCTTATGTATTGACTGTCTCTTCGCCTGCTCTTCTTCTAGCTTAGTCGTCAATTCTGCAATAAGTGAAGGATTATTTATAATCAAAAGCCAAGAATCAAGCTTGACAAACTGCAACGGTTATACTACATTGGAGTGTTATTATTCGAATATATAAACAAATAATAGTAGTATATTATAATATTATAATAAATAGAAAGATGAGTTGTTATATTGAGGTGGGTTCCCTAATGAATCTTGCACTGAAACTCTTCCCTACTCCCTACTTACTTTGCTTATATTTGGCGATAAACAAAGGGAGAAGAAAATAAATCAAGAATGCACAAAAAATCCAAAACCATCAACCAAGGTCAAACTCACTAATAACATCATTTTCACAGTATCAGCAGCAACCATACCAAATCAACAGCAACCATACCAAATCAATTAGCTGATAACATAAGTTCAACAAGAATTAACATACTATGTCAAGAATTTCATATCTCATAAGCCATAACATAGCAGCAGCAACAACCAATGAAATAACAGATCTATATAAGCAACAGAAGTGAACTTACTGAAGCATTAGAAGGAACGGACGATGAAGTAATAGTTCGCAGTGAAGCGACCAAAATTAACAGAAGCAACTGTAAACCCCGGTTAAGTTAGTAGATAATTAGTTCATAAATTATTTTTTTAATAAGGAGGATTAGAAATGCGAATATTATATCAAAATAGGGTAGAGCTCATCGAAACGAGAATTTTGACACTAATTTCGAAGAAATCGGTCCAAGATTGGACCAAATAGGCCGAACCGGTTGAACCGGATCCAAACCGGGCCGTCGGTCCAACCGGACCAACACTTTAAATGAGCCGAAAGCCCTTTCTTCCTCATTTTCACGTATGAACAACGTGAAAGCTCCAGGGAGAATGAAAGCTCCCGAAACCTTACGGTAATCTTCCGATCCCCGTAACTTCTCCGTCCGAGCTCCGATCGCTGCACCGTTTGCGGCCACGCGTTCACCGCGTCGAGCTCTACATTTCTATTGGAACAATTTCATAGGTAACTTGTTTAATCACTCTCAGCTTCATCTTCCCCCAATTTTCGAATTTTAAGTGGGAATATTGAATTTCTTTGATTTCTAATGTTTTAGGATCCAATTAGCTTGAGAGAAACGTTCACTCTTGCTTATGTGAAGTTTGGGTAAGGTGAGGATACGATAATTCTATTTTAATTTCATTAAATTTGAGCTTTGAGTATTAAATTGGGTATATATGTATTATGAATGTGTATTAGGTTGAAAATAAATAATTGGAGCTTGAAATTGTGAATACTGGAACTTGGAGGAAGCGGATTAGTTGAGTTTTGAGGGGCTGTTTTGGTTTTGAATAAATAGCTTTGGTCGTTACGTGGAAATCGGCTAAGGTATGGTTTAGGTTTCTTGCATTTAATATATAATGTTCTGTGAAAACTTAGGCTAGATGACCATTGGATAAGTTGGAATGCAGGTGTATGTTTAATGTTTAGTAATTTATCGATGAATATATTTGGTTGAAGTTTATTGGATAATTAGTTTTTAATTTTGGATGGTGAATGTTGTTATGTTAATTTGGAGAGAATTATGGTTGAATGTTATTATTGATTAACTAATGATTTGGTGAATTATTGATTTGAGGTATAACTATTGTGGAGGTTGTTGTGATAATGAGGTATTTTGTGTTAAAAGCCTAGGATTTGTGAACTATGATCCTTAGTTGAATTTTGGTTGTTGGATTTGAATATTGTATGAGTTTAATTGTTGATTTGAGGTAGATTTATTGTGGTGGTTGTTATGATGATGAGAAAGGGTATGTTGAATTGAAAAGAATACAGGTTTGGACCCGAACAGGGTGGCAAAGTCCGAGTTTTAGAGGAGATGCTGCCGAAATTTTATAAAAATTAGAGATTTTGTTTATATGATTATTTAAAAAGATTTAGATTTAAAGGTTATATGGTTTGATTTTGAGTTATTAAGAAAATGAGCATGTTTTAAGTTTAGTTCATTTGGAAAAGAATGAATTATGTTTTGAATTGGAACTATTGATTGACGGAATGAGAGGTGTGATAATGAAGGATAATGATTGAATATGATTGACATATAATGATGAATGGGATGTGATTGAGAATGATGTGGATGTTGGTGAATTTTAATTGAATTATTTATATGGCTTATGAATTTGAATAATCTGAGATACGAGATTCCCTAGATTAAGTGCCGTGGCTTGCCACCACGTGTACCAGGTTGAAAACTCGATACTCTGTTGACCCTAAGACGTAAGTGTGACCGGGCACTATATAAATTCCTGGGAATGTTACCCCCATTGAGCAATATTGATTATTTGAGAAAAATCTATGCATAGACTCTTGGGGATGCACGTCGGGGGACAGTCTAAGGACAATTCAGACTTGTCGGGTTGGCTGGATAACCGACAGATGAGCCTCATCAGCCATAGGACAGGCATGCATCATATGCATATTACTTGAATTACTTGCTTGTGCTCTAATTGGGTGTGCCTATCTATATTTGCCATGCTAAATGTGTATTTGTTACTTGCAGTAGTTGTAACTTTCTTGTGTTTGCCTTTATCTGTTTATTTGTCTGTGAAAATGCATGATGGAATTGGAGGTATGGAGGAATGACAGTATAGGACTTAGATTTAAGGTTAAGTTAAGTTATAATTAAATATTTTTAGGAAACCACATTTTATGGCTTCTGTTTAATACTTTAAGCTCTACAATCTGAGTGTCGGCGTTCTAGGATTGCCTCTGGCATTCCCAGGACCTTATATATTATGTGTGTGGCACCTTTACCATACTGAGAACCTCCGGTTCTCATTCCATACTATGTTGTTGTTTTTCAGATGCAGGTCGGGAGCCATCTCGTTAGGCGTCTGGACTCTTAAAGCGGAGGGGTTACTGGATAGTGTTGTTGTATAGTTTTGTTGTACAGTGATGTATATATATGTACTTAGCTTTCTCTCCGCATAACTTGTCCTTTTTGATCCTCTTAGAGGTTTATGGAGAGGCAGGATTGTGTGTATGTACTTTTGGGTTTTGGATATGTATGTATATATATGTGTAAATATTCTCCGGCCAGTCTTGACTTCGCAGGCTGAGTTAGGAGCTTGTTATTTTGTATCTTTGGCACTCTATTCCTACTTCTGTTATCTTATGTTTGATAGTTACAGTTTTCTTAGCATGCAAGTTAACTCGTTCCTTGAGCGTTGCGCTTTTATCTCGCGATTTTTATTTTCCCTATCCTTCAAGGCTCCTAGCATATTATAACTCTTCTGCTATTATATGTACTTATTTTATTTTAGAGGTCGTAATACCACATCACCTCTGTTTTACGACTTAAGCGTAAAGCTTTGTGTGGTAGGGTGTTACATTAATGGTATCAGAGCAGTTCGTTCCTATAGAGCCTGAAAGACGGACTGATTGTGCTTCTGTGCATTCTCTGTATATGTGTTTATGTGCTATTAGGATATCTGATTGATATATATGGCATAAACGTTTGTGAGCATGCATTTGGAACTTAAAGCATTAGACCTGTGATATTGAGACTGATCAACTTAATATCACTTGTTTGGTGTGTATAGGGACCAGATGTCGACTCGCGGACGTGGTCGCGGGTGAGGTAGAGGTAGGACAGGCACCGTTACTCCTGTACCCACAGGGACTGATCCAGTAGACTTTATGGCTGCCTTGGGAAATATGGCTGCAGCTATGCAGGCAACAGCTGAGGCACTGGGTAATCAGATAAATCAGGGTAATCATGGGAACAATAATGATGAGGACGGTCCTATGACACTTGCTACATTTCTGAAAGTTCGCCCTCCGACTTTTAGGGGAACCTCAAATCCCACTGATGCAGATAATTGGATTCAGGCTATGGAAAGGGCATTACAGGCACAACAGGTTCCTGAAGAGCAATGGGTTGAATTTGGAACTTATCAGTTGCAAGGTGAAGCTCAGTATTGGTGGCAGGGAACACGACGTATCCTGCAGCCTGATGGTGCTGCGATTCCTTGGGAGGTTTTCCGGACAGAGTTCTATAAGAAATATTTTCCTAATTCAGCCAGAAATGCCAAGGAACTTGAATTAATGCAGTTAAAGCAGGGACAGATGACTATTGCTGAGTATACTAGCAAATTTGAGGAGTTATGTCGCTTTTCTCGTATCTGTCAAGGTGAGCCTGAAGATTTTGCTGAATGGAAGTGTATTAAATATGAGGGAGGCCTTCGGAGCGATATTCTGAGCTTCGTTGCCCCAATGGAGATCAGGGTATTTTCTGAATTGGTGAATAAGAGTAGGGTGGCTGAGGATTGTGTGAGGAAGGCGGCAGCAGAGAAAGGGAGTTTGAGGATGCCTTTTCAGAGGCCTTCAGGGAGGAACTTTGCTCCGAGAGGTAGGAATTTCAAATGTGGAGGTTTTGTTTCACAGCAGACTCAGGGTCAAGGTAATTACAGAAGGCCGAATACCAATGCTAGTCAAGGAAAAAGGTTTGGGAAGCAGCCACAGCAGGATCTGAATTGTCAGAAGTGTGGAAAATATCATCTTGGAGTTCCGTGTAGATTAGAACTTGGAGTGTGCTATTCCTGTGGACAGCCCGGGCATATAGCCAGTAATTGCCCTGAGAAGAAGAAGTATGAGACTGGTAGGGTGCAGCAGCCGGGGAGAGTATACACCACTTCTACCATTGGTGCTGAGGGATCTGAGACACTGATTAGAGGTAATTGTGAAATGGCTGGTAAAATCTTAAATGCTTTATTTGATTCAGGAGCGTCTCATTCATTTATTGCATTTGAAAAGGCCAATGAATTAGGATTGAGAATGGTGGTTTTAGGTTATGATTTGAAAGTATATAATGCTACTCATGAAGCTATGGTGACTAGGATAGAATATCCACAAGTTCCTTTTCGAGTGCAACAACGTGAATTTGTGCATGATTTGATTTGTTTGCCTATGACTGGTCTTGATCTCATTTTGGGGTTGGATTGGTTATCCAAGAATCATGTTTTACTTGATTGTTCTGAAAAGTCAGTACAGTTTATGCCGGAAGGGTCAGAAGCACCAGTTGTGGTGAATAGTTACTATTTGAATTCTATGATAGTAAACTGTTCTGGAACTGAATGTCAGGGTATTATGTTATTAACTGCGGGAGTATCAGGTGATGATCAGAGTTTAGAGCAAATTCCGGTTGTATGTGAATTTCCAGATGTGTTTCCGGATGATATTAATGAATTCCCACCTAACCGAGAGGTTGAATTTGCAATTGAGTTGGTACCTGGATCCGGTCCGATTTCAATTACTCCTTATAGGATGTCGCCTTTAGAAATGGCTGAACTGAAAGCTCAGCTGGAAGATCTGTTGGGTAAGCATTTTATCCGACCAAGTGTTTCTCCGTGGGGAGCGCCAGTGTTACTGGTAAAGAAGAAGGATGGGAGTATGCGGCTGTGTGTCGATTATTGGCAATTGAATAAGATCACTGTGAAGAATAAATATGCGTTGCCTAGAATCGATGATCTAATGGATCAGCTACAGGGTGCCAGTGTGTTTTCTAAGATTGACCTGCGATCCGGATATCATCAGATAAGGGTTAGAGACGAGGATATTCCGAAAACTGCTTTCAGAACCCGTTATGGTCATTATGAGTATACAGTGATGTCTTTCGGGTTAACTAATGCCCCGGCAGTATTTATGGATTATATGAACAGGATTTTTCGACCGTATCTGGACAAGTTTGTTATTGTCTTCATTGATGACATTCTTGTTTATTCTAAGACTGAAGAGGAACATGTTGATCACTTGCGGATTGTGCTTCAAATTCTGAGAGATAGGAAGTTATATGCTAAGTTATCTAAATGTGAGTTCTGGAAGAGTGAAGTGAAGTTTCTCGGCCACGTGGTGAGTAAGCAGGGGATAGCTGTGGATCCTGCTAAGGTGGAAGCAGTGATGAATTGGGAGCGACCAACTTCAGTGACAGAGATAAGGAGTTTCTTAGGTTTGGCAGGGTATTATCGCAGATTCATTAAAGGATTTTCACAACTCGCCTTACCTTTAACTAAGTTGACTAGGAAGGACACACCTTTTATCTGGACTCCGGAATGTGAAGAGAGTTTCCAGGCATTGAAGCACAAGTTGACTACTGCACCTGTATTGGTATTACCTGAACCAAGTGAACCGTTTGAAGTGTATTGTGATGCATCTCTGAAAGGGTTGGGGTGTGTTCTGATGCAGCACCAGAATGTTGTAGCATACGCCTCACGGCAGTTAAGGCCGCATGAGATGAACTACCCGACACATGATTTAGAACTTGCTGCTGTTGTGTTTGCTTTAAAGATTTGGAGGTACTATCTCTATGGTGTTAAGTTTCATGTTTTCTCAGACCATAAGAGTTTGAAGTATCTTTTTGAGCAGAAAGAATTGAATATGCGTCAGAGGAGATGGATGGAACTTCTGAAAGATTATGATTTTGAATTGAATTATCATCCAGGAAAAGCGAATGTTGTAGCGGACGCTTTGAGTCGGAAGTCTTTATATGCAGCTTGGATGATGCTACGGGAGGAAGAGTTACTGAAGGCATTCCAAGGTTTGAATTTGGGAGTTAGAGAAGAATCTGGAATCCTGTGTTTGAGTCAGTTGCAAATTTCTAGTGATTTTAAATCAGAACTTCTGAAGGCTCATCAAGATAGTGAAGCGTTACGTAAGGTATTACCAACAGTTGAACAGGGAAAACAGTGGAGAATGTCAGAAGGTCATGATGGTTTATGGAGGTTCAAGAACCGAATTATTGTGCCTGATGTTGGAGACCTACGACAAAGTATCTTGAAGGAAGCTCACAAGAGCGGGTTTTCAATTCACCCAGGGAGCACTAAAATGTATCAGGATCTGAAAGCAATGTTCTGGTGGCCAGGTATGAAGAATGATGTGGCATTGCATGTATCTAAATGTTTAACGTGTCAGAAGGTTAAGATTGAGCATCAGAGACCATCAGGGACCCTTCAGCCTTTAGAGATTCCACAATGGAAATGGGAGAGTATCGCAATGGATTTTGTGATAGGGTTGCCTAGAACCCGATCAGGTTATGACGCTATTTGGGTGGTTGTAGATCGACTAACAAAATCAGCTCACTTTCTTCCTATCCGAATAAGTTGCACAATGGAGGAATTAGCTCGAATGTATATCAAAGAGATTGTCAGGTTACATGGTGTGCCCTCTACTATTATATCTGATAGAGATCCCCGTTTTACATCAAGGTTCTGGGGAGCTTTTCAGCGTGCATTTGGGACTCAGTTAAGCTTGAGTACTGCGTATCACCCTCAGACAGATGGTCAGTCAGAAAGAACTATTCAGACCTTGGAGGATAAGCTAAGGGCTTGTGTTTTGGACCAGCCGGTAAGCTGGGACCGGTATATGCCATTAGTAGAGTTTGCTTATAATAATAGCTATCATGCGAGCATCGGAATGGCTCCATATGAGGCTCTGTATGGCAGGAAATGTCAGTCTCCGTTGTGTTGGTATGAAACTGGAGAAAAGAGTTTATTAGGGCCTGAGATGATAGCTGAAACGACTGAGCAGATAAAGAAGATTCGTAATCGAATGCTTATAGCCCAGAGCCGCCAGAAAAGTTATGCTGATCAGAGGCGAAAGCCTTTGGAATTTGAGGAAGGAGAACATGTTTTTCTGAAAGTAACACCAACCACTGGAGTGGGAAGAGCTATTAAGACCAAGAAACTGAATCCCCGTTATATTGGACCGTTCGAGATTCTGAAGAGAATTGGACCAGTGGCTTATAGAATTGCCTTACCGCCATACCTTTCGAATTTGCACGATGTATTTCATGTATCACAGCTTCGGAAGTATACTCCTGATGCAAGTCATGTTCTAGAACCAGAACCAATCCAAGTGAGAGAAGATCTAACACTCCCAGTAATTCCGGTGAGGATTGATGACACCAGTGTTAAACGATTACGAGGAAGGGAAGTATCATTGGTAAAAGTAGCTTGGAGACGAGCTGGTATCGAGGAACATACCTGGGAACTCGAATCAGATATGCGAAAGGACTATCCACATCTCTTTTCAGGTAACTATATTTGAATTTTGAGGGCAAAATTCTTTATTAGGTGGGTAGGATGTAAACCCCGGTTAAGTTAGTAGATAATTAGTTAATAAATTATTTTTTTAATAAGGAGGATTAGAAATGCGAATATTATATCAAAATAGGGTAGAGCTCATCGAAACGAGAATTTTGACACTAATTTCAAAGAAATCGGTCCAAGATTGGACCAAATAGGCCGAACCGGTTGAACCGGATCCAAACCGGACCGTCGGTCCAACCGGACCAACACTTTAAATGAGCCGAAAGCCCTTTCTTCCTCATTTTCACGTATGAACAACGTGAAAGCTCCAGGGAGAATGAAAGCTCCCGAAACCTTACGGTAATCTTCCGATCCCCGTAACTTCTCCGTCCGAGCTCCGATCGCTGCACCGTTTGCGGCCACGCGTTCACCGCGTCGAGCTCTACATTTCTATCGGAACAATTTCATAGGTAACTTGTTTAATCACTCTCAGCTTCATCTTCCCCCAATTTTCGAATTTTAAGTGGGAATATTGAATTTCTTTGATTTCTGATGTTTTAGGATCCAATTAGCTTGAGAGAAACGTTCACTCTTGCTTATGTGAAGCTTGGGTAAGGTGAGGATACGATAATTCTATTTTAATTTCATTAAATTTGAGCTTTGAGTATTAAATTGGGTATATATGTATTATGAATGTGTATTAGGTTGAAAATAAATAATTGGAGCTTGAAATTGTGAATACTGGAACTTGGAGGAAGCGGATTAGTTGAGTTTTGAGGGGCTGTTTTGGTTTTGAATAAATAGCTTTGGTCGTTACGTGGAAATCGGCTAAGGTATGGTTTAGGTTTCTTGCATTTAATATATAATGTTCTGTGAAAACTTAGGCTAGATGACCATTGGATAAGTTGGAATGCAGGTGTATGTTTAATGTTTAGTAATTTATCGATGAATATATTTGGTTGAAGTTTATTGGATAATTAGTTTTTAATTTTGGATGGTGAATGTTGTTATGTTAATTTGGAGAGAATTATGGTTGAATGTTATTATTGATTAACTAATGATTTGGTGAATTATTGATTTGAGGTATAACTATTGTGGAGGTTGTTGTGATAATGAGGTATTTTGTGTTAAAAGCCTAGGATTTGTGAACTATGATCCTTAGTTGAATTTTGGTTGTTGGATTTGAATATTGTATGAGTTTAATTGTTGATTTGAGGTAGATTTATTGTGGTGGTTGTTATGATGATGAGAAAGGGTATGTTGAATTGAAAAGAATACAGGTTTGGACCCGAACAGGGTGGCAAAGTCTGAGTTTTAGAGGAGATGCTGCCGAAATTTTATAAAAATTAGAGATTTTGTTTATATGATTATTTAAAAAGATTTAGATTTAAAGGTTATATGGTTTGATTTTGAGTTATTAAGAAAATGAGCATGTTTTAAGTTTAGTTCATTTGGAAAAGAATGAATTATGTTTTGAATTGGAACTATTGATTGACGGAATGAGAGGTGTGATAATGAAGGATAATGATTGAATATGATTGACATATAATGATGAATGGGATGTGATTGAGAATGATGTGGATGTTGGTGAATTTTAATTGAATTATTTATATGGCTTATGAATTTGAATAATCCGAGATACGAGATTCCCTAGATTAAGTGCCGTGGCTTGCCACCACGTGTACCAGGTTGAAAACTCGATACTCTGTTGACCCTAAGACGTAAGTGTGACCGGGCACTATATAAATTCCCGGGAATGTTACCCCCATTGAGCAATATTGATTATTTGAGAAAAATCTATGCATAGACTCTTGGGGATGCACGTCGGGGGACAGTCTAAGGACAATTCAGACTTGTCGGGTTGGCTGGATAACCGACAGATGAGCCTCATCAGCCATAGGACAGGCATGCATCATATGCATATTACTTGAATTACTTGCTTGTGCTCTAATTGGGTGTGCCTATCTATATTTGCCATGCTAAATGTGTATTTGTTACCTGCAGTAGTTGTAACTTTCTTGTGTTTGCCTTTATCTATTTATTTGTCTGTGAAAATGCATGATGGAATTGGAGGTATGGAGGAATGACAGTATAGGACTTAGATTTAAGGTTAAGTTAAGTTATAATTAAATATTTTTAGGAAACCACATTTTATGGCTTCTGTTTAATACTTTAAGCTCTACAATCTGAGTGTCGGCGTTCTAGGATTGCCTCTGGCATTCCCAGGACCTTATATATTATGTGTGTGACACCTTTACCATACTGAGAACCTCCGGTTCTCATTCCATACTATGTTGTTGTTTTTCAGATGCAGGTCGGGAGCCATCTCGTTAGGCGTCTGGACTCTTAAAGCGGAGGGGTTACTGGATAGTGTTGTTGTATAGTTTTGTTGTACAGTGATGTATATATATGTACTTAGCTTTCTCTCCGCATAACTTGTCCTTTTTGATCCTCTTAGAGGTTTATGGAGAGGCAGGATTGTGTGTATGTACTTTTGGGTTTTGGATATGTATGTATATATATGTGTAAATATTCTCCGGCCAGTCTTGACTTCGCAGGCTGAGTTAGGAGCTTGTTATTTTGTATCTTTGGCACTCTATTCCTACTTCTGTTATCTTATGTTTGATAGTTACAGTTTTCTTAGCATGCAAGTTAACTCGTTCCTTGAGCGTTGCGCTTTTATCTCGCGATTTTTATTTTCCCTATCCTTCAAGGCTCCTAGCATATTATAACTCTTCTGCTATTATATGTACTTATTTTATTTTAGAGGTCGTAATACCACATCACCTCTGTTTTACGACTTAAGCGTAAAGCTTTGTGTGGTAGGGTGTTACAGCAACCAAAGAAAAAAAATACAGAAGCAACGGAACAAAAGCAAATAAAAGCAGAGAAACGGAAAAAAGAAAAGGAAAAATAAAAAAAATAAAGACGCAAACAAAAAAAGGAAGAATACGAACCAGTGAAGGGACGGCGTAGGGAAAAAAACACATGATGGTCGGCAGTAGAAAGGGAAGAACAGCGGCGGTTGAGGGAGAATAAGTGAAACTCTGTTGGGTCCCCGAACTAGGCCTCTTTTTTTTGGGATCCAAAATGATATTTCGATCCTTCATTTATTTTAAATAAAGAAGATACATAAATACTTTTTTTAGAAATTAACCCAATCACATGTGACGTACATGAAATTTGCAGTGCTTCCCTTTTTACTCTAAAGTTGTAGCACGAGATTCAATAGAATTTTTGAACCAAAATAAAGAAATAATGGGAGTTACACTTATCAGTTATCATAATTCTAGAAGAGGAGAAACAAAAATACGCATCACAACATAATGATTAGTCAAATAATGAAAGAAGCGAAGGACAATTACATAAGAAATCTACTTAACACATATTTTTAATGAAAGGCTTGATTTGATGAGTATGAATATATGATTGTCCCATCCTCTTGAACTATCTGCCTCACTAACTGCTTTTAAAACATGCAGATGCAACACAGTCCTAAGCTAGTCTTCATATTTTGTTTACTTACTTACTTTGCTTTTAGTTTATTTACTTTGCTTATTTGTATTTTTGAATTTTATATGTTATTTTTCCTATTTAATATGTTATTTTATCTTATATTAATTTTTTTCTGTTAAATATTGTTTGCTAATAGGCTTGATATGACGCGGGGGGGGGGGTCACTTTTATAACCGAAAAAGAAGAAAATCATTAACAGAAGCCAGGAAGCCCAAATTTTGTATTTTGAAAAAAAATTGGTGCCAGATCATTCCCAATTCCAATTCATAAAAAGGGGTGCATTGTTTAAACATAAAGATTGTATAATGATAAAGATAAATAGAACACACAACATTCATTGGAAAATAGTTGTTCTGCGAGTGAGCAGAATCAAGTAAACCAAAGAATCAAAGACGATCCCCTTTAAACAATAAAAACAAATAAATGACGTAAATAGAGTAAATCAGTTAAAAAAAACCCGCAGACATGAACACATATGAACAGAAATCAATTTTCTTGTCCTTCGTAGCCTATGGAAAGTCGAATTAATATGAGATTAATACAGGTGATAATATACCCAAAAAGCAGTGAGCGAGATTAATACAAGTTAAGGATTAAAAAAATGAATTTTTTATCTTACAAAAAAAAGTTTAGCAATTCAGAAATGTAACACGAGAGGTTCATAGAGCTAGATTAGAGTAATTTGGATACGATACAGTACTTAGTGCTGAATGATATGTAAAAGAAAACTAAAATAAGGTAAACAAAAGAAGAAAAAAAAGTACCTTAACTGTGGAAAGATAATCTTATATTTAACCAGCAACGGAAAATACTCTCGAAGAGAAAGGGAACTGATCTCACATAACTGGTTTGAAATGGAGAAGTCTCTCACCTGATGAGAATGATGTGCAACTGATGTGAGAGTTTGAGATATATAAAAATGTTGGGGTGTATGGATAAAACAGAAAATGAGGAGAAATAGGAGGAGATCACAACAATATTTGACAAAATGATTTAACGTTAATCATTTCAAATAGTTTGTTTTTGTATTTTCAAATCACTTTTAAATTTGTATTATGCAATGTATCTGTTCCTTTATTGTTGCACCAAATCTGTTATGAAGTTACGGGATTAATTTAAACAAGTTAACTATTGCTTCTTTAAAAAAGTAAATTGAACCACCTGCATAATTTAAATGGACTTAAACGGTTAGGACAACAAAAAAGTAGAGAATATTGGTTTAATTTCAAAAGTTTGTTGAAATAATCAGTTATAAGAATATGTGATTCTCAAAGGTATATAAACGTGCTTATTCAATTAAATAAACTTCACTGATAAGCAATACAATCAGTTTACACAAGTTCAGCATAAATTATTTCTGAAGCCAAATTCACCTATTTGGTTCTCCTCTTTTTGGGTTTCTTTGTAAATATTTTTATATATGCTACTTTGAACTGTTTCACATTAAATTGTTTTGATTTCTCACGATGAAACTCGGTTTTTATTTTTCAGTTTGTTGAAGTCCTTAATTTTCACACCAAAAGCCAATTATATGGATCTACTGCCAGGTAAGTAACATTGTTTTTCTGCGTCTCATGTATGTACTATTTGAAACCTTTTTTTTATATATAGTTTTTCTAATTTCAGTCTAAATAAAAATAAACGCCCCTTGAAAAATTAAATCTTTAACCGAGAAAAGTATACAACAAAAAAATCTGTTAACAATAGCATATAAAAATTAACAAAATTCACAAAATCTAATACAATTCATGGTCAGTACCTTAACCTAGCAGCTCAAACAATATTATCAACAACAAATTAAGAGAACAAATCAAGCAAAAAGTCAATATCAAATTTTTCAAAAAGTGCTTAATGTTGAATAGATGACCAGAGGTAGGGACAGAGAGACATCAGAAAAACACTCAACAATATCATTATGGAAATCTCAGCAACTCACAATACGCAAAAAATAACAAAATCTCAGCAACTCAATATCAGTGAACTACCCCAGTAACTCAATCAGTAATTCATTATTATTAAGAACAAATCAACAAAACAAGAAAAACCAAACTCAGGAAGTAGTGTTTAAGCTAACCAGAGGAAGGGACAGAGAGACAGAGAGTGAGCTTGACGGCGACAAAGAGCGAGCTCAATGGCAACGGTGAGTAGAAGAGAGACATCGACGGCGACGGTGAGGATAAGAGAGAACTCGGCGTTGACGGCGACGAGAAGAGTGAACTTGGCGGCGACGGCGAGGAGAAGAGAGAGCTCGACAACGGCGACAGTGAGGAATCTTCAACCCTGCGTCCGATGACCAAACGACGCTGACGAACACAGATCCAAACCTAATCGGCGATGAGGTTGACGCGGTGCTGCAGAGCGGTGGGGGCTGCGGTGGTTGCGCTGGGCGATGGCTGCGGAAGGGGTTAAGAGAGGGCAGCGACTGCTAGGTTTTGTTTGTTTGTCATTTCAATTTTTAGAAAATCGGGGATATGAGTTGGGGCCTGGAAGGAGTGGGGGGTTTGCGGGTAGTCCATTAGGTTTAGGAATTTTTTTTCCTTAATAAAAATCAAAACGTTAATGTTTCAGGGGATTATTCAAACCGAGCAAACTAAAATTAATGATAGAAATTAATTTTAAGATTTCATAAAATTAATAAAATATCCGTGTAAGTAATGTACATAATTAGCAATCTTTATTATGTTATGCCTATAAATAATTAATAATTATAAATTAATGATATTTATTATACTATAAATTGCTATTATTATATTTATAATACCTATAAATATATTAAAATCATAATTGCTTATAATAGCTATAATTTATAATAGTTTTATAAATATTTATAAATAATATCCTTATTAATATAATTATAAATATTATAATAATTATAATTTATTATAATAATTGCTTATAATTTATAACTATTAAAATATCCGTATATTAATTTATAACCTATAACATTATTATATTATAAGGATATTTTAATATTAATTGTATTATTTATTATAAAATTATGTTATTAATTATTATATGGTATAATAATTTTTGCAAGTTATAAAAATCTAGTAAATATTGTTTTCACTCAATTTTTTGTTGCTGAAACTATTTCTATCACAATATATGAAGAGAATAAGAGAGTTTGGTATTCAAATTTCATTTTTTTATCTTATTCCCATTACTAAATAATGATAAGTATAACTACTATCTTAAATTTTGGTCAAAAATGTAATTATCATTTTTCACAACGTTTTTTATCTGCACATTACTTATACTGTCATCGGTTTTTTTTTTTGTTTTACGGAATACATGTAGTACTCTCCCTTTCCATTTAGGTTTAGTAAGGCATAACTTCAAAGAGGAGTAACTTTGATTTATGCTCTCTAGAACTTTATTTTAACTTCATAAATATCAGAGTTTGATTTTATTTTCTTCTTTTACATCCATGATTGAATGTAATTTTTAAATGCCAATAACGTAATCAAGAAAATCTTATTGGTAAATTTGTTCACATCAGTTAACATATATAGTTTACAAGTAACTTGTGAATTTTTTTAACGTAAAACGAATGTAGAAAAAGTGTTACGAGTTGAAGTAACAATGATTTAAACATATGTAGCTTCAGATAGTAGTCGTTACTTAACTAGATTATACCCAGATAGTTATTACTAAAGAGAACAATGCAATATGTGGTAATATACATTTTGCGGCGGTTTAAACGAAACTGCCGCAAAATACCTAACAATAAATCACCGACGGACATATAGCGGCGATTTTCCAAAAGACGCCGCTATATGCGCCGCTAGTTGTCTTTTCGCGGCAGTTCAGCAAAACTGCCGTAAAATTTTTGCCACTATCTGCCGAATTTGTTGTAGTGAGCAACAACAAAAATAAAAAGAGGTGTGGTTAAATTTGGTTTTATGTCTTATTATAAACTTGTAATTGCAATTTTAGATTGCAATTGATGTGATTATGATTACCATTGAGTTATTGTTATTGCAATGAGTCATGAAATGTGGACCGATGAAATTGTATAGTTATACTGTTAATTTTTAATTAGGTTGAATTTTTGAGACATGTAAAATTGATTGAAATTAGATATGCTAATAAGGTATTTGTGATATGTGATTACAGTCGAGCATTTTGTTCCATTATATCAGAAAATATTATATAGTCTATTTCTAATTTGAGATAGAGTAAGAGTAGTAAAAGTAATATAATCTCAACTCTCAAGTCTAAACGTTTTTATAACTTCTTGTATGGTACGATGTATATATGTATTAATCTCTATGTTATTCAGCTATTTACATAAATTATTATATTATTTACTCTTTCTGCAATTTTAGATTATTTAAGAAGCACTTTTATTAATAAAATATTAAATTAGTGGATATAATGATAGTTTGAACTGTCGTTTTAATATATTAAAAAATTGTTGTAATAACTAATTAGAATGACGTTCATAATTACGTCGTTTTTTAAAACCATTATTCTTAATAATACCGGCTGTTTAAATTGCTATAAATATTTAAAAAATGCTGTAAATCAAGTTTTTTTTTTTTAAGTAATAAACATGAGATCCTCCCAAGAATTATCAATTATCCGTTTGATCACTCGTACAAATGAACCCTATTATAGTATTATGCACAATTTTAATTAAGAAGAAGCTACATAAGCGGTTCATTATTAGCATTATTGTACCTTTTGGTACAACGTGGGAAGCTTGTGTATCAATTTTGGAAACACTAGCACGACCAAAACAGAAGCTATTGTTTTAGTTATAGGAACACAATAATTATGCACATAATAATTTAAATTTTATTAAATCAAAGTTAATTCTTATACAGCTAATTAAAGTTATTTATTTTATCAAATTGAAGTTAATGTTTATGTTCAATTATACCAAGACAAATGAGAAATAAGTGAAGTGCACATGAAAAGAGGTATAAGAAGCATGAAATGTACCTTAGCTTGTTGGTTTCAATTATATTGTCCTTGTTTATTAGTACAATAATATTAAATAGACTAAACTAAAGCACTATATAAAGGGTCATCATCGATCATCCTAGAAGTTAAAGCCAGAACCCCATTAATAATTGTGCAACTATGAGCGTGCATGCATGAGGATAATATTTAAAAGGGCAAAACATATTTTTTTTTCTCTGAAATTTATTAAAAAAAAATTAAAAATACTATCAAATTTTATTTTGTTTTAATTTTATCTCAAAAAAAATTTATTTGTATTAAATATACTTCTGATAAAACAATCAATTTTTCAAAAAACTTAAAATCAATTTAACAATAACATCACAAGGACAACTTTTAATACAAATAAGTTAGACATAAAATTCTATTATTAGCTCCTACTTATCAAATATTATAATTGAATTGGTTCTATACTCCTTAAAAATTTAACTGTGGAGAATACAATTGATGCAAACTAAAAATTTTTTTTGAATAAAACTGAAATAAAATAAATATATAGATATTTTTAAAATTTTTACTAAACTTTAAAAACACAAAATATATTTTACCATATTTAAAACAACATCGAACTTGCAACTATATATACATATTAGCTTTGAATTTTTATTTTATTTTTCTCATTACGTTTAATAAATGATTAATCTACTAATTACAATAATCAAAGTTTTAAGAGAGCTATAAAAGTAACATATAATTAATCGCTTATTTGGTTTATAATTAGAGGACCTAAACTTAGAATTTAAATCCTCTAAAATAAAAAATTAATAAAGTGATAAAATGAGAGATTAATTACCATTAATTTTAGTTTAAAAGTGATTAACTCTTTATTTTTACTAGCTTTTTTAACTTAGAGGATATTGTTCCTGAACAAATTTAATTATTATTGTGAATAATTAAGAATGAGATTGTACAGTAATTGGACATGCATAGACTTTCTTAACTTTTTCCTACTAAACCATCATCAGATTCTGTTGCCTAAATTGAATTTTGGTGGCAACAAGTGAAGTGCTACTTCATCTACATTATTATTTGAGAATATTTCAATTTACTTTAAAGTTATTTTAGTATGCAATGTGCTAATTATATCTTCAAAATTAAAGCAAAGTAATCTGATTTTACTTTAATTTTATAATTTTATTTGTAACATATTCAAAGACAATTTAATTCTTTTAAAATTAATTTATCTGAAGGTTATTTTTAATTTAATTTTTCAAAAATAGTTCCCCCTAAAACTTAAACGAAACATACCCTAAGTAGTTTCTAGGTTTTCTGTTTAGGGGAAAAAAAAAATACAATTTGAATAAGCTGGTGGGATGGGGAATAAAATTTGAATCTTCACAGTGATTTAAGAAATCCTCTCTCATACAGTTATTTCTTTAAAAGGGAAATTTTAAAAACAGTATGAAAATAATTAACATTAATTTGAACATACTGTATTTCCGCTAGTTACTTACTTTCTTTTCATTTTCAATTCCTCCTCATTTTCGTGTCTTTTATTCAATTGAATAAGATTGATTCTACTTAGGGAATAATTAAGAACTAATTTAATCAAAATAAATTTTAATATGAAAAATAATTTTTTAAAATTAAAAATAAAATAAAAAATTTTCAACCCTCACAAGATCAATTCAAGACAATCAAACAAACAAAAACAGTAAAAATCCCCCCCCCCCCAACCAAAAATTTGTTTCCAGGCACGCTATAAAGCATTGCCACTATAAAAATGTGCATAAATTGATGTTTGTTTGTTTGATTGTATAAGCACATTGATCACTCTGATTGGTTTGATTTTGCCCCTCTGGCTTGGCTTGTGCTTTTGCTTTGTTTTGTTTTATTTGCTATTTTCCAACTTTCTTCTCACTCTATGGATATATATTTTGTTCTATGAGAAAATAAAAAATAAAAAATAAAATATTCATAAGTGACATATCTAACTGTTCGGTTGGTCGGGTACCAAACAATTCGGGGATGACTTCTGGGTGTGAAGGTGGGTTCCAGCCTCGTTCTAGATTTGGGGCATAAGAGGTTGGAGCGGCCAACTTCCCGAGCTCTTCAAGAGGAGTGAGGGTGCCACCTACAAAGACACTCCGACGCTCAAGTCAAAAAGGTGTGTAGGCGGTATGAAAGTAAGGGATATGGTGGCGTACTTTGGGGGAGGGATAGGACCCTCCTCTTATATACTCTGTTAGTAGGGCGGGCTCCATAGGAGAAGACCCCCTTTCTAGAAGATCCTTTCCCCACAGCTGTTATGCAGCTGGTAGCGGGTACGTGTCCGGGTCGCTGACCGGTCGGGTCATGCGCATTAACCCGACCGATCGAGTCGGTATCTCCTTGGACCGGGTCGTGCGACGTGCCAGCTGGGCTGGGCCGTAACACTAACTCATCTATTTAAATAGGTTTAATTATTCTGTTAATTGCTATAATTTAGAATTTAGAATTTAGAGTTTTATCAAATTTTTAATTGAATTCCTATATTTTTTTTAATTAAATTTTTACACTATTTTTAATTTTATAATTAAATCATTTTTGTATAAAAAATATATAATAAAAATCTAATTTAATTCTTAATTGTGAGTATGTATTTTTAATTTGTAAATAAATATTCAGTTAATTCTAATTTTTTTTATATTGACAAAGATCTAATTACAAAATTAAAAATAATATAAGACTCGATTAAAATAAAAATATAAAAATTTAATTATAAATTATATTTAATAAAACTATAAAGATTAACCGAATAAATTAAACTATTTAAAAATTAATGACAGTGAAGATTCACTAACAGCATCTCCATGGATAAACGATTCTAGATATCAATTGTATCCCTACTTAAAAGAATATGATTAAAATATGATATTGGTAAATTTAATAATTGATAAACAATAATACTATTTATACATAGTAAACACTCTTCTTGTGATATCCGTATATTTATTATTTAATTAATTGTATACTTAAATTATTTTTTTAATTAATAAAATAAATAAAAATATTAATATCAAGAGTAAAATATATTTTTTATTTATAAAATTTGTCAAAAATTTAAAAAATATTTCTAAATTTTATTTTATTTTAATATTTTTATAAAAAAAATTTATTTATATTAAATATATTTCTGATAATTAATTTTTTAAAAAGTTTATGATCAATTCAGAAATAACTTCATAAGAATAATTTTTAACATAAATAAATAAGTTAGACATAAAATTCTGTTACTAACTTTTAGTTGTCAAATATTATTTTTCTAAATTTCTTAAAACATTAACCGTTTGAGTATATTTGATATAAAACAAAAATTTTTAAGATAAAACTAAAAAAATTAAAATTTAGAAGTTATTTTTTAAAATTTTTGACAAAAAATATCCTTTAGTCTAATATTAAA
The DNA here is from genome assembly GCF_059453495.1 of Arachis ipaensis. Lineage (NCBI taxonomy): Eukaryota > Viridiplantae > Streptophyta > Magnoliopsida > Fabales > Fabaceae > Arachis > Arachis ipaensis. The sequence goes on along the minus strand of NC_142435.1, from coordinate 142,951,645 downwards.
ATAGTTTTTAGTTACCCTACAAAATATAGACATAACAGGATTGGTGGATAAATATTATTAAAATATGAAAAGAGAAATGAGACGTTTTCACTCAACCGAGATTCGATCTTTTCCCCTGGTCTCAATTTTTACTCCAATGACAAAAGAAAATGAGAGATGTATTGGAGATACCTTAGGTGGCATGTAGTAATACCTTATATGATCTTATTTATTTATCTTTTATTTTTGTTTTTGTGATTTTTTTTAATTATAACTGTGTTGAGACTTGTGTATTTTTTCCAAAAAAAAAAAAAAAAACCTATTTGAGAGTGGCAGAATGAGAATAAGGGACGAAAAATTGCGGCGAAAACCACATAGCAGCAATTTTTTCTTGCCATAGGACCCCCTCTCTCTCAGTTTGATTTAATGTATTTCATATCATTTTAGAGATAATAAAGCGACTGTTATACATCTAAATATTTTTGTCAATTAAATTTAACTAAATTAGTTCAAATTCAATAAAAATTATTCACACTATGTGTACATAAATTATACATTTTTTCTTTTCTTTCATATGTTTCTTTATTATTATTGTTCTTTTATTACTGTTATTATTACTGTATTTTTTTCTTTTTATCATTTTCTTTCTATTTATTGCAATATTTTTTTATTTAATTTTATTTAATTTTTATTCTTATTAAGAGAGTGAGATATAAGAAGAATTATAAGTAGAAGAAACAAGAAGAAGATGAAGAAGAAAAAAAAAATGATGTTTTTAATTTTGACACCGAAATTTTTTAACCGTAACACATATTCTTGTTAGGAGGAGGAGGATTTTAAATTGTGCAGAATTTATTAAAAAAATTGTACCGAAAATTTTTAGCTGTGATATATAGTTTTTTAATTTTGACACATAAATTTTTTAATAGTAATATATGTGAATAATTTTTAACTAATTTTTTTTATTATTAAACTAATTGAATGATATTGAATTCATATATAAAAGGTTTACCTATTTATGTGTCATTTATAATAAAATGTTATTTATTTTTATTCCAAAACACATTTAAATGTATTTTAATGATTGAGTGAATTAATATTTTAAAACTGTGGTTCTTTAAAATTTTGTGTGTTATTTATCAAAATTTTCGTACTATATTTCAACCAATTTTTTATGTCATTAATAACCTAAAATTTTGGTTACAAATCAATATTACTATATTACAACTTTTTTCAAACTTAAGACGAAATTATAATTTTTTAGGTATCTATGTAAATCACTATTGGTATTAGCAATTTCAAAAACAACCTAAATTAATTGGGATTTACGTTGAAAATGGTACATGAAAAAACTTCTATAGGCAGCAGTTTCTGAAGGAGTGTGGCAATGCATAAACTGCTATAGGTAGTTTATGTGAAATTTATCCTTGACAATTTTTAACAAGGTGAAAAGAGAATTTATTAAATAGATAAGAATTGTATTAGATGTAAATAGAGATTTAATGAGAATTGGAGGATCAAAATTTTGATCCACACTAAAATATAAATAAATATAATTTAAAGTATAAATCTTAAAAAATTTAAAAAGTAATACCAAATATACTATATGAGTACACTATATTAATAAGTATTGTCCACTTAAATTCAATTTCTAGATAAATAAAATTTAAATCATAAAACTTTTAAAACTAAAAAAAATACCAAACTTGTTACATGAATAAAAAAATGAATATTGTTTATTTAAATTCAATTTTTAGATTAAAAAAATAAATTATAAAACTTACTATATGAGTACATACAACAGTTATTCGTTTAAATTTGAGAAATAATAATACTATTTTTACTTTTATTTAAAATTTTAAAAGTTTGTAAATTAAATTATATCTTTTTAATAATTTAAAAATTTTAAATTGATTAAATTAAAAAAAATCAACATAATTCAAATCGATTAAAATCATATTAAAACTATTTTTTATTGTATATAATAAAAAATTATTTTAAAAAAAAAACATAATTTTTTATTATATACAATAAAAAATGTTTGTGTCAACCATGTCAAACAACACCTCTTCTTCTCCAGCAAAGCAGCCTGACAAGAAGGGTAAACAAGAAGGAGAAAGAAAAAGTTAATTTTGATGAAATGAACAAGGATAAGGAGATCCTATTCAATGAACCAAACATTTCAAACAACATGAATAACAAGCACAAAACAACGTGTTAGGAGATGACCATGATCATGATGGTTCTAAGAATTCTAACAACGATGGTTTTGCTGCTGTTACTGAAGATGGCAGTGATTCCACTAAAAAATAGAAACCCAACCCTAACAGAACTCTTGTTGTTGGTAGCCAGAATTCACAAAAGAAAAAAACTTCATGGGGTCACCAAAATGGTCAGGGAATGGAGAGAATGCAACAGTCCCATAACAATAATAGTAGTGGGAATGATGGGATCCAACTCTTAAAAATAAAAAAGTAATAAAAAATATTTATAGTATGATTTTAATCGATTTGGATTACGTTAATTTTATTTTTTTAATTTAATCAATTTAAAATTTTTAAATTATTAAAAAGATATAATTTAAAAATAGTATTATTATTTCTCAAATGTAAGTGAATAATTTTCATATGTATTCATATAGTAAGTTTTATAATTTATTTTTAATTTAAAAATTAAATTTAAATAGACAATATTCATTTTTTTACTCATAACAAATTCGTTATTGATTTTTTAAATTTTAAGAATTTTATGATTTAAAATTTAATTATCTAGAAATTGAATTTAAGTGAATAATATTTACTGATATAGTGTACTCATATAGCATCTTTAGTATTACTTTTTAAATTTTAAAAATTTTATAATTTAAATTATATTTATTTATATTTTAGTGCGAATCAAATCGAAATTTTAACGATTCAATCCTGTTGATTACTGTTTGTATTTAATACAATTCTTATCTGTTTAATAAATTCTTTTACCTTATTAAAAAGGTTAAAGATAAACCTCACATAAATTGCTATTGCCTATAGGTCTACAGTAGTTTATACATTGTCACATTGCAGCAGTTTCTGTATGTACCATTTTAAACGTAAACCGCAGCTACCAGTAGTGATTTACATAAATATATAAAAAGTTGTAATTACTTTTTAAGTTTTTAAAAAAAAGTTGTAATTTAATAATATTAATTTGTAACCATTTTATTGGAGTAATTTGTTCTGAAATTTTTGCATTCTGTTATTTTTGTTATTATTAAACTAATTGTGTAATATTAAATTAAGATAATGATAATAATGATGGAAGAGAAAAAAAAGATAGTAAAAGATCATGAAGGTGATGATGATGATAATCACGATGATGATGATAATGAAAGTGGTGAAAAAGAAGAAAAAAAAAACGTGAAATGAAAATATAAACATGCGTACATAAATTTAATTTAGTTTAGAAAAAAAAAAAGTTTAGTTGGCTTGACATTTCTGATATAATTATGGGTAGTCTACCCTAGCTAGTGTCTCCACATTATTGGACCACCCTTAACCCAAAACCATGCGTATAGTCAAGAGGTACATTCATTTATCTAAAGTACATTGAACTCAATTATTAATCGCTTCTTCTTTGGGTTTGAGGTGAATTCTGACTATGATGTATAGTTAGATGGAGGTTCAGTGTTTTTGTCGGATGCTTTTCCACGGTTTTGATTAGACTGGAGTTGAACAAAGAATAATAAAATTGTTGTCCAATAATATCTCCTTCTTGATATCTTTTGCAAGAGAAGAATCAGAATCGAGAATACCTAATTATAAAAGATTAGCGGTTTAGCGACATGTACTAATGTCTCTATACTATGAGTTGTGGTTTCAATACTTAGAAAAAAAAATCTCTCATCGAAAATTAACACCTGAAATTTTTTTATGAAGTATTGACCTCTTCCATTATAATAGTTAGTTTTTTGTATTGATGGTTCTATTAAATTTTTTTAGTTTATTATATCATTAGATAAATTTTTTTTTATTATTTGACATCTCTAAATTACTTATAATAGTGTGGTCATAGTGTAACTAATTTAAAAAATATATGTTTTTTCCTTAAAAAGAATGACTATTTAAATATATTTCTATTTAAATAAAATGAGGTAAATTCATATATGATAATTGATAGCTTACTAAAATCAAAACACATTTAAGTTCAATAAATATTTTGCCAATTGATTCTCCTTGCTGCTTTTTTTCAAAAAAAAAAAAAATCATATATTTAGAGCATTTTTAATAGAGTGTTTTTAGAGTATCATTGTTGATATACCTAGTTGAATTGTTTTTAAAAAATGAATTGATTTAAAATTAAAATCTGCATTAGAGTTGATTGATGAAATAAAATCAGTATCACTTTAGATATACGATATCACCTTAATGAAAAACCAATAAAATTTTGCTACTTGTATAATTATGTTAATAAAATAATATAAAATTTTAATTAAATTAATTAAGACTAAATATTAGAAAGATAAATTTTATTTTTAATTTTAAATTATTATTTATAATAAATAGTCCTACAAATATTTATGTATTATTTTATAAGACTCAAAATAAAATAAAATTAGGACTAATATTAAAGATGCTCTTATGTTTTAGTAAGGTACTATTCAAAATTTTTATCATTTTGATCAATTTTTGTTGTTACAGATATTGGTAATATACTATATGACTAAATTATTTTAATAATTAAAAACTTTAGTTAAAAAATAAATAAATAAAATATCATTAAATTCAATTATAAAATTTACTTGTTCCATTAACATTATTCAATTACAATGAAATATCAATTTTGGAAGCAAAAGCTAATATTATTAGGAAAAATAACTAAAATTATTGTGAGGTGCGAGATATTGCATGAGTTTGGCTATGTGATTCTTGCTCTCGTTATGGATAAGTTTGTTGTTGCGATTAGACAGCATGATTTTAGAATGGTATAACGCCAAGAATCATGATTATTATAATTTAAATAATAGTAAATTTCGACATATTGCATGTGTAGTGTTATTGAATTTATGAAGGGATATAACCTCAAAACTTCATAAACTCAAGTTTAGGCTTACATTAGTTAATTCGATTTTATTCTGCTGATGATTTTTTCTTCTCTTTTACGGCATCTTTTAATCCATCGGGATAATAAATATTAGAGAAAATTACACTCATCTCTCTTGCGAAATATTAAAATGACACTCCTTTTTCTTCTATTTTATAAATATACATTTTCTTCCTTTCTAAGTTTTAAAAAATCTCCTCTTTAATCCATTTTAAACTTTTTGTGTTAACTAATGTTAACTTTATCCATTTTTAAAAAAAAAAAATTATTTTTTTTTAAAATATCCATTAGTAAAAATTTTATTTTTTATCATTAAATTTTGCCTACCAAAATATCCTTTAATAAATTATTCTTTTATTAATTAAATTATATTTTTTTTAAAATTTAATAATTATATAATTTTTTTTTCTAAAATACCCTTCAATAAGTTTTTAATTATTAAATTATAATTTTACCAAAATTTTCGTTAACATTTTTTTATATTTTACTATTAATTTTTTGATATCTATATATATTATTTTAACATTAAATAAAAAATTTTAGTAAGATTATTTTTCAATATCAATATATATTAATTGTTATATATATTAACAGTGGTAAGATTTTTTTATTTAATGTTAAAATAATATATATTGATATCAAAAAATTAATAGTAAAATACAAAAATAATTGTAAACAAAAATTTTGATAAAATCACAATTAATAATTAAAAAATTATTGAAAGATAGGTATCTTAGAAAAAAATAATTTAATTATTAATTTTTTTAAAAATATTTTAATAAAAATACAATTTAATCAATAAAAAAATAATTTATTAAAAAAGTATTTTGGTAAGCAAAATTTAATGATAAAAAATAAAATTTTTGTTATTAGATATTTTTTCTTAAAAAATAGATAAAGTTAATATTAGTTAACACAAAAAGTTTAAAATGAATTAAAGAGGAGGTTTTTTAAAAGTTAGAAAGGAGAATAATGTACATTTATAAAATAGAGGAGAGGAGAATGTCATTTTAACATCTCACAAGAGAGGAGAGTGAAATTTTCTCTAAATATTAATCTGTCACAAATTAAAATTTTATTTAAAATTTGCTATTAACTAATAAATTGTTGTATATATACCTAAAATAAAATTGAAATTTTAACACTATTTAAATGCACAAGCATAGTCTCTCCATACTCAATTAAGAAGTTGCGAGTTCGAGTGTCATATCTTTGGTAAAAAAAAAAAAATGCACAAGCAAACTAATCATTTAATCATTTAATCAAGTTAAGTTTTTCAAGTTGTTACTCATGACTTGAATTTCGATTTTCCCAAACATTTTTTTCATTTTGTTTCTTTTATTTATTTATTTATTTTGATACAAAGTCCACTCAACTTATTTTTATTTTTTTCGTCTGACAAGCTCCACATGATGCTTTAGAATTTAGAGAGGTCCAAGGCTGCGAAGGCAGAGACCCACCCACGTTGTTTTGTCTAAATAGAATTGCTAGGAAATGAACCTAGCAGATCTGAGTCATATTTTAGAAAAGTTTGTTTTACTCATTAATTAATCATTATTATATTTGTTTGAAAATAATTCTTTGTTTTTAAAAATTTACATGATTGGAAATTATTATCATTATAAAAGATGTTCCATAATTATTTTCTTTCTTTCTCTATTATAATATTTCTTTCTTTCTTGCTGTTATTCTAAATTATTGAGTATATATATAAATTAATAACTAAAAGAACAAAATGTAATATAATTTTTTTTTCAAGAAATTAAACGAATTATCTTTACCGAAATAAAAACTTTGAACATGAAAATTATTTATCAATAGTGAAAGTGTGAACCAAAATGTATGTTGACCAATTTATTACTATCTATTTTTATTATCATCTACAGTTAAATTGATCCACACATTGCTAGTCTCTTATTAAATAAGAAAGGTTATATTTTTTAGTAATTAAATAATTAATTAGGTTGACTATTTTTTTATCCAAAACTTATATATGGCTCATCTTTAAATACTTTCTAGTAAATTAAGTATTTTAATTATATTTTATATTAATGATACAAATTTAAGAAACAACTTATTAATCAAATTACCACTTTTTTAACAAAATTGTAAAAAAAAAATGAAAAAAATTTAAAACTTACTAGTTTATTTATTACTTCTAATAATCTATAATTTTTCAAGAAGTGCCTATTTTTCCCATTTCTTGCTTAATGTAATTAAAATTTTGAAATTTGCATCCTCTAAAGTTTGAATTTCACTTTAGAGAGTAAAGTATAATCTTCTACCCATGAATAGTTTCTCTTTCATATTTATTATTGGTCCCACCTATAAAATCAATGGTGAGAGATCACACTTCTAAAGTGAAATTCAAACTTTAAAGAATCCAAATCCAAAATCTTGTCACTAAGGCTCCTTATATATTCCTATTATAGAAATTATATAATACAATCCTGTATCTGTTTCTGTTACACAGAAAAAGAAAAAGAAAAAGAAAAAAAAAAACCAAAATTTCTGTACATTTTGTGGCACTATAACAATTGCACTTTGGGGGATTACTTGGTTTTCACTGCTTCTTTTTGTTCCTTATGCATGTTGCACAAAGTTACATATATATTCTTATATAGTTTCTCACGGCTGTTATGTGAAAACCCAACATCTAATTTATGTAGTTTAATTTTCTGTGTAATGTCTCATTCTTATCTAATATCTATTATTTGATGATTCCATGGACATTCTCTTCTGTTCACATGCATACACATGTAACCATGTACCTCAATAAATTAAACTCAACTATATATATATATATATCCTCATCCATTTTCATTATGCAAGTTCATTCTATAGTCATTAGTCAATGCCCTGTATTGTTATATTCCTAAGCCTTTTCTTATTCACCTTCACACATTTATTTCAAACTCTTCCTTCACAATATTCATAGAAGTACCAAACAGGGACATGGTATTGTATAATAATGGTATTTAGTTAGTCAACTTATAAGGTTTTGAAATACAGGAATGTCTAGTAAGAAGGTTTTTACATCAATGAAGGAAGAGAATCCAGATTTGAAGAAGCAGATGGGGTGCATCAGTGGATTCTTTCAGCTCTTTGATCATCGTCACTGGTTCCTTACAAACAACAACTATAATAATACTACTCCACCTGGTACATACATTTTCTGAAACTGACGTATTTTCTTTTATTCCTTCTGTTACGTATGAATTTTGATTTCTGATAAGTGTTAATTTTTTTTTGGGTGACTGATAAGTGTTCATTTAGTTTCATATACTTGTGTTTTAGAACATTGATGTGTGGATAATTTTATAATTATTTTGATTAGTGCTGAAAATTAGAATTAAACACTAATATTAACATTGACATTGACATGTTATAATTAATTATTGATTATTAAGTTTAAAATAGCTAACTTCCGAGAGTAGTGAGTAATGGTCACACCCAATTAAATCTCATATATATATATCAGTAATATTATTTACTTTCACATAGTTCTCTCATTTCCTGTCTTTTCACTTTTTCTATTGACAATAATTGTCAAGGCTTAAGCGCACTATGAACGAGATTTAAAAAAAAAAAAGAAAAAAAAAACAGCCTAATCACTGATAAACATCTTTGTCTAGGCGCTTTTTTTTTTAATTTTAATCTTATTTATTTATTTGGCTGTATGCATGAGAGAGGTAATATTATTATCTATTTTGAAATTGAAGCAACTCTGCTTTTTATCTTTCTTCGGAAAGTTACCTTAAAAATTATATTTGGTTAGAGAAAGTCTCTTGGAAATTTTCTTGGACGTTCATACCTGTTTCGTGGCCTGAAATAGAATGTTCAGATATTAGAAAAAGTATTTTTGAAAGTTGCTGAATTTTAGAATAACACCCTTCACCGGTGTTATTTTAAAAAAAAAAAAGTTTCTCCTGTTTCTGAGTTTTCACTGATTTGTTTGCCTATAAGTGTTGAGTACTTGAAGTTCTTATAAAGCCTAGAAGAATTTATACATTCCCAAGTGATACATGATTCTACAAATAATAACAATAATATATCAGATATAAGATTTGGGATTTTCACAAATATTTTAAAGCTTCTGAGCAATAGACACCCATATTTCTGTGATAAATAAAAGTGCTCCCTGTTTATTCTAATATTCTCAACTTAAATTCGTATACAGTTATATTTATGGATATCTTTTGCTTTTCTATGGACTATATCATGAATGGCAAACCTTTCTTCAGACCCTTTTTAATATATATATGCAAAATATACTTCCTACTAAAATTTCCTTCCCTTTCTCAGGTGAAACAAGAAATGAAGCCAAAGAGCTGAATAATAAGATGCTAAATGCAATGGTGAGTAGATACCAGAAATTTCAATAGTGATCAGAGAAAAATTTCAGAAACAATTAAATATTTGAATGTAATTGCAGGCTAACAATAATGTGAAGGTTGCAAGAGAGAATCAACAATTCTCCACAGAATCATCGGGAACTTCCAACTCATCATCCTCTTGCTCATCTAGCATGTCATCCTTAGAGTTCAACAGAACAATTCTCAGCCAAATCAAGATCCAAGAAAACTCCAATCCAGAAGCAGTAAAGCAACCCGACACCCCAGTTCATCAGTCCCTGGATTTCCACGATATTGTCAAAGACTCAATGCAGAGAGAGCCACGAGGGTTATCAGTCAAAACTGCAGCTAAAGAGGAAAAGAAGGGCCGTATCTTGAAACACATCGACTCTCCCCGGCCTTTGCAGTTGCCTAAATCTGTCAATAGCAGAGGCATTGTCACCAATGAACCCGTCCATAATCTTGCTAAGTCTTGGGGAAGGCCATGGGATTTGCCTCGACGCTCTTATGATGAGAGGGAAATGCAACAATTATTAAAGCACAAGGAAATTCCAAGGCTTTCCTTGGACAGCAGAGAAGGATCCAACAAGAGTTATAGCGAAGCAACAAGATCTCAAAATCTCATGAAGGGTGCAGAGAGAGGATATGAGAGTTCGAGCACAATGCTTAGGCAGCAGCAGCAAGAACCGGAAACTCCTAAGAGAGCATCGAGTGTTGTAGCAAAGTTAATGGGACTGGAAGAACTCCCAGATTGCACACAAGCTTGCGATACTTCTTCGCAGATGTCTTGCATGAGTGATGGATATAACCAACACCAAAGTCCAATTTCCCCCATAACAAGAAACCAGTGCTTGGGGACTTTTAGAAGGGACAATGCCTTAATCAGAAATGCGACACCAGATTCACGATTTTCACTTGAACCAATCCCATGGAGGCAACCTGATGCAAGCCAAGATCCTGATTTACAAGTTTCCAAGGGAAGTGAGACTTTGACAACAGCTTCAAAACCCTCCCACTCTGTATATGGTGAAATTGAGAAAAGGATTGCAGATCTTCAGTTTAAAAATTCAGGAAAGGATCTCAGAGCCCTTAAGCAGATTCTGGAAGCAATGCAGAGATACAAAGATTCACTAGATATTACAAGAGACCAGGAAACAAATTACCCTTCTGACAGAGTTCTGAGTGAAAGCTCGGAATTACAGACCCCAAGACAACAGACCAACCCAACATTTGTCACTGATGATATTTCAAGTTCACCCCGGGGTAGAAAGTTTCCAATTATCATCATGAAGCCAGCACAAATCTCAAGGAAATCCAATGTCGCTACCAAAGAAATGACTAATGGCAAATCAGGCCGCATCAAGTTTTCTACCAATGATCCCAAAGATGGAAGATTGCTTGACAATATTGAAAGTCAAACCGCAAAAGGAACCGGTCCAACAAATCCTTTTAGTCAACGCTTCCATTCTGCAGATAAGAGTAATATGAAGAAAACTTCAAAATTAATGCAAGCCTCAAAAGTCCCTCAGGTCATCAATGGAGAGGACACCAATAACTCCAGCCATACAGCAGAGACTAGAAGCCCAAGAGTACAAAATAAGTTTGGTTTTGAGAAGCGTTCACCTACAAACCAATCATCAGAGTCCAAAAGTAAAAGAAGACAACACAAGCAATCATCAGAGTCATTGTCCCTAAGTTCCACCCCTAAGCAAAAAGTTTGTACCTTGCAGCAAAGAAATGAAGGCTTCAGCAAGATCCGGTGTCAAAAGAGGAACTTTAAGCATCAAGTTGATGTTATTTCCTCCAATGTTGACAGCAACAGAAGCATGGATTCTCACCGTGACATAGAGGGCACCCAAGCTGATCATTCTGAAAGCAACAACAGCATTTCCACTCAACAGGTGACTCACATGAATCAAAATGTAAGTATTTCTTCCTCCCATTATACAATGGTTGCCCATAAGCATAAAGTACTAGGTTTAATATTCTTTCATTGATCAGAATGCTACAAAGGAGCTAAGCAAGGAAAGTGCTATGGCCATGATAACAGTTACTTCAGAACAACAAAGTCCAGTTTCTGTTCTTGATCTGCGATTTTACAGTGAAGACCCACCTTCTCCAATTAAAAAGAAGACAGAAACCTCAAAAGATTTAGGTATATTCTACACTTAAGTTTTTGTGATATTCACATAAAATCATATATAGGAAAGGAGTTTGGATTACATTTTAACTCTTTCATATTTATATTTCTACAGATGAAGCTTTAGCCACTCCTGATAACATAGGGCATGCATTGGACCTTCCTCTTTCATTCAATAACACAGAGGCCAACTTCAGCAATGGAACTAGTGATGATGACCTTCAAACTCAGAATTTGGATAAAGTTCTTTGGGAAAATGACGATAATAGCGAGAAATTCACCAATTGCAGAGAGAGAAAAGATTCTGACCGTAAATACATAGCAGAAATATTGCTCGCATCAGGGCTGCTCAGTAGCCCCAGCTTAATCCAGGCAGTTCATTCACCAGGTCACCTGATAAACCCAAAGTTGTTCTTTGCACTTGAACTATTGAAGACAAACAAGCTGCAGTTCAATATGAAGCACAATGCTGGGAAGATTCTTAGGATAAATAATCTTGAAGAAATGCAAAGAAAACTCATATTTGATGTTGTTAATGAGATTCTAGTACAAAAACTAATATTGGAGAGTCCTTCCACACTGTGGTGCCTGCCAAATCAGCCAGCAGTAGTAGATCGCAAACTGAATGGACGGCAACTTCTGGATGAGCTTTGCACAGAAATTGATAATTTACAACCCAAAAACACAAACTTTGAGTTGGTTGATGAGGTTGCAGAATCGACAAGTCACTTATGGGGAGATTTAATGCATCAACCCACAATTTCAACAGAGTGCAACACTGAGATACCAAATGTTGTGTTGGACATTGAACGCTTGATCTTTAAAGATTTGATTACAGAAGTTGTGAGAGGTGAAGTAGCTAACTATCCAGGTAGGCATTGCAGGCAACTGCTGTTTCCGAAGTAGGAATTTCCAATTAAGTGGTTTCAGAAGTAATAGTCTTGATTTATCCACTTTGTTTTATGTCTATAGTTTATACTTTATATACACTATATATTTTCGAAGGAGAAATAAGTTGCTTAATAGTAACCATTATGATGTATATAAACTCATTAACACTTATGTCTTCTTTCATCTTTCTTCCATGTATTTATAGTTCATGAAATAAATGCAGAAATACAGAAGTGTTTATTTCAGGGGCATGACCTTTTAACATTCAAAGATGTCTTAAATTTCTTTACTTCTATATCTCAATATTACCTTCACTATAGCTCAATAGCCATATTAAACTCATTGATTGTGGCCTTTGAAGATAGTTAATGTATCCATTGTCTGGTGTCTGCCAACAAAAATTAAGAAAATATCTCAATTTCTTTCACCTTCAAAGAGCATAGGTTAAAAAGTACATGTTCTTGGAAACATGACATGTTTTCTATATACACAGTATGGTGCTGTAGCCCAATTCCTTCATTCAGTAGACTAATATAACTGATTATAAATTATCTTTCTACTTTAAACCAAACCAACCAAGAGAGAAAAAATCACAACTCAAACTAATACTAAGTTTTTTACATGCTGGATCTTAAAAGCAATGATAATACCCACAAATTAGTGGCAGATCTCAAAAACAAACTGCAGACAAACTCGAAATAATAATAGAACAAGAAATTGAGCTATGGAATCGACAAAATATCTAAATATTGAATTCCTTTACAAGGATACCATCTCATAAAGATCAAATGAAGCTGCAACTTGGTGCCTTAGCCAGTTACTAGGTGTAGTTCAACCAGATACCACTTGAGGGATGTTTACGAGTTTTGTTTTGGACGGAAGGGTAGGGAAGGAGAAAGGAACACTTTGTAGTTAACTAGTGCATATGGTTTGGAAGCGACACAAGAAAAGCACAAGGGCAAGGGAACATAAATAGGTTTCTTTGATCAATGTTGTAGTATAAATTTAACATCTTAAATTTTCATAGTATTTTCTCTCTTCTCTCTTTAGCATCTTTTTCCCTTAGAGTTTCAACAATATTTTCATGCAATATATAGCACAAGGTCATTAAGGGTGACAACAGTCTTGAATGAAAAAGAATCATCAACTAAATAGTAACATGTCAATGACAAGCACAAACCTGAAAAATAAATTGTCAAAATGGTAACATGCATGTTACTATGAAATTGTAACATCCATGTTATAATGCCCATAAGCAGAGAAGGACCTATTTCACTATCAAAGAACTAGCTACCATAACAGCCTGCAGAACAAGTATCATAATTCTTTTGAAAACAATTATGACTTACAACTGAACGAGCTCATCTTTGTTTTCCGCTGCTCCTTTCATTCCGGACTCAAATCCGCCAACCTTCCCAACAATTTATTTCTCGTCCCAATCTTAAAACTCACAGCATGCTTCTTATTCAAATGAATCTCTGTCATCTTCCCTTCCCTAAACTCGCACCGTGCACCTTTTACCCCTTCAATTGCCGGAGCAAATGCCTCCACTACAGAAACACATTCATCTCTAACACAATTTTCCACAACAGGAGGATTCCCTGAATCCACATCATTGAGTATCTTTACCGGAGGAGGAACAACAGAAGCAACTTCCTTATCCCATAAAGGCGCAGCAAGAAACGGATTACTTTCTATAGCTATTCGTTTGGCCTTAGCATCACCATGATCAACAAATGTAGATACTTCAAAACCATTGGACAAAAGATGCTTCTGCAAATGTAGGAGAGAATGCTCCTCCTTCGCAGCATTACCTTCCATCCCTCTTCCATTCCGATCAGGAAATGCCGGCAACCAAGTCGGAATATGCTCCCCGGGAGGATCTTCCGCAATTCGCGAGAAACTAGGACTCATCGCCCTTTCTCTCGTCACCGGAAACTTCGGAACGGCGAAAACAAACGGAATCTGTTCAGATTCATAAACAAAATCAACAATCTCTCGAACAATTCCGGAACCTGCAAGGCAATGATCAACATCAGAAGCAGCCACAAAGCCTTGAACTGATCCCAAATCTTCCAACCCTAGAATCACATCAAACACATTGCATTCATTTCTTCCTGAAAGATTAGCATTGTAATGCGCAGATTTTCCTGTATTGAAAATGTAACGAACCGCAACATCGGATAATGTGTCAAGTGCTAAGTGCTGAAAACTCTGGAACCCTTCGATCTCGCAGAGTTGTGCCACAACGAGTTTGGCGATTGCTTTGGCAAAATCGTCGCCGCCGCTACACAACTTCCTCTGTTGAAAGCTTCTTCCAGTGTCGTCACCGCCATTGATCATGTTCAGAGCTTCATAAAACTTAAATTAAACCAAAAAAAAAAAAAAACACATATATATTTTAGAGAAAAACCCAAAACGTCCTGACAAATTACCTCGAAAGACATCAAAGTCCTTGACAAAAAAAATTCAACCCGATTCCTAATAATTATCTCGAAAGGACGAGGCTTTTGGTGCCAAAAAGAAGTCAATGTTGTTTTTTTTTTTTTTTTTTTTTTTTTGGTTTCCCACGGTATCCCCCAACCCGGCAGGTTAAGGACTAATCCGTCGCGGTACTGAGCTCCATTTAAGGGTTTGCCGCTGGCCAATGAGTTGCTGCATGCACAAGGCGGGATTCGAACCCCCGACACTTGCTTAAGCGGACTAGTGAGCTAACCACTAGACCAATGTTGTTTTTTTTACACAGGGCTAATCAGTTCCAAAAAAAAATCAGGAATCGGATTGGGTGTTTTTTTTTGGGCCTCGTTGTCCTTTCGAGATAATTGTCAGGAGTCGGGTGGGTATTCACTCTATATTTTAATTTTGATGCATTTTTCATAAAATATTTTATAAAATGATTAAAATCGTCTAATCATCGTAATTATGTACTTATTGAATGAGCCACACTTACATATACCATTAAATTTTATTAGATAAAAATCACAGGCTAATATAAAAAACAAGGCTGCTACACATCCATATAACCATATAACCATATAGACCCAAGCCCAAATTGTTTCAAGCGCATTAAATGCAAAATAAGAAACACGCACCACACAAAAAACGTCTCGTTTTCCCATTCGCGCTTCATTATGAACGAACGTTACATTTTCAACACGAAACCAATGCCCCAAAACACTCACTCTCTTCAAATCTCTCTGAACATCGCTCAAACTTCAATCACATTCTTTGCGGAAACCACTACTGCAAACGAATCGGAAAATTTCGCAAGCAACAACCAGAAACAAACGAAAACAGCAACAAAGACTACAAAAGGTATGAGAAAACTACTGTTCATTTAAAATCTTGCAATGTCGCGTTTCGCCTAGTTTCATTTCAGTTTTACTCGTTTGGTTTGCTTCGTTTAGTGGATTGAACTATTGTGAATGATTTTTACAGTATAACTAGGGCTTTAAGATATAGTTACTTATTCTTATTGGTTTGGATAGTTTAATTAGAGCTCTGTTACTATCTTTAGTACTTATTTTCCATTGAAGAACAATATTCTTGTTGATTGAAAATTGATAATGATTTATTAACCACATGAACGTTTTTCGGTTCGGTGGCCTTTGTGAATTTGGTTCTGTGCATGAAGGATTTTCGGTTCGGTGGGTTGTTGATGTATTGAATGAGTTTTGTTTAAAAAAATTCACATTAGAGACAACTCTTTCACTTTGATAATCCATACTACTGTAATAGTATTTTTGTTGATTGAAAGTTGATCATCATTTATTAACCATATGAACATTTTTCGGTTCGGTAACCTTTTTTATTTGGGTTCTGTGCATGAGGGATTTTCGATTCGGTGGGTTGTGGCATTCTAATTGACTTGTTTAACATACACATGCTTGTGGTTGTTGATGTATTGAATGAGTTTTGTTTAGAATAATTCACATTAGAGACAACTCTTTCACTTTGATAATCCATACTACTGTAATAGTATTTTTGTTGATTGAAAGCTGATCATTATTTATTAACCACATGAACATTTTTCGGTTCGATAGCCATTTTTATTTCGGTTCTGTGCATGAAGAATTTTCGGTTCGGTGGGTTGTTGCATTCTAATTGACTTGTTTGACATACACATGCTTGTGGTTATTGATGTATTGAATGAGTTTTGTTTATAACAATTTACATTAGAGACAACTCTTTCACTTTGATAAGACATACTACTTTAATAGTATTTTTGTTGATTGAAAGCTGATCATCATTTATTAACCACATGAATATTTTTTGGTTTGGTAGCCTTTTTGATTTCGGTTCTGTGCATGAGGGATTTTCGGTTCGGTGGGTTGTGGCATTCTAATTAACTTGTTTAACATACACAAGCTTATGGTTGTTGATGTATTGAATGAATTTTGTTTAGGACAAGTTACATTAGAGACAACTCTTTCACTTTGATAAGCCATACTACTATAATAGTATTTTTGTTGATTGAAAGCTGATAATCATTTATTAACCACATGAACATTTTTCGGTTCGGTAGCCTTTTCTATTTTGGTTCTGTTTATGAAGGATTTTCGGTTCGGTGGGTTGTGGCATTCTAATTGACTTGTTTAACATACACATGCTTGTGGTTGTTGATGTATTGAATGAAATATTGACCAAAATTTTTTATTACAGCAAAGCACAACAAGAAAATGGCAACAATGAAGGAGAAGTCACATTATAACGTAAGTAGATTAAATATATTTATCCACTTTCATTTGAATAATATCTATTTTGTATTATAAATATATCCCCACTTTCTATTTCAAAACTTGAAGAAAACTCACTATTGCAGATGCCAAACAAAGGTAATAGCAACAGTGTACAGGAAAATGAGTCAAGAAAAGAAAGATATTGTGGAAGGAATGGGATTTAGTGGTCTGGCACATGTGCCAGAAATGAACGTCTCTAATACACTGCTGATAGAATTGCTTGATCGGTTTGATATAGAGAGAGGATGCCTGAAAACTCTACAGGGGACAATAAACATAACTCCTCGGAAGGTAGCAGCTGCCCTCAGCATAACCAATGGAGGTAATACATTTTCTACTTACTACTTATTTTCAGTTTATTGGTGTCCGGATAATTAAATTGGTCGTTTTTGACTTATTTTTGCTATTAAAATATTGTAGAGAATCTTTTTCTTGAAAAGGTTGATTACAACAAGCTGAATCCAGCAGACAAGGAAATATTTGATAGTGTCAAGAATATTTCCTTGGCAACTTTGGCAAGGAATGTGCTGGATATGAGTGTAGAAGGGGAGGAGAACTAGAAAAAATTCAAGAAGACTTTTGTTGTCTTCATATAAAAGTGCTTTTTGCTCCCCACAACGGTAAGTGTGGCCTCCCCAATTCACAAGCCACCGATCTTTCATGTGGACAACCTTAGGGAATGGGATTGGGCAAAGCATATTCTCAACTTCTTAATGAAAGAAGTTGAAAACAAGAGAGATGGAAAGAAACAGTCTGTTGATGGCTGTGTTTTTGTATTAATGTTGATATACTTCCATGAAACAAAGTTCCCCCGCCCATTTGCACCTGATGCTCCCCCTACACCATGTGTGGCCTATTGGACAAGGGAAAAGATCATTGAACAGATTTCATCCGAAATAACACAACCATTGGTAAGTACTATACTAAAATTCCCCGAAAAATTTGCTTTAAAATGCTTTTAAGTTATAATTAAATTATTTGTCCTACTTGCAATTGTTAGTTTTGTTCATTTGAATGTTTCTGCATTAAGAAACATTTTTCTTAATGAATAAATAGTTGTCATGTACTATTCACCATATGAATATTTTTCGGTTCGGTAGAATTACTTTATTCGGTTCACCGAATTGTTAAATTGTTATTTTGATGATTAATTAATTGAGACCTTATTTCTGTTTTAGGGACTTTTGTGCAAAAAGCAAAAAAAGAAAGAAAAAACAAAAACAAGTAACTTAGAGGAAAAAAAAGAAAAAAATGTTGAGAGGGATTCTTCTTCAAAAGAGGAAAGACTTTCCGAATCTGAATCTGAAACCCAATAAGTTTAATTTTCATATCAATTTCATTTAATTTGTATTTGCTTAAATTTGTTCTTATGCGCTTGTTCTTATGTATTGCAGAGAAGAAGAAATAAAAAAAAAACACAACAAAAAAAAAAAGAAAACAACCATTGAAGGTGGTTAAAAAACAAACAAAAAAAAACAAAGCCTGTGCCAAGCGAATCTGAAAACGAGTAAGTATTTTTGTTGATTGCATATATATCTATTTTCAGTTCGGTGAGCTTTTAGATTTCGATTTAGCAGTTTAACTTATTTTGGTTCGGTGTTATCTTTGGATTTGGTTGACTTCATCATTAGTGTCTTGTCTCCAATATAAATTCAATGTGTTTATCTATTTTACAGAGAAATGAAATTGAGAAAACACTCATAATAAAAAGAAGAAAACAACCAAAAAGAGTGGCAAAAATACCAACCCAACCTGAGAAGGAGTAAGTTTTTCAAATCATATTTTCTTTTACTGATACTTACATTTTAGGTTTCTTGATACTTATTTTATGAACTTTCAAAACTGAACAAGAAAAAGACAATCCTACCGAAAAAAAAACGAGCATTGAAGATAATAAGGGAGAAAAGATTAAAGAAAAGAAATGATGGAGCTCAGTCAACAAACATTGCTCCGGATCAATTTGACTCTCCACAGGGACAAAATGATTTCTCTCAGACGTAAGATTTAGTTTATTATTCCTGAATTCTTTTTCTTACTTGGCTTACTTTTGCTACAACCTTTTCTAATTTCTCTAGATTCAATTACTAATATTTATTTATATTGCTTAGGGTGCCGACTGTAAATATTGATAGTGAGCAAGTCTTATAGACACAAGGAAGCTCTACACCTTATGTAGATGCTGCAAGCAATACCAGGTAAATTGGTTCACTGCATATTGTATTTTCGGTTCGGTGGTTGCCTAAAAATAAATTTATTGTCTTTCTAGACCTCTGCTTTTAATCTTGGTTTCTAATTTTAATTTGTTATTTTTTTTTAGGAAAAATACCCCAAACAGCCCGGTCAAATATTTTAGAAAAAAGAAAATCTTTTCAAGAAAGACGTCTAAAACTGCACAAGTGTAAGTTAAAAATATTTATGTTACTCTTTTAAATTTAGTTAATAATTTTTGTTTAATTAATCAAAAGGAAATTGTGTTTAAATGTTACTAGAGCTACACCTGAATCTGAAGTACAAATCGTTGAGTTTCAACAACAAACTCATTCTGAACCTTTGGAAGTGTGAGTGTTTCAATGTGCAAAATCCTATTTTTCAAAATAAATTCTAATTATTCAACATTAACTTTATTTTTGTTTACATTCCTTAGACCTCCTCTTGCATTGTCCATTCCAAGTTCAGTTCAGGAAGAGTTGATGAAGGATGACTTCATGTATGTCCCTCCACAAGAGGAAACACAACAAACTTCTAATAATGAGTAAGTTAATAAATATTTATTCACCACATGAATCTTGTTCAATGTTTACTGCTTATAAATGGTTTAATTATGGTTCAGTTGAAACCAGAAATGAATTCAATATGTTCTTGTTTTTGGACTCTCTTCTGCTTATTATAGCTGCCCTCAAGAAGCTGAAAAGCAGGGTGTTACAGTATCTCTTACGAGTTCTGTAATTGAAGACTTAATGAAAGATGACTATGTGTATCAAGTTTCTAATGAAGAGTAAATTTCACATAAAAATTCTTTTTATTAATTTTAATGGTTGTTATTGAACTATTTTCTATTTAATGCAACAGCCCTGCAAAAGAACAAGAACAACAAGCCCAAGAACCAACGGTGCAACAAGAATCAGAACAAGAAGCACCTGTTAATTTGTAAGCATTAAATTCTTTAATATCACTTTTGTTTAATATAATTTTAGTTCACTGTAAGTTTGGGTTTTGGTTCAGTATAAGTTTAGTTTTCGGTTCACTATAATGATTAGTGTAATTTCTGTTAAATATCATTGTTAAATATGATAATAGTTTGGGATAATTATAGAAATCTTTACTGTTTAATGTAACAGCCCTGCAAAAGAATAAGAACAACAAGCCCAAGAACCACCGGTGCAACAAGAATCAGAACAAGAAGCACCTGTTAATGTGTAAGCATTAAATTCTTTAATATCACTTTTGTTTAATATACTTTTGGTTCACTGTACGTTTAGGTTTTGGTTCAGTATAAGTTTAGTTTTCGGTTCACTATAATGATTAGTGTAATTTCTGTTAAATAACATTGTTAAATATGAAAATAGTTTGGGATAATTATAGAAATGTTTACTGTTTAGTGAAGCAGACCTCTGGAACAGCCCTGCTAAGAACCAACAGAGCAACAATCCAAACAAGAAGCACCTGTTGATGTGTAAGTTTTACTGCTTATATAAATATCGATAATGTTTACTGCTTATACATGGTTTAATTATGGTTCGGTTGAAACCAGAAATGAATTCAATGTGTTGTTGTCTATGGACTCTCTTCTGTTTCTTATAGCTGCCCTCAAGAACCCAACAAGCAGGGTGTTACGGGGTCTATTACAAGCTCTGTTATTGAACATTTTTTTAAGGATGCTAATGTCTATCAAGTTTCTGATGAAGAACAATCCAAAGAACCTCTGATGGCACGACAATCAGAAAAAGAAACTCTAATTTTGTTATCATTTGACAGGTATGTTACTTGTCATCATTTTTATTTAATATCATTTCGGTTCACTGTTAGTTTGGATTTGGTTCACTACTTGTTTGGATTTCGGTTCACTATATTGATTAAATATCATTTTTGTTTAATATCATTGTTAAATATCTATCATCCTGCAGTGCTGCTCAACCTAGGAAAAGGGAAGATGAAAGGCCTTCCTTTAGCCTTGGGATAAGTCCACCAGCATCTCAACCAACTTAGCTCTCTCAAGAGAGTGATTCACAGCTTGAGATCCTGGAAGAGGCGGTGATAGAGGCTGGAGTGGAAGCAGCATTAAAATTTGCTGAAGGAACATCTTCAGAACCAACCTTACCAGCAGCTCAAGTTTACAAAATCCCGCAGAAAAATACAAAAATAACGAACGAGCTGATTGAAAAGTGTTATCAATGGATGACACATGTAAAACAGACAAAAGATGGTAACAATGAATATGAACCATTATTTGTCTTGAAACATGAGGGACTCTACGAGGGATTAAGAGAATATTTCACATCTCTAAAGCCCAAAGAACAAGTGCATGCCGTGGTAAAATCCTTTGCCAATTGCGTTAACATTAATGATTTTTTTAAACACTCTTATATAGTATGTCTCATAAATTTTCATCCTGTAGGTTGTTAGTATACACAGCTTGATTCTCAACAAAATAAAAACTAAACGGTATCAAGAACAAATATACATTGTGTCGATGGATATTGTGGTAAGTAAATTTCTTATTCACTGCTTATTACTTTTCGGTTCAGTGAGAATGTTAATATTGGTTCACCTGATTCTTATGTCTTCTTTTGAGTAATTTTGGATTAAGAAAACTTTTTTCTTGAAGATTGAATATTTTTCACGTTTTATTCAGCATATGATTTTTGTTCGGTTCGGTGAAATATGATTTAACTGATGTTGATTTTGCAGAATTTTATCGTGGGAACATATGGCGACAAGTACTATGATAAGACCACAAAAAAAGTCCACAGTTTTAATATTCAACAGTATGACCACTACTGGCAGTTTATTGACAAAAGAAATCTTGCATCCCATCTATTTGTAAGTTGTAATATTTAAAATTCTTTGATAATTCTCTTGTTTGATATTGTTTCCACTGAAATATTCTATAATTTTTCGAAACTTCAGCTATTTGTCCCATATTGCAATGGAGGGCATTGGTGGTTGTGGATTGCTGATGTAAAAAATAAGAAATTCTATATCCTTAACCCTATCAACAAGAAGCCAAAAGAAATACCTGATTCGAGAAAGAAAATAAACAAATTTGTTGTAAGTTATTTTCTTGTAAATTATTGAAATTATTCTATACATGAGAGGAGTTTGGTTCACTGTTGTTGGTTTTGTTTATTTACTTTTTTTTTGTCTCTTTCAGAGTTTAATAATTTCCCAGATGAGGGTGTACGCTTGAGAGGAACCCTTAATAAACGATGCACTGGGAGAGGAAGCAGAGTATATCCCATTGAATGGTCAACGTACAAAGTAAGAATCTTT
Organism: Arachis ipaensis; assembly: GCF_059453495.1. Lineage (NCBI taxonomy): Eukaryota > Viridiplantae > Streptophyta > Magnoliopsida > Fabales > Fabaceae > Arachis > Arachis ipaensis. The sequence continues at coordinate 142,928,972 of NC_142435.1, read as the reverse complement.
CTCTTCTATAGTGCTATTTTTAATGTGTTTTATTTTATATACTAATGATCGTATTATACTCAATTCTTGCTTAGCTATGATTGTGGAATATTCGTAATGAAATGGCTGAAAGCAATAGATCCACAAAAAATAAAGAGCGGCAAGAGATATAAATATAAAGCTTGGACACAAGTAAGTACTTTCTAAATTAATAAACTTCTTTCTTTTCTTATTTCATTCAGTTAAGTTGATATTGTAACTAGAGCTTTGAAGTTGGTTGTTACTCTGTTCAATAGTTGTTTTCCATGTAGAAAATACTATTTTTGTTGATTGAAAATTGATCACCATTTATTCACCACATATAAAATTTTCGGTTCGGTAGCTCATATAATTTTGATTCACCAAGTGAATGTTTTTCGGTTCGGTGGCTCTTATAATTTTAATTCACCAAGTGAATATTTTTCGATTCGGTGGCCTCCTTTTTGTTTAGGTTTAGGGTTACTGTGATTCCATTTTTACAGTATAGCTAGGGCTTTGAATTAAATTTGTTGTTATTTAATGTGTTCAGGATGTAGGGTTATTGTGATTACATTTTTATAGTATGATTATGGCTTTGAATAATATTGTTCTTATTTCATTTGGGTTCATCTCTTATGTAACTAATTCATTTCAATTGAAATGCAGAAAAAAAATTAATGAATCCAGATACCAATATGGTCCACATTTTCTGTTTCATGAAATGAACAAAATGAGAGACCAAGTAATTTCGGAATATGAAGCAATAAGACTCATCAAGCCGTCTGCTTTCCTCTCCAACCCTTATTGTAAATACACATCTGAGGATTTAGATAGCAAATAGCATATACTAGTTGTAATTAACAATATTTTGTTTAACTTGTTTAAAGAGCAAAAAATGCATACTTCAAATGTATCTATCTCAATGTATGTATCAAACAATGCAAACAATGCTTCTTTCAAATGTATATATGTCAATGTTAATATATATATCTATTCTTAATATCAATGTATGTATCAAATGTTAATATATATATATATATATATATATATATATATATATATATCTGTTGGAACTGTATGGCTGCTGTTTTATTCCAGGTTCTCAGTGATTGCAATCACTATATTTACGAAATTAATACACTGGACGAACCGAAAAGGTAGAAACACACTGAACCCCTAAACCCTGAACCCTAAACCCTAAATCCTAAATACTAAATCCCTAAACCCTAAAACCTAAACCTTAAACCCTAAAACACTGAACAATGGACCCTGAACCCATAAACCCTAAATCCCTAAAATCCTAAAACTTAAACCCTAAACCTTAAACTCTGAACCCTAAACCCTGAACCCAAACCCTGAACTCTGAACCTAAACCATGAACACTGAACTCTAAACCCTAAATGCTAAACCCTAAATCCTAAACCCTTAGAACCCTGAACCCTGAACCCTTAATACTGAACCCTAAACCCTCGGCCATAAAAGAGGTGAACCGAAATTAATACACGGGGCGAACAGAAATTTTGAAACACACTGAACCCCTAAACCCTGAACCCTAAACCCTAAAACCTAAACACTAAATCCCTAAACCCTAAAACCTAAAACCTAAACCCTAAACCCTAAAACACTGAACAATGAACCCTGAACCTAAAACCCTAAATCCCTAAACCCTAAAACCTAAACCCTGACCCCTAAACCTTGAACCCGAACCCTGAACTCTGAACTTGAACCCTGAACACTGAACTCTGAACCCTAAATACTAAACCCTTAGAACCCTGAACCCTGAACCCTAGACCTCTAAATCCTGAACCCTTAATCCTGAACCATAAACCCTCAACCATGAAAGCGGTGAACCGAAATTAATACAAGGGGCGAACCAAAAATTTGAAACACACTGAACCCCTAAACAATGAACCCTGAACCCATAAACCCTAAATCCCAAATTGACCCATGCCCAGATAAATTTATCCGCCTCCAACGTCACTAAAATAAACGTGACTTCCACACGTTTCATTATAAAAAAACAAAATTCTTCTTCAAAACGCATAAAACCTATCCTTCTCTTCAAATCTCTCTCAAAATCACTCAAATTTCAGTCACGTTCTCTGTGAAAACCACTACTGCAGAAGAATAGCGAGAAGATTTGGCAACGAACAACCACAAAAGAACGAAAACAGCAACAGAGACTACCAAAGGTATGAGAAAACTACTGTTCACTTGAAATCTTGCAATGTCGTGTTTCTCCTAGTTGTATTTTAGGTTTCCTGGATTGATTTGCTTCGTTTAGAAAGTCAAACTATTGTGAATGTATTTTTACAGTATAACTAGGGCTTGGAATAAAATTTGTTGTTATTTTCATTCAGTTAAGTGGATAGTGTAACTAGGGCTTTGAAAGTGGTTATTACTCTGTTCAGTACTTCTTTTGCATGGAGAAATACTATCATTTAGCAACAGTGTTCAAGAATATGAGTCAGGAAAAGAAAGTTGTAGTTGAAGAAATGGGATTCGGTGCCCTGGCACATGTCCTAGAAATGAAGGTATCTCACACCCTCTTAAGAGAATTGATTGATTGCTATGATGAGTATCATGGTTGCCTGAAAACTCTCCATGGAAAAATATACATAACACCTGCCAAGGTAGCAGCTGCGTTGGGGATAAGCCACGGCAGTAATACACTTTCCACTTGCTTATTTTCGGTTCATTGATCACTTAAATTTCGGTTCATTGCTCCCTTTAAATTTGGTTCATTGCTACCTTTAATTTTGGTTCATTGGTATGTAAAAAATTAAACTGAACCTTTTTGGCTCATTTATTGCTATTAAAATATTGTAGGGGATCGTTTTCTTAAAAAGATTGACTATCACAAACTGAATGAGGAAGACAAGGCAATATTTGACAGCCTCAAATGTGTTACACTGGCGACTTTGACAAAGTCTATCCTAAATATGAGTGTTGAAGGGGAGGAGAAGCGACACAAATTTCACAGGACTTTTGTCGTCTTCATACAGAAGTGTTTCTTGCTGTGGACGATGGTAAGCATGGCCTCCACGATCCATAAGCCGCCTATCTTTTGTGTGGACAACATCCGACAGTGGGATTGGGCATGTCATGTGCTCAGCTTCTTGAGAAAGAGAATCGAAAACAAGAGAAAGGGGAAGAAACAGTCCGTTGAGGGCTGTGTTTTTGTTTTGATGTTGATTTACTTCCATGAAACCAAGTTTCCTCACTTGGATGGACTTGATGCTCCCCCGGCACCGTGGCTGGCCTATTGGACAAAGAACATGATACTCGACTGGATTTCTAAGGAAGCAACAGACACAATGGTAATGTGTTGATTTGAAGCATTGTGCATGCAGAAATATTTTTCTTGATAATTGAATTCGGTTGAGTGGTTGTGGTCATTTTAATTCATCTGATTATTTTTGTATTTCCTCATTTCAAATACTCTGCTAACTAAATAATTTTGTGTTTTAGGGACTTCTGTATAGAAAGCAAATAAAGGGAAAAGAGAAAAGAAAAAGGGAGAAAGAAGAAAAGAAAGTTGTTGTTGTGGATTCTTCTTTAGAAGAAGAATCTTTTTTGGAATCTAAATCAGAATCGGAATTTGACAATATAACGCTGGCAGAAAGAACAAGACAAAAGAGGCTCATGAAAAAAGAAAAAATTGTTCCAACGAATTCAGAAACATCAAGTGAATCTCAAAACCAGTGCAGTTTAAATGGTTCTAATTAACAATATTTTGTTCAACTTGTTTAAAAAAGCAGACGCTGCTTCTTTTGAATGTATATATGTCAACATTAATGTAAATGTTAATATTAAAGTATGGATCTAATGTTAATGTATATACTGATTCAAGATGGATTACTCCTTGTCTTGTTATACACCTGTTGGAACTGCCTGGCTACTGTTTTGTTGTAGGTTCACAGTGAAAGAAATCAAGGTGATTACCAATACATTATGAACTCCGAAAGAATACAGTGAACCGAAATTACTACACTGGGTGAACCAAAAGGTAGAAACACATTGAATCCCTAAACACTGATCCCTAAACCCTAAACCTAAACACTAAAATCATAAATCTGAACACTGAACCCTGAACCCATAAATCCTAAATCTCTAAAACCCTAAAACCTAAACCCTAAACCCTAAACCCTAAACCCCAAAAACACAATGAACCGAAATTAATGCAATTGGTGAATCGAAAAAGTGCATATCTCAACATAACACAGATCTAATTTTAAAAGAATGCTACTATCAAAACTCTGAACTCTGAACCATGAACCAAAAAATAAATTCTTATTTTTCAACTTAGAAATTAATACACTATACGAATCGAAAAACAGCATATATCAATATAGAATTTCACAAAAAAAGTGACTATTCATTAAAGACTATCAACATTCAGAAATTAAACCTGCTATAACCATGGTGAACCAAAATTTGCTCATGGGTGAACAAAAATTTACATTAATAAAAACTAAAACTTGTAAAATCCTGTCTTAGATAATTCATATCTAGTGTATTGTAAAGAGTGGAGCTTGACTGAATCAATGATCCGAAGTCTAAAAGGTTCAACTACAAAAGACATAATTAATTGTATATTAGGAAAATGAACAATTAAAATTTTAACTAATCAAAAGCAAGTTAATTTTGCCTCGCTTGGAGCTGTCTTTTTCTTTTTCTTCATGGCATTTGAGATCTTTTTTTTCAGGTTTGATCCAAGTCTGTTCTTGGGCCGACCTCTTGTTTTGATACGTGGTGGGCTTTGAAGGTCATTCATATTGCTTAATGTCGCTTCTTCGTGGGTTAACAAACTTTTTCCTTTCTTTTTCTCTTGATATTCTTCCATCTCCGCCATGACCTTGTCAAATGCTCGGTGCAAAATTCCGGTAAACTCTTCTGACCCGGATGCAAATTCACTTATATTGTGTGACCGAAACACCAATTCGTCAAATCTCTTATTTCTTAGATCCAGTACAGGTTCATCTTGGCTGCTCTTGATGTGTGTATGCCTCCTCTTTATGTTCTTGCTCCAGCGTTCCAATATGTATTTCGGTGCCACGTTATCCACTCGCTCAAAGCTTAGAACGCTTAGGGAATGGCGGCACAATATACCCCTAGACTCAAACAGCAAGCAATGGCACTTTACATCTCGTGATACTGTGTCATAGGTGACGACAAACTTTTTGAATGTGGAGTTAGAAACCTGCTCTATGACTTCATATGTTGTGAAACGTAGGGTGGAATGCATTGACCTTGTGATACAATTCACTTTACCTCTAAATTGAGCTTCAACTTCCCTGAACTTCTCATGGGTATATACACGCTGAAACTGTGCCTCTATTGCTGATTTTGTTGCGCACTGTATCACAGTGTAAAAATCTGCAGTATCAAATTCTCTCTCTGCTTGTTCTCTGCTTGCGAGGCAATTGTCGTATTGCTTCACGAATTATCTCAAGGAGCTATTCTTTGTGATGAACTTGTTGAAAAACGAATGCATGCTCTCACTTCTTTGTGTACTTTTCATCCCGGTCCAAAAATAGTGATCCAAGTAAACTGGAATCCATATATGCTGATCATCGTACAGCTCTGCAAACCGAACCGAATTTATAAGTTGTGGTGAACCGAAAACAGTGCATGCTTTTGGGAAAAAATATATAAGCATAAAAATTATTCGAATTGAAATCTCAATTACCTAAAATCCACTTGTTGCCTCCAAGACCATACTTTGTGAGGAAATCGTTCCAGTTTCTGTCAAAATTGTCTTTTGTGTACGAGTTCCAAACAACATGGCTCATCTCTTGTTCAATATCAATATGTCCCTTGTAGCCATTTAGTTTGCTTGGGATCTTCTTCATGATGTGCTAGATACACCAGCGGTGAATTGTTGTTGGCATGCATAGCTCAATTGCCCTTTGAATCGATGCGCATTGATCGGTAAGAATACCTTTTGGTGCCTTCCCTCTCATGCAATGTAACCAACACTCAAATAGCAATTTGAATGATTGAATGTCCTCATTTTTTATCAGTGCGCATCCAAGAAGTGTCGACTGCCCGTGGTGATTCACACCAACAAAAGAACCTAAAACCAAATTGTACCTGCATAAATAACAAGCACACTATGGTGAACCGAAATATGTACAGCCACTAAACATCAAAAGTATCTTTGAAGGAACCGAATACCTATTTGTGTTATATGTGGTATCAAATAAAACCACATCTCCGAAATAATCGAATGCAGCGCTGCTTCTTGCATCAGCCCAGAATGCATGTTTAATGCAGTGATCGCCTTCAAGGTTGAGCTCAAAGAAGAAATTTTGGTTCTTTTCTTTCATTCTTACTAGGTACTTCCCAAATTCTTTGGCATCGTCTTTTTCTGAAATATTCCGTACTTTCCTTGTGATGTAATTCCTTACATCTTTTTCTATAAAACCTAGTTCACGGTGGCTGCCAGCTACTGCCACAAATGATTGGTAGGTTTTGCTCGGTCTGATTCTAGCTTCCTCGTGGGTTTCAATGGTGCGACACACGAGCATGCTAAGCTCCCTGTGTTGTTTGAGCATCTCGGCCTGGTCTGGACAACAAGGATGTGAGTGATTCAAAACAACTTTGGAAATTGTTCAAAGACCAACATCCTTCATTATGTGTACGTAAATTCTGGCTGAACAATTTAACCCAGCTGAAGGGTTTGTCTTCAAAGTTGGAGATATCTTTGATTTCCACCTGCCCTCTCTAGAGCATACAATTAGTTTATTCTTAATCTTGTCTCTATCCCGAGTCGTGTTCCTTATTTTGGTGAAAAAACTAGCAAGTTTGGAATAATATTTGTAGAACTTTCTAGATTCTTCCAGGGTCTTGAAAATCATTCCCACCTTTGGGACAAATTTTTCGTCCACAACACAGCTGGTCTGCATGGTGAACCAAAATCTTAATTACGATGAACCAAAGTCTTAATTACGGTGAACCGAAATATTAATTACGGTAAAACAATTATATAGTACTTAGGGAAGAAAACAAAACATGTTGGTCTAATTTTTGTTAGACTGCTTTCTACGTACCGAACTGAAAACATGAAAGTGATGAACCACCTCTTTAGTACTTACCGAACTGAAAAGTTACTCAAATTTACTCAGAGTTACTCACAGTTAATGACACTCATAGTTACTCACAGTTACATATTATCAAGTCAATTCAATTCAATTCAGATGTAGAACACCTCAGTCCATTCAATTCACTTCAAACAAAATTAGCAATTTCATTCCATTAAATTCGATTCAAAATTCAATAATCCAAACCTCATCAAATTGATGCGTTTCAGAAGAATCATCAAAATCGCACTCATTCAGCTGATTTGAAGTTGGTTCATTCATTGTTTCAATTCAAAAGTGCATATCGAAGAAGAAAACGAAGAAGAAGATGAACGACGAAGCTAATTGCGTTGAATCAATCTAGATCCATAATGTAGAGAAGAAAAACGCGAAAGAGGTTTACGTTGTATGAGAAGGTTTACGTTGAGAAACGTTGATAAAGCAAAATAAGGATTCCCTTATATAAATTATAAAAGGCGCGTGTATAATAAACAGGAGAGTGGAACGTGGAGTGAAAGTTACATGGATACCATCCATGTAATTTTTACATGGATGTAGAGCTTTTCCCTATAAAAAAAGAGCATTGATAGACTCTAATAAATATAAAATATCCTAATACATAAATAAATATTTTAAATGACAATACTTTAAATGGCAATAAAATTTTTTATTCTTAAATAATTGAATATAAAATATATAAATACAAAATATATATATGAATATTTTTTATTTATTAAAATTAATTATTATGCAAATTTTTTTATAATATTAAAAAATTATATTAAAATAAAATTTTAAATTGTTTTACTGTAACCAATTTAATATGTTTTCTGATTTCAGTGTTATTATACGATTATAATTATTTAATATATAAAAAATTAATAAATAGTATATATATATTAGGAAGATTATCACATATTTTACTATATAAAAATAAAAATTTTTTGTTCTAAAAAATATAAAATAAATAAATACAAAAAATATAATTTTTTATTTATTAAGATTAATTATTATACAAAAAATTTTTATAAAAAATTATATTAAAATAATATTTTAAACTACAACATAAAAATATAAAATAATTAAAATTTATTTTATATTATTTGATAAATAATTAAATTATTATATTTAAAATTTATTAACTAATTATTTTATTAAATATATTATTATATAATATAATTTTTTATCAAAATATTTATAAAAATAAAATTTATTTAAAAAATTATATATAATACATGAAAATATTAATTTTTTATTTAAGTATGTATTTAAAATTATATTATTTATTCTGTTTTTCTAAAAAAATTTAAAAAAATAAAAATTTAATATTTTTATGTATTATATATAATATTTTAAATAAATTATATTTTTAAAGTATTTTTATGAAAAATTATATTATAAAATAATATCTTTAATAAAAGTAGTTAGTTAATAAATTTTGAATATAATAATCTAATTATTTGTTAAATAATATAAAATAAAATTTTAATTATTTTATATTTTTATGTTATAGTTTAAAATATTATTTTAATATAATTTTTTAATATTATAAAAAAAATTTGCATAATAATTAATTTTAATAAATAAAAAATACTAATATATTTTGTATTTATATATTTTATATTTAATTTTTTAAGAATAAAAGATTCTATTTCCATTTAAAGTATTGTGTATTGTTATTTAAAACATTTATTTATGTATTAGAATCTTTTGTATTTATTAGAGTCTATCAATGCTCTTCTTTTATATTAGCCTTTGATTTTCATCTAATAAAATCTAACGGTTTATATAAGTGTGACTCAATCAATAAGCACATAATTGTTGAGCTCATTTTAGACATACTCAATCATAGCATATATATATGAACATGTCTAAAATGAGCACAATAATTATGTGCTTATTGAATGTACCACATTTATATAGACTATTTAATTTTATTAGATGAAAATCAAATGTTAATATAATAGAAGAGTATTGATGGACTTTAATAAATACATAATATCCTAATACATAAATAAATACTTTAAATGATAATAATTTAATACGCAATACTTTAAATAACAACAGAATCTTGAATTTTTTATTTTAATAAATGAATTAATTATAATAAGAGTAAATAGCCATTTCTAATCACGAAAGATTCGGATGCTGACAAAACTGACCATAAAAAATTAAAATTAAAGTTATACCCATGTAAGATAATTTTTGTTCGACAAAAATAACCGATTATTACATTTTTGTTCATAATTCCATAAACACCCCTAACCTTTCATCTCCCTTTATCTCTAAAACCAATCTCTAACCTTATCAATCTAACCCCACTCCCTTCTCCTCTGTCTTTACTCTCAAACCCATTTTTAAAAACCCATCTATAGACAAGAATTGCAGCCCTGGGTGAGTGGGAAGAAGCATAGCTGAAAATGAACAAGTTGCAAGGGAAGAAGCTCAAGTTCCAATCCAATTGCTTCAAGTAATTGCTGGTGTAATGAACATTGGTGACATGTTTACCAAAAAGATTTGCAACTTTGGTGACAACCAAGTCACTGGAAACAAGGGCAAGAGGTCAATAATTGTGCATGAATTTTCTTGAAGGATCTTAAGTCCTTACATTTATCAATGAATTTCAACGGAACCCATTGGAAGGAAATTGAGTTTCTCGTTTGGTAGATCTGATTTTTAGGGGGTAATACAGCTTTTAGCAGTAATGGGTATGTATTACTGTCAATACCTAGCTGAGATAAATCATGATACATCCCAGCAAGTAATCTAATATCATCCCCAGGTGAATTTTGAATTCCATTTTCGTCTTATTGTGGGTCGGTCATCTGTTCAATCTAGAATGGTCGACGGCAAAGGGAGGATAAGGGGATGGAAGGGATGGTGGTGGTAGAAGGGGTTGGTGAGGTTGGAGAGTAAAGACAGAGGAGGAGGGAGGGGGGTTAGATTGATAGGGTTAGGGATTGGTTTTAGAGATAAAGGGAGATGAATGGTTAGGGGTGTTTATGGAATTATGAATAAAAATGTAATAATTGGTTATTTTTGTCAAACAAAGCTTATCTTACATGGATATCATTTTAATTTTAATTTTTTATGGTCAGTTTTGTCAGCTTCTGAATCTTTCATGGTCAGAAATGACTATTTACTCTTATAATAATTACTGAAATAATTAATTTAAAAAATATTTGCCAAAATAAATACTTCTCTTGTCTCGTTTACACGTTAAACAAGATAATTTTGCATGGGTGGATGCGACAAGTGTATATTTCATTTACAGAATAAACGAGATATGTTTAAACGAGATAGATATCTCGTTTACACAGTAAACGAGATACATGTATTTTAAAAAAAATTAAAAATAATAAAAAATATTAATAATATCAATAATTCAAACTTTTAGCATGCAATTAGTGCATAAAAAAGTTGGTAGAAGAGATTAAAATGGATATGTTTAATCAATTAGTACTAAAAAAGAGTACATAAAAAATTTTAGATTAAATTAGAGCCTATTGGATTTATTTAAATTTGAAAAATAAAAAATTGTTCAAGTTCCATGATGAGAATAAATACTGTAATTGTGCCCATTTCTAAAAATTGAAAGATGAAAGCATGGAGTTGATGCACGATAAATAAAACACAACTATTTGCCTGTTAGGAGAGGTTAACGGGGACAGTGAGAAGATGATTGGAACAGTTTAATTAATTTAAGTCTTACTAATATAAATAAATATATAATGTGATAGACATGTACTTAGAGTTATATTATTTATTCTGTTTTTCTAAAAAAAATAAATGAAAAAGTTAATATTTCGTGTATTATATAAAATATTTTAAATAAATTATATTTTTAAAATATTTTGATGAAAAATTATATTATATAATAATATTTTTGACGAAAGAAGTTAGTTAATAAATTTAAATATAATAATTTAGTTATTTATCAAGTAATATAAAATAAAATTTTAATTATTTTATATTTTTATATTATAATTTAAAATATTATTTTAATATTATTTTAATATTATAAAATTATTTTGTATTATAATTAATTTTAATTAATAAAAAATACTCATATTTTTTGTATTTATATATTTTATATTTAATTATTTAAGATTAAAAGATTTTTTTGCTATTTAATGTATTGCGTATTAAATTATTATTATTTAAAATATTTATTAATTTACTAAGATATTTTGTATTTATTAGAGTCTATCAATATTCTTTTTTTATATTAGTCTTTAATTTTCATCTAATAAAATCTAATAATTTATATAAATATAACACATTCATCAAGCACATAATTATTATGCTCATCTTAAACATACCTTTTATATATATATATATATATATATATATACCTTTTTGCTTTTTCTTCGCTCCATAACATAAGGAGTCAATTGCATCGTGCTAACCAAAATAGATAATTTGTTATAACTCTCTCTAATATACTTTGGATAATTTCATTAAAGGTAAATACTTTTTTTGGGTGACTTATTAAAGGTAACTATTTTAATAATGATGTTTTAATATGAACATCGTATTATAAATTATTAGATAATTTAATTAAAGAATTTTGTTAGGTAGATAATGGCTTTTACAAATAAGGTGAATAATAAATTCTAAAATTGATCCAATAAAGTAAAAATAAAAATACTCCACTCCCAAATTATCTCTTAAATCTTAACACTATAATAATCATCCGAAGGGGTGGCAAACGGGACTAAACCCATCGGGCCGGCTATGCTCCTGGAAAGAAGAGATGTTTTTCCTTCCACTCACGGCACAGTCACTCTATCCCATCTTCTCTACATCAATGCACTCACTCCGGTCCAGGTATGTTGACTGGTCCGTTAGCGTTAGAACCAGGGAAAGACTGGAAACTGGGAAGAAATCATGCTTTTACCGCTTTTTACATGCTATCATGAGTTCAGAGTCGACAAGAGGAGGTACTCACTTCAATCTACAATCGGCGGTGGGAGTTCTTTATTTTTGAGTCAAGATATTACGAAGTGGAAAGTGTAACCCGCCAAAAAAAGTGGGTCAAACCGGAAAATTGGGACCGAACAAAAGCCTGCCTAACCCGCACCGCTTAAACCACAGGCTTTGGCGGGGCGGGGCGGACTTTCCCGTCGGACTTAGTTTTTTTTAGCAAGGGAGTATTTTTGTAATTTTTTTGTCAAAACCCAACTTTTTCCAACCCAACTTTAATAAATATGAAGATTAAAATTAAGCGTTTTGGATTATGTTTATGTTACTTTGGAGATAATATTTATAATTATGTTTTGAATTATGTTTATTTTGTTTTGGAGACAATATTTATAATTATGTTTATTAGATATTTATAATTACAAATATTTTAATGTTTGTGAATATAAAAAATATAATTTTTTATGCCTTTAGAAATTAAAAATTTATTAATAGGATTGTGAAATTATATATATTATTTAATAGTTAATAGTGGAAAAAAAAAAGAGCTTTGGCGGGCTTAGCCCGCCAGTCCACAGTTAGGCAGGACGGGGTAGGATTCTAGGACCGCCTCACTAGGCGGGGCGGGGAGGGCCAACCCACCAAATGGCGGGCTTCTGGCGGGGCGGGGCGGGGAGGCTTCCCGCTTGCCACCCCTAATTATCTGCACATCTAGTGAATTGAACATCTAGTCATTATTAACTGTACATGAGTAAATTGAATCAAAAGAAATAACCATCTAATTAAAATAATGAACATAATGATCTGCATACCTATTGAATTGAACATCCGACATATCTATTGTTCACATTGTTTAGTATTCTCGTTGTCTACCTATATTTTTTTTTAATTAAATAATTTAGTTAAAAATATTAATTTATCTAATAGTAGTTCACAATTTAATCTTTATACAAATATATCATTATTAAAGTATTTATCTTCATTAAATTAATCCAATATTTATGAGTATTACTGTATTAGGTTATATTTATATCTTTTATGATTATATTTGACTATCTTTAAATTTTTAAGTAACAAATGATATTTTATTTATATTTAAATATCAGACCTTACAGCAATAATTTTCAAATGATAAACTATAAATGAAGCTCTAAGTATATAATTGCTTATTGCAAAAATATTGTAATATAGGATTTTTGATAATATTATATGATTAAATTATTTTAATAATTAAGTTAGTTTAATATTTATTGGTACAATAAAAATTAATAAAAAATATAAAAAAAAATTTAATCACATTTTATTATAAAAATAATTTATTCATTCAATTTTTTTAAAGTAAAAGTTTATATATAATTATTTTTATATAAAATTAAAAATTATTAAATAATAATTTAATTAAATTTATAAATTATCTAATAATTTTCAAATATCAATTCCATATACATGAATATAGTTAGGTGAAAACTCAAGTACAGTCAACTTCACCTGAAATTGATAAGTGAGAATCGTTAGATAATTTGATTGATTTGACTAAATTTTTATCTAACGGCTTTCTACTATTAACTTTACGTAAAGTCGACTGCACCTAAGTTGGCACTGGATTCGATGGTCCTAAAATGTTTGGACCATTAAATAGTCCCATAACAAAACATATTTTTTAAGTTTTTTTAATAACTGCTAAATAGTCATTATCTAATTTTAATTACAAATTAACCCTATATATTTTATTTATTCATAAAAACTATTTTTTAGATTATAAATTATTATTTTATTATTAATCTATTATGTTTATTAACAATAAAAAACAAAAACAATAACGAATTAGATCTTCTATTGATCGTAATAAACTTTTTGGCTATTCCAATCGATTAAAAGATTATATTTGGAAATACTGACCTTCCACCACCATTTTCACGCAAGGTTCCATCTATTAGAAGCACTGGCCTTTCACCATCATTTTCACGCAATGTTCCATCTGCTGCCGGAAGTATTGGCCCTCCATCACCATTTTCATGTAATGATATCATCTGCTGAAAATATTGATCCTCCACTACTATTGTAAAACAATGTTCCATCTGAACCACCAACTCCATGTATTCCTTGGTTCTAGTTATTTATTTTTTTTTTTATCATTTTACCATTCTATTTTTATTATAAATTTGTATTTAACATTGTGTGTGGTATGAAATCTCAGTTTTAAATAATTTTTTTTTACATATGATTTTATTTTTATATAACTTGCTATTATTTTTATAGTTAGTTATAACAAATTCTTGATCCCAATAAAGGAACAACACCAAAATATACATTGACATGCATTTTATATTTGTTTTTATTTTCACTTACCATATCATACACAATAAAATAATAAACACTAACTACACAATAATTTTTTTGGCATTGCCATCAAGATTATTATGAATTAAAATTTTATTACTATTCACCACATACAAGAACACCGTTATGGGTGAATATGAAGTAGAACTAAATTCTAATGATATTACGTAGCAAGAATCAATTGTCTAAAAAATCGAACTAATAAGAGAGCAAATAAAGAATCAATTGTCTAAATGATTGTAATCTTAGTAATTAGGTTATGTAAAATCAACCTTCAATATTGAAAAGTATTTGTTATTATTGTTATTTTAATTTCTATTTTCTTAGCTTGTGTAAAAAAAATTATATTTTTTGAGTTATTTATCCAAACGTTACAACTTTAAAATAAGTATTTCTATAACTAAAAATTAAAATATAAAATAACTTTTTTATAAGCTGCTATTAATAATAGTCCTTATCTTTTAAATTCTTTTTTTAAAAAAATTTATTTAAGTTATTTACTCAAATTAGACCTAAATGAGTAACCTTGTAATATTTATTTGAGAAAGTTCAAAGTCCAACAAAATTTATTATTTTTAATTATTGTTTCAATTTTTTTTAGTCTATAATTCAATAATATATTTTTAGATTACACTTTTAAATATTGTTCACCAACTACGAATTAAAAACAATAAATTTTATTGACTCTCTGATATTTCTCTATATAAAAGTACAAATTTTAATCTATCAAAGAAAATAACACGCAGAACAATATAAGAGATGAAAATGAGAATAACAAATCTTTGCATCTCCTTGCTAAATTAGAAATAGTATTCAAAGACAAAAGCTAACACTTGATAATTAATATTTTATTTTTAAGATACTTTTATCATGAAATTATTTCTTTTAAAAATTTAAGTCGATAAAAAGACATAAATAGTTATATTTTTAACATGTTCTTTTAAGTAAGAATTTTTTTTAAATTTATTTAAATTTTGTATAATTTTTTTTATACTATTTTTTTCTTTTAAAGAATAACAAAGATTGAATTCTAAATTTTTCGGTCATAAAAGTTTTGATATCTATCATAAATTTACTTTTCCTAAAATTTAAATTGATAGAAAAAAACATATGAATAATTACATCTCTAGCAATTTTATAGTATAACAATAACAATAATTAAGAAAATTCTGTAGGAAAAAATTGATGAAACATATTTAATGTGTTGATTGGTTTCATTACTACTATATAAAAAATGTGATTTCTTGTACAAAATGAAGTTACATAATTTTAATTAATTAATTTAATTAATTTTGTTGAAGACTACATCTAACTTATGGCAGATTTAATATGCTTTCCTTTGCTATATATTTTTGGTCTCATACTCTCATGTAATACCAAAAGATGTAAAAATATCGAAGCATGAATAAAAACTAGAATAATGTTGTATCATTAAGGGTTTAACAGAACACACAATTAAGATATGAATATCCTCTTATAATAAATCCCAAACTAAAGGCACTATCAAAATGAGATAACATTAGTTACAACTAAAATTAAACCATTCTTTATAAACCTTTGTATGTCATATAACACGTAGATTCAAATCTCAAACTCAAACTGAACGGAAAATTGTACACATAATAGTAATAAACTAATCAAAATCACTAAATCAGTATACAAGAACACAGAGTAAATATGAATTAGCATAAGACGAATGAAAATAATTATTCAAATCAAACTCCAGGCAGCAAACTGCTCTCATCATCATGATCCATGCACATTTTGGTAGAGTACCTTTGTAGTTTAATTTGCACTATCATCAGCATGAGATTGGCTTTCACTTCTATTAGGTGATTTTGCAAGATTCTGATGATGACTCATCACCATGATGATGGTGGTTGATTTGCCTTGGATCCATTATTTCCATTGCTGCAGCAACATTATTATTATTATAATGCGAAAAAGAAGAAGGAGAAAAATATGACTGTGTTGTCGCGGTGGTCGCCGCGGCCGCCGCACGTGGAAGAGGAGAAGGAGAACAACACAATATTTGAGAAGCTCCTATGTTTTGAAAGGGTAAATTTACAACATTAACCCCATCATGATGATGATTCACAAATCCAAGATTATTATTATTATTATTATTATTCCCCAATAATTGATTAGCAACATCATCATGAGAAGCTGATTGGTAAAAATGATTACCAATTGATGATGGCATAGTGTTCAATAATCCCAAGAATGAAGGAGGATGATGATTATGGTTTATTGTTGTTGGTAATAAGAAACTATTAGGCAAAACATGTGCACTAGTATTATTACTACTATCCTGCTCTTTATTATGATTAGATTTATTAGTAGGAAGAGAGGGATAACAAGCAAGGGTAAAATTGGAAGGAGGAATGGGAAGAGGGGGAAGGTCATCAATTTCATGCTTAGCAGCATTGAGTAACCAATCAACAACCTTGCTTGGTTGATTGAGCCCTAACCTGTCTTGAAGATCATAGAGGTTAATTGCTGTGGGAACTGAAAGCCTTACCCTTCTGTCTCTTAGCCCTCTTATTGTGCAAACCTTGCTGTGTCTGTCTTTTCCTCCCAACGCTCTTGATACCCGTACGATCCGCGGATCCTTCAATCTTAGCCATTGATGTGATGATGATGATGATGATGATGGGCCCTTACTAATTGCTTTTTCATCACTTCTTGTTGTTCTTGAAACCAGGCCAGCTGCAAGATCTGATGATGATGAATCTATCTCTTTCATTCTTCTTGGTTTCTAACTTTGACTACTGCTTCATCAAACTTGTTTTTGACTCTGAATTGATTTGCAGCTGGTTCCAACTCCATAGTACCTAGTTCAGGAAATTATGAAATTATTATTAGGCTTTGAGAAAATTCTTAATTTTCTTCAACAGACACTATGAATTATGAATCGATTGTGACACTGAAAGGATTACAGTAATAATAGAGAAGCAAGAACAATATAATAATGATAATGATATTTATGTATGTAGTTTAGTTTCAGTTGAAGAAATTAAAGAGACAAAATCAAAGTCAAAGCAATTAAATAGGGTGCAAGGAAGGACTAATTATTAATATATTGCTACTTCACATAACTAAACCCTAGCAAATAGAATATAATAAATTAAAGAAGAAGAAGAAAATAGTAATCCATGAACACTACTACCTAGTACCTACCACTGATATATATCATGAACTACCATACAGATGTGCACCTTAATTTCTTTTTATATGCCAAATTAAATAAGAAGAGTGTGTGTATGAAGAATGAGAGTCGAGTAGTTAATTAGGAAAAGGAAGGAAAGGAAGCTAAGGAAGGGATTCTGGAATGGAACCGACCACGGCGCACTGAAAGATAAAGCAATGGTGGATACATGGCCACGTGGCATATGACCCTATTGGTCAAATAAATTTGGTAGCTACTTCTTCATCTTATCATTTATATATATATGTTGTTGTCATGGACATGGTTGATGATGATTTCCACATTAGGGCAGATATTTCCACACTTATTATTAAAAGAAATTCTGTTAACCAATTAGTTACCACTTACCAGTGAAGGGACCATTTGTTACACATTTCAAAAAGCGGCTGGGCACACTGAATTTATCGACAACTACAAAACATTTTGTTACTCATGAAACACTTTCACATGGTGGGGGTGATATAATAGAATTGAAGCTCAGACAAAATGAAAAACGTTGTTCTTGTGAATAGGTATAGCAATTAAGTAAAGACTTGTTTCTTGCTGCATGCTTTCATTCTTGATATACTTCCAAAGGGAAACATTAAACGCACTCATAATAATGTTTTGGAACCTATCACAAAATTGTTCGCTCTAGCTACTATGGTTCATGTCTGAAGTCCTACCTCGGTTAAAGAGAAAAAACGAAACATATTTTATTAGTGAATTCTACGGTACCTTCTCTAAAATAAAGGGTAAATTAGCCTTTGATAATTATTTTTCTATCAGAGTTTCAAGATTTACGTTATCTTCTCTTTTCTTTTCAATTGACGCTATGTTTCTTTTGATACTTGATAACAATGTCATTTTCATCATCCCTACTAAATACACTTCTTCTTCTCCAATTGAATTTGCACCATAAATAAAATTTTTGTAGGTAATTAATGTTATGAATAATAAAATAATTAATTAATATTTGAGGTGAATGTAAATATTAAAATACTTATTCTATTTTATCTTATTGTTATCTGAATAATAATTTAATATTTTTTGTGACAATATAATAGTTTAATATGCTCCTATCAATGCATTAGTTTTTTTTTTTTAAATTAGGGAAGAGGTGTATTTGGCGGAGATGATGACAATGACACTGTTATTAAATTTCAAGAGAAACATAAAGAAAAGAGAATATAACGTGAATTTTGGAGTTTTAATGAAAGGATAATTTATCAATAATTACTGTATATGTTACAAGGAATAATTTACCCTTTATTTTAGAGAGGGTATGGTAGAATTTACCTATTTTATATTGTCATATCTAAATATTTTTTATAACTAAGTTCAATCAAATTGGTCCAAACCTAACAACACTTACTCACACAATATGCACATGAAATCGCGCACTTCTTTTCCGTGTTTCTTCTTTTTTTCGCCGCCTCCTTCTATTGGTGCTATTGTTGCTACATTTTATGTTTATTTCTTTTTCTCCTCTTTTTTATCATGTTATTACAGTTATTTTTTTTATTTGATTTTTTTTAAAAGAGTGAAATAAAAAATTATAAAAAATAAAATAAAAAAGAGAAGATGAAAAGAACGAGAATGAGGAGAATTTTAAATTGTACAAAATTTATAAAAAAAATAGCACCGAAATTTTTCAATATATAATAATACAAAAATTTCCTAATTTTGATACCAAAATTTTATTACAAAAATACAAAAATATCTTTTTAATGTTATATTTTTATGTTTTTTTTTTTTAATTTAGTTAAATGAATATAGATTCATATTTATTGGATTGAATTCTTATTAAAAAAATACCAAAATTTATTTGAAGTGACACCAGAATTTAAATATTTTTTAATTAAAAACTAAAGTTAATATTCTGAAATTTAGCATTTTATTTGTGTTACTATACAATTAATAAAATCGAATTTTTAATTTTAAATCCCAAAAAATTATATTGATTCTATAAAATAAAACAAGATAGCACTAAAATTATTTAAAATTGACATCAAAAGTTCAATAATACAACACAAAAAAAATATTAAAATTTTTTAGAAAACATTACACTTTCAATGAATTGAATGCTTATCTCATATATAAAACAACACATAAAAATCTAAAAAATAACATTAAAATATCTTTATTCTAATACTGAAATTTCTAACTAAATAGTGTGATATAACTAAAAATTTATTTTAGAAGACTTAAGTTGCAGACTTTAATAGAAAAAAGAATAAGTGAAAAATATATAAATAATGCAGTGAAATTAAGTAGAATAAGTGAAAAAATTTAAAAGAGAATGAATAATGATATTTACGTATAAAAAAAAGAAGATATATTTGATATATGAAATTAACACATAAATTTTTAAAGAATATCTTCACTCTAATATTGAAATGTCATCATTTTAATACCAAAATTTTTAACTAAATAATGTGATGGAACTAAAAATATATTTCATGAAGACTTGAGTTGCAGATTCATAAATTTTGATAAAAAAAAGTAAGTAAAAAAAATCAGTAAATAACACAGCAAAATTAAGTAGAACAAATATAAAAATTCAAACTAAATGATAAATGTTATTTATACATAAGAAGAAGACGATAATAATGATGAAAATGATAACAATAACGATGATGATGATGATAATGACAAGGATAAGGATGGAGGAGAAGGAGAAGGAGAAAAAGAAAAGAAAATCAAATGAGAGGAGGAAGAGGAGGTGATGATATGGTGGTGACAACAATGAAGATAATAACAAAAGAAAAAGATGAGGAAAAAAAAAGATAAGAAGAAAAAGGAATATTATGAATATAAGTAAGTAAGTAAATAAAAAAATCATGAATATAAATAAGTAAGTAAATAAAAAAAATTATACACAGTACTTAGTTAGACTTGATTAATTATTTTACTTAATTGCAAAACTTTATTATAAAGATATAAACATTTATTTTTTGGGAGTTTCGTATTGATTAGAGAGGAGAATAAAATGTCTTATAAGAATTAAATTTTTGTATTTGGCTAACAAACTAAGATAAAATGTGAAAAATAAAAAAAATGATAAAATTGACTGAATATCTTAAAAAAATGTTAATTAATACCCATTTTATTTACCGTTATTAAAATTGTCAATCACCGAAAAAACCTAAATTGTCTGTAATTAACAAGTTTCAATTAACTATAAATGGCTTCTCTTTTTAGTTTTTACCCTGTCCAGCTACAAAGTTATCTGATATCTTATCCACAGACTTTCATCTTTATTATTCTTTGGAATAATCTTTATATCGATCCAAAAATTAAAGACAATAAAAAGGATAAGAAAGGAAAAGGAGATAGAGAGTAGTAAGAGAAAAAACAAAAATACGGCAAAGCATCACATGCAGAGAAAACAGAGAATTTTCATGCTTTAGTTAGATTCAAAAGTTGTGGTTTCAAGTCCAAGCAAGAGTTTGTCATGCCTTTGCATATGATAATAACTACTTCGGACAATGAAAGCTACATATAGGTGAGGTCGTGAGGGACCAATATACAATGACATCATATAATATATATATATAGTTAGAAACTTAGAATGCTCTTTTATATACTTATAATCTCACAATTTTAAGAATTTATAATTTAGTCTGCAGTGATGAATAGTGAGTACATATTATATTTAAATATATTTCACATCTTATCTAATAAGTAGTATAAAAAAGACTATATTGAATTAGGTTACATGTGATATTTAGGGGTGGCAATATGTACTCTACCCCAATCCGACCCTACTCGATCTGCAGCGGGTAGGGTAGGGTGTGGGTAGGATTCTCGTGCGGGTCGGGTAGGGTGCGGGTTGAGCCTCAACTTTACCCGATCAACCCGCACTCTATATATGTTTATGTTATATACTTATATAAAAATATGTTTTAAGTGAATGAACCAAAGACCTCTCACTAAATACAAAAAATCATTAACCATCCACTAAAAGAAAATCATTAATTGATAATTTAATATTTTTTTTTACATAAAAATCAGTTCTATTTTAAATTATCATCAAGTTATATAATAATGTTATATATTTTTTGTAACCCGCGGGTAGAGTCGGGTACCTGCGGATTAAGAGCGGGTAGGGTTAGGGTTGGGATATTCTCAACCCGCGGATAGGATTAGGGTTGGATCCAAATCCTATCCTACTCTACCCATTGCCTCCCCTAGTGATATTAAATAAGTATATATATATATATATATATATATATATATATATATATATATATATATTAAAATTAATTACTGATCAATTACTATATAAAATGTATTTGAACTTCATGAAAGTTGTGATTAATTATATCATAAAATATTTGATTATTTTGTTATAATATATTTAATTACTTTAATAATAATTATTTTGTCAAAAAATGTATGAACTAATATATATTACTAATAATTTAGAACGTGTTTAGCTTGTGTTTTTATTTTCAGCGCTTTTAATTTTTGAATTTTATGAAAGAAAAAAATTATAAAAATAGTAAAATTCTGTTTTCACTTTCTATTTTTTTTTTCACAAAATTTTAAAAATAAAAACATTAAAAATAAAAACACAAATCAAATACACTTTTAGTAATTAATTTTTAGTTTATGATAATTTTTGTGAAAAAAGATTATTTTTTTTATATGTGTGTATCTCAATCGATATTCAACGTAATGTTCTAATTTAAATGAGTAATATTAGAGAGCTAACTTTCTTTAATTAATTTTATTTAATTTTTTAAAATTATTTTATTTATATTAAATTTTAAATCATAAATTTTAAATATTTAATTTTAAATTTTAAATTTTAAATCCTAAATTTTTTTAAAAAAAATAAAAAAATTTAGAATTAAACAAAATTAATTAATATTAACTATTAAAAAATTAATTTTCTATGATTTCTCAATGCAATTTAAATTAGTATACGTTTGAATTTGATGCTTATGAAGTAGGGTTTATAAGATAAAATGTTCCCCTACTTATCTATTAAAAACAGTGACTTAGTAGAAGCAAGACCACATACACAAAAGAGAGAAAGATACGCATGCATGAGAAGAGAACCTAACAGCTGACAAGTGGGTCTAATAATCCCATGTTTTCTTTCAAAAGAATTCAAGTCAATTAATAATTAATCACGTTCATGTGTGTGTAATGGATAAAAGAAACGTACGCAAGTTTTTCTTTTCTTCATTTGCCAATCACCATTTTAGAATCTTACACATATCTTATCTTATCATGTATATATATAAAAGCACAAGTTTCAAGCAATAATTTTACATTACATTTGTCATACCTTTTTATACGGTGAATTGTGTTTTTATTGGTAACTTTGGCAAAGAAACAATTTAATCAAATTGAATCGATTTCAAGTAACAAACAAACAAAAATTCAATATGAATAATAGCTCAAATGGCATAGTCTTTCTATACTCAATTAAGAGGTTGCGGGTTCAAGTCTCCTATCTTTAGTAAAAAAAAAAAAAATCCAATATGATTATATTTTAACCAATTTGTTTGTTTTTATTAACCATAAAACAGAACCAACTATACTCCATCATAGTTATTGAAAATATAATTCTAATTACCGCGTGCATATATATATATATATAACTGCACACGTCACAATCTAATATTAATGAATAGTAGGGTGAAGTCTCCAATGGATGATCGTCTAGCCATAGCAAGTGTATGTTGGATGTAGATATATACCAAACGTAAGAAGTTATTAGAACCCTCTCAATTAAACTACATGCCCCACATTGAAAACTACGTACCCTCTTTTATAAGGGTATGTTATGACTTATGATGAGTACCAAATTTGAAAATTAGAGATCAGAAGGAAGAAGAGATCATATTTATTAACATTCCTTTCATATTAACTTATGACTAAACAATTTTTTAGCTCATATATGGCTAATAATATTTTTTTCTGGCTTCTTTTTTCCCTTCTTTTGCAAAAATGAGAGTATAGACCATGTTAGTTAATTAGTTTTCTTGTTTAATTTTATTTATTTGTTTATTTATTTATTTATGCTGATCATAGCTAAACGCACGTTGGCTTCAAACAAAATTATTGATCATGTGGTAGTCACAAATTTGTTTAGTTGTTCAAATCTTGATGTGGATTTCCCAAATTAAAAATCAGGGACAAACCCTAAGACATGCAGAAAATAATTAATGAGAAGAAACTCATGAATAATAAATCTGCTCAAGTCTTTATATGTCTAAGGGGAGAAAATGGAGTAGTTTAGATCAAGTACCTTTATATATATATATATATATCAATGTTTACACATTATGAGAAAAAAAAAATTGTAGATTAACATATTGTAATTATATACACATTTTTGTCTTCTTCTTTTTTCTCTCATCTATGGAATCTGGAATAACATTCCAAAAGATACTATTTTTATGTGTTTGTTTATCAAGGGGAAAAAAGAAAAAGAAAAAGAAGTGGCTCCTCTTTTATGTTCCATAAAAAGCAAAAAAGGAAAACTATTCTGATCTTTTGCTTTTCACTCTACCTCACACTGGTCCTATCAGAGGAAAGACAAAAATAAATTGACAAAAAAAAATTTTACATTTAAAATTACAAATATAAAATGAAAATTTAAAAACCACAAATCTAAACATTTAGATTAAAAGCTCAAATTCTTCTTTAAAAGATAATTCATTTTTTAAATTAATTTTTTAAAAATTTTAATTTATTAGTCATATTAATGTCTAAAAAATATAATTGTTACTCAAATGGGTTATTCTATCGATTAGATAATGACATGTCAGATGACACTACATAATGATAATGTGTTATCATTTAATTAATGGAATCGTCGATTTCATTTACGTTATATTTTAAAAAAATTAATATGAATAACAAAAACTTTTGAAAACTAATTTAAAAAATAAATCAATTTTTAAGAACGAATTTAAATATTAACCTCTAAAAAATTAGAAAAAACCTATCATAGTTGGATTATATCCTAAACACTTTTTATTATGTAAAGAATAATTTGTTTATTATATCTAATAACAAATTTTTTTCTAAAGAACAGAGTGATGATAAAAACCCTAAACCCTAAATTATTTGTTTCAACAGATCATATATATATAATCATGAAATGAAAACCTAAGATATATATGTTGGTTTTATGTTTATTCAAATTAGAAAGAGTTTGATGCATGCTGATACTATATATAGCTGAGTCCTAGAAGCAGCACTTCAACTAGACACCCAAAAAAGTTATATAAAAAAACATGTATATATATATATAAGAAAACATATGTCGAATAAATGGGAAATGCAAGAAAAAGGGAAAGTACAATAATGATGATTTATAAGTGAATAAAGTAAAAGGCAGACCCAAATCCTACTTTTAATTTTTGTTGATGCCAAAGAAATGAAGAATAATAGAACATAAAAAAAAGAGAATAATGTGGAAGAAACAAAGAAGAATATATCTAAGCAATGTAGACTGAAGGGGATGAAGACGAAGTAAGATCCAAAAGGCAATACTCCTTTTTTGGGGAGTGGGAGGATTGAAAGCAAAATATTTATTATTCTATCTTCTCTTTTATCTTTAGAAGATGATTCCTACTTTTACGGTATGTGTTGTTGTTATTATTATCCGCTCAGGAATCAAAGATAGCACCCTGCCTACTTGAAAATTAAAGAGTGAAAGACAATGAGAGGGACAAACACTTATTAAGTGGCTAGTATTTTTATCTGTAATAATATTATGGTAGTTTGGTGAAGAGGCAGAGACGAAAAGATTGAGATTGAGAGATAGAGATTAAGAGACAGAGATTAAAATAAATTTCATTATTCTGTTTGGTGTAAAATGGGAGATAGAAATTGAAACAAGAATGAAACTTTAATTTAATTTGCACAAAGGGTAAAATTAAAATTAATTAATTAAAATGAGGGTATTTTAGATATAAAATGTTATTAAAGTTTCAGTCTCCATCTCTAAAAATTTTAGTCCCCTGTGTCCTTACTTTTTGGAGGTACTGAAATACTGAAATTTTGAAAACAGAGACAGAAATTTTAGTACCAGTCTCTGAACCAACAAACATGATACTGAGTCTCACTCTCTCAGTTTCTGTCTCAGTACCTCAAAACAAACGCTACTATGGGAATATAAATTTTTTAAAATTATGGTCTACTTTATTCTGACAGTATAGATTATGCATGACACAAAAGATTTATAAAATCAAACTATTTTTACAAAAAAAAAATCATTGATTGACAAAAGTCTCTGGCTAAAAAGATCAAGGTATATGTAGATAAAAAATTGAATAATAAGATTTTTAGTTATTATTTTTATATCAAAAAGTTTAATTTTTTATTAATAATTAATTTTAACATTCGTTATCTAAAATTTAAAATAACTTAACGTGTATACTTTACATTTAATTAGGTGTTAAATGTTAAGTCTGTTGCACAAATAAAAATAATTAATTTTTATATTTTCTATTTAAAAATAATATATTTTCTCTTTATGTATATAAAAATATAATTAAATATTAGCATAAAAAAATTATACTGATAGTTATAAAATTAACTCAAAATTAATTTTTTTTAAAACAATTGAATCTTGATTCTAACTTTTAGTTATAACATTAATATTCTCTCCAAATTATATGTAATAAATATTTGAAAGAAGAGAAATAAAAATATAGATTAGAAAGATAAACGGTGAAAATTTAAAACTAAATAAAAAACTAAAAAATTATATATATAATAACAATAATAATAATATTTTTATTTAAATTATATTATTTTGTTAATTTTATTTTCTGTAAAAGAGAAAGATAAAAAAATAGAGAATAAGAGAAAAGAGACAGAAAGATAAATATGAAGAATGAGAGTGAGGGTAAGAGTTTGTTAATTTTAGAGGAAAAAAATTTATTTTAATTGTAAAAAATATCGGATGACATATTTTGATTTGTCAAATTGCTAATATAAAATATAAATTATATATAGGTAAAAATAGTTGAGAGAAATAGAAAAATGGAGGTAGATGAGAGAATTTAAAAAGAGGGTTTATTAATTTTGAAAAAAAATATTTTCTCTCAATTTTAATGATTTGATTATTAAAATAGATAGTAATATATGATACATAATATATGTATATTTCAATTTTAATTTTAATGCAATTAAAGAATGTTATGTTGCACATTTTGATTGTCAAATTAGTAATTAGTCATTGATATTGATAATGATATATAAAATAGATAGATTGGTTGAAAGATTGAGATAAATAGAGAAAGAAAGAGGGAGGAGGAGAGAACTCTTTAATTTTGGAGGGAAAGATTTGATTTCAATTGCAATGTAGGAGTGACATGTGGCATATTTTGGTTTTTAAATTAGTAAGGAGTGGAGAAGAATTCTTTAATTTTGGAGGAAAAGATTTAATTTCAATTACAATGAGAGAGTGACATCAGTGACGGATCCAAAAAATTTTGATAGTGGGGACAAAATATATATAACATTATAATAATTTTTATAATAAAAATATTATGTTTATATAAAACATTAACTATCAAATTATTTATTATAAATTTGTGTATAAATACATATATCATTTAACTTATTTTTAATATATATTTTGTATTTTAAAAATTATATTTTAAGATTTATTTTGTATAAGTGATTATTTTATGTATACGTAGCATAATTGTTGTTATAATTTCATTTTGTTATTGTAAACTATGACATATAATAATAGTAATTTTCTAAGTGATTATTTGATGTATAAGTGATTATTTTCTAATTACAAATTAAAATACTAAAATAGTAATTTAAATAATATCATATAATTTAAAATTTAATTTTTATATTACAAATTAAAATACTAAAATAGTAATTTAAATAATATCATATAATTTAAATTTAAATTTTTTATATTTCATATTTTGAAACCTTGACAATATAATTAAAATATCGTTTGTATATGTCGTTAAACAATCATTTAAAACTCAACTTTCATACAAATTAGCTCTTGATGATATTTATAGTTGAAAAAGTTCATTCAATTAGTATAGTTATTATGAAAAAAACTAAAGCTAATTTTAAAAGAAGAAACACAAATGGATAGATAATATTCTTTCGAGTCGATCTCTAAGAAAGAACACCATTCTTATTTAAATTTAAAAATTAATCATTATAAATTTATAATGGACATCTAATATGAAGTTTTCAAATTGGCTATCAAGTGTCGAAAGTTGAATAAAAAATTATTGTGGGGTCAAATTTAATAATTTAGTGGGGGCAAATAAATATTATTATTATATACTATTCAATAAAATTCCAAATTGTAGTGGGGCGCTTGTCCCCACACCCACATAAGTGGATCTATCTCTGGTGACATGTGACACATTTTGGTTATAAAATTAGTAAGGAAGAGAGGAAAATTCTTTAATTTTAAAGAAAAAGATTTAATTTTAGTTACAATAAAAAAGTGAGATGTGACATATTTTGATTGTAAAATTAAAGATATATAATAGATGAAAAACATTACGATAAAGATTTGTTTTGTACGTATTAAATTTTTGTGGTTAAAAATAATTACACGTGTATATCAACCGTAGCACTAGTATTATTAAATAATAATTTGTATGGTTTAAAATGAATATTTATATTCTCTTCTATATGAATTTACATCTGTATGCTATAATTGACCATAATAGATATAATAGATTTTTATTTAAGTATTTCTATTTAGTAATATTGTGATATTTATGCATCTAATTTTTTAACCGTCAATAAAAAAAATTTATATCTCTCGCCTCTGATTTTTTTTTATATGGAAGAAATTTTGGTGTTTTTTTGGAAAATGGAATTATTTGATGTAATTACAGATGGGTGGATTTTGTAAGTGAACAGTCAACACGTGGGGGCGTGGTGCAACACGTGGGGGGCGTGTTGGACACGTGGCAGCATTCTGGCCAACACGTGGAGGGCGTGTTGGACACGTGGCAGCATATTGGCTAACACGTGGGGGGCGTGGTGCAACACGTGGGGGCGTGTTGAATGAGTTCCACAATACTATAATACACTTCAAATATCAATATTCAACCAAAACACCATCTCCATTTCCATATTAAAAATAATTTCTGTCTTTTCGTTTATTTTCTATTTATTCTATAGCCGTTTAAAAGATAGGAAGAGAAAAGAAGAAAAAGTAGCCCTACATCTTTCACCAGTTTGCATTTAGCCATTTACTGCTCGCTCATTGTTCACCGTTATTGTCGTTCGTCATTCGCCGTTCACAGTTTAAAATTTTTTTTGACTTTTGAATATTTAAAATAACAAATACTGTTGTTATTAATATATATTAATATATATATTATTTTAATTATTTTTAATATATATTTTATATTTTAATATATATATGTACGGTTAGTTGGTTATCGAACGACTTGGGATTGTTTGTCGGGTGTGAAGGTGAGTCCCAGCCTCGGTCTGGATCCTGGGAATGAGAAGCGTGAGCGGCCGACTTCTCGGGTTCTTCGTAAGTTGAGGGGGTGCCACCTGCAATGACACGCCGACGCTCAAGTCAGTAGGTGTGCAGTAAAGAAGAAAAGTTATGATGACGTATCGTGGGGGAGGGGTAGGACCCTCTCCTTATATACCCTGTCAGTAGGGTGGGCCCCACGAAAAAAGGCCTCCTTCTAGAAAGCTTCGTTTTCCACAGCTGTCATGCAGCTGGTGGCAAGGGCGCGTGTCCGGATCGCTGACCGTACGGGTTATGCACGTCGACCTGACCGCGATGGGTTTGCCCGTGGCCGGGGCGGCGATTGTGCTCAACTAGGTTGGGCCGTAACAATATATTATATTAATAATTAATTTTTACATATAAACAATATTTTAATTTTTAACTATGTAAATGTATATTAAAATCGAAATTAGTATAAAATAAATGATAAAATATAAAATATATATTAAAAATAAGTTAAATAATACATGTATTTATATATAAATATATAGTTGTTGATTTTGATAACGATAATATCACTCCTCTCAACGATTTAAACTAATAAAAAGAGATAACATGAATTATTATATTTTTAATTCTTTTGAAAAATTATGATTAAGAAACAAAATTATATATATATATATATATATATATATATATATATTTTTTTTTTTCAAGCCACGATCGCTTTAATTTCTTTAGCGAGATATTTGTTTCATACTTAATTATTATATGGTTGATGATAATACTCTTTCAGTATACAATAAAATTTATAATTTTTTTAATTAATAATAATAAAAAATTTTCAACTCTCTTAAATAAAAAAAACTCTCAATAGTTAAAATACACACTTGATCAGTATGTATAAATAGTGGACAAGAGTTTATTTTTATATATATTGCACACAACAATTATAATTTGTCATATACATAAATTGTTGTGACTCTTCTATTGTCAATAAGTACAATGTTTTAAACATACACTATTTTTAAAGAGTTGTATCACTTTAGCCAAAGGTATAATACTACAAGAAAAAACAATATTTGTAACAAAAAATATTGTTACAAAAAATCAAAATTTTGAAACAAAAGGATTTTGTAACAAAAAAAAAGGGTCGTTGCAGTATGTCCCGTTACAAAAAATTCTTGTAACAAAAAATGAAACTGTTACAATTCAAAGTAATATTTTATAACAAATTTTTTTGATACAAAAAACCAAAAGTCGTTACAAAAGTGATAACAAATTTTGATCTTCAAAATATTTTTGGTAACAATATATTTTTTCCTATCATAAAATTGTGTTACAAAATGTAACTTGATTTTGTAACATTTTTTTTCTTTAGTTAAACACTATTTATTTTGTAATAATTTTTTTAATACAAATTACACACATAATTTTGCCAAATTACTCAGCAAGTCAATATTCATATAATATATAATAACATAGATAGTTCAAATATCTTTCATTTAACTAAAATTGTTTTATAAATCTTCAACATATAAATTTTAAAGTACAAACTAACAAGACACATTGAAGAACCCTAATGAACTAGATAGATACATAGGACAAGAAAAACAAGAAATTATAAATCTCCAAAATATAGACTACAAATTACAAACTCCATTATGTTCATACATCTTCTTTCTCATGGAGAAGCTTCTAATAAGTGAGACACACCTGAAAAGACGATCAATAATAACAATATGATGTCAATTAATGCAATTCTAAAAAATTGTCTAGAAAATTTGAGCTTTATTGTCTCTAGTACCAATAGTTTCAAATTGTTCAGTTAACACAAACATGTGAGAAAATCACACAGCCAACATAACCAAACGGTTCAACTCAAATTAAATGAGACCTACAACATTGAAAACAAGAGACTTTGCTTTTAGTTCTTTTTTTCTTCTTTTTAATCAAATGAATATTCAACAACAAAAAAAATTTCAACAACAATAAAAATTTTATCATTCATTTTAATCAATTCAAAACAAGATACAAAACAAGCAAAATTCAATTCAATTTTTATTAATCATCCATCCTTCTAACATATGCCCATACCTGACCTCCCAAGTTCCAAAACATAAGTTTTCTATTTGCAGCTTCAATATGATCGATATTCAACCCCACAGTTGGAACGATTCGATCAGGAGAAAGGCTTTCTATGTTTAAGTACACTGACTTCATCCTCTCCAACAAAATCTATAAAGTTAATGTATTTAAGCAACTCAGGGAAACATAACAAAGTTCAACAATTTTGTAAAAAAAAATGATATTCGAAATATGCATGACTGTTTTTCCAGCCTTGTCAATCTCCAGAATGAGTACGTGAATAATAGTGGAGCATTTGTAACAAAATTCAACTAAAAATTTCAATAAATAAATTCAGTTCATTGTATCATTAAATAGACTAGTTCTATCATTAAATCATTCCTAGTTCTGTCAACCCTAAAACTTACAAAGTTTAAAACGAAATCTTTTTAAATAATTACTTCAAACGAAACTTCCAATTTTATAAAATTTCGACAATATTTCCTCTAAAACTCGGACTCTGCTACCCTTTTCGGGTTCCATCCAAACATTCCTCAAACCCTTTCTCAACTATTTACAAATCTCAATCATTTTCCAAAATTCAACCAGTTCTAATATCAAATTATTTTCAAATTGAATCAATGCCAATAATAAATATCTTTTTAAAATCAAACCAGCTCAAATACTAAATCATTTGTAAAATCAGACTAACTCAAAATCAAGCCGCTTTCAAAATTACTTTGTTTTCATATCTCAAATTATTTCCAAAACCGATTCATTTACATTATTAAATTAACTCCAAAATAAAAAAAACCACTTTTCGTAACATTCAACCAGATGACTTTACAAATCAAGTTTTTATCAACAACCACGCATCTCTCAGCAATCAGTAATTCAATCCAACAAACATTCACATCCATAAGACAAACATATTCACATAAATATATTTTTATAACAACTCGGTAATATAAATAAATTTTAAGAAAAACTCCTACCTCGATTGTCGAAATTCAAAAACTGAAACGCATCACAACCCCCTTTTCCCTCGCAGCCGGGAGCAATCACAGCTTTAATCGCGACTCGCAATAATCAAAACTCAACCTTACATTACCAAAACTTCAGAAATATATACAGAAAAGCGACAAATGAGTTTTCAAAGCAGAAGTAACTTACTGCACAAAAGAAATCAAGAGCGAAGCAGCCACAGCTCCGGCGACGACGGCTGTAATAACAAGTAACGAAAATAAAGCTCATGGAATCTCAAAAGGAAGTAAACCAAACTCAACCATTACCGGCAGCGTTTCCGACGACGGCAGCGGCATTCCGTCCCCTGGCGGCAGAAGCGGCGGTGGCTGGGCACGGGTCTCCCTTCACTCCTCTGCTCCTCGTGCTCTCTCTTTCCCCCTCTCTCTCTGTGCGACCCGACGGCTTCTCTCTCGACGACAGCAACGAACGCGACGGCATCTTCTCCTCACCAGCGGCAAAACCCTCGGTGGCAACAATGGCGAGGCGGCTGAGCTCGTCAACGACGGCGACGCAAAGGCAGTGGCTGGCGCGACTCTCCCTCTCTCACTCGCGAGCTCTCGCGACACTCCCTCTCTAACCCGCGAGCTCTCTCTTCCCTCTTCGCAAACGGCGGCGGCAACGGCGTCTGGAGGTGGCGGCACGACGGCAGCTGGACGTGGTGGCGGTGGCACGGCTGGTTGGCGAGCCGGGGCGGAACAATAGCGCGGCTTCCTCCTCCCTCCTTCTCCCTTGCGGCGCAACTCCCTCTCTTCCTTGATTCACGGTGTATGTGTATTTTGTGTTTGAGTGCCGTTGAGTGAGGAATATGGAGGGTTTGGCGGTGAGGTGGGTGGAGATTAGGTTAGTGGCCTTTGTTTTTGCTGAGCTATGATAATAATATCTTTATGATTACAATGGTCATTTAATAACGTATATGTATGTATTGCTGTTATTTGAATATAGTTTATGAGCAAATAACATTATTAGTTAGAAACTTAGAATTCATAGATCATTTTTTTTTTGTTACGTGAATCCAGCTAAGAGGAAAAACAAAACGTACAATCTTTTTTTTGATAAAATTAGAGATTTTGGATAATTTAGTAATTTTGGTAAAATTAGATAATAGAGTAATTAAAAATTAAATTTTAATCCAATAATAATAATATCTATAAAACTACTATTCGATTATCAACTTAAAATTTATTTTTAAATAAATATTCTAATTCAATAATTAGAGGTAATAAAAATTAATTTCCTTTATAATCATAAAATAAAATTAAAAATCTAATTATTTAACTTAAAGCATATAAAACTTTTATTATTATCCAATTATTATTCTAAATCATAAATAAAAAATTTCTTAATTTATATATAAAATCTCTTAAAATATAATCTTAATTAAATATAATAAATTATAAAAAAATTTATTATTTAATTTTGTAAAAAATCCGGAGTCTTACATAATATGTTGAAATAAAATTTTTTATTAATTACAAAAAATTCTTTGAATTTTGTAACAAATAAATAACTTGTTTTTTGTAACGAATTAATTTTTTGTTACAAAATATTTAGAGCTTTTGAAATAAATAGATATTTTGTTACAAAATATTTTAAACTTTTGCAACAATATAATCTTTTGTTACAAAATATTATAATATTTTACAACAAAATAACAGTTCGATATGAAAGCCAACATAATTTGTGACAAAAAAAATCACGTTGTTACAAAATATTCTTATTTTGTAACAATAACTAATTATTGTTACAAAAAAACTATAATTTGTAACAATTTTAAATTTGATACAAATTTTTTATTACAAATGCTCCATTTTCTTGTAGTAATGTTTCAAATATACACCATTCTTAAAGGGTTGTTTCTCTTTAACCAAAATAGTATATATACTATTATTATAATTGACAATATATGAACAGTTGGGAAAAGTTTATTAATACTAATAATAACATTAATAATAATATTAATAATATTAGTTAATCAAATTTGTAAATACCTTTTAATCCCATTATTTACAAAATTTAAATATCATATAAGTATATACATATAGAATATGTTATTAAGATTAAACATTTTTGAAGTGTAAATTTTAAGTTCTAACGAAGTAATAGGTGTCTAATCGATAAAACCTATACTCTATATACCAGTACCAAAAATCACACACATTACTTATATCTCCAAGTTCAAGAGTTTATAATTTTAAGCACTTATATGACATTATGCTCATCCTAGTTTCATGAATATTTACAAGAATAAAACCTCTAAAATTTTCGATTAGAGCGACACCACTCCAATATTCATATAGGTGGAATCTTTTGATAAATAATATTACTATTCCATTAAGAATTTTAATTCACGTTCTTAATTTATTGTAAATAGCATTAAATCCTATACCTTAGTGCTCCAATTGCTACATAATAAGTTGTTATTACCCATTAAACCTTAAAACTAATTGTCTACTAGAATAAGGTTTAACAACAATAGGTTTTAATCTATTTTAACAGTTGTGTCATTTATTTTATCCTTTGACAAACACAACTAGAAAATGGATTAATACAGACAGATTTAGTCTTTATTACAGATGGATTTTTGGTTACCGACGGATTTTATCCCTCTATAAAAGCCTCGTCGGAAATTATTTACCGACGGATTTTTTTCCGTCGGAAAATTACCGACGAATTTTTACCAGTTACCGACAGATTTTTCCTCTGTAAATTCTCCATCCATTTCCCTGAAATGTCAAACTTTTTGACGGATTTTCCGTCGGTAATTACAGACAGATTTTTCGACGGATTTTCTGTCGGTAATTACAGACAAATTTTTCGACGGATTTTTCGTCTGTAATTACAGACAGATTTTCCGACAGATTTTCTGTCTATAATTTGAACTTTGAAAAATCATCCCACACTCTGAATACAAACAGAAAATCCGTCTGTAAACCCATTAGTAAGATAAAATAGAATTTTTTTTTAAATTTTTCTATTACAAAATAAATACTTTAGATTTGTTTTCTAAATTTACTCCATCAAACACACTGTAAATTGAAAAAAGAAAGCCAAAAATCACATAGATAAACATAATATTCATTACATGATACCTATAAAATTGGATGTTATTTTTCAACCCCATTATCCAATATCTCACTGTCTCAATAAAAAGATACTCCAAAATTTCTTTTAAACTACAATAGATAAGGGCAGGACTTTCAGCCTAAATTTTAAAACTATTTCCTTGTGCTCTCTTTAAAGTTTAAACTCTCCAATCTAATCTGAGTTACATGATTCTTCACTCCATGGTAGACTCTTGTGTGGGTGAAACTT
Organism: Arachis ipaensis; assembly: GCF_059453495.1. Taxonomy (NCBI): domain Eukaryota; kingdom Viridiplantae; phylum Streptophyta; class Magnoliopsida; order Fabales; family Fabaceae; genus Arachis; species Arachis ipaensis. The sequence goes on along the minus strand of NC_142435.1, from coordinate 142,893,589 downwards.
GAAAGTATTTGTTCATCTACTTCTTCTTCTTTGATTTGTTTGCATTGGACTGAGCATATGCAGTTCCCTAGTGTCAAAAAACAGGACATGGACAGATTTCAGAAGCCTAGCAATGTTTTATAGGATTAAGAAAAAGTGAAGGAGGATAACAAAAACACAACTTTAAAACAGAACTGCAAGAGAGAGAGAGAGAGAGAGAGAGAGAGAGAGAGAGAGAGAGAGAGAGAGATGCTTGCATGCTCTTGAAGCACATTTAATTTGTTCTACAGGAACACTCACAGCCACTGATTTCTAATTTTTTATGTAACTTCTAGAAAATGTTATAAATGAAAAAAAAAAGTGGCTATAAATTTTCCTAGAGCATGCATTAAAAATGCTGCAGGAGACATGGGATCCGATATTGTTGTATACGGCATTCATACAGACTTCGAGCCATTCATCCATTGAAGCATCTGTTGATCTAGTTCCAACTTCAACCTTTGTTCAAACAATCTGCCACAGTGGTAGAGCATTTATTGAACATGTTTTTCACTCAAGGGACCCTGGCCTAACTAACATATTAATATATGTTTGTTGCATAGTTATAATAATATAGAAGCTAAGTTAGCTAAGAGGTCATCATCATACATAGATTAGAATGTCATACCGAATTATTGGCAGTAAGATCATCATACATAGATACTACTTCCAAATTCAAATAATAATAACTGCTAGAAAAGACTAAGGTCTTAATCAATTGAATGAAAGTATAAATAATAATAACTGCTAGAAAGACTAAGCATTTGTTGGAGCCCTCTTTGTTTTTTGAGAAAATATTCATAACATTATCAGAAAGAGTATGAAAGTGGCTTGAGAGATAGACAAAAAGTTTAGAGTTTTATTTTATAATTTAAATCATAATCATCTTCGTTTATCAATATTATATATGCTTGAACAAAAAAAAACGTAAAAAAGCCATCGGCCTCGGCAACTTCAATAGTGCCGTTAAAAAAGGTATTCTAGTAAGGATGTTGGTCTATCTCATACGAAATAGTGCCAACAAGGTCAAAAGTTCCAAGCTAAAATCACATGTATCAAAGTTTATTTAGTTACCATCATTTTTCAAACCAACAAGCAGTTCTGTCTCTTCTCCAGTGGTAGTGTCCACAGCTTCATCTGAATCTGAATTAGACTGGCACCTAGCAACTAGCAAAGAAGAAAAGAACTAACTTCAATCATGGTCATGCACAGAATGCATAAAAACAAACATGCATACAAGTTATTTGTCAGATTGAGTGAGATCCAATTCTTAGGGAATGAGAGCAAATAAACCAAAAGATCACAGAGAGAGTAAAATACTAAAATACAATCTTTATCAAGCTTATCATCAAAACCATGCTAATAGAACAACCATGTATATGAACAAAACCAGATAAATGTAGCATTCATTTAGTGGCATAACATTTTGTCAACGCTTCACGAGATTCATGATTCGAATTGAGAATTCGCTTTGAAAAATTTACTAACAAATCAACATCGAATTTATTTCGACCCTGCTGAATGTTTCCGTAATTGGTCCTAAAATATAATGCCAGTAGTGAAAAGTGAGACCTATAAAAAAATGCAGAATTCAATTTCCTATGATTTTTCAGCAACCAAACAGTATCGAAAACCAAAAAATAAAAAAAAGGAGAGATTTTTACAAAAATGAACCTGAGAGAACAGCTTGAATAGCGTGCAATTGCTTGCCCTTGAAACTAGAGTAACCAAAATGCCATCGCGAAAGCTTCACCAAAGCTTCCTTGCCGCACAGAGCCTTCATCTTGTTCGCATTGCTGCTTTTTGCGTCCCTCAACGTCAATGCTACTTTTCTCTGCATTTCAATTCCAACCTGGAGGGTGAAAAAAAACAAAAACAGAGGATCGATTAATTGATCACTCGAATTTGAAGCAGAATTGGGAAGTTCTGTATCAATAGAGGAACAAAAAGTAGACGCCTTTTGTGTCAGGGTTTCGTGTGTGTTACAGTGTTCGCATTATTTTCTTTCTTGCTTCCAATTTTCTTTGTAGAGTTAATTATATGTATTAAAACCTCAATAGCCTCAAAGTGTTTGAGATCACTAAGGTTCTACTATGATTGCTATATCAGAATTCAAATATTTCTCACTTTTTCCCGAGAAACTACCCCATGCGTGCTTCCCATCTACCACATTTGTGCAAGGTAACTCCCCTGTATTTGGAGCTACCCCTCGAAAAACCAATGCTCTGCCTATGCAGAATATGCACAAACTCTTCCTTTGTAAAGTTACTCATCTGCATCAGAAGAAAAAAAAAACAATCAAAGAAAACCCCTCAAACTTGCTCAAAACTATTATCAAATCAAACTATTAAGTATTAGAACATGCTTTATATCTTCATCATAATCGCTGACGTTGAAATTGATATCTGCATCAATGCCACGGAACTTGATCGCAGCTCGATCATATGCCCTGAAAATTAAATCAAACTTACACACTAAAATTCAAATCCATGAAATATTTTTCATTAGCCAAAAAGAAAAAAAAGAACCGATAACAAAATTACCTAGCTGCAGCATGTGCTGTGTCAAATCCACCTATTAAAATATATAAATAAATAAATTCATAAACAAACAGAAAAGCAATATACATCATTTAAAAAGATAAAAAAAAGTTTGAATTCAACTACAATCATCACTGCATTTTCTCACCTAAGTACACTTGTTTCCTACAGTCCCTGCACAGAGCACCAACAATTGCGGCATCTATAGCATCTTGATTCTCAGTCCTATATGGAAGACCAAGTTAACATGGACACTAGTCTTCAATCGCTGAGAGTGGGGTCACAGGGTGCATCTTCCAATTCAAGGTGGACAGAATCAGAAGCTCCATTCTCTGAATAGTCTTTGACTCAAACACAATATTATTGCTGACTACAAAAGTGAATTTCAAGTGGTATGGGCTTCCTTCCTTGAGAGTGAACCATAGACCCTTTGGATTCCCATTCTCAGGTATTGGAAGCACTATGTCCTCTCTTCCAGGTGACACTATTGAAAGGCTTATTATTTTCACTTCTGGTTCCAGAACCTCTGTCACATTGTTCACATCCACATTACCAAGAAGTTGTTCCTTCCATCTCCTTAGACTCTCGTCATCCTACCACAATCCCAACCAACACAATTAATAATTAAATGAATACATAGAAAAAAAAACATCTCATCATGAGTATTGCACAGAGTTTTATATCTTTAATTTGATTTTTGAGATAGCTATCATGAGTCGTAGTTTGTAGTTTTTCGCACTTCAAGTTCAAAGAAACTCTAGCATAGAATGGCATGTTAAAATACACAAATCTATTCATGTGAGAAATGATTCATGACAAATAAAAACACACAAAGATAAACCCATTCATCCAGCAATGGAAAATGTACCTCAAATATAACAGAAATTATGATGATCTGGCGCGAAGTTCTCCGCCACGACCGGTTTCTCCAATTGACCTTGGACATAACCACAGCTTCCTCTTTGGAAATATACTGCAGCCTCTTCTCGAAATCATCGCTACGTCTTCTGAATATCCCGTTCTAAATTCGAGAAATTAACTCCTGCCTCTTACTCTTCTTCATCTTCTTATTCTTTTCCTCCTCTCCATCACCAACAACAGCAGTGGCACCAACACTTTCCTCTTTCTTCTTCTCACCTTCTCCAACTACCTTATTCTCCTCACCCATTCTTTTCCGCTCTTTCTTCTTCCCTAAAACCTCAAACAAAATAGAAGAAACAACCAAAGTCCGTAACAGTGTTAGGAGCCATGAGATCAGATCATGAGATGAGAAGAATGTGCAGTGAGGGCAAGTGAATGAAGAACTCGAAGAGAGAATACAGAAAATAGAAAGAGAAATAGAGGTTACCGGAATGCGATCTGAAATTCGGAAGTGCAGATCTAAATGGAGGGAACTGAAACACAGCTCAAACAGAAGCAGGAAAATGGAGCTCGTAAGCGATTACAGGCAAAGGAGAGCGTGACGGAGAATATCCATTGGAAAAAGAGGAATTCATTGCATGAAATTGAAAATCAAACCTCCAAACTTTGGCTAAATTAGCGGATTGCAGGTTTGGGTTTGAAAGGAGAGACGTGAGCAACACATGGTGAAGATCCGGGAAGGGGTGTGACGGAGCTTCTTCGTGGACGGAGCGATGGAGAGAGTGGCGGCGGTGAAAGAAGCTCCTGCGATGGAGAGAGCATGGACAGAGAGAGGAATAAGCTCTGAGTTATCAAAGCGATGGAGAGAGCGTGGACGGAGCGATGGAGAGAGCATGGATGGAGAGAGGAAGAAGCTCCTGCTAAACTTGTGTGGAGTGTGAATGGATCGAGAGGGTAGCATCTGAGTTAGGGTTAACTCAATCTTTCCGATGGAAAATTTTAAATTACAGATGGATTTTCCGTCTGTAATAATTTAATAAAATGTAACGTTTTTGTCTATTTAATTACAGACGGATTTTCCATCTGTAACTATTTTCCACGAAAAAAAATTAATTTTTCCGATAGAATTATCGACGGATTTTCTTTTCTATCTGTAATTTATGCTAATTCATTTTTTTTCCGACAAAAAATCCCTCTGAAATTTCGTCTGTATTTCCGTGGGATAAAATTCGTCGGAAATATCCGTATGTAATAACTAGTTTTCTAGTAGTGAAACATTTAGTCAAAGAATCTACTAAATATTCTTGAGATCTTGACATAAGTGATGGTAATTACACTATCATAGTTACCTCAAAAACTCATGTCTCAAACTTATATGTCTAGACTTTCCATTATAAACCTTATTATATGCTTGAGACATGGTTGATTCATTATCACAGAAGATTGAAAAGGCTGTCCTCTGCTGTGACCATAACTTTATATCATATAACAAAATTTTTAACTATTTTGCTTCTTTACCTGCGACTGATAAAGCTACAAACTCAACCTCTATAGTAGAATGTAAAATTCACGTTTGTTTCTTTGAGACCCAACTTATTGCTCCACTACCTATGCTGAGGCGAAGTTATTAACAAATAGGTCGGCCAGCTCATTGAAACTTGATATATAACCTACAGTTAAACCAGAAAATCAGATCAAGGCAGCACCATCTAAAAAAGTGGAAAATGTACGACAAAGTATTAGATCAAATGCACTGTTCATGAACATCATCGAATAGAATTTTGTGACATGGGTATTGGGGTCGCCGATTTCTTCATAAGATTTCAGCATTATAGGCAGAGTAAAGTTTTTGGACATTTAAAAGTTTATGATCTCTTTTGAAAAAGGATTGGTTCTTTTTACTGACGACTTTGAAGTGACTAACATTGCGACCTGGATTTCCAAGGTATGGTTGTCATCATTATCGCGAATACCAGGATTTTTCTGTTTCTAGTTTAATAACTTCGTCATCCGCTGAACTTTTGCTCTCAACAACTCATTGATAGCCAATAATTCGGCCTTAGTGGGAGGGGGAGGAGGTGGATTATTTTGCTCTTCCGCCATTGATTATAACCTATAAAAGAGGGTAGAAAATCGAACAAAGAAGATGATAGTGGGGTTAGATTTAAACTCGTGCTCTAGGGTGGCGCCAAATATTTCTACACAGTAATTTGAGCCGAGGTATAACTCCTTCTAGTGACGAGGTATAACTCCTTCCATTTATATGGAGTTTTTTGTCGTAAGAGCACAGACGCCGAGCTATACTTTAGTCGTCGATGAACGTCGGAGGGGGTTGGGATCTGCAAAAAGACTCCAACGCTCAAGTAAGAAAAAGTATAAGATGAGATATATGTTATTCAGAGTGAATAACGTACCTTTTACGTGCTTAGAGTTTTATATTTATCATGGTTCTAAAAACCGATTCGAACCGGCCGGTCAAACCGAGAACCAATGGAAATGCCAGTTCGGATCAATGCCAAAACCACAAAATTAGAAAATCATTGTTGGACCGTCAAATCAGCCAGAAATCGGTCGGTCGAACCGAACCGTGAACTGGCCGGTTTTTGAGAATTTAACAAAACGCAACCGTTTAGATGCACTGAACCTCCCATTCCCCCATTGTACATTACGCCATTACCCTGCCCTCCCAACCTAGGAACCCTAGCAATCCACACAATGGCGCAGGTGTCTCTCCCTTCACCCTCGCGCTCGTCCTTCCTGTCAACGCCGGCGAGCTGTCTCCATCACTTCCATCCAGCCGCTGGACCACTCCCATCGTCATCGCAAATTGGAGCTTCGAAGATTACAGTGGCGGTTGTTGCAGCTCTCCACCATCGTCGTCGTTTCAGCTCTGGAAGCACCATCTGTTCCACCGTCGCCGGTGTCATCTCGGTTCCTGCCTCCGTCTCACATCTCTGTTTCACCATCGCCGGCGTCAACTCGGTTTCACAGGTCCAGTTCCCTCTCTGTTTTATGCTTTTAGCTTCTAGGTTTTATTTTTTTAAACAATAATTGTTGAATAATCTATGAACTTGTTATGGGTTGAATAATTATTAATTAATCTGGAAATTTTGCTGTTATTATTGGTTGAATGATTGTTAATTAATCTGTGAACTTTGGCTTTGGTTGTTGTGTTATTGTAATTTGATTGGATTATATTATTGTTGCTGTGGGTTGAATTTTGTTGTGGGTTATTAATGAAATTAGAGAAGGTTTTCTTCAAGGAAATGTGGCTTAATCTTGAAATTTAACATTCACATTAGGGGACAGTTGAGTGTAGCCTCTCAACTTTAGCTACATATTTTCTTGTTTTTTCTATGACTTCCACGCTGTTTGATATGTTTTCAATATTTTTCCTTTTTCTCTTTCCTTTTGGTTCTGATATGAGCAAGCAAAAGTCGGTTACGAGTTATAGCTCGGCAACGTATGATTTACAGTTATAACCGAATATTCTGATTAAATCAGCAATTATATTTTTTATAACGTCGGATATGTGAATTAATGCTCGGACGTTACATAACAACGATCACCTACAATCAAGCAGATATAAGACAGACAGCAGAGATAAAAAAGGTAATCAATCTTTTCCAAAAGGCTTATATTCATATACTCTCTTATTGACTTGAGCGTCGGAGAACCTTTGCAGGTACTCACCACCTCGGTTCCAACGGCCGTGCTTTCCCTCTCCACCACAAGAAGTTTGCCGATCTTTCCCGGGGAACGAATCATACCTCGGTGTCACCAGGTCAGAACATTTGGCGCTAGAAGGAGGGCCGATTTGAAATATTATTCGGTGTAAGCACCAAATTCCTTATGGCTGATGCTCCTCCCCCAACCTCATCCGAGCTTCTAAGGATGGTCACCGAGCTTCAACAAGCTAACCAACGAATGGTGGAGGACAATCAGCGTATGCAAAATCAAATCGCGCAACTGGAGCACGCTCGTCTGGAGCATAATAATAATAACCATGAACAACACGGGAATGATGAATGGCAATCGCTACCAACTCATGTCTCGGATACCCCGCAACATAGGGATGACGAGGAACAACAGAATGAAGAAGCCCAACCTGAAGATGAGGCAGAAAACCCAGATAACTCTGTAGGACCGTTCACAGTTGAGATAATGAACTTCCAGCTACCCAGACAGTTCACTCTACCGACCACACTAACCCCATATGACGGGCTGGGAGACCCAAAACAACATGTTAAAAAATTCCGATCAATCATGATCGTTAACGGTGCCTCTGATCCTATTTTATGCCGATGTTTTCCTTCTTTTTTAGATGGTCCTGCACTTGACTGGTTTTGTTCCTTGCCTGCAGATTCTATTTCACGTTTTCAGGAGCTAGCCAAGCAGTTTGAGGACCATTTTGCAGCCTCGGCAATATATCTTCACGACTCTGACTACTTAACAACCATCAAACAGGGTCCACAAGAAAGTCTGAAGGACTACATAACTCGGTTCACTAAGGTCGCCATGAGTATTCTGGACCTCCATCCCGAGGTGCACCTTCATGCTATTAAAAGTGGTCTTCGTCCAGGGAAATTCCAAGAGACCATCGCGGTAGCTAAACCGAAAACTCTTGCCGAATTCCGCGAAAAAGCTAGGGGGCAGATTGATATTGAAGAGCTTCGCCAGGCACGGAAGTCAGAAAAACCAGCCGCTAAAGACGACGAAAGAACTCGGGATACCAAGAAGGGTTTCAAACCAATACCTCATTACGAATCATATACCCAGTTCAACACCAAAAGGGATGATATCATTAAGGAAATTCTGAACTCAAAGTTGATTAAACCCCCCCCGTAAGGCAGGCAATTACCCCGAGCCCAGAAACGTCGACAAATCTAAATACTGCACCTTTCACCAGAAGCATGGTCATACAACTGACGAGTGTATAATTGCTAAAGATCTCCTAGAACGGTTGGCACGACAAGGCTATCTTGATAAATTTATTGCAGGTCACATTCAAAAGAGAACGGCATCCGGCTCCGAGCAACCCTCAACAGGACAATCATCAAAAGAAAGGGACAAGGCCCCAGCTCAACCACGGGGAGTAATCAATTGTATTTCAGGGGGCTATGCCGGTGGAGGAAGTACCAACTCAGCCAGAAAACGAACGTACCGAGCTATGTTAACGGTCGAAGGCGCTGACCATAGCTCGGCACTGATCCCAGAGCTCCCCGAACTAACGTTTCATCCTACTGACTTCAATTCTGGACATACGAACTACGACGACCCTGTAGTCGTCTCTATCTAATTGGGAGACCTTATTGTTCGGAAGGCATTGCTTGATCCAGGAAGTAGTGCTGATGTACTTTTTTTTGCAACATTTCAAAAAATGAAATTGAGCACTAACATTTTGCAGCCATATTCAGGAGACTTGGTCGGATTCTCAGGAGAACGCGTGCCCGTCATGGGGTCTGCATGGTTGCAGACTACACTAGGCGAACAGCCATTATCCAGAACACAGGACATTCAGTACTTGATCGTAGACTGTTTGAGCCCTTATAACGTTATCTTAGGGAGACCTTTTTTAAATAGATTTGCTGCTATTGTTTCTACTTATCACCTTTGTGTCAAGTTCCCTGTGCAGGATAATGTTGTCGCAACCATACATGGTGATTTGCAAGAAGCTCGGCAATGCTATAACGTAAGTCTGAAACCCATCAGAAGAAACACCGAAACTCGGGTCAATTCAATACAATCCAAGCAGCCAATCTTGACCGAATTAGACCCAAGGGCCGACTTTCAAGAACGTCCCATGCCTAATGAGGATCTTCAAAAGGTTGCTTTAACCGACGACCCATCAAAGTTCACATACATCGGAACGTCAATGGACGACGACGCTAGGATAACGATGACCAAATTCTTATGTGCGAACGCTGACCTATTCGCATGGACTTCGGGAGACATGCCGGGGATTAGTCCGTCAGTAATCACACACAAGTTAGCTGTCAGCCCAGCGGCCCGACCAATTTCCCAAAAAAAGAGAAACCTCGGCGCCGAGAAACGATCAGCCTCCATGTCAGAAGTTAACAAGCTCCTTGAGGCGAAATTCATTCGCAAAATCAGATTCACCACATGGTTGGCCAACGTCGTCATGGTAAAAAAGAATAACGGTAAATGGCGCATGTGCGTCGACTTTACTGATTTAAATAAAGCATGTCCAAAAGATGCCTATCCTTTACCTTGCATAGATACATTAGTAGATAACTCCTGTGGGTATGACACTTTAAGTTTTATGGATGCATATTCGGGTTATAATCAGATCCTTATGCATCCATCAGACCAAGAAAAAATGGCTTTTATAACTGAATATGGTAATTACTGCTTTAATGTTATGCCTTTCGGTTTAAAGAATGCAGGGGCGACGTATCAAAGACTGATGAACAGGGTTTTTGAGCAGCAAATAGGCAGAAATACTGAGGTTTACGTCGACGACATGGTCGCCAAAACAAAGGTCGGCGAATCCCATATACATGACCTGGAAGAAATATTTGCTCAAATCAGAAAATATAACATGCGACTGAACCCCGAGAAGTGCGCCTTCGGTGTCAAAGGCGGAAAATTCCTCGGATTCATCCTGACAAGTCGGGGTATCGAGGCAAACCCCGAGAAATGCCAAGCAATACTCGATATGCAAAGTCCAAAGACGACAAAAGATGTTCAACGGCTAACAGGCAGATTAGCGGCGTTGTCAAGATTCTTGCCATGCTTGGCCTTCAAATCTTTCAACTTTTTCCAATGTTTAAAGAAAAATACGAAGAGCTTCTCCTGGGATGAAAAATGTGAAGAAGCATTTTTAAGCTTCAAACATTTCCTCTCCAAACCACCTGTTTTGTAGAAACCAAAGCTCGGCGACCCATTATACTTATACTTGTCCGTCACTGAGTTCACCATTAGTTCTGCTCTTGTTACAGAAAGCAACAAAGACCAGCAGCCAGTATATTTCGTGAGCAAGACACTACAAAATGCGGAACTGCGTTACTCGAAGCTTGAAAAGCTCGTCCTGGCACTGATATTCTCGGCAAGACGCCTCCGACCTTATTTTCAGAGTCATACAATCATCGTCCGAACAGAGCATCCACTTCGACAGATACTCTCTAAGCCTGAATTAGCAGGGCGAATGACTAAATGGTCTATTGAACTCTCCGAGTTCGACATACAATTCCAACCTAGGGGATCTGTTAAGTCACAATGCCTAGCCGACTTTGTGGCAGAGTTTACTAACACTTCTTCCGAGGAAAGAAGTCGGCTCTGGACGCTATTTGTAGATGGAGCTTCAAACCCTCAAGGGGCAGGAGCGGGAGTATTGTTAGAAAGCTCGGATGGTATAATCCTCGAACATTCTCTTAGATTTTCATTTAAAGCCAGCAATAACCAAGCAGAATATGAAGTCCTCATAGCTGGGCTCAGGTTAGCCACTGATTTACATGTTGATTATTTGAAGGTTTACTGTGATTCATTATTAGTGGTACAACAAGTAAATCAAAGTTTCCAAACAAAAGATCCAATTCTTTTGAAGTATTTGAATATTGTTCGGAACTTGTTAAACAAATTTTCTAAAATAGAAATCACCCATATACCTAGAGAACAAAACCATAGGGCAGATGTCTTATCCAAATTGGCAACAACGCAAGCACACACTGCCACACTTTTACAATCAACCTTAGACAAACCGAGTATTGAGTCAGAAAAAATTCTAAACACCTTAAGTAAAGATAGTTGGCAACAACCTTACATTCAATACCTCCGCAACGGCTCTGTTCCGGAGGAAATTGAAAACAAAGGTAAATTCAGAAGACAAGCTTCTTTTTTCACCTTGATAAATAACACTCTGTATTGGCGAGGTTATTCTCGACCATTATTGAAATGCCTAGATAGGTCAGAAGCCGAGCTTCTCCTGGCCGAGGCCCACGAAGGAATCTGTGGCATACACTGTGGAGCTCGGAGCTTGGCACAGAAAGCTCTCCGAGCAGGATTTTATTGGCCGACAATATGGGAGGACAGTAGGCATAAAGTCAGAACCTGCGACAACTGTCAGAAGCACTCGCCGATCATTAATATGCCTGCCGAACATCTCCATCACTCAACAGTAAGTTGGCCGTTCAATCGGTGGGGAATAGATATACTCGGCCCTTTCCCCACTGCTCCGAGACAGGTAAAATTTTTGGTAGTTGCAGTAGATTACTTTTCTAAATGGATTGAGGCACAGCCACTTGCAAAAATTACCTCATCACAAATGATAAGTTTTGTCTGGAAATATATAATTTGTAGATTCGGTATACCAGGCCATATCGTAACCGATAATGGTCGACAGTTTACTGATAGCACTTTCAAAGAATTTTTACAGAATTTAAAAATAAAGCAGCACTTCTCATCTGTGGAACATCCGCAATCCAACGGCTTGGCAGAGGCAGCAAATAAGGTCATCCTTCAAGCATTGAAGAAAAAACTTGACAACGCAAAAGGCCTGTGGGCCGAGCTTATCCCTGAAGTTTTATGGGCATACAACACAACAACCCACTCCACGACCAAGGAAACTCCGTTCAGACTAGTCTACGGATCCGAAGCAATGATTCCAATGGAAGTGTCTCAGGGCTCCATGCGAACATTAGCCGAAGATCATGAAAAATCTCGGCAAGCAGAGCTTGACCTAATTGAAGAAATTAGGGAAACAGCAGCAATTCGGCACAAAGCCCTGCAACAACAAGTGGGCCGATGATATTCTAGGAAGGTTGTCCCAAGATCGTTCAACACCGAAGACTTAGTACTTCGTAAGACTGAGCAAGCTCGCCGACCCCCTTCTCATGGGAAGCTCGCCGCATCCTGGGACGGCCCGTACCGAGTATCTGAGGTATTAGGCCGAGGAGCGTACAAATTGGAACAGCTAGACAGCACGCAAATTCCAAACACATGGAACATCAACTCTTTGAAGCAATATTACAGTTAACAATAAGCAGCATACCAGTACTCTTTTTCCCACCTTGAGAATTTTTTCCCAAAAAGGGTTTTTGCTCATAGGGGGTTTTAATGAGGCTGGTTCACTTGAGAACAAACTTGTACAGGTATCATTATCAATAAACATTCATTTTCTTTTATATCTCTTGCCACTCTTCAGATGCAATATTCCTATAAAGGGAAGTTACTAATAAAACAGTAAGTCGCATTATCATACGAATGCGCAAATATTACAGTCATCATTTCAGTCATTGAGCCTTAAAACGGCCATATCAAAAAACTGATTAGGCAACAGCAAAACCTAATCTACCAGTTTATAATCAAAATACTGACCTACACAAATCAAGATATGAAACTGTATCCAGCAAAATACACAGAAAAGTTCTTTCCTAACAGAACTAAATGATAAAACTCCTGAACAAATCAATCGGCAAGATTGTCATCTCCCTCCTCAACAACTTCCTCGTCATCCACGAGTTTACCTCCTTGAATTACCTTAGCAGGATCCATAGCACCGAAGTCTCCATCAGGAACAAGGAACTTCGCCTGATTGACAGCTCGCTCGAAGCCTTCTGCAAAAGCATCCAGAATATCACCTTGCTTATTTTCTTCAAATTTCTTCATCTTCGTAGATAATTCGGTAAACCGATCATTTGTGCTCGAAAGATCATTTTCTTTCTCTTTCAACAGTGCTGAAATTCTCTCATGAAACTCCTTTTCAATTTTGAGATCAGTCTCAGTTTCAGACAACTTTTTCTTCAAATCTTTGACACTAGTATCACTGAGCACTAGTTGCTCCTTCAAGTCAGCAATCTTAGAAGCCTCAGATAACCCCTTCTTGTGTTTTTTCTCCTGACTACGGCCAATACTGGCCAATCGAAATCCTAGCACCTGAAAACACAAAACCACAATCAAGTTAGAAGGAACAGCAGAACAAAACACGTGAACAATAATATATTTCAAAAACACACTACCTGAAGATACTGGTCAACACCTAGATCCCCAACCTCTTCCACCCGATTTCTATCTACCTCAGACTGCACAATTTCATCCGAAATAACACTAAAGGGAAATTTCTTGTTCCATACCGAGGAATTCTCTTCCTCCTCTTCAAAAGAATGTAATCTCTCTTGCCTCAAGATAAAATTCGGAAAGTCATCAAGTTGCAACTTTTCCTCTTCAGTTCGTACCTCATTTTCAACAACTGCCTCAGATTTTCTCTTTTTGAAAACGATACCTTTCTTTTTTGGCAGAGGCTGATCAACCTCAGCCCCACCATCAGCTTTCTCAGCATTTGATGAAGATCCCTCAAAATTTTTGCTTTTGAATCGGGATCTCAGACTGGAGGCGGTCACTCCAGGGAAGTTACCAGCTGAAATATTCATAAGAAAAGAAGTCAGTAAAACAGCTAAAGACAGTTTTGAGAAAAGGTAACTTTCAAATTTTCTCACCAAAATACTCTAACACAACAGATTTATTTTCTTCCCAAGGTAGCAGATCAGAAACAGATATCAGTCCCCCTTTGTCAACCATCTCAATAAAAAAAGAGATAATACACTCGTTCCGACTATTGATAAGGTCGGGACCGAGGATATGCTGCGGATGGCAACACCAGTAAAGAGGGAATCTTTCCCCCAAATTTTCATCAAGGTAAAATGGAAACTCTTCATCCACTGATTTAACTTTTAAAAACATTTCTTTGAAATCCTTGAACGATGATTTATAAAGTTTGAAAATAGAAAATCCAGGGGTGCTGTTTAGATTAATCCATAAACCCTTCCACACCCCTTTAGCTTGAAACAGAGAAAAAAATAACTCTAAATCTGGTTCGATTTCAAGAAAATCCATCAAAGCTTCAAAACATCTGATAAAAGCCCACCCATTCGGGTGTATTTGGGACGGAGCACAATTCAATTGTTTCATCACACTACACTCAAAAACAGAAAAGGGAAGTTTAATTCTTAGTTCCTCAATCATGCAACTATAAACATAAAAATATTCAAAGCCATCTTGTCGATGGAAGACACGGTCCGTCCGGCTGCATGGTAACAGCTGTATATGAAACCCAGTCCTCATTACCCTACCCACGTTTATCCGATTCACACTCTCAATATCAGAAAACAGTGAAGCCCGTATATGAACATCATTGTCAACCCAATCATATTTTTCAACATTTTCAACTGAGGGAAACGATTTTTTCTTTTACTCACTCATTTTTCAAACAAACACAAATTACAAAAAAAAAAAGAAGAAGATGAAAACGCACTGACCTCTTCTACTCATTGCCTTCTGCCCCTAACTTAAACGAAGTGTTTATGAAAACTTGAAACTAAGGCACTAGTTTAATTAAACTTTTCAGTTCCAAAAATAAATCCCATCCACACATGATAAAGACTTTTTAATGGTCCAAGATCAACGTTGGAAGTTGAACCAGACAAAATATTAAATTAACACAATGACCAATAAAACCAAATCCATACGAATTTATTTCAAACAAACTTCTCATATGCCAACTTGGAAATCTGATACGACACGTTGACCTGGGGGCTGAGGATACCGAGCTATAACTCGCTAATCAATAATAAGCTCAACCTGTTCTCCTCAGATCAGGCCAAGTTTGGGGGCTGTGATATGAGCAAGCAAAAGTCGGTTACGAGTTATAGCTCGGCAATGTATGATTTACAGTTATAACCGAATATTCTGATTAAATCAGCAATTATATTTTTTATAACGTCGGATATGTGAATTAATGCTCGGACGTTACATAACAACGATCACCTACAATCAAGCAGATATAAGACAGACAGCAGAGATAAAAAAGGTAATCAATCTTTTCCAAAAGGCTTATATTCATATACTCTCTTATTGACTTGAGCGTCGGAGAACCTTTGCAGGTACTCACCACCTCGGTTCCAACGGCCGTGCTTTCCCTCTCCACCACAAGAAGTTTGCCGATCTTTCCCGGAGAACGAATCATACCTCGGTGTCACCAGGTCAGAACAGGTTCCATTGGAAAACATGTCTCATTTTGAATGTATGTTATATTACAACAGATTCATATGTTAGAAATAGAAATAATCGTTAATATGGGAAGAAAAGAAAATGTGGTGTAAGAAGGGTCCATTGACTCCATTCTTATTAGGAAAAGGAGTTTTCTTTTTAAAATGCAGATTATTATGAGCAAGATCTTGCATTGTTAATTCAATTAATTGGATTATATATCAAGATAATCTATTGGTATAGATTTTATTAAGGTTTTAGACTATCGTTATTACTAAATCTACAATATTAGATATCCAGTTAGCGAGCAAATAGTTATTATATATTTTTAGTTAACCTGTGAACCTTATTGTGGGTTGAATTTTGTTGTTATTATTAGTTTCTTTCAAGCTTGTTGGTAATTTTGCTGTGAACCTTGGATGTTGGCATTTTATGTTTGGTTGATTATTTTTATTATTTGATTTTTGAATTTATATTTGAATGAGATCATAACATTGTGGTTTAAGTATTATTTTTAATTTGGATGATATTTTAAAATTTATATTAAACTATAATTATGTTTTAGTGTATTTATTTATATTTTATTTATTATTTTATTATAAAATGGTTTTTCAGTTAATCACGGTCAAACCGGTTGAACCAATAAACCAATGAACCAGTAGTTAGAACGGTTCGATAATCGGTTCGGTTTTCAAAACCTTGATATTTATAGAATTGTTACGCTAGGCTGCATTTGTTTACAGAGATAGAATACTGAGACAGGAACACAGAAACACAGAATCGTGTTTGACAGAGAATGCATGGACTGAGACAATGTGTCCAGAGACACTGAATTAGTGTATTTTGTGTCCATCCTAACAGGAAGGACACGGAGACACTAACAAGGACACAACTTATTTTTTATTTTTTCTTTCATTATTCTTATTAATTTTTTATGATTATATTTTTTATTATTATATTTTTTATCTCAAATTTTTTAAATAAAAAAATGAGAATAAATTAAACTTTTATAATTTATTTTAATTTATTACTAAACAGAATATAAGAACACAAAAATTTGTGTTTCTCAATATCTTATCCTATCTTATTCTAAGTGTCTTATCCTATCTTGTTTCTAAAAAACAAACGCAATCCTATAGATAATTATCCCATAATTCTAGTATTTTAGTAACTACTGTACGTGTTCAAATAGTTCTGTTATAACTAAAATTATCTCTAATTAAAACAGACATATTTTATTTATTTTATTCAAATTTCAATTCATAAGTAATTTTAGGTTGAACCATAACTAATGGATTAATAGATAAATTTAAATCGAACTATAACTAACAGATCAATAAATAAATTTAAATCAAACTATAGCTAATAGATCACTTATTGTCTAGTTATCTTAATGATTTGGCTATGTAGGAGGCAAATAATTTAAAGAAAAGTAATGAAAATAGATCATATTCAAAATTAAGTTTACATGTGAATAAATTCACAACATTGACTAAATATCTTGACTTTTTACCTGAAGATAGAGTATTGACAAGCAAACTGGGCCGCCCTGGCCCCGCGCCACGCAAAACATGCTCGCCGACTTAGATTAATTATTGGAAAAAAATACTTTTCAAAAGATTTAAGCACTCATCAATCGTCATAGCACTCATCATTTCATTTCATTTTATTTTATTTTATTTTACAAAATGACAAAGTTTAGTTGAAAATGAGAAGATTAGAAGAACACACACTTGACCCAGAATAGAATTTAAGAGCCTGAATGAAAGTACCGCATGACAAATTTAATAGGGATTAAGTTTCAGTTTGGATAACTAATTTAATTAAATTTTTTTTTGATAAAATAATTTAAATAATAAATGACTCTGTTAAAAGTAACTTATAAATAAATTATTTTGTGTTTAATTTTTTAACTCAAAGTACTTATTTTATAGAAATGTAATGAAAAATAGAAGTATTATGAGAGAAGTTATTTTTTTAAACTTTTCTATAAACTCCAAAATAACTTCTTAAAAAATTACAATTTGATTTTGAAAATTGCACCAGATATTAATAATACTACTTGTTCATACCCTGGCCCAATAATAAAGGTCCAGGATCCAAGCAAAAAGGCCCAACCCAAAGGGTTGGGCCTCACCCAGTACCAGCCTTCATTTCCAGAAGTCGGTACTGAACACGACCTGCTCCAGAGAAGTCGGATACGAGGGTCAGCTGGCAGATAACACTCATTCGAATGAGTAACTGCCCCTAGAAACTCTCTAACCACTTCATAGAGCCATATCTTAACCTCCCTAAGATATGGGAACGGTTATCCACCTAAAAAGGTGGCACTACTTCAGCGGTGGTTATTGGTTCGCCACTATAAATACACTGACACCATTCAGGTATTACCAAGTCCAATACTCTCTAACCTGCTCACACTCTTGCTAACTTAGGCATCGGAGTGTCTTTGCAGGTACCACCCCCCATTCTTTCTCACGTACAAGTCGGACGGAGGAACACCGAGTACCAGGTCCACTCGAAAGCCACCTCCTTCATACGTCTGGGCCAACCAACGCCATCCAGCCCATTAATCTCCGGTTACCCATCGTAACATTGGCGCCGTTGCCGGAGACCCGAGAGATCAACCAGTGATGGCGGATAGATCCCCTGAAGAGGGTCATGTGGAGACAGATTCTGAACAAGAGAATCTGAACACTGGAAACAATGAGGCAGACCAGACCCTTCACCAGGAAGCCAATGATCAACACAGGGAAGGCACCTCCGGAATAAAAAACCCGAAGGTGAATTCCTTGGAGGGGCGCGAATCAGAAAAAGAAGGACCATCCCACGCAATTGAGCTTATGGGATTAATCCACAGTCGCCTCGAGCAGCTAGAACAGGAACGGAAACGACAAAAGGAAACCGAAAAGAACCTAAAAGAGGAGACGGAGCGACGAAAAGAGTTAGAAAGAAAACTCTTAAAGTTAGAATCCTCCCTCAAAGGTCAGAACTCCCACGACGGTAGAGAAGATTCTCCCTTAGGAGAGAAAGATCCCTTTAGCGAGGACATAATGAGGGCAAAAGTTCCGAGAAACTTTAGAAGCCCCGATATGGACCTCTACGACGGAACCACCGATCCAAAGCATCATCTGAGCAACTTTAAAAGTCGGATGTATCTGGCTGACGCTTCTGACGCTACGCGATGCAAAGCCTTTCCGACAACCTTGTCAAAAGCAGCGATGAAGTGGTTCGACAGCCTCCCTCCGAGGTCAATTACCAGTTTTGAAGACCTCTCAAGAAAGTTCTTGATGAGGTTCTCCATCCAGAAAGACAAAGTAAAACATGCACCAAGTCTCCTGGGAATAAAACAGGAGGTCGGGGAGTCCTTACGGGCCTATATGGAAAGGTTCAACAAAGCATGTTTGGAGATTCAAGACCTGCCCACCGAAGCAGTCATCATGGGGCTAGTCAATGGTCTTAGAGAAGGTCCCTTCTCACAGTCCATATCAAAAAGACACCCCACCTCTTTAAGTGATGTACAGGAAAGAGCTGAAAAGTACATCAATATGGAAGAGAACGCTAGGCTAAGAGACCCGAGTTTGCGACCCGGTCACCCTCCCTCAACGAAAGAAAGGGAGAGGGAAGCTAAGAAGAAGGAAGAACTCGGCCTCGATAGGCCAAGAAAATATCACTCTTATACTCCCCTAAAAGTTCCTGTAGTGGACGTATACAGAGAAATTTGCAATACCGAAAGGCTGCCTCCTCCCAGGCCCATTAAAAATAAAAAAGGGGGGAGCCGCGGTGATTACTGTGAGTACCATAAAATATATGGACACTCCACAAACGACTGTCACGACCTTAAAAATGTGATAGAAAAACTAGCCAGAGAAGGTCGGCTTGACAGATATCTCATAGAAAGGTCGGACAGTCATGGAAAAAGAAAGCGAGATGATATGGATAGAAGAGACCCACCACCGCAAACTCCGGAGAGACATATCCATATGATCTCAGGAGGGTTTGCGGGAGGGGGACTCACAAAATCCTCTCGTAAAAGACATCTCAAGAGAGTTTACCAGGTCGAAGAAGGGTCCTCCGACCTTCCAACCATTTCATTCACAAAGGAAGATGGGCGAGGAGTAATCCCTGGGCACGATGACTCAGTGGTAATTACCATAATCTTGGCAAATTCCCATCTACACAGAACACTAGTAGACCAAGGAAGCTCAGCGGACATCCTCTTTAAGCCCGCTTTCGACAAACTAGGTTTAGATGAGAAAGAGTTAAGAGCCTACCCCGACACCTTGTACGGATTAGGTGACACGCCAATAAAGCCACTAGGATTTTTGCCCCTCCACACCACCTTTGGAAAGGGGGAGAAATCAAAGACTCTGAGTATAGACTTCATAGTCATCGACGTGGGGTCGGCCTATAATGCTTTGATCGGCAGAGCTACCCTTAATCGACTCGGAGCGGTGGTATCGACACCCCACCTCTGCATGAAATTCCCGACCTCAGCGGGGATAGCAACGGTGAGGGGAGATCAGAAGCTGGCAAGGAAGTGCTACAATGAAAGCCTAAACCTGAGAGGAAAAGGCAAAGAAGTTCACACAATAGAGCTCGGGGGAACAAGGGTTAAAGAAGAGCTGCGACCCCAGCCCGGGGGAAAAACTGAGGAGATTCAGGTCGGCGAAAAGGAAGGAAAAAACACTCACATAGGAGCCAACCTAGGGGAAACCCTAAGACAAGGGTTGACTAAGCTCCTAAAAGATAATTCCGATCTCTTCGCCTGGAAGGCCTCCGACATGCCTGGGATAGATCCCGAGCTCATGTCCCACAATCTCTCGGTCTACTCAGGGTCCCGACCTGTGCAACAAAGAAGGCGCAAGCTCGGCCCAGGGCGAGCCCTAGTAGTGGACGAGCAAGTACAGGCGCTCCTGGAAGCCGGCTTCATCAGAGAAGTCAAATACCCGACATGGCTAGCCAATGTAGTGCTAGTCAAAAAACAAAATGGCAAATGGAGGATGTGCGTCGACTATACCGACTTAAATAAGGCATGTCCCAAGGACCCTTATCCACTACCAAGCATTGACACCCTAGTAGACTCTAGCTCAGGGTATCAATACTTGTCGTTCATGGACGCCTACTCGGGGTATAACCAAATCCCGATGTATGAACCCGACCAGGAAAGGACATCATTCATCACGCCCAGAGCCAACTATTGCTACGTGGTCATGCCATTTGGATTAAAAAATGCAGGGGCCACATATCAAAGGCTGATGAATAAGGTGTTTACCCCTCACCTAGGGAGCTTAATGGAAGTGTACGTCGACGACATGTTGGTGAAGACCAAGAAAGAAACCGACCTCTTGTCTGACCTTTCACGAGTCTTTGACACCATAAGGTTGCACGGGATGAGACTCAATCCTGCAAAGTGTGCCTTCGCGGTGGAGGCGGGAAAATTTCTAGGATTTATGTTAACACAAAGAGGGATCGAAGCCAATCCCGACAAGTGTAGAACTATCCTAGAAATGAAAAGCCCGACTTGTTTGAGAGAGGTCCAACAGCTGAATGGCCGACTAGCGGCTCTCTCCAGATTTTTGGCAGGATCAGCACTAAGATCCCTTTCACTGTTCTCCCTATTGAGAAAGGGACACCAATTCGAATGGACTCCCGAATGCGAGGAGGCGTTCCAGGAGTTCAAAAAGTTTTTGAGCCAACCTCCTATTTTGACCCGACCTGTAGCCGGAAAAGACCTCGTCCTATACCTATCCGTGGCAGACAAGGCTGTCTCAGCAGCCTTGATAAGAGAAGACGAGGACGGTCAACACCCAATCTATTTCATCAGTAAAGTTCTACAGGGCCCTGAGCTAAGGTATCACAAATTAGAGAATTTTGCCTACTCCTTAGTGATAGCCTCTCGAAGGCTACGGCCTTACTTTCAAGCTCACACAATAAGAGTCCGCACGAACCAACCTATGAAGCAAATCCTCCAAAAGACGGATGTTGCAGGAAGAATGGTTCAATGGGCAATAGAGCTCTCCGAGTTCGACTTGAAGTACGAAACTCGGACGGCGATTAAAGCCCAATGCCTCGCCGACTTCATTGCAGAATATGCAGGGGATCAAGAGGATAAACCAACTACATGGGAACTCTACGTAGATGGATCCTCCAACAAAACAGGAAGTGGCGCAGGCATAATATTGGTAGATGAAAGGGGAACCCAGATAGAGGTCTCCCTCAAGTTTGAATTCCCAGCTTCAAATAATCAGGCAGAGTATGAAGCCTTGATTGCAGGATTGAAGCTGGCAGAAGAAGTCGGTGCTACAAAGGTAATGGTATACAGTGACTCTCAAGTGGTGACCTCCCAAATAAGTGGAGAATATCAGGCAAAAGACCCAAATATGAAGAGATACTTGGAAAAAACTCTGGAGCACCTTGGGCGTTTTGCAGAAACCGAGGTCACGCACATAACTCGGGACCTAAATAGCAGAGCAGACGCCCTATCCAAGTTAGCAAGTACCAAGCCAGGAGGAAATAACAGAAGCCTGATCCAAGAAACTCTCCAGGAACCTTCAGTGGTAAAAATGGAAGACAAACAAGAAGTCTTTGAAGTGGTCGGATTAAACCTCGGATGGATGAACCCCTTGGTCGAATACCTGAAATTCGACATCCTCCCCAAGGAGGAAAAGGAGGCCAAGAAAATCCGAAGGGAAGCACAACACTATACCTTGGTGAAAAATATTCTCTATAGAAGGGGGATATCAACACCATTGTTAAAGTGCGTACCGACCTCAAGAGCCACCGAGGTATTAGAGGAGGTACATAGTGGAATCTGCGGGAACCATCTCGGAGCAAGGTCATTAGCCAGAAAGGTGATCCGAGCTGGATTCTACTGGCCAACCTTGCAGAAAGATGCCACAGACTTTGTGAAAAAATGCCAACCGTGTCAAATGCATGCAAATTTCCACGTGGCCCCCCCAGAGGAGCTCATCAGTATCACCTCCCCATGGCCCTTCGCAAAATGGGGAATGGATTTGTTAGGTCCTTTTCCCCAGGCGCCAGGACAAGTCAAATACCTAATAGTGGGAATAGATTATTTCACAAAGTGGATAGAAGCAGAACCACTGGCCACCATCACTGCACAAAGAAGTCGGAGGTTCCTCTACAAAAATATAATCACAAGGTATGGGATACCTTATTCCATTACCACAGATAACGGAACCCAGTTCACCGACTCTACTTTTAGAAGCCTAGTAGCCAGTATGAACATCAAACACCAGTTCACCTCAGTGGAATACCCACAAGCCAATGAGCAAGCCGAAGCAGCCAACAAAGTCATACTGGCAGGGCTGAAGAAAAGATTACAAGATGCGAAAGGAGCTTGGGCTGAAGAGCTCCAACAAGTACTATGGGCTTACAGAACAACCCCCCAATCCACCACTGGAGAAACACCCTTCCGACTAGTTTATGGCGTAGAAGCCATGATCCCAATAGAGGTCAATGAGCAAAGCCCAAGAGTGATTTTCCACGACGAGATCGGGAATATACAGGGGCACAAAGAGGAGCTCGACTTACTCCCCGAAATCCGAGAAGAAGCCCAGATAAGAGAAGCAGCGTTGAAGCAAAGGATGACCGCGAGATACAACAAAAAAGTCATTCGAAGGAGTTTCACCCCAGATGACTTGGTCCTAATCAGAAACGATATTGGAGTCAACAAATCAGGGGAAGGTAAGCTCGCTGCTAATTGGAAAGGACCATACAAGATCAACGAGGTCTTAGGAAAGGGCTATTATAGAGTAACCGACTTCGACGGCAACGAGTTACCAAGATCATGGCATGCTTGTAATATGAAAAGGTACTACAGCTAAAAGCGAACCCTACCCCCTGATGTACTCTTTTCCCAATTTCATGATTTTTTCCCAAAATCAAAGGGTTTTTTCTGAAAAGGGTTTTTAACGAGGCATCATAGTAGGGGCTAAGGGAAAATAAATTATCAAAGGCCCTTAGTAGCAATAAGGTACCTCCTCAATTAATAAAGATCTCTTTCATTTTAAATATCTCTTTTAAATTCCCTTTTTATTCTCTTTCTACGAAACGCGCCGATTTAAGCTTGACAAAACGTGAAAATCCCATGAACCGACCTAGATGGTCGTCAGGATAAAACGACGAGGTACAAGTCGGCGTAAAGAGGCTATAGAAGTCGATCATGATAAACTCGGGAGCAGTCCGACTCACAAGTCGGAATGTGAAACCGAGTAAAATTAAAATGAATCGCAAAAGTAGCCTAAGTCACGAAAAACTCAATAAAACAAAATTGAGTACTAGGAATAAAAGAGATAGGAAAAAACTAAGAAAAAGTTGTAAGGCTGCCTTGAGGATCAAAGAGATTCAGAAAAGCAGGCAAGCCCCAAAGAAAAGGTTTTTTCCAGAAAAGATCAAAGAGTCAAAAAGAACCACGAACAGAAAAGCATGCGCGCATAAGGTAACTCAAAACCCTTATCCAAAAAGGGCATTTATTTAAAACGCTAAATTAAACCCTTATTAAAAAATGGTATCATAAATTGTTTTGTTTACGGCCTTAAAAGGCCAAAAATTGTTCAAACATCAAACAAATAAATATAAAGAGTTTAAAAAGGGGGGGGGGGGTCCACAGGCCGGACCCCCAATAACCAACAAAATCACTTCTTTGCAAGAGGAGTAGAAGGATCACCACCACCCGGACCAGGAGTTGGAGAGAAAGTCGGAGGAGCAGCAGAAGAACTCGGAGCGTCCTTAGAGCGAGGAGGGGACTCTATGATCCTCTGCCCCCGAGTCTTCAAATCAGACTCGGACTCCACCACGGGGACAGGAGGATCCACGATGGCACCATCAACAACAATCTTATCAGGGTCCAAAGGAGAAAGGTCCAAGTCAGGAGCAATAACTCCGACCTGCTCCTTAAAAACCCTCCATGCCTCATCAGCACCATCCGCAATAGAGTCCTCCAACTCGGTATAGGCCTTCCGAGCATTCAGCAAGTCATTCTTTACAGACACAAGATCAGCAAATAAACTGTTGTAGCTGGCTTGCGCTGCTTTCCTCAAATCCACCTCCATGTTGCATTGGGCTTGCAACTTCTTCTCCTTCTCCCGGAGGCTGTCCCTCTCCTCCTTCAGCTTGGCAACTTCCCCCTCCAACTCCCTCTCATGCTCCTGATATATGCGAAGCCTACCTTCCAGCTCCTCGACCCTCGAGGTCGTCCCTAAAGAGCTGATAGGAGTCTTCTCAAATATATCTAAGAGTTTGCCACAAACCCCCGCCGTCTTGAGACTCTCCTCAACCACAGTGGTGAGGTAGTGCCGAACAGAAACATCATCCATACTCATACGAGCATGAGGATAAATGTTCTTTCGGACGAACGCAAGAGCGTCCGCCTCACCAGAAGCGCCAGACTCTAAGGTCTTGCGCTTCTTCGGCTCTGGTTCAGGAGTAGGTCGGACAGAAGGGGGTGGCAGAGAGGAAGCAGAGGAAGAAATTACAATAGGTTGGGAGGGAGTCCCAACGTTCCGAGGAGGAGGAGGAGGAGAGACAATCGCCCTAGCACCACCAGATCTGGCACGAGACTTTGCCTTGGCTTCCTGAACCCTCTGGTAAGACTCTTGAGCGTTTTTCTTTGCCATCTCTGCAAAAACAAATCGGTAGCTAAAAGTCAGACAAGTCGGTAAAAGAAATTGCAAGTCGGAAATAAGTGAGAAACGCAAAAAGCTACCTAGTTGTGACTGGACAAAGGCCGGCGACCCCTGGAGAAATTTTTTAGTATCCAAGTATGGGGCCCTACCCCACACTTCTCGGAGGAACCCTACGATGGCCGCCTCCACTTCGTCCAGGTCGTCCGGACCATACTTCTCACAGGGGGAGGCCTCTAACCAGTATAGAGGAAAGCGAGGAGAAGAACTCTCATCTAAGAAAAAGGGGTGGTGACCCTCTACTGCTTGAACTTTGAAAAAATAGCTTTTAAAATCGTGAAAGGATTCGTCAAAAAGGGTAAAAAGCCTCCGACCTTGTATGGCTCGGAAGGACACCCATTGTTGCTTATTATTTAGCCCACTGAAGAGCTTGGTCATATGGAAGAGATAGAAGAAAATCCTCAGAGAAGTCGGGAACTCTAAGGCCTGGCTGATAAATTGGTAAATTTTCAAAAAACCCCAAGAGTTGGGGTGAAGCTGGGTGGGAGCAACCCGGCAATGACGTAACACAGACATTTCAAACTCTGAAAATGGAAGAAAAACGCCCAAACGGGTGACCATACTCTCATACATAAAAAAGAAATGAGGGACCGCCTCGTCGGCCCTCCCGAAGCAAACCCGGTCTTCTGGACCCGGGACTACCAACTCATACTTCGGCTCATCCTCTTCAGAAGTACAAATTCTATGATGAGTACGAAGGTGGGTGATAAACTCGGTATCGACTGAAGGCTCCTCCCCTAGGACCGTGACATCAACCCACTGAGAAAGAACCTCTACGAAAGCCATTTTCTTTTCTTAAAAGGGGTGACAAGAAACCTACAAAAAGAAAAGGAAAATCAACACACGGTCTCTAAAGGGAGGGGGTACGGAACTAAAGCCTACGAACCAGTCTACTACAAAATAAAGGCACGCAAATAGAAAGCATGTTACAGAAGGGAAAAAAAAAAGCTAACCTTTAAGTCTGAAATCAAGACTGGAGGAAGTAAAAGCCTTCGAAATGCAAGAATGCAGCACGAACGAATGCAAGGGAAATTTGAAAGATTGCAGAAACGAAACAACGAAAGAGAGGAAAAGTATTTATAAGAACGTTAGGGGCATAATGGTAAAATTGGGGCAATCATTAATGAAGATGCACCGTTACCAAGGCCATTAAATCCCTACGCACACCCCTAACGGACACGACGCTTGATTAGACGTAACTGTCAGAACCGAAAGGTCAAGAAAAATCACGTCGGTTCTTAAACCATCACGTCGGTCCTCTCGCAAATCGGCTACGACCCCGAGTTGAATACTCGAACCCAAATTCTGAAAAGAAATTGGGCTCGAGTAGGGGCACTGTTCATACCCTGGCCCAATAATAAAGGTCCAGGATCCAAGCAAAAAGGCCCAAGTACCAGCCTTCATTCCCAGAAGTCGGTACTGAACACGACCTGCTCCAGAGAAGTCGGATACGAGGGTCAGCTGGCAGATAACACTCATTCGAATGAGTAACTGCCCCTAGAAACTCTCTAACCACTTCATAGAGCCATATCTTAACCTCCCTAAGATATGGAAACGGTTATCCACCTAAAAAGGTGGCACTACTTCAGCGGTGGTTATTGGTTCGCCACTATAAATACACTGACACCATTCAGGTATTACCAAGTCCAATACTCTCTAACCTGCTCACACTCTTGCTAACTTAGGCATCGGAGTGTCTTTGCAGGTACCACCCCCCATTCTTTCTCACGTACAAGTCGGACAGAGGAACACCGAGTACCAGGTCCACTCGAAAGCCACCTCCTTCATACGTCTGGGCCAACCAACGCCATCCAGCCCATTAATCTCCGGTTACCCATCGTAACACTACTTTTTATAAGTCAAAAGTTAAAAAAAATTACTTCTAGAATTTTTCAAACGGGCCCTAAATAACCACTATTGGGTAGAATAGAGTACGCAGTGGACTACGTTACCATTTGTTTTGTCAACTATATTATATGTGTACATTAAAATTAATTATTAATATAAAATATATATTAAAAATAAATTAAATAATATATATTTATTTATATATAAATATATAATGAGTTATTTTAGTAATTAATTTTAATATAAAAATAATATTTTTATTATTTTGCCCCTTATCACCATGCATTTTATTTGACAAAACCATTTGCGTGTAAACGGACTAAATTCATAATAAGTAATGAAACATGTTTTATTCAAGGTTTGAAAAACTGAATCGATCATTAAACCGCTCTAATTATTGATTTATTAGTTTATTAGTTCAACTAGTTTAACCGATAGTTCAACCAGAAAAATCGTTTTAGAATAAAATAATAAATAAATTATAAATAAACATAAACAAATAAATCAAAAATAAAAAAGAATGAAAAACAGAAAAACCCAATCATAAACACCATTACCAAATTAAATCTAAAATAAAAAAGAGTGAAAAACAGATAAACTCAATCATAAACACCATTACCAAATGAAAAGCAGAACTTAATAGAACCAAAAATCAACAAACAAATCCAATTAAAAGGTAAAAACAGGTTTCCACCTTGGAGGTTGCAGGTTTTCACTTTGTACCCTTAACACCAATTACCTCACGTGAACCAAAATTAATTTGAGGGAAAACGCCACAGTTCAATGGTTATTAGTTTACTAAGAACTAACATAAATTTAAAATCGGCAACAGCAGCGGAACAAATCACTTGTCAGTTATCACAAATTTCATATTCAAAACACAAATCACTAATCAAGTAATCAGAGACATTCAAAATCACAAATCACTCATTCAGACTTCAGAGGCATTCAAATTCAATAATCTAAGTACTCAACAGAAATCATAGTGCCACTAACCTTTCACTACAGCAGGACGTCAACGGCGAGACGACGGCGACACAATAGTGAGACGACGACGCAGCAACTAGAAGCCTCAAATAGCGACTTCACTGGCGGAATGGATGACGTGACGAGCTAGAAAAGAAGCTATGGCTGTATGCGTTTGGAACAGGGGAAAGAGGAGGCTGCAAACACGCCGACAACCACAGACGGCGACGGTAGTTCCGGCGACGAAGGTGGGTTTTTGGTTTGGGGATCCTTAGGGCTAGCTGTTTCGAAGGAAGGGGTGTTTGGTGTGTGTGTGTGTGTGTGTGGGGGGTGGGGGGTTAACCGAGAGGGGGATTTTGTTTTTTCTTTTTTTTTTAAAAAAAAAGGAAAACAATGTCGTTTCACACGAACCGGTCAGTTCCCTACTGGCCGATTCAACGGTTTCAGAATGGTTTGAGGATCAGCGGTTTTAGGAGGAAGACCAGACCGTTTTACACGCCGGTTTTTAGTTGAACCAGTTCGACCAGCTAGTCCGGACCAATTTTCAGAACATTGATTTTATTAGCACAATAACCTTTCATTTTCACAAACACAGTAGTTATGTAAATAACGGTTTCAAGATGGGTTATTATTATAAGATGTTTATACTACAATAATTATAATATTTTAAAAATTATTATTAAAATTAAACACTTTATTGTTACTGATGTGTATCTAACATTTCGGCAATCAAAATTGAAAAGTTCGAACACGTAGGACGCAAACCAATCATAATCAGCATAATGGTTTAATTCCAAAACTCACATAGCGATATGCTCGGATCGACCAAGGATCTCGGCAAATCTCAAAACTGACAGAACAAACTCTTACTCTATATAAGAAACAAAAAGCAACGCATTATAACACACTCATACTCTTTACTTACTTTGCTTGTCTTTCCTTTATAGTTAAAGATTCACTTCTGATCTGAGTGTCAGAATATCTTTTGCAGGTGTTCCACCCACAGTGTTTGAATCAAGCCAACGTATAGCTCTCCCAGCAAAAGCAGCTCTTTGGTATAGAAGTTGCTATAGTTCAGCAGGACTATCACAAAGAGAATATTTGGAACCTACCATGGGGCCGAGTTATACTAACCACACAATATTAAATCTCTTTTATTGAACACTCTATTCGCATGGACTTCAATAATGGTTGACAATGGGATCCCGCAACTGACTCAGTCCGAGCTACTGGCACAAAATGCGGAATTCCAAGTGGAGGTTCAGAGGGTGACTGACCTACTAGCTCCCAAACCAGAATGAGAAGAAAGACAACGGAGATCCCAAAAACACAAATTCAAATGACGAACATGTGTTGGAAGTTTGTTCAAAAGAAACAACCACTCCGATGGAGAAAAAGACAATATCCAATACTTTTTCAGAGGACATTATGAAGTTTCAGATGCCAAAGAACTTTACATTGCCTACCACCCTCAAACCGTACGAGGCGTTTAAAGACCCACACATCCATATTACTAAATTACAAGCGATGATATTTTTTAATGGTGCTTCTGACCCTATACTTTGTTGTTCTTTTCCAACTTTTTTAGATGATAGATGCTGCTTTACTTTGGTTCTCTAAGTTGCCTGCAAGGTCCATTTCAAATTTTGAGGACTTGCCGGAGGCCTTTACTAACCACTTTGCCACTTCAAAAATATACGTGCATGGATCGGACTATCTTAATACCATCAAATAAGGGCAGCACGAAAGTCTCAAAGATTATATGACGCGCTTTGCCAAAGAAACCATGGAGAATCCATACCTCAGTCCGGACGTACACTTACATGCAACCAAAAGCGGCCTTCATCCCGGTAAATTTCAAGAGACTATAGCAGTAACAAAGCCAAAGACATTAGTCGATTTCCGGGAGAAAGCTGTTGGACAAATGGAGATTGAAGAACTCCGTGAAGCTCGAAGGGTAAACAAACAACAACCTCGACGTGATGAGGAGAAAACTCCCAAGTCACAAAACAACAAGGAAGTCAAAAAACCATTTATACTCACTCCAAAATTTGCCACTTATACCCGGTTCAACACCGAGAGAGGATATCATAGAAGAAATCCTCCATGCCATGATTATTAAACCTTCAAGCAGAGCAGGCACCTACCAAGACCAAAGGTTTACAGACAAAATAAAATATTTCACCTTTCACTAGAAATTCGGCCACACTATAGATGCGTGCATAGTGAAAAAGGATCTCCTAGAAAGACTAGCCCGGCAAAGCCTCCTTGACAAATACGTAGATGGACGACTACACAAAGACAACAGCTCCACTCAAGACATCAACAACTAAACTTCAACAGAAAAAAGAAAAAAGTAAATGGACGAATTCTAACCAACCAATGGGAATTATAAATTGCATTTCAGGAGGCTATGCTGGGGGGAGGAACTACATGCTCAGCTCGGAAAAGAAGTTATCGGGCTATGCTAGCAATAGAAGGGACAACCCAACCAAAAAAGGAAGATATAGCAACAACGGCAACTGTTTTCACACAATCTAATTTCCACTCTTCAAGCCCAAACCTTGACGACCCGGTGGTAATTTCTGTTCAGACTGGTGACTTGTTGGCAAGAAAGGTCTTATTAGACCCAGGTAGTAGTGATGATATCCTGATTTATTCAACATTTCAAAAGATGAAACTGTGTGAGAAGGCTATGCAATCCTCCTCTGAAAAATTGGTCGGGTTCTCTGGGGAAAGAGTTCCAGTGCTCAGGCATATCTGGTTAAAGACTATGATGGGAAAAAGCCCTCAATAAAAAATTGTCGATATCTAGTATCTCATAGTGGATTCCCCCAGTCCATATAACATTATTCTCGAAAGAAATGCTTTAAATTCTTTCGGAGTAATAGTATCTACTTTACATTTATGTGTTAAGTTTCATGTGTAAAAAAATTTAGTGGCAACAGTAAATGCCAACCATAAAGAAGCATGGCAATGTTACAATGCAAGCCTAAAACAAAGCTCTGCTAAGATAATGCCGCTAGCACGTATGCAGGAACTCAGAGAAATTACCTCTACTATCTGAACTCGATCCCATGGAAGATTTCTAAAAAAGACCTCAACCAATGGACAATCTTGAGAAGGTAACCTTAACTGAAAATGAAAATGAATTTACATATATAGGGGGGTGCACTTTCAGGTGAAGAGCAATCTTAGCTAATAATTGTACTACAATATAATGCCGACCTATTTGCATGGACACTCGCCGACATGCCAGGAATCACCCCAATGCCATGTGTCACAAGTTGGCAATTGACCCAGCCGCCCAACCTATAGCTCAGAAGAAACGCAACCTCAGAACTGAAAAAAGGGCGGCATCCCTAGAAGAAGGCAAGAAACTGCTTGCAACTAGTTTCATCAAAGACCTGCAATTCACAACATGGCTATCAAACATGGTAATGGTAAGAAAAAATTCAGGTAAATGACGCATGTTCGTCGACTTTATTAATCTTAATAAAGCATGCCCTAAAGATGCCTATCCACTACCTTGCATTGACAAACTGGTTGATAATGCCTTTGGTTTTGGTAGTTTAAGCATCATGGATGCGTATTTTGGTTATAATTAGATTTTAATGCATCCTGAGGACTAGAGTAAGATGGTCTTTATTACAGAATTCGGCAACTTTTATTACACAGTAATGTCATTTGGTCTTAAGAATGCAAGTGTCACATACCAAAGACTGATGGATAAAGTATTTGAATGACAACTAGGCCAAAACATGGAAGTCTATGTCGATGATATGGTAGCAAAGACTCTTTAAGATGGTTCACATTGTGCCAAACTAGTTGAGATCTTCAACCAGATCCGAACTTATTATAACATGAGACTAAATCTAGAAAAAATGTACTTTTGGGGTCCAAAGAGGCAAGTTCCTCGAATTCATGTTGACCTCCTGGGGAATTAAGGCAAATCCTAAGAAATGCAACGCTATCCTCAACATGACTAGTCCGAAAACAATAAAGGAAGTCCAACAGTTAACAGGACGGCTAGCAGCACTGTCACGATTCTTGCCCACAATTGCGAACCAATCTTACCACTTTTTTCAAACTATATCCAAGAACAAGCAATTTAAATGGAACAAGGATTGTGTGGGGTCGTTCCTGGAGTTAAAAACTATATTATCATCACCTCCCATACTACAAAGACCGGAAGTCGGTAAACCGTTATATTTATACCTATCTGTTTCTAACCATGCTATAAGTTCAGCTCTCGTTGTTGAAATAGGAAAAACACAAAAGCCGGTATACTTCGTCAGCAAGGTCTTACAACCGGCCGAGCGATGATACCCAAAGATAGAGCAGCTAGCTCTCGCCCTGGTGACTACTGCTAGAAGATTGAGACACTATTTCTAAAGCTACACCATCATTACACAAACTGATCATCCACTTCGACAAATCTTAACTAGGCCAGAAGTTGTTGGAAGATTGGTTAAATGGTCTATAGAACTTTCTGAATTTGATATTCAATACCAATCAAGATCAACTTTAAAGTCGCAAGCACTGGCTGACTTTATATTAAAGTTCATTACCCTTGACCCACAACACTAAGAACTAACTTGAAAGATGTACGTGGACGGCGCATCTAACAATGAAGGCAGCGGAGCCAGAATTCTCCTAGAAGATGGAACCATGATAATAGCTGAACAATCATTGCAATTTTCTTTCAAAATAAGCAACAACCAGGCCGAATATGAAGCTCTAATTGTTGGGCTACGACTTGCATACAACTTGCACATACCACAGCTCACGGTGTACTGTAATTAACTCTCGGTCGTACAACAGATCAACAAATCTTTACAGGTACGAGATCCTCTGCTAGAGCAATATTGGCTCATAGCAAAGGATCTCATTTCGAAATGCATTAAAATTGAAATCATTCATATACCTAGGGAGCATAATTCCCGGGTTGATATTTTATCCAAACTAGTGACCACCATAAAAGGCACACACGCACCAAACTTATCACAACTAACGCTAGAGAAACCTAGAGTAGATCTAATGTGCATATTAAGTATCACTCAGGTAGAAGACTAGAGCTTTCCCATCATAAAGTACATCAAAGAGGGGGTTATTCCACCAAATGAAACAAATCTGTGACTATTCAAAAGAAAAGCGAGATTCTACACCTTGATTGGGACCGATTTATACAGACGTGAATTTTCACAACCCCTACTCAAATGTCTCAGCAAAGAAGAAGCAAAATCAACCATGGCAGATGTTCATGAATGAGTATGTGAAAACCACATCGGAGGCCAAAGCTTAGCATCCAAGTTGCTCCGAGCTGGTCACTACTGGCTAATGATAAAAAGAGACTGCATACTTAAAGTAAAAAGATGTGACAATTACCAGAAGCATGCAACAGTCATACATACTCTAGCCGAGCTTGTTACACAGCACCAAGGTAAGCTAGCCGTTCTACAGATGGGGTCTAGATATCCTCGGAACTTTTCCAAAGACGTCAGGGCATGTAAAATTCCTTTTAGTTTCAATAGACTACTTCTCAAAGTAGATTGAAGCACAACCACTAGCACGTATAATGGCAGATAAGGTATGATCGTTCTTATGGAAACACGTCATTTGTAGATATGGTATTCTTGGTTAGATAGTAACCGATAATGGTAGATAATTCAGTGACCTTAATCTTGCATCTTTTTTACAAAATTTTAATATCAAACATCATTTTAGCTCGGTTGAGAACCCTCAAACAAATGGCTAGGCCGAGGCAACTAACCGAGTTATATTGCAGGCCATGAAGAAAAAGCCCAATGATGCAAAAGGGGAATGGATCGAGCTTATCCCCGAAATACTATGGAGTTATAACACCACAATTCAATATGCCATGGGAGAAACTCCTTTCAGATTGGTTTATGGAGCAGACGCAATGATACCTATGAAAATTGCTCATCCCACTTAAAGGACCGAGCTGTACAATGACAGTAGCAACATAATTGCAAGACATGTCGAGCTAGACATTGTCGAAGAAGATAGACAGATTGCCGAGCTCAGACAAAGAGCGATGCAACAACTGATCAAATAAAAACACAATAAAAAGGTAGTTTCCCGAGTTTTTCAACCAGGAGATCTTGTCCTTCGATGAACAGAAGAAGCTCGGAGACCGCCAGGCCATGGTAAGTTAGCCGCAACTTGGGAAGGCCCTTACCACGTCATAAAAGTGCTCAGCATAGGGGATTACTTGCTACAAATGCTAAAGGGGGACCCAATTTCTAGTTCATGGAATGTTTCATCATTAAAACCATATCAATCATAGGTCTAATGACATCGATGAATGACAGTATTCTTTTTCCCATATTGGGTTTTTACACCGAAAAGGTTTTAATGAGGCCGGACGCCAATCATACTCATGTATTTTGTGAATATAATAAAGGAGTTACGAATACCTTTTCTTCTTTATATATTTTCAAAAGACATATCAACATATAAATACCAAAACACTCAAAATGTTTATAAAGCAGGTAATTCAAAACCGAGCTTCATACTCGCATTCTATCCATCCAACAAAATACAAAACCAGGCCGATCATAAAAGATCGGCAAAGCCAAGTTCAAAAAATCTAGACAAAAGCAACATTATTACTAAAAGTCAGTCTTCTTTTTCACCAATGCTGGAACTATCATTTCCCTTTTCGCCCATAGCATCATCATCAACCAGCTCCCCATTCACAACCACCTTTGTCGCATCCAACTTTCCAACGTCTATTTTTTAGAATACAACTCTGACCTGAGAAACTACTCGGTCAAATCCCTGGGCAAAGGCCTTATATACCTCAGTCTCTAACTCTTTTACCCGATCACCCAACTGCTGATTCTCCACTTTCAATTTTTTCAATTCTTCCTCCATGAACAACTAGAGACTCTTTACATCAGCAAGCTCCGAGTTCTTCTACTTTAGAGAGGAAGCAAGTTCAGTCACCTTCTATTCTTTTTCATTTGCAAACTTCGTCATCTTCTCAATGGTTGCAGCATCCTTCTTTTCCTTTTTCAAAAGACACCTCCTGTGTATGTCCAATTGATACAAGGCGAGCACCAATAACCTGGAAAATACACAAGTTAGAAACGAACCAGGAAAAGTCATTATAACAAAAACCATTAATATATGTACCTACAGAAAACGGCTAGCCCCTATATGGCCAATTTCGTTAATTATTTTAATATCATCGGGAAATTGGCCGAATTGGTCGGCAAGGACCAAAAAAGGAAATAAATTAGACGAAAGAGACTTCGCATAAACATCTTCAAGGTATTCATGCAGCCTTTTCTAGGATTCATATGTCGGCTCCACCAATTGAAAATTAACATCATCCTCGTCCTTCAAATCGATGATTTCTGCCGCATTTTCTTTAATCACTGGCTGCCCTCTCTTTCGTTTTGGTCTTGATTTTAGCTCAAACTGAACGGCACCGATACCAGTGTCTTTGTCCACAGGGACGGATCCATAAATTTTAATATGGAGGGGCCGAATTTTAGATAATTTTTTTCATTCCATAAAAATAATTGACATATAGTTATTAGAGTTAGTTTTTTTTAAGATTTATCAAAAAATATATATAATTATAATTTTTTTTCACAATTTTATTTTTAATATGATAGTTACATAAAAGAAATATAACAATATCAATAGTACATTATAAAATTATAAAATACCAATAATTTATAGCGTGTTTAGTTAAAAATTATCACATATCTTATTAATTAAAATTAATTTTTTCAAAAATTTTAAAAAATTTGAAAATAAATTATAAATTATTAATTATTTGAAAGGCACAGTACCCTTATAAAATACAAGATATAAGATATCTTTATAAAAATTTTTCTTTTAACAACGTAAATTTAGAAGAAAAATGAGTATTTTTTACAAGAAAAGAATATCTAAAGTACATAATGTGATTACCAAAATATAACTACGTAAGTCATTATTAATATAATAATATAAATGTTAAATATGTTAATATAAAAAAATAAATAATTTTTTAAAAATAAATATAGAGATTATTATAGGTGCTTCGGATCGGGAGTAATCATTAGTGATAGGGCAAAAATAGGGAGGAAGGACAAAGGAAAGAGCGATGCCTACATTAAATCAATTGATTCGTCATGGTAGAGAAGAAAAACGGTGCACGGACCGTACTGGAGCTTTGGATCAATGTCCCCAGAAGCAAGGAGTATGCCCGCGTGTTTCAACGAGAACACCGAATTAAAAGGTACAAAGACTTGAGTGTATGATATTAAATTAGTTAAGTAAAAAAATTAGTGAATTAAATAATTAAGACGTAAATCTATCACAGTGAAAAATAATACATATAAAACTACTACATTACATAATATTTTTTATTTTTTAAACACATATCTTATATATAAATATAGTTTCTTAAAATTTGGGGGGCCGAGGCCACTACTCGCCCCCTCTAGGTCCGTCCCTGTTTGTCCATATTTGTTGTTGACCCCTCTTTTTTGTTTTCTTCCTCTGGGTGAAAAATAACTTGAGACTGGCTGTGGTTATTGTCGAAGCTTTCTGCCTTACGACAAAGTAGCCAAGCTATAATTAGTACACACATTTAGAAAAACAAGAACATTCTTACCAAAACTACAGTTACCTATATAGTCCAAAACAGCTTACTTATCCACATCCCATTTCAATAACTCAACAACAGATAATAGCTCTTTGGATTCCATCCCGTCAATCAAAAGTTTCATAATTATATCGTCATCGGCACATATATCCTCGACATCTAATATCTGTACAGGCTCAGGGGACCACGAGAGAAGGAATCTCTCTTCCAAGTATTCATTCAGATAAAAAGAAAATTTGTTTAAAACGCTCCTGATCTTAACAAACATCATTTTGAAATTCTTAGATGATTTATACAGTGCAAAAATTGATCTACCAGGGTGACTACTTAGGTTCACCCACAAGCCACTACCAACTCCTTTTGCCTGAAAAAGCGAAAAAAATTGTCTCAGAAACGGAGGTTGCTCGAGTAACTCCATCAATATCTCGAAAGCCCTAACAAAGCCTAGGAGTTTGGATGCAATTGCATTAGAGTACAATTCAACCAATACAAAATCCCACATTGAAAATATGAAAATAGCAACCTAACACCTAATTCTGTCAACAAACAGCTATACAAATAAAAGTAAGGCTAATCGCTCAACTTCTCACACATACGGTCATTTTCCCCACATAGCAACACCTCTATATGTATTTGGCTACCTTTCCTGACCAAAACATCTGAACCTAGCACCTTTACAAATTCGACACTTTTAAAACAAGACATATGACTCTTGACGCTTTCGTCTACCCAAGAGCAAGGGTCACTTACATCAATCTCTGCTTTTGACTTCTCCATTATCCTACCACTAAGGAAAACCCAAAGAAGAAAATAATCAAAGAATCCAAGACTTACCTTTTTTACTCA
The DNA here is from genome assembly GCF_059453495.1 of Arachis ipaensis. NCBI lineage: Eukaryota > Viridiplantae > Streptophyta > Magnoliopsida > Fabales > Fabaceae > Arachis > Arachis ipaensis. Next base: position 142,856,171 of record NC_142435.1, on the reverse strand, counting down.
TGTTGGGATAAAAGAGAAGTTATACTTTTTTGTCCTCTCTCCAAAACTACCACAAATATCATCTCGGAGAAAAGAACAAACTTTTAAGAATAAATACCACAAGTTATACTTAACCGTCTTCAATCTGAATTATCCATAAAAAATATTCAAAACATAAATTGATCAAACGATAAGGAATTCACCGAAATTCGCACCACATTTCACATCAATCCATTCAAGAGCGCATGAAATTAGGTAACATTTAAAATATAATTAATAACTAAACTTTTTACATTCTTCAAATGAATTAGAACGAGTTTGGGGTTAGGGTATTCTATTACACACCACAAGACATTGCCAAGGTATAGAAGTAACAAAGCTTGCCCTGCTTCCTCCGACATAGGTCAAGCTCGGGAGCTATGATATGTACCTAAAACCTCGGCAACCAAATTCAAAAAGCTCGGATACGTAAAACGAATCAATCACGATAAGCAAAACGGTTTAATTCCAGAACTCATATAGCGATATGCTCCGACCGACCAAGGATCTCGACAAATCTCATAACTGACACAATAAACTCTTACTCTATATAAGAAACAAAAAGCAACGCATCGCAACACACTCATACTCTTTATTTATTTTGCTTGTCTTTTTTTTATAGTTAAAGATTCACTTCTGACTTGAGGGTCTAAGTATCTTTTATAGGTATTTCACCTGAGGTGTTTGAATCAAGCTGACGTATAGTTCACCCAACAAAAACAGCTCTTTAGATATAGAAGTCGCTATAGTTCGTCAAGACCATCACAACCGGAACCGTCGCCATAAAATATAAATTTACTAGAATTTACTATTCAAGTTTCAAGATATATCAAAAAGATTCAAATTGACCATAAAACAGAGATGAAAAAACCTCCATTTGTTCCTTCTTCAAAGCCAAAGCAATCTCAACACCACCATCACCATCTCTACTCTCAGAAAGTGCAAAAGCTCCGGTTTTATCCACCGAAGCAACATCAACTTTCTTAGGCCTTCCATATCCAAAATCAACCCCATAAACCCCGAACCGGGTTGAACCAGCAATAGAGTACGCTCTCTTCTTTCCTTCCAAAAAAACAGATTCAATCTTCTTCTGCCATTTCTCTACGTCATTCAAAACCCCACTCTCCAATCCATTCAAAACCTCGCTTATCCCTTTCAGCACGGTAACGAACCCCTCGCTTGCCATCACCTTCTCTGTCTCTTCCAAAACCAAACGCCCCATGAGGCAGTTACCAAAATAAGTTGGAGAAACCACTGGTTCCAATCTTGATCTACAATCCACAGGGAACACAAGAGCAACTTGCTCCTGCTCTGGTTGTTCTGCTTTCACTAAGCATGATAATGAATAAGCAACTGTAACAGAAAAAGTTGAAACCTTAGTGATGCCGGTTTTGGATTTCACATAATTCTTGAGCTTCTGAATATGCGAGGGCTTCAATTCAAACACGCCTTTAACCGACTCATTATTATCGAGCTGGACTTCTTCACGGTTGTTTTTGTTTTTCCAGAGCATGACGCTCCTATTGTTTGGTCCAGAGAAGTTCATCCACGCGTCAGAAAACGATTGGGCGAGTCCTTTCGCGTCCTTTATAACGGATCTATCAAGAAACGGTGTTAGATTTTCAGGTAACGATATCGTTGGCAAAGTTGAGAGAGATGGATGTTTCATGATCTTGGAGCACGCGTACGCCCACGCTTTTACAAAAACCGTTGAACAGTTTCCATCGACACCTGCGTGGTGAGTTGTTATTCCGATGACGAAGCCGGAGTTTGGAAAGAGAGTAACCTGTAATGCGAGCAAAGAGGTTTTGTCATCGGAAACGCTCAAGCCAGGTACCAAACGGCGTCGTTTGGAAACCTCACAGAAGTCAGAGGAAACGTGGTCAAAGTCATCGTTTGACTCGGAAACAGTGAGAGAAACGGAGTCATGTCCGGGGAAGTAGGTGATGGTAGGAATGGGAGAATGTTGTGGCCAAGTGATGTTACCGGCGAGGGGGAAGAAGTGTTGGAGAGTGAGTTCAAGGGAGCGTTTGAGATTGGGAAGAAGAGAGTCAAAGAAAGAGATGGTTGGGTTTGGGAATGCGTAGAAGAAGAGACGCTCAACTGGTGGAAGCCTTAGCCATCTTATGTCGAAGAAGGTGAGGGGTAGGGTGGTTGTTGTGGTGGTGGTTTGTGACGGCGATACCTTGTAAACTTTATGGACTTTGATCGGTGGTGGTGTTTGCGCCATCATCAAAAAACAAAAGGAATGATAGAGATGCAAGTTATTAGATTTTATTTTTTTCGTTGCAACTTGTGTATGTCTGGATGGCACTATGGCGCCAGTATGGGTCCAGCCGGCACACAGCAATTTCTCTGGGCAAAATTTATACAGACAATATAATATAGATTTTTTTTTTTGAAAAATTCTTGACATGAACAATTTTTATTATTTTTAGGTATTATTTTTAATAAATAATTTTTTTATTTTATGTGTATAAATTTTAGAAATATAAACATAAATTATATTAATTTATATGTATAAAATTTTAATAAATATAAGTTTAAATTTATATTTTTATGTACAAATTATATATAAATATGAATTTAAATGTCAAAATTGATAATATAATATTTATCAATAATATTATATTATTTATTTTTTAAGTATTAATCAAAATTAATTATTTAAATCAGTTATTAATATAAAATATAAAATAAATATAAATAAATTAAATTATAAATATATTTATATATAAATATATAATAATTAATTTTAATAATTAATTTTAATATATTAAATTGATTAACCTTACCGTCGGATCACCAGTTCATCGATTTTTCGATCAAATCGGCCGGTTCATTCCAGTTCTGATAACTATGGTCAGGAGGACACTTTCTGATCATCAGCTTGTATCTCTCCCAAGTCTTATAGAGGGACTCTCCATCTTTCTGTCTGAAGGTCTGAATAAATTTGGTAAAAAATTCTTGGCACCCGTAGAAGTCAAGCGTGGGATCAGTGTATGAGCTAAGCGTTCTCATTGCATGCTCATTAGCATTTTCCTGAGATTTTTTTCGTCTTTGTACTGTTCCTGCTCATAAATAAATAAGAAACAAAGAAAAAGTGGGAGTCTCTATATCAAAGTATAAAGAGCTCCCGGTAAGATATCATAAAAAGAAATAAGAAATAAAATAAATTAAAGCAAGCAAATAAACTAAGAAACCCGAAAAATAGGAAAAAAATAATTCAAAATTTTTGAAAACTAAAAAGAAAAAAAACCCTAAAAATTTCGAAAATAAGAATAAGAAGGTAACTTAAAAATTTTCGAAAATTAAAAAGAAGAAAAATACTAAATTTTTTGGGGAAAAAAGAAAAAAATACTAAAGGAACACCAAACTTAAAATCAGAAATTAAAAGAAAAGTAAATAAAACAAAAATAAAAAATTAAAGGAAAAATAAAATAAACAAAACTAAAGAAAATACCTAATCTAAGCAACCAGACAACTAATAGTTGTCAATTACAAACAATCCTCAGCAACGACGCCAAAAATTTGGTGCGGGATTTAGAATTCTCACAACTTAACCGGCAAGTGCACCGGGTCATCCAAGTAATACCTCAGGTGAGTGAGGGTCGATCTTACGAGGATTGTCGGACTGAGCAACAATGGTTATCTAGTCGGCTTAGTCAGGCAAACAAAAAGAAGTTTTGATGGTTGAAATTTGCATAAACAATAAACAGGAAAATAAAAAAAAGCAAATAAAGGTTTAGTGTAAAAACAGTGCAAGAAAATAGTTAAGGCTTCAGAGATGTTTATCTTTCCGGATTAAAAGTTTTTTCCAACTATTTTAACAATATATGATTCATTTCATGGCAAACTGTAAATGTCTAAACCTTAATCTCTTAGTGATTTAGCCTCCTCTAACCTTCATTAACTGCCACTCTCGTGGTCACTTAATTTCGATTAGAGGGTTAAGTTTAAAACTGGTTTATAACTACAAAAACCCTAATTACCCAAAGCTAACAGGATTATATGTCACATATCCCAATTAGTTCATGTAATTAACAATTTAGGAGAAATTTGTTTTCAAGCTGTTGTTCAAGCGAGATAACTCTCTCGAGAATCACAAGAACTCATGTAAAATGAGGGTCATACTCTCGTTCTACCCAGATTCATAAGATTAAGAACGAAAACAATCATTGAAACTGAATCAATACATTAATCAAAATAGAAAAATAATACTCTTAATCCATAGAAATAAATAGAGCTCCTAACCTTAACCAAGAGGTTTAGTGGCTCATGACTTACAGAGAAAAACTAGGGTTCTGAAGAGTGAAACATGCGAAAGAGAGAAGATCCCGAATACAAGAGATCTTTTCCCTTTTATACTAACCTAATTTGATTTGGAAATAAAATAAAATAATAAATCCTAAAACTAAAAGATATTGTTTGTAATTAAAAATTACAAAAAGAAAATAAAATATAACTAATAAATGCTAAATCCACTTGAGAAGCCCAAAGAGAGGGAATCCGGACAGCACTGCTGGCGTTAAATGCCATATTGGGCGTTTAACACCCTATAGGGGGCAGGCTCGCATACGCTAGCGCCCTGGGGGGCTGCCAGCTTTATTCCTTTTGCTCCAAACTCTGCCAAATTACTCGAATTTCATCTGAAATTATAAAAAACACTGAAATAACTCAAAGTAGCATTTAAAGAGGATTTTTCACTAAAATATAATAAAGATTAATAATTTCTAACTAAAAATGACTAGAAAACTAAGGGAAAAAGGGTACAAGATACTCACACATGATAGGCTAAGGCAGCTAACCGAGTTATATTGCAGGTCATGAAGAGAAAGCCCAATAATGCAAAATGGGAATGAATCGAGCTTATCCCCAAAATACTATGGAGCAGACACAATGATACCTGTAGAAATTGCTCATCCCACTTTAAGAACTGAGCTGTACAATGACAGTAGAAATATAACTACAAGACGTGTCGAGCTAGACATTGATGAAGAAGATAGACATATTGCTGAGCTTAGACAACGAGCAATGCAACAACTGATCGAACGAAAACATAATAAAAAAGTAGTTCCCCAATTTTTCCAACCAGGAGATCTTGTCCTTCGATGAACAGAAGAAGCTCGGGAACCGTCAGGCCATAGCAAGTTAGCCGCAACTTGGGAAGGCCCCTACCGCGTCATAAAAGTGCTCGGCATAAGGGCTTACTTGCTACAAACGCTAAAGGGGACCCAATTTCTAGTTCATAGAATGTTTCATCATTGAAACTATATCAACTATAGGTCTAATGACATCGGTGAATGAAGGTACTCTTTTTCTCACTCATGAGCTTTTTTCCCATATTGGATTTTACACCAAGAGGGTTTTAACGAGGCTCGATGCCAATCATACTCATGTATTTCATGAATATAATAAAGGAGTTATGAATACCATTTCTTCTTTATATACTTTCAAAAGACATATCAATATATAAATGCCAAAACACTCAAAATGTTTATAAAGCAGATAATTCAAAACCAAGCTTCATACTTAGATGCTATCCATCCAGCAAAATACAAAACTAAGCTGATCATAAAAGATCGGCAAAGACAAGTTCAAAAAAGCTAGACAAAAGCTAAAAATATTACTACTAAATAAAGTCAGTCTTCTTTTTCACCAATGCTGGAACTATCACTTCCCTTTCCGCCCATGGCATCATCATCAACTAGCTCCCCATTTACAACCACCTTTGTCGCATCCAACTTCTTAAACATCCATTTCTAGGAATACAACTCTGACCTGAGAAACTGCTTGGTCAAATTCCTGGACAAAGGCCTTTGATAAACCCTAATTTTGTAGTTTATCTTGTGCTTAATTTGGGGGATTTTATCACATTTTCTCACATTTATTCAATGAAATAGCATGGTTTTGCAATTCTCCCTTGATTTGTGCTTAAATGTGAAAACATGCTTTTTAGGCCTTAAAATAGCTAAATTCAATTCACTTTAATTCCATTTGATGCCTTGATATGTTTGTTGAGTGATTTCAGGTTCATAAGGTAAGTATTGGATTGAAGAAGTGAGGAGAAAAGCATGCAAAGTGGGAGAACTCATGAAGAAATGAAGGAACCGCAAAGCTGTCAAGCCTGACCTCTTCGCACTCAATCGACCATAACTTGAGCTACAGAGGTCCAAATGAGACGGTTCTAGTTGCGTTGGAAAGCTAACATTTTGGAATTCAAAATGATATAAAATTTGTTATAGTTTCTTCGCGTTTAGGGGCATGCACGCGTACTGTACACGTGCGCGCCAATGCTGCACGTGGCCCACTAAAGGTGAAATCGCTGGGGGCGATTTCTGAAACACTTTGGGCCCAATCCAACTCATTTCTGATGCTATTTCATGCAGAATTCAAGTTTGGGCAAGGGGGAAGTAATTGTTTTGTAACTTAGCATCATGTAGGTTAGTTTTTAGAGAGAGAAGCTCCATCTTCTCTCTAGAATTAGGGTTCCTAGGGTTAATTGCATCATAGACCCATGTTTAATTCTTTGCTTTCATCTTGTTTCTTTTACAATTTTATGCTCTAGTGATATAACTCTCTTGCTCTCTCTTGTTAATTTCCCTTTTTGTTCTCTTTTGTGATGATGAACTCTTGATGGATTTGGATCTCTTTTATGAAATTTATGTTTGATATTCTTTTAATTGTTGATTTGAGTTGTGAATTTACTTTTCTTGCAATTGGTAGTTGGTAGATTTATTATTCTTGCACTCTTACTATGCTTTCCATTTGTACCCACCAAGTGTTTGACAAAATGCTTGGTTGGGCTTTAGAGTAGACTTTGAGCATTCTTGTCTTGAAAAGAGTAATTAGGCAATCTTGAGTCATGAAAACCCAACCTATGTTGGTGATCTAGAGTTGTTAGTTAATATCATTTTTATTGACTCTAATCTCTTATTAATACAATTCGTGAGTTGATTAGGACATTTAGATTGAGATTAGCTAGTCTTGTTAGACTTTCTCTCATGGAAGATAACCTATATCTTCTTCCATCATTGGGGATGACGTAATAAGATAAATTCTTGTTAATTATTGTTATTAGTGACTAAGATGGAAGGCCTAAGATCTCAATTCTTGCCATGAATGTCTCTCTTTATTAATTGCTTTTCTTTATTTTGCTTTCTTTAATTGCTTGCTTGATTTACTTTTCTTGCCATTTATTTTCCGCCCCTTATAAATCAAACCCCCTTGTTACTTCATAGCCAATAAGCATACACTTTATTGCAATTCCTCGTGAGACGACCCGGAGTCTAAATACTTCGGTTAATTCTTATTTGGGGTTTGTTCTTTGTGACAACCAAAATTTTTTATGTGATAATTATTTGTTGGTTTAGAGTTATGCTTACAACGAAGTAATTCTTTTTTATAAGAAGAAAATCTAGACCATCGAGCAAATCTCATTATCAAAATGGCGTCATTGCCGGGGAATTGCAATGGTGCTATATTATTGGCTATTGTATATATGTTAATATGCTTCTTTGCTAGTTTTTGCTTGTTTAGGAGTTTGTTTGTATTAGTTCTTACTAGTTTTGTTTTTATTTTCTCTTGCTATTATGAATTCTCACCACTTTAGCTATGAGTTTGGTTCAAATTATGTTGTAGGAAATGGGAGCTACAATGAAGATGTACATCAAGGATGGAACAATCAAAGATGGGAGGAGTCTCAAGGGATTGATCAACCTTATTGGCAACAACCCCCTCTGGTTTCTTATGGGTATAATTCTAATCCTAATGCATATCAATCTAATAGATGTGGTGACCCTTATTGTGATTGTCAACAACCACCACCACATGTCTATGAACCACCCCCTCAACATGACTTTGAACCACCTTACTCACAAGCCCCCTACCACCAAACACCTCATTATAACCCTAATCCTTATCCACCATACCAACCACCTTATGAGTCTTGTGAACCATACAAAGAACCACAACAATTCCGAAACAACTACTCTCAAGAACCACCTCAATATACACCACCTCCATACCCTTACCAAGATGAACCAACTTCCAATTATGAAACTTTCCTCCCAAACAATGAACCTTCTTTTTCCACACCACCTCCAATGGATGATTCTCTCCAAGAATGTGTTAGTTCTTACATTCAAAGGCAAGAAGAAAACCAAAAGGAGTTCAAGGAGTTAGAAGCCAAGATAGCTACCATAGCGGAAGCCGTTCGCAATATGGTCTCCTCCCGCCTAAGCCTATGCGATCAAGGAACTCCCATTGTTGAATGTGGAGTAGAAATCAAGGAGCATAGTGAGGGAGTGAGTTTAGAGCTTCAAGGTGTAGAAGAAGAGTTGAAACAAGGATTGCCACAAGGGGAGGAAGTCGAGATAATTGAGCCGGAAGAAGTGGTTGAAGACCTAGGAGATGTTGGAAGTCCATGGGAATGTAGAATTAGAGAGCCCTCTTCCAAGATGCTTGATGTTGATGTTGAGGAGGGTGTACAACCTCCAAAGCATATTATGATTGAAAACTTTGAAGAGGTTGATCAAGAGATGAATTCAATCATTGAGGAGTTCCTATCTACAATTGAATCCCCTCCCATTAGGCTTAAATTGAGGTCAAAGAAGAAGATGCATAACCTCTCATGCCCTTGGTGAGCAATGAAGAAGAGATTGAATTGGAAGAGAGCCACAAGGAGAAAGAAGTTGAAGTTGAAGAAACTTGCAAGGAGGTGAAAGATGCAAAGGAAGAGCACAAGGGAATGGATCTCACATTGGCTAAGTGTGGGGAGGTCCCCCTTCCTAAGTCACCATCCAACACAACATTCAAGTGGGTAAAATTCTTATCCCTAAGCTTTGCTTTCTCACTTGAATATAGTTTGATTGAAAATGATGGTCAACTTAGAGCTCTTTGTGGAGTTAAGAGTAAGAGAGAGTTGTGTAGTGGTTGGAAACATCACTCTAAGTTCATGATGGTTGTATGCTCAATATTGAATAGCAATGGTTGGTGTAGAACCAAATTGCATGGGTCTAGGAGAATGTTTGGATACTTAATTGAGAATTCACAAGCCTTGTCACCCAAATTTAACTATGTTAGTCAACGAGAAGATGGGTGCAAGAACAAGGTTTGGGACCCTGGAATCCATTTCAACATTCAACACTCTTGGGACCTTGTCATTTACTTGAGCTTACTTGAAGGCCTTGTGCGCCTAATTTGGGATCCCGGTGGACATTGGAGATGCAAACATTGGTGGGGATTCAAGGATGAATTCAAGCATAAACCACCCTAGCAAGGACCTCCGCCAAATGTCCAACTTAAGGACTTAAAACTAAAAGTGTTATGTGGGAGACACTCCACCATGGTAAATTATTTTCATTTTTCCCTTTTGTACATATTGGTAATTAGATTGATTTCATGTTTTGTTGAGTTTGTTGAGTATAATTGGTAGTTTAGTAGGTTAAATAAGGTTTTATGGTATTTTGGTAGCTATTTGGAGGTTTAGAATGCTTGGATTGATGCAAACATGTAGAAAATTTTTGAAAAATAGAGCACCATCCACGCGTACGCGCACTGCACGCGTACGCGTGCATTAAGCATTTTCACCCCTCCACGCGCACGCTCCATGTGCGCGTACGCGTCGATTGAAAAATTTCATCCCTCCATACATTGACCCGAGAGTTGCACCTACACTGCGCCAGCACCATGCCTGAGGCATAAACCAACCCGCGCGTACGCGCACCTGGCGCGTATGCGTCCTTGAAGCTAATTGTGCAATGCGCGCGCACACACACTGAGCGCGCGCGCGCCGATAGCGCCACCTGCTCTCCTAGTACATGTTCCAGAAAGTTGGGCCAACCTTGGGCTGACACTGTGCCCCACGCATAATCTCACCCACGCGTGCGCGCACATGGCGCGTACGCGCCCTTCGGAAAAAATGCACATCGGCGCGTAAGCGTGCATGACCCGTCTGCGCCGGTAAAAAAAAGTTTTTTTTTCTCATCTTCCATTTTCTTTTGTCCATTGCATTCGCATACTTTTATTCTTTGCATTTTCATTTTGTTTTTATAGCTTGTTTTTACTTTCTTTTTTTTCTATGAGCTTCTTATTTTAATAATGGTGTTGAATTCTCTTACTCAATTGTTGAGAATTTCTTGGTTAATCTTGGTGCCTCTTGACTTGTTTGATATTGTTGGGTGATTAAACTTTTAAATCAATGCTTAATCTTGTATGACTCTTATATTCTTTGTGCATTGATATGAGCTTACATGTCTTTCATGATCCACTCTTTCTTGTTTGAACTTGATGCTCGACATGCTCTTCATGTTATTCACTTATGCTTTGACTTTCCTCTTACATCAAGTATTAATTGATATGCCCTTTGCCTATATTGCTCTCTCACTTACATGCATAGCTAACATGTAGTGAGAACCATGCTCTTATTTGGCATTAGCCCTCGCCTATGTTCTATTTGCTTTGATATCTTTGTTATAGGTTTAATTATCCTTCTTTCTCTTTCCTTTTAGGTTGGCCACCAAGAAGGAAAGGAATGGAAAGGCTTCTAAATGGGGTAGCAAACAAGTTCATCCGCAGAACCCTTTGAGGAAGCTCATCAATTGTAGCAACCCGTCCACATTGCTCTTCTTTACATGCACCGAGGACGGTGCAAATTTCTAAGTGTGGGGAGGTCGTTCGACCGATCTCCATGGGTAACAATTTCCCTTTCAACACCAATTTTTCAATTTTTGTCTTTGTGAATTAGTTGTTGCATTGCATGATAGGTTACATGTTAGTTATAATTTTTATATATTCTATCACTTCTTTTTATGTTAGGACTACTTGGTTAGGGTGTTGATTTCATTTTTCATCATGTTTTAGGATAGAATTCTAGAGAGAGAGAGGCTCTCTCCTCTCTCTAGATTTAGGATAGAAATTAGGGTAAAGTTAGGTTAATCACACTCAAATTTCTCTTTCAATTCTTGTTTTGATTTCAATTCTCTTTATGTTTTAGTGTTCTATTGTCTTAATCTTATTAGTTTCTCTTGTTAATTTCTTATTTTTCTCTCTTTTATGTTGATGAACATTGTTGGATCTTGATTTTTTTAATGCAATCTTATGTTTCCATGCTCTTTTATGTTTATCTTAGTTGTTATTGTTGATTTCTTGCTTGTGGTAGTCATGGGTTTCACTAATTCTAGCATTTTGTGATGTTTGCTTTTATTGCACTCTATGTGTTTGATAAAATGTTTACACTAATTTTTAAGTAGTTTTCTTGACTCTTGGCCTAGGCTAAGGGAATTGAGTGACCTTGAGTCATTGGGTCTCATTGAATTGGTGATTTGAAAACCCTTGGTGATCAATTTGATACCCATTGACATTAACCCACTACTAATCTAATTAGTAGATAGGTTGGGACTTATGGGTTGATGTTGATTAAGCCATTTAATATACTTCAAGTATAGAAGTAAACTTAGTGAGCTTGGTTCCTCATAATTATCAATATTTAGTTTGTAGACAAGGATGGTAATCTCAATTACCTATATCTAGCCAAGAGTACTTTTTCTTTATTTTATTAGTTCTTATCATTTTACTTTCTTGTCATTTAATTTTTCTTGCCATTTATTTTCTTGAAAAAATATAAAATCAAACCCCCTTGCATCTTCATAGCCAATAATTAAACACTTCATTGCAATTCCTTGTGAGACGACCCGAGGTTTAAATACTTTGGTTAATTCTTATTTGGGGTTTGTACTTGTGACAACTCAAATTTTTGATGTGGGAATTGTTTGTTGGTTTAGAACTATGCTTACAACGAAGTTATTATTTCTATAAGAAAAAATTCTAGACCGACACAATAAATCTCGATCATCAGCCTTATATAACTCGGTCTCTAACTCCTTTACCCGAGCACCCAACTGCTGATTCTCCACTTTCAATTTTTTCAATTCTTCCTCCGTGGACAATTGGAGACTTTTTACACCAGCAAGCTCCGCATTCTTTTGCTTCAGAGAGGAAGAAAGTTCAATCACCTTTTGTTCTTTTTCATTCGCAAACTTCGTTAGCTCCTCAATGGTTGCAGTATCCTTCTTCTCCATTTCAAAAGACACCTCTTGTGTACATCCAATTGACACAAGGCGAGCACCAATAACCTGGAAAATACACAAATTAGAAATGAACCAGGAAAAGTCATTATCACAAGAACCATTAATACATGTACCTGCAGAAAACAGCTAGCCCCTATATGGCCAATTTCGTTAATCATTTTAATATCATCATGAAATTGGCTGAATTGGTCGGCAAGATCCGAAAAGGGAAACAACTTAGACCAAAGAGACTTCGCATGAACATCTTCAAGGTATTCATGCAGCCTTTTCTGCGATTCATAGGTCGACTCCACCAATTGTAAAGTAACATCATCCTCGTCCTTCAAATCGATGACTTCGGCCGCCTTTCCTTTAATCACTGGCTACCCTCTCTTTCGTTTTAGTCTTGATTTTAGCTCAGACTAAACGACACCCATACCAGTGTCCTTGTTCGTATTTGTTGTTGACCCCTCTTTTTCATTTTTCTTCCTCTGGCTAAAAAATGAGTTGAGACTAGCTGTGGTTATTGTCGAAGCCTTCTCCCTTACCACAAAGTAGCCAAGCTATAATTAGTACACACATTTAGAAAAACAAGAACGTTCTTACCAAAACTACAGTTACCTAAATAGTCTGAAACAACTTGCTTATCCACATCCCATTTTAATAACTCAACAACAGATAATACCTCTTTGGATTCCATCCCATCAATTAAAAGTTTCATAATTATATCATCATCAGAACATCTATCCTTGACATCTAATACCTGTAGAGGCTCAGGGGACCATGTGAGAGGGAATCTCTCTTCCAGGTATTCATTCAAATAAAAAGAAAATTCGTCTAAAGCACTCCTGATCTTAACAAACATAATTTTGAAATCCTTAAACGATGATTTATACAGCATAAAAATTGATCTATCAGGGCGACTACTTAGGTTCACCCACAAGCCACTACCAACTCCTTTCGCCTAAAAAAGCAAAAAAAATAGTCTCAAAGACGGAGGTTTTGCTCCAGCAACTCCGTCAATATCTCGAAAGCCCTGACAAAGCCCCCGGAGTTCAGATGCAACTGTGTTAGAGCACAATTCAACCAATACAAAATCCCACATGGAAAATCTGATAATGCAATCTAACACCTAACTTCGTCAACAAACAACCATACAAATAAAAGTAAGGCCAATTGCTCAACTTCTCACACACACACGGTCATTCTCCCCACACAGGAACACCTCTATGTGAATGATTACCTTTTCTGACCCAAACATCTGAACCTATCACCTTTATAGATTCGACATTGTTAAAACGAGACACATGACTCTTGACACTTTTGTCTATCCAAGAATAGGGGTCACTTTTATCAATATCTACTTTTGACTTTCCCGTTATCCTACCACTAAGGAAAACCCAAAAAAAAAAAAATAATCACAGAATCCAAAACTTATCTTTTGACTTGGGACAAAAGAGAAGTTAAACTTTTTTTTTTCTCTTTGAAACTTTCACAAGTATCAACTTAGAAAAAAGAACAAACCTTTAAAATAATAGTGAAAAATCACGGTTGTGTATATTTAACCGTACCTTCAATATGAATCATCCAAAAAAAATATTCAAAATATAAATTGATCAAATAATAAAAAATTCATCAAAATTCATGCCACGTTTCACATCAATCAATTTAAGAGTGCATGAAATTAGGTAACATTTAAAATATAATTAATAACAAAATTTTTCACATTCTTCAAATGAATTAGAACGGGTTTAGGAGCTAGGATACTCTATTACACACCACAAGACATTACCGAGATATAGAAATAACAAAGTTTGTCCTGCTTCCTCTGACACATGTCAAGCTCAGGAGCTATGAAGTGTACCTAAAATTTCGGCAACCAAATTCAAAAAACTCGGATACGTAATCAATCACGATAAGCAGAATGGTTTAATTCCAGAACTCATATAGCGATATGCTCGGACTAACCAAAGATCTCAACAAATCTCATTACTGACACAATAAACTTACTCTATATAAGAACCAAAAAGTAATGCATCACAACACACTCATGTCCTTTATTTATTTTGCTTGTCTTTCCTTTATAGTTAAAAATTCACTTTTGACTTGAGGATATGTTTGAATCAAGCCGACTTATAGTTCAGCCAACAAAAATAACTCTTTAAGTATAGAAGTCGCTATAGTTCGACAAGACCATCACAACCAGAACAGTCGCCATAAAATATAAACTTACTAGAATTTTATATTCAAGTTTCAAGATATATCAAAAAGATTCAAATTGACCATAAAAAAGAGATAAAAAAACCTCCATTTGTTCCTTCTTCAAAGCCAAAGCAATCTCAACACCACCATCACCATCTCTACTCTCAGAAAGTGCAAAAGCTCCGGTTTTATCCACCGAAGCAACATCAACTTTCTTAGGCCTTCCATATCCAAAATCAACCCCATAAACCCCGAACCGGGTTGAACCAGCAATGGAGTACGCTCTCTTTCCTTCCAAAAAAACAGATTCAATCTTCCTCTGCCATTTCTCTACGTCATTCAAAACCCCACTCTCCAATCCATTCAAAACCTCGCTTATCCCTTTCAGCACGGTAACGAACCCCTCGCTTGCCATCACCTTCTCTGTCTCTTCCAAAACCAAACGCCCCATGAGGCAGTTACCAAAATAAGTTGGAGAAACCACTGGTTCCAATCTTGATCTACAATCCACAGGGAACACAAGAGCAACTTGCTCCTGCTCTGGTTGTTCTGCTTTCACTAAGCATGATAATGAATAAGCAACTGTAACAGAAAAAGTTGAAACCTTAACGATGCCGGTTTTGGATTTCACATAATTCTTGAGCTTCTGAATATGCGAGGGCTTCAATTCAAAGATGCCTTTAACCGGCTCATTATTATCGAGCTGGACTTCTTCACGGTTGTTTTTGTTTCCCCAGAGCATGACGCTCCTATTGTTTGGTCCAGAGAAGTTCATCCACGCGTCAGAAAACGATTGGGCGAGTCCTTTCGCGTCCTTTATAACGGATCTATGAAGAAACGGTGTTAGATTTTCAGGTAACGATATCGTTGGCAAAGTTGAGAGAGATGGATGTTCCATGATCTTGGAGCACGCGTACGCCCACGCTTTTACAAAAACCGTTGAACAGTTTCCATCGACACCTGCGTGGTGAGTTGTTATTCCGATGACGAAGCCGGAGTTTGGAAAGAGAGTAACTTGTAATGCGAGCAAAGAGGTTTTGTCATCGGAAACGCTCAAGCTAGGTACCAAACGGCGTCGTTTGGAAACCTCACAGAAGTCAGAGGAAATGTGGTCAAAGTCATCGTTTGACTCGGAAAAAGCGAGAGAAACGGAGTCATGTCCGGGGACGTAGGTGATGGTAGGAATGGGAGAATGTTGTGGCCAAGTGATGTTACCGGCGAGGGGGAAGAAGTGTTGGAGAGTGAGTTCAAGGGAGCGTTTGAGATTGGGAAGAAGAAAGTCAAAGAAAGAAATGGTTGGGTTTGGGAATGCGTAGAAGAAGAGACGCTCAACTGGTGGAAGCCTTAGCCATCTTATGTCGAAGAAGGTGAGGGGTAGGGTGGTGGTTGTGGTGGTGGTGGTGGTTTGTGACGGCGATACCTTGTAAACTTCATGGACTTTGATCGGTGGTGGTGTTTGCGCCATCATCAAAAAACAAAAAGAATGATAGAGATGCAAGTTATTAGATTTTATTTTTTTCGTTGCAACTTGTGTATGTCTGGATGGCACTATGGCGCCAATATGGGTCCAGCCGGCACACAGCAATTTCTCTGGGCAAATTTATACAAACAATATAATATAGATTTTTTTTTTTGAAAAATTCTTGAGATGAACCATTTTTATTAGTTTTAGGTATTATTTAACTATATAAATATTAAATTATTTTTGATAAATAATTTTTCCGCTGCTGCGGATTACGTTGAGTTGTGGCAGCATGAAAACCGCTGTTATTGCGATTTCTGCATGATTATGGTTGATCATAAACCGCTACTGGTAGTAACGGTTTATGTGCATTGGGACACGTGTGTAAATCGCTAGAGAAATGTTGAGCTTGAAAACAAATAGTAAAACTAATTTTTATTTAAAAAATAATTACAAAACAAATAATTAATGATATATAGTAATTAAATAATATCATAAATAAAAAATTTAATTTATCATTTCACAATATAATTTAAAAAATATAAATATGCATGTAATAAAATTTTTATTTGTATTTATTATTAAAAGTGAGACTAAATTACAAATAAAAAATACAATACTCAAAGTATTAAATTATATAAATCACGACTAATTTTTTTTATTCTCGTCTCTTTTAAAATTTATAAATAATAAAATAATTTATTTTTAGCTAAAAATTCACTAAATCATATATTTTTCTCTTTAAAAATCACTTCAATCTCTTTTATTTATATCAACCATACAAAGGAGATTCGGAGAGTTTAGAACATGGGTTGTGTTCTTTGCTGTTGATTTGCATTTGAGGTCTAGCTAAATAATTTTTTTTTTATTTGTGCAATTTTGTTGTCTTATGCCAAAAAATAAAAACTATTTGTATTTTATAGTTGATTGATTGGATAAATAATAGTGATAGCATCATAATTTTGATTAATAAAATAAAAAATATAAATATGCATGTAATAATTTTTTATTTGTATTTATTATTAAATTGAGACTAAATAGCAAATCAAAGAGTAAGTATTCACAGAGTACTAAAATATATAAACTAGGACTAATTTTTTTTATATTCATCCCTTCTGAAACTCATGAATGATAAAATAATTTACTTTTAGTAAAAAATAGTGAATTGTTTTCACTAAAAATAGCAAATCAAATAAAAAAAATCACTATTTTTTACTAAAAATAAATTATTTTATCATTCATGAGTTTTAGAAGGGATGAAGATAAAAAAAAATTAGTCTTAATTTATATATTTTAGTACTCTGTGAATACTCCCTCTTTGATTTGCTATTTAGTCTCATTTTAATAATAAATACAAATAAAAAATTATTACATGCATATTTATATTTTTTATTTTATTTATCAAAATTATGATGATATCACTATTATTTATCCAATCAATCAACTATAAAATACAAATAGTTTTTATTTTTTGGCATAAGACAACAAAGTTGCACAAATAGAAAAATTCATTTAGCTAGAACCTCAAATGTAAATTAGCAACAAAGAACACAACCCATGTTCCAAACTTTCCAAATCTCCTTTGTATGGTTGATATAAATAAAAGAGAATGAAGTGATTTTTAAAGAGAAAAATATATGATTTAGTGAATTTTTGGCTAAAAATAAATTATTTTATGATTTATAAATTTTAAAAGAGATGAGAATAAAAAAAATTAGTCTTGATTTATATAATTTAATACTTTGAGTATTGTATTTTTTATTTGTAATTTAGTCTCACTTTTAATAATAAATACAAATAAAAAATTTATTACATGCATATTTATATTTTTTAAATTATATTGTGAAATGATAAATTAAATTTTTTTATTTATGATATTATTTAAATACTATATACCATTAATTATTTGTTTTGTAATTATTTTTTAGATAAAGATTAGTTTTACTATTTGTTTTCATACTCAGCGTAAACTGATGCTGCCGTTTACACACGTGTCCCAATGCACATAAACCGCGCTACTGGTAGTAACGGTTTATGACTAACCATAATCATGCAGAAACCGCGGCAGACGACAGCAATTTTCATGCTGCCACAACTCAACGTAATCCGCGACTGGCAGCAGAATTTGTCTCCATAGATATGTGAAACAATACATTTGCGTCTTCATTTTGGAAACAATGTATTTACGTAATTTTGAAGGTGAAACAATTTATTTAGGTGAATTGCCCAAATTTATATTTTTTATGTACAAATTATATATAAATATGAATGTAAATGTCAAAATTGATAATATAATATTTACCAATAATATAATATTATTTATTTTTTTAAGTATTAATTAAAATTAATTATTTAAATCAGTTATTAATATAAAATATAAAATAAATACAAATAAATTAAATTATAAATATATTTATTTATAAATATATAATAATTAATTTTAATATATTAAATTGATTAACCGAACCGGCCGGATCACCAGTTCACTGATTTTTTGATCAAATCGGCCGATCCGGTCCAGTTCTGATAACTATGGTCAGGAGGACACATCCTGGTCATCAGCTTGTATCTCTATCAGGTCTCATAGAGGGACTCTCCATATTTCTGTCTGAAGGTCTGGATAAATTTGGTCAAAAATTCTTGGCACCCGTAGAAGTCAGGTGTGGGATCAGTGTATGAGCTAAGCGTTCTCCTTGCATGCTCATTAGCATTTTCCCGAGATTCTTTTTGGTTTTGTACTGTTCCTACTCATAAACAAATAAGAAATAAAGAAAAAGTTGGAGTCTCAGTGTCAAAGTATAGAGAGCTCCCAGTGAAATATCCTAAAAAGAAATAAGAAATAAAATAAATTAAAACAAGCAAATAAACTAAGAAATCTGAAAATAGGAAAAAATAGCTCAAAATTTTTGAAAACTAAAAAGAGAAAAACCCGAAAATTTTTAAAAATAAGGATAAGAAGGTAACTTAAAAATTTTCGAAAATTGAAAAGAAGAAAAATATTAATTTTTTCAAAAAAAAACATTAAAGGAACACCAAACTTAAAATCAGAAATTGAAAGAAAAGTAAATAAAACAAAAATCGAAAATTAAAGGAAAAATAAAATAAACAAAACTAAAGAAAATACCTATTCTAAGCAACCAGACAACTAGTAGTTCTCAATCACAAACAATCCCCGACAATGGCGCCAAAAACTTGGTGCGGGATTTAGAATTCACACAACTTAACCGGCAAGTATACTGGGTCATCTAAGTAATACCTCAGGTGAGTGAGGGTCTATCCCACGAGGATTGTCAGACTGAGCAACAATGGTTATCTAGTCGGCTTAGTCAGGCAAACAAAAAGCGGTTTTGATGGTTGAAATTCGCATAAACAATAAACAGGAAAATAAAGAAAGTAAATAAGGGTTTAGTGTAAAAACAGTGCAAGAAAATAGTTAAGGTTTCAAAGATGTTTATCTTTCCGGATTCAAAGTTCTTACCAACTATTTTAACAATGTATGATTCATTTCATGACAAACTGTAAATGTCTAAACCCTAATCTCTTAGTGATTTAGTCTCCTCTAACCTTCATTAACCGCCACTCTCGTGGTCACTTAATTCTTATTAGAGGGTTAAGTTCAAAACTGGTTTATAGCCACAAAAACCCTAATTACCCAAAGCTAATAGGATTATATGTCACATATCCCAATTAGTTCATGTAATTAGCAATTTAGGAGAAATTTATTTTCAAGCTATTGTTCAAGCGAGATAACTCTCTCGAGAATCACAAGAAATCATGTAAAATGAGGGTCATACTCTCGTTCTACCCAGATTCATAAGATTAAGAACGAAAAAAATCCTTGAAACTGAATCAATACATTAATCAAAATAGAAAACCAATAATCTTAATCCATAGAAATAAACAGAGCTCCTAACCTTAACCAAGAGGTTTAGTGGCTCATGACTTACAGAGAAAAACTAGGGTTCTGAAAAGTAAAACATGCGAAAGAGAGAAGATCCCGAATACAAGAGATCTTTTCCCTTTTATACTAACCTAATTTGATTCGGAAATAAAATAAAATAATAAATCCTAAAACTAAAAGATATTGTTTGTAATTAAAAATTACAAAAAGAAAATAAAATATAACTAATAAATGCTAAATCCACTCAAGAAGCCCAAAGAGAGGGAATCCGGACAGCACTGCTGCCGTTAAACACCATATTGGGCGTTTAACACCCTATAGGGGGCAGGCTCGCATACGCTGCTGGCGCTAAACACTGGCTGGGCGTTTAGCGCCCTGGGGGGCTGCCAACTTTGTTTCTTTTTGCTCCAAACTCTGACAAATTGTTCCGAATTTCACCTGAAATCATAAAAAACACTAAAACAACTTAAAGCAGCATCTAAAGAGGATTTTTCACTAAAATATAATAAAGACTAATAATTTCTAACTAAAAATGACTAGAAAACGAAGGGAAAAAGGGTACAAGATACTCATGCATGATAGGCCAAGGCAGCTAACCGAGTTATATTGCAGGCCTTGAAGAGAAAGCTCAATAATGCAAAATGGGAATGGATCGAGCTTATCCCCGAAATACTATAGAGCAGACGCAATGATACCTGTAGAAATTGCTCATGCCACTTTAAGAACTGAGCTGTACAATGACAGTAGCAATATAACTAAAAGACGTGTCGAGCTAGACATTGCCGAAGAAGATAGACAGATTGCCGAGCTCAGACAAAGAGCAATGCAATAACTTATCGAACGAAAACACAATAAAAAAGTAGTTCCCCAAGTTTTCCAATTAGGAGATCTTGTCCTTCGACGAACAGAAGAAGCTCAGGGACCGTCAGGCCATGGCAAGTTAGCCGCAACTTGGGAAGGCCCCTACCGCGTCATAAAAGTGCTCGGCATAAGGGCTTACTTGCTACAAACGCTGAAGGGGGACCCAATTTCTAGTTCATGAAATGTTTCATCATTGAAACTATATCAACCATAGGTCTAATGACATCGGTGAATGAAGGTACTCTTTTTTCCACTCATGAGCTTTTTTCCCATATTGGGTTTTACACCGAGAGAGTTTTAACGAGGCTGGATGCCAATCATACTCATGTATTTCATGAATATAATAAAGGAGTTACGAATACCATTTCTTCTTTATATACTTTCAAAAGACATATCAATATATAAATGCTAAAACACTCAAAATGTTTATAAAGCAGATAATTCAAAACCAAGCTTCATACTTGGATGCTATCCATCCAGCAAAATACAAAATCAAGCTGATCATAAAAGATCGGCAAAGACAAGTTCAAAAAAGCTAGACAAAAGCTAAAAATATTACTACTAAATAAAGTCAGTCTTCTTATTTACCAATGCTGGAACTATCACTTCCCTTTTCGCCCATGGCATCATCATCAACCAGCTCCCCATTCACAACCACCTTTGTCACATCCAACTTCTCATACATCCATTTCTAGGAATACAACTCTGATATGAGAAACTGCTTGGTCAAATCCCGGGACAAAGGCCTTATATAACTTGGTCTCTAACTCCTTTACCCGAGCACCCAACTGCTGATTCTCCACTTTCAATTTTTTCAATTCTTCCTCCGTGGACAATTGGAGACTCCTTACATTAGCAAGCTCTGCGTTCTTTTGCTTCAGAGAGGAAGAAAGTTCAATCACCTTCTGTTCTTTTTCATTCGCAAACTTCGTCAGCTCCTCAATGGTTGCAGTATCCTTCTTCTCCTTTTCAAAAGACACCTCTTGTGTACATCCAATTGACACAAGGCGAGCACCAATAACCTGGAAAATACACAAATTAGAAATGAACCAGGAAAAGTCATTATCACAAGAACCATTAATACATGTACCTGCAGGAAACAGCTAACCCCTATATGGCCAATTTCGTTAATCATTTTAATATCATCAGGAAATTGGCCGAATTGGTTGGCAAGATCCAAAAAGAGAAACAACTTAGACCAAAGAGACTTCACATGAACATCTTCAAGGTATTCATGCAGCCTTTTCTGCGATTCATAGGTCAACTCCACCAATTGTAAATTAACATCATCTTCGTCCTTCAAATCGATGACTTCGGCCGCCTTTCCTTTAATCACTAGCTGCCCTCTCTTTCATTTTGGTCTTGATTTTAGCTCAGACTAAACAACACCCATACCAGTATCCTTGTCCGTATTTATTGTTGACCCCTCTTTTTCATTTTTCTTCCTCTGGCTAAAAAATGAGTTGAGACTAGCTGTGATTATTGTCGAAGCCTTCTCCCCTACCACAAAGTAGCCAAGCTATAATTAGTACACACATTTAGAAAAACAAGAACATTCTTACCAAAACTACAGTTACCTATATAGTCTAAAACAGCTTGCTTATCCACATCCCATTTTAATAACTCAGCAACAGATAATACCTCTTTGGATTCCATCCCGTCAATTAAAAGTTTCATAATTATATCATCATCAGCACATCTATCCTTGACATCTAATACCTGTAGAGGCTCAGGGGACCATAAGAGAGGGAATCTCTCTTCCAGGTATTCATTCAAATAAAAAGGAAATTCGCCTAAAGCACTCCTGATCTTAACAAACATCATTTTGAAATCCTTAAATGATGATTTATACAGCGTAAAAATTGATCTACCAAAGTGACTACTTAAGTTCACCCACAAGCCACTACCAACTCCTTTTGCCTGAAAAAGCAAAAAGAATAGTCTCAAAGACGGAGGTTGCTCCAGCAACTCCGTCAATATCTCAAAAGCCCTGACAAAGCCCTCGGAGTTCAGATGCAACTGCATTAAAGCACGGTTCAACCAATATAAAACCCCACATAGAAAATATGAAAATGCAACCTAACACCTAACTTTGTCAACAAACAACCTACAAATAAAAGTAAGGCCAATTACTCAACTTCTCACACACACGGTCATTCTCCCCACACAGGAACACCTCTATGTGAATGGCGATCTTTTCTGATCCAAACATCTGAACCTATCACCTTTACAGATTCGACATCGTTAAAACGAGACACATGACTCTTGACGTTTTCATCTATCCAAGAGTAGGGGTCACTTTCATCAATGTCTACTTTTGACTTCCCCATTATCCTACCACTAAGAAAAACCCAAAGAAAAAAATAATCATAGAATCCAAGACTTACCTTCTGACTTGGGACAAAAGAGAAGTTAAACTTTTTTTTTATCTCTTTAAAACTTTCACAAGTATCAACTTAAAAAAAAGAACAAACCTTTAAAATAATAGTGGAAACTTAACTGTACCTTCAATCTGAAGCATCCATAAAAAATATTCAAAACAAAAATTGATCAAATAATCAAGAATCCACCGAAATTTTTGCCACGTTTCACATCAATCAATTTAGGAGCGCATAAAATTAGGTAACATTTAAAATATAATTAATAACTAAACTTTTCACATTCTTCAAATGAATTAGGACGGGCTTAGGAGTTAGGACACTCTATTACATACCATAAGACATTGTCGAAATATAGAAATTAAAAGATTACCATGATTTCATAACACGCAGCGAAAAAAAAGAAGGTAATCTTAAAGATCTATTTTGTACTTAAATTTTATTCTAAAAATAATACATAGATCAGATCTAAATACCTTTAGACGCTTTAGTAACAACTTTATTCTTCGATTGTACGAAAACTCTATGCGTATCCACACTGAGACCAACCTTTGCTATCAACTCCTTGACCAATGGAAATCTGATCTAAATTGAGAAATCTCTTGCAACTCTTTGCACGCCATAAAATTCTTCTCCAAGAATCAGGCTCACATACCTTTATGTGTGTAGAAGTAAAAGAATAAAACTTTGTTTTATTCTCTCTTTTTCTCTACTCTTGGCATACATATATATAGTATGAGATTTGTTACTGATTTTAAATTTGGTTCTCAATTCAAATTGAAATCATATCTTGAAATTCCAAATCTGAATCCTTCAAATTTTATGAATCATATCATAACAATTTAAAACATAATCGATTTGGATCTCATCCAAATTTATAATTCAAATTCAGAAATATAATAACTAATTATTCTCAAATCTCATTTAATATTCTCAATTATTATATTATTATTATATTCTTGGTGCTAGCAAAGAATATAATAATATTCTATTTGAATTAATATAATTATTTATTTGATCAAATCAAATTAATAATTAAACAATTCTACAACAAAGATTAGAACACTCGTTAGTGTGTGACCTCATAGGTTCAATACTAAGCGGGTAGTAAATTAGTCATACTAAATTTACTAATCAAGGTTGGCGTCTAGCAACACTCCTCAACGACCCGATAGTATGAAGTAATATATTTTTACTAAGAACCTTAGAAGAACAAAGTATAATTCCTTCCATCTTTCTAGCTCTTGGTTAGCCCTTAGAGTATGGTTTAATTGTCAAACTCTAACTTGTTACCATTATTATAATGAACTGTGAATGACTTAAGAAACTCATTTCTTCATTCATTCAATCCCCTTTTCCAAGGTTTTATTCATCTCAGTCATTATAATCATAGAGCTCAAACTCTTTATCGAGAGTTGACGGCTTCCTTATTGACTAATCATTAATTCTACAAGTATTTAAATTATACCCGATATCCATTCAACTAGCACCCTAGGGTATTAGGTGTCCGGAATCAAAGTATAATAAATACATTGTTAATTACTATGACAGTCGCAGGTCAAAGGAAACTCTATTACTATGTTCATCTTGAGAATATCCTATTGACAAATATACGGTAATTATAACCATTGGGAATTCTCAAAGTGAATTAGTTCAATGGTCATATCTCTATATGCACCATCTATATATATAATTTAATAAATGAGATCTATTAATCTTCATCCAATGAAGAGCATTATATATATATATATTGATCTTTCTGGATTATTAATGTCCTTTTTAATAATCCTATGACCAAGAACAATTTAGATTAAATTATAAGAAATTTATCTCTCAATATTATGATCACTATCACAATGATAAATCTCTAAATTTAATCAAGGACCTTATTATATTAACATTTTGATATAATAATAATAACAAATTATTATACACGTGTTTGATTGGATTGTGGTCATACTACTTATTCCCAACAATCTCTCACTTGCACGAGAGCCAATCATGATAGATTGGATATTGGGCATACTATTATCTCAATAATCTCCCACTTACACTAGAGCCAATCAATCATGTGTATAATTTTTAATGCACATTTGTGTTTATCAAAACTCTTTTGACCTTAAATACCTTTGCTCTTGAACATGTTTGCTTGACCTTTTGTAAAATACACCTAGTGCATAATAAATATCACGTTTTCTCAAAACATGAAATCTTCCACTACAATAGTGCATAATTTTATTTTAAGGACAATCCTTATTGAACATGATTATAAAAAATATAAGTAACCATTAGATCTATCTTTATAGAATTGTATCATTATACAAATAGGCTACTTTTTTGAAAAGTTAGTTTGACGATCAAACCTTTTATACTTTGAGGAGAAAGTATATCCTTTGTAAATGGTATACAATTCTAATAAAAATAATTGTACTCTCACTTTTTATTTGTAAATACAAAATTTCTCTTCACATCGCACAAATCAAATTTTAGATTATCTTGAACTTCATGGAGTTCTATTTGTTCACCTTATCTTCTTTTAGGAGGAAATCTCTTCTCTAAAAAAGAGTTCAACCTCTTATCACAAACACTTTGTAAGGGTGATAGAAAAAATACTCATTATTTTTTTAGGGAACCCAATAAATCTCATTTATCGAATCTAACATCAATTTATTATTGTGTAATCTCTTAACACATGTAGGACATCTCCAAACTCTAATGCTCTTGAGATTTGATTTATGTCCTTTTCCACATCCCATATGGGTTTAAAATTGACTTAGTAAAAATTTTGTTAATTTAGCCACGTTTCTAAAACGTAATTCAAATATTTAACGAAAGATTAGCAGATGAATCAAATTCCTTGTTTTGTAAACATAATGAAGTACAGAGAGTACTAGTATTTGTGTATTGAGAGAATCTCATTTTCTATTCAATAGAATATCAATTAGATATTAGAGATTTTACTCTAAGCTCTTATAATAAAAATACTCAATATTTTTATTATTGGTCAAACTGCAATTTTGATTCACATCCTCAATACTCATATTGAGTTGATGGTTTCAGTGGCTAAGAAAAGGGGGGTTGAATCTTAGCCCCCTTTTTTGCTTAGTAATACTTGCTGACCTTTGAGATAACCTCAAGAGACTTTTTGATTTTTGTCTCGTCCCTAGCCACGAGACTTTTATTTTTATCTCGTCACTTGGCACGAGACTTTTCTTTTTGTCTCGTCACTTGGCACGAGATATTTTTCAGTTTGACCTCCTGTGCAATAGAAACAGAATTGGGATAGAGAAGAGAGAAAGTTACACTCAGATATATCCTAGTTCAGCTGCTAAGTGCAGTGCAGCCTACATCCAGTCTCCATCACAACCATGATGAAATTTCACTATAATCTTCTTGATTACAGACTGTAAAGATCTAACCCAACTTACAAGGGGATTCCCACAGAATTATGAAACACAACATAGATGAACAAAAGAACTCTAAGACATCTATGGCTTTTTCTTTTAATTTTGCACTCTCTGCCTTTTTTCGCTCTATGGCTTTTTCATACAAACCTCACTGTTTGCCTTTTTTCATGAGACTCAAGACATGACAAAATTAAACAGAAAAATATAAAACAGAATACATTGAAGGAGAAGAAAATCTGTAAGCTTAGGTAGCTCTGAGAATCCTGTACCTTGCACTCTCACTACTTACTTCTAACTCCTTGCTCCAAACAGTGGCTGTTCTCCCTTTTTATAGAAGAGAGAAGCCTCCACACTTGAAGCCAAAACCCAAGCCAACTTCTTCTTCTTCAAGAAACAGAACCGGTTCGACCACATAGAGAGAGAAGAGATAACCATGCAAAACCCAACATGCAATTACCTCTAGTCCTTTCTTGGTCACCACTCTTCATCAATCCGAGCTCTCCATCCTTGGCTTGCTCTCCAAAATGGATTTCTGGCCCTTGATGCTTCATGATGATGATGATTTCATCTGCTTCAATCTCTGCCTCTACCATCACTTCGCCACTCTAGCTACTTCCTGTGGTGGTTGAGCAGAATCAAAGACAAGTCACGCCTCCAAGAGTCTCCTCCTTGCTGGCCGAATCTTCTTCTTCCTTTTTGAGCATGAAGAGCTCAAGACTACCTCACTAAATCTAACCGTATTTGGTGAAAATCTCAGCCACAACACACTTTTATTTTGTTATGTTTTCTTGCCATCATTGTGATGGTCTTGTAGAGTGTTCTTCCTCCACCTCGGTAGCTCCATTTTGCTTTCATGGTTTCCTGGTTAATGACCGAAGAGAAGAAAGAGATGAGAGAGAAGAAACAAATGAAAGAGAAGTAATGAAATTAATCAATTAGGTAGAAAAAATAGCTTTTACTTCCCTAGCTTGAGTGGGTGCTGCACTAAGTGAATCCATCATGTCACTCATAATCTCTCTCATAGTTCCCATGCAATAAATGACAATTGAATGAATTTTGGAATCCATCACATGTTTGAATTCTTGGATCCGTTGAAAGCAATTTTGCTTTCTTTCTTCTTTGGATTCGGATCATACATGAGGAACTTTCATCAAATATAAAATTGGGCTTGGTTGCAACAACATTTAATCTGGCCCAATAATAACATTTGCTTTCCTGATAGATTTTAGATCAAGCATTGGATCTTAAGCATATAACACAATTGGGCTTGAAGCAACCAAAATCATTCTGGCCCAAGAAAATTATTCAGCCACAAGAAGCTAACTCATATTAATGCTGAATATTTTAATCATTGGGCTAGCAATATTTCTTTTTATTTCGGCCCAATTTAAAACTTACAACAAAATTATTAATTAACATATGTTAAATGAGAATCAAATTAATAATTTTGTTAATCAAATATTTCAATAATGTTTGTTCATCATCAAAATTAAATTTGAGTTTTCCAAACTCATCATGAGTTTTTCTAAAAAAATCACAAACTTTAATCATATTAAGGAAAATTTTGTTTGTAACAAAATAAATCTCCAAAAATGCTTGCAAGAACAATTCTCGCAAAAACTATTTGCCTAATGGCATTTAACTTCTAAAGTTGTTTAATTCAAAATATATTGTCCAATACTCCCACTAGTTTAAATAAAATCTTTGATAGTCATACTATCTTACTTTGGGCATCATACATCTTCTCAAGATGTTTAATAATAAATAGTAGGTTGTCTTTGAAATTGAAACTCATGGTTGTCAAAACAACCCATGTTGCAGTGAAGCAATATTCCAAATTCTTCACAACTTCTAACTATTTCATAACCAAATTTATTGGAGAATATTATATCAATAGGATTGTCATCTCAATGATAACTTTTTGGAAAAACAATTCTAAATTGTAACCAATACATTACTTTCAAGTATGCCACACAAAAATAGACATATTTAAAATTTTAAAAAATATGAAAGTAAATTAAGAAACCTACATTTCTATTAAAATTATTTAAAATCATGAATGAGTACTTTGGTTGTCAAGTTGTTACTCATACCTATTCCAAATAAATATGATTAAATTGTGTCACATACAATTATAATTCCAAATAATTATCTGGTTGTCAGACAATTATTTAACTGAATTATATTTTATACCCCTAGGTTGTCTAGGTTCAAGTGTAAAATTAATTCTCCTTATATATCATCATATGCATAAATAAATTCTATCTTTGAGTACAAGTTTCCTGATTGTAAGGTTGTTCCTTGTAAACAAGAGATAAATTTATTTTTGGTAAACTCCTAACTTTTAGGATTCATCTCCATTGTTAGATTTTTTTTATCAGTACTCAGATAAAATTTTATACTCCCAGGTTGTCTAGGCAAAATATAAAATTAAATTCCTAATACATCAAATGTATATACTGATTATTATCTTGAAAATAAAACTCCTGGTTGTCAGGCCGCTCTTCATAATCAAGAACATTAGAAAAACTAATTTCTAAAATTATAGTGTTCAAAACACATCAATCAAATAAAAATTTGATTTTTTATGTACTAACGTTTAGCCTTAAAAAATTATCAAATCAAATTTGACCTTTATATATACACTTATATATATAAAAAACAAATAAAAGATATTTTGCATCTTATTCTTTTTATTGTGATCAAAATTACAATAAAATTTAATAGATAAATAAAATCAAACAAAATATTTGATTATAAATATAACTTTTATATTAAAAATGATAATTTAATCACAATTAAATAATTAAAATAAATTAACTATTAATTTATTAGAAAACCATCTCGATGGAAATAAATACATCACATGCTTAAAAAATAATTTGAATTAATCCTATTAATTCACGATCTTTAAGAAAATAGGAATAAAAATTTAAACACAAAAAAAAAAGCCAAAGCTCTAATACCACTGTAGGATTACCATGTATTCATAACACGCAGCGGAAGAAAAGAAGGTAATCCTAAAGATCTATTTTGTGCTTAAATTTTATTCTAGAAATAATACATAGATCAGATCTAAATACCTTTAGACGCTTTAGTAACAACTTTATTCTTCGATTGTACAAAGACTCTATGCGTATCCACACTAAGACCAACCTTTGCTGTCAACTCCTTAATCAATGAAAATATGATTTAAATTGAGAGAACTCTTGCAACTCTTTGCACGCCATAAAATTCTTCTCCAAGAATCAGGCTCACATACGTTTATGTGTGTAGAAGTAAAGGAATAAAACTCTTTGTTTTATTCTCTCTTTTCCTCTACTCTTGGCATACATATATATAGTATGAGATTTATTACTGATTTTAAATTTGATTTTCAATTCAAATTTAAATCATATCTTGAAATTCCAAATCCGAATCCTTCAAATTTTATGAATCATATCATAACAATTTAAAACATAATCGATTTGGATCTCATCCAAATTTATAATTCAAATTCAGAAATAGAATAACTAATTATTCTCAAATCTCATTTAATATTCTCAATTATCATATTATTATTATATTCTTAGTGCCAGCAAAGAATATAATAATATTCCATTTGAATTAATATAATTATTTATTTGATCAAATCAAATTAATAATTAAATAATTCTACAGTAAAGATTAAAACACTCGTTAGTGTGTGACCCCATAGGTTCAATACTAAGCGAGTAGTAAATTAGTCATACTAAATTTACTAATCAAGGTTGGCGTCTAGCAATACTCCTCAACGACCCGATAGTATGAAGTAATATATTTTTACTAAAAACCTTAGAAGAACAAAGTATAATTCCTTCCATCTTTCCAGCTCTTGGTTAGCCCTTAGAGTATGGTTTAATTGTCAAACTCTAACTTGTTACCATTATTATAATGAACTGTGAATGACTTAAGAAACTCATTTCTTCATTCATTCATCTCATTCATTATAATCATAGAGCTCAAACTCTTTATCGAGAGTTGACGGCTTCCTTATTGACTAATCATTAATTCTACAAGTATTTAAATTATACCCAATATCCATTCAACTAGCACCCTAGGGTATTAGGTATCCGGAATCAAAGTATAATAAATACATTGTTAATTACTATGATAGTCGCAGGTCAAAGGAAACTCTATTACTATGTTCATCTTGAGAATATCCTATTGACAAATATACGGTAATTATAACCATTGGGAATTCTCAAAGTGAGTCAGTTCAATAGTCATATCTCTATATGCACCATATATATAATTTAATAAATGAGATCTATTAATCTTCATCCAATGAAGACCATTATATATATATATATATTGATCTTTCCGGATTATTAATGTCCTTTTTAATAATCCTATGACCAAGAACAATTTAGATTAAATTATAAAAGATTTATCTCTCAATATTATGATCACTATCACAATGATAAATCTCTAAATTTAATCAAGGACCTTATTATATTAACATTTTGATATAATAATAATAACAAATTATTTGATACGTGATTGATTGGATTATGGTCATACTACTTATTCCCAACAGAAATAACAAAGCTTGCCTTACTTCCTCCGACATAAGTCAGCTTGGGGGCTATGACGCGTACCTAAAATCTTAGCAACTAAATTCAAAAAGCTCAGACATATAGGTAGCAAATCAATCACGATCAACAAAACAGTTTAATTCCAGAACTCACATAGCGATATGTTCAAACCCATTAAGGATCTCAGCAAATCTCATAACTGACACAACAAACTTTTACTCTATATAAAAAACAAAAGAGGAGTGCTACATATACAAGTCATTTGGTTTACAAGTCATCATACAAGTTGGGAAAAACTTAACAAAAAATACGCTGACCCATATACGATTTCCATAGCGTGCTCCTCCTTCTCCTCCTCCTCTTCCTTCTTCTTCTCCTTCTTCTTCTCCTCCTCTTCCTTCTTCTTCTCCTTCATCTTCTCCTACTCTTCTTCTTCTTCCTTCATGAAAACGAGTTTCTTGCCAAATTTGATCTTCTTCGTGCGTTCTCTCTTTGCCTTTTCATTCGTTGTTTTATCTGTGTTTATCACTGGTATTCTTGCTTCGTTTTTTTCGATTTTCATGGTTTCTGAAATCAAGCTTTGAAATCGTTTTGAAGATAATGGAACTTCAGAAATACACCCAAACGATTACAGAAATACACCCAAATAATAACAGAAATACACCCAAAAAATTACAGAAATACACCCAAACAGTTACAGGAATTCACCCAAACGATTATAAAAATACACCCAAAGGATTACGAAAATACACCCAAAATTCGTTGAAGTACACCTTATGCATAATTCAGAACTCTTTCTCTTTCTCCTCCTCATCTTCTGTTTCTTCTTCTTCAAAAACGATTTCAGAGCTTGATGTCAAAAAATAATATAAATCGAGAATAACGAAAAAAGAAACCAAAGAGAAAAGCACGTAAATGAAGAATGAGAAAGAGAAGGCAAGAAACGAAAAAAAAAAGAAGAAGAAGAAGAGGAAGAAGAATGTGCAGCAAGAAGAAGAAAAAGGTGCAGAAGATGAGGAGGAAGAAGATGAAAAACGTGCAGTCAAGAAGAACGAGGAAAAACACGACGATGAAGATGAAACATTTCAAAAACGAAGAAGAAGAAGAGGAGGCACGGAAAAAGAAAAAGAAAGAGAAAAAAAAGAGGAGATATAGAGAAAGAAAAAGAAGAAAAAATAAATGACTTGTACGTGAAAGGACTTGTACGTGGAGAATTTCTCAAAACAAAAAGCAACGCATCATAATTCATAACACACACATACTCTTTATTTATTTTGCTTGTCTTTCTTTTATAGTTAGAGATTTATTATTGACTCAAGCGTCCAAAGTATTTTTTGCAGGTGTTTTACCTCCGGCGTTTAAATAAAGGTGGATACTACAATGAAGATTTTATAATTGTTTTCATATGAATATATTATTTTTTGACCCTTGGATGATAGATTGTATGGTTAGATTTTGATATTCATAAAAGTGTTGTTTTTATTTAAAGTGTGACTAAATAAATAAACCACACTTTTAACCAAAGCATCTTCATGAGAAGATATTTTTGCCATCTTCATTGTAGTATCCACCTTAAATAAAACCGACTTATAGTCCACCAACAAAACCGCTCTTGGTATAGAAGTCGCTATAATTCAATTTTGCAGGACCATTACAAACGGAACAGTCACCATAAAGTATAAACTTACTAGATTTTACTATTCAAGTTTCAAGATATATCAAAAAGATTCAAATTGACTATAAAAAATAGATGAAAAAACCTCCATTTGTTCCTTCTTCAAAGCCAAAGCAATCTCAACACCACCATCACCATCTCTACTCTCAGAAAGTGCAAAAGCTCCGGTTTTATCCACCGAAGCAACATCAACTTTCTTAGGCCTTCCATATCCAAAATCAACCCCATAAACCCCGAACCGGGTTGAACCAGCAATAGAGTACGCTCTCTTTCCTTCCAAAAAAACAGATTCAATCTTCCTCTGCCATTTCTCTACGTCATTCAAAACCCCACTCTCCAATCCATTCAAAACCTCGCTTATCCCTTTCAGCACGGTAACGAACCCCTCGCTTGCCATCACCTTCTCTGTCTCTTCCAAAACCAAACGCCCCATGAGGCAGTTACCAAAATAAGTTGGAGAAACCACTGGTTCCAATCTTGATCTACAATCCACAGGGAACACAAGAGCAACTTGCTCCTGCTCTGGTTGTTCTGCTTTCACTAAGCATGATAATGAATAAGCAACTGTAACAGAAAAAGTTGAAACCTTAGCGATGCCGGTTTTGGATTTCACATAATTCTTGAGCTTCTGAATATGCGAGGGCTTCAATTCAAACACGCCTTTAACCGACTCATTATTATCGAGCTGGACTTCTTCACGGTTGTTTTTGTTTCCCCAGAGCATGACGCTCCTATTGTTTGGTCCAGAGAAGTTCATCCACGCGTCAGAAAACGATTGGGCGAGTCCTTTCGCGTCCTTTATAACGGATCTATCAAGAAACGGTGTTAGATTTTCAGGTAACGATATCGTTGGCAAAGTTGAGAGAGATGGATGTTCCATGATCTTGGAGCACGCGTACGCCCACGCTTTTACAAAAACCGTTGAACAGTTTCCATCGACACCTGCGTGGTGAGTTGTTATTCCGATGACGAAGCCGGAGTTTGGAAAGAGAGTAACCTGTAATGCGAGCAAGGAGGTTTTGTCATCGGAAACGCTCAAGCCAGGTACCAAACGGCGTCGTTTGGAAACCTCACAGAAGTCAGAGGAAATGTGGTCAAAGTCATCGTTTGACTCGGAAACAGTGAGAGAAACGGAGTCATGTCCGGGGACGTAGGTGATGGTAGGAATCGGAGAATGTTGTGGCCAAGTGATGTTACCGGCGAGGGGGAAGAAGTGTTGGAGAGTGAGTTCAAGGGAGCGTTTGAGATTGGGAAGAAGAGAGTCAAAGAAAGAGATGGTTGGGTTTGGGAATGCGTAGAAGAAGAGACGCTCAACTGGTGGAAGCCTTAGCCATATTGTGTCGAAGAAGGTGAGGGGTAGGGTGGTGGTTGTGGTGGGGGTTTGTGACGGCGATACCTTGTAAACTTCATGGACTTTGATCGGTGGTGGCGTTTGCGCCATCATCAATATAATAAAACTATTGATAGAGATGCGAGTTATTAGATTTTATTTGTTTCGTTGCAACTGGTGTATGTATGGACTATGGATGCATGGCACACAGCAATTTCTCTGGGCAAAATTTATAGAGAATACAATATAGATTTCTTTTGAAAAATTCTAGAGATCAATAATTTTTATTATTTTTAGTTATTATTTAATTAGTATAAATATTAAATTATTTTTAATAAATAATTTTTTTAATTTATGTATATAAATTTTAAAATATAAATATAAATTATATTAATTTATATGTATAAAATTCTAATAAATATGAATATAAATTTATATTTTTTGTGTATAAATTGTATATAAATATAAATATAAATATTAAAATTAATAATATTTATTGATTATGTAATATTATTTATTTTTTTAAATATTAATCAAAATTAATGATATAAATTAATTATTAATATAAAATATATATTAAAATATAAAATAAACATAAAAATAAATTAAATTATAAATATATTTATTTATAAATATATTTTAATTAATTTTAATGATTAATTTTAATATATAAATAATATTTTTTTAATGTTAAATAAATAATAAAAAATTAGTTAAAATTTATTTTATTTAATATTTATTAATTTTAAAAATAATTAATAAATATTAAATAAAATAAATTTAAATTAATTTTTTATCATCTTTTATATATTATTATTTTTTTTTTTGTGACTATTGTAGATGACACGTTGTTCTCCAAAAAGTGGGCCATAGTTTGTCTTTATTAAGCATTATTTGCACCCATAAATATAGTTAGGTGATTCAATAAATTTGAGTTTCGGCATCTGTTCTCCTTATATTTAATACTATTGGAAGAGTTTTAAGTATATCAGTATTATAAAAAATATATATAATATATATAATATATATTAATTAAAATCAACAATTAAAATAATTAGAACATCGATATTTTTCGATTCACTTAAAATTTTTTCAATACTATTCTTCTAATAGATGATTGCATGTTAGTAAAATTTCATGTTGTCAATGCTCTAAGTTATGGAGAAATTGCTTATGACATGTCGATCATCATCTGTATACTATTTAATGATTCATACATGCATAGATATTAGTTGATCGGTTTATTCCATAATTTTATGTCTTCTATTTTTATGTTTAGTTATGTTTAGAGGTATTTGCAGTGCGATTTGGATCGATTTTGAGTTAAAAATTCGTTCGATTTGAATACTAATTTTACTTGTGATGCGATTTGGATTGGATAATTTAAAAAAAAAATCCGATTTGATCTAATTTCTAGCGATTTAAATTGTATTGGATTTGCAATTTTGTAAATTAAAAAAATTAAATACATATAACAAGTCTCAACATCAAATTTTAAATAATCAACAATGACATAACAAACCTCAACAATATCTTAAAAAGCCAACGATAACATAACAATAGAAATAAAATTATAGGTTAGTTAAAATAAATAAATAAATAATATTTTGAATATAAAATATTTATTAAATAATAATAATACATGAATAATATAAAAATGTATAACAAATTGAACATGTTATAAATATAACTGTAAATATAATAATAAAATAATAATATTATAACATATTGTGCAGTTTGGATTGGATTGGATCAATTATAAAAAGTAGATTCGAAATTTGATCCGAATTAGTGCAATTTTAATCGGTTTTCGATTTAAATTGAATTGGATAAACGATTTAATTTGGATCAGTTTGGATTTAAATACCCCTAATTATTCTTAAAGCTTTAGAGTCTACTCCTAGAAGATACTTCAACATATTCTTCTTTTTTGACAACTTTTCCCTTCATTTCTCTCGCTCTTTTAATTTTGACTAACCAAAGATCACAAAACATACTAAAATTCATTTTTTTTAAATTCAAATTTTTATATATAAACCTGTGTTGTCATATTACCCAATTCTTCAACTCTCTCAATCTTATTTTCTTCTGTTATGAGCTTGGTTTTGAAGAAGGAAGAAGGTAAAGAACAGAATCCATGAAGGTACAAGGTGTAAAATTCGGTCAAACCGTAATTAATTAAATAATAAATTAAATATGAGCGAATATGGTTAGAAAATTTTGCAATCGAAATTTGATGATTTAAATGATATTTAGACTCAGTGGATTTTTCTGAGTCGAAAAACATAGTTTTATGCGTAAAAACATGCACTGAAAATTTGACCGACAGTATCGGCTGAGATCTATTCAGTACTGCAGCTGAGAAAATTAATTATGAGTGAGAAAGGTTAAAAAGTTAAATATTTTTTGTTGAGGTGGTAAAAATAATAAAGCGCACGTTGAAACACTAATCTTAAAGGTTTTGGTCCAAAATTGGGCCAATGAGCTAAACCAAATGAATTGGGTCAAAGTGGACCCAAATCCACATATATAAACTTTTACATTAAGCCATGTCAGCATCATTTCTTCCCCGCTTTTTGTGTTCCACAGTGAGAGAGAAGAGAGAAAAGGGGAATGAAAATCCTAACCCCATTGATCTTCAAATCACCATAACTTTCATTTCAAAACTCCGATTGACAAGTTATTTGCGGTCACGCGTCACCCTTGACGAGCTCTTCAAGTTTATCTAAGTATTGTGGTGATTATTTTGCTCTCCTATGCCCAGTTTTCATTTTCTATTTAAATTCAAATTTGGTTGTAGGTTTTGAAAAAATCTTGTGATTTTGGTTGTTTAGGAGTGCTCTAGTATGAACCATTGGTGAGTTTTCTCAACCAATTTCGTAGGTTAAGGTAAGGAACCCTCTAACTCTTGTAATTTATGAGATTTTATGATCCTTAAGTTGATGTATGTATGTAATGTGTATATTAGAGTATTGGGTACACTTTTGGAACTTGAATCTTGCTTGTAAAAATGTCTGGTGGAGCTTGGAGCTGAGTTTTGGTGGAGACTCCCAAGTGAGGGCTTGAATTTGACTTCCAAGAGGTACGATTTAAGTTTCATTTAAGTACCATATGGTGTGATGAGAATTCCTAGGTTAGATGCCCCTAGAATTAGGTTTGGATTGTGTAAATGGTTAGAATTAATATGTATAGTTGATATGTTGTGTAAACTAATGATTGGATTGAAAATTATGTGAAATTGCATATTTGGTGTGTTGAGAAATTTGATGAATTGGATGATGATTATTGTTTTGTAGAATATGCATTGAAATTGTGAATTTGGGCCAGAGGCCGTGGATTTTGGGTTGGAGGCCGAAAAAGGTAAGGACGGTAAGTGATGATTGAATTGTGTGATAATGTATGAGATTAAATGAAAAATTGGTATGGAATGTATGAGAATTTGATTGATTGATAAAATAGTAAAAAATGAGATTTTTGAAATGTGGAATGGATGTATTTGAGTTGGAATGTGTAGATAGAGTAGGTTTGGATTTAGTCATGTGTGGATATGTGACTTGAGTTGGTTTGGATTTATTTTGTTGGTTGAAAATGATTGAGGCTTGTGAATCATTAGAAAATTGGGAATGTGTGTTTTTGGTAAAAACAGATTTTTGGCCAACTTCGGTGAGCCGTCACTCGGCCCTTGGAATTGAAAAACTTTCAAAATTAGATTTTTATAAAAATTTATTCATCGATCTTTTCAACGGTTCAAGAATAGTTGAAAATGAAATTTTGTGGAGAAAGTTATGAGGTTTTGAAAATTGGACTGAAAAACTGATTTCTGCAACATATCAGATTTTCTGTTTTCTGATATGCATCCGTACGCGGCTTTTGACATGCGTACGTTGGCATTGGCCTCTGCCAAGTGCCTCTGCATACGTGGATATCGCATGCGTACGCGTCATGGTCCAAAATTGGAATCATGCTTACGCGACATCATACATGTGCACGCGGATCCCAAGTTTTCATCCTGTGTGTACGCACACCATATGTATGCGTACGCACACTTTCTAGAATATGGAAAAACGTGTTTTATGGGTTTTAACCATTCTTTTGGTCTTTTAAACCTTTATGAACGTTGATAAGAGTTTAGAGCCGGTGAAATTAAGTATAGAGGAGCTAAGAACAAGACCTAAAGAGTGAGTTAATGAATTGAAGTAAAAAGAAACTAAGTGTGGCTTGAACTTATGATGAACGCATTAAGTGTGAGTTGAAATTATGATGAGAATTACATAAGTGGGGATCCTGATGAGATGAAGTTTGAGAAGTGTGATGGGCACTATATCCCGGGATGAATAGATAAGTCAGGATTGAGAATTTCTCCTAGTTATTGTTATTATAAATAAAGAGATACAGGTTTAAAGCCTGCGAAGTGTACAGGGTACGCACCCTGCAAGAGATACAGGCTGTGCTACCTGCGAGATAAGAAAAGTGATAATGAAATTGTGAATGGTAGAACGATGATATGACAGGGTACTAACCCTGTGAGGGATACAGGCTTGCGTGCCTGCGAGGTGTACAGAGCACTTAACTCTGTGAGGTGTATAGGGCACTCTCCTTGTGAGATATATATAGAGTATTAACTCTGCGAGGTGTACATGGCACTCACCCTGCGAGGCTATGCTATATAGCGAGTAAACAGGAGAGAGGACAATGTCCGGGTTAGCTACCAGATGTGTCGGGTTCTGGCAAGTAACCGACACGTGAGCTAATGACCAGTAGGATAGGTATACATCATATGCATATGTTTGACTTGTTTAGGTTTGCCTAATTATTTTGGATTGCTAAATCATATATGCTATGTTACTTGATTATATGATACTTGTTCTACTTGTACCTTAATTGTGTATTACTTGTCTGTATTGCTTGTGTTTGTACAACTGAGAAGTCCCTCATGCTGGTATCAGTTGATGCTGAGGGCTGTTCTTGTTGAAATAAAATAATGAGATGATTAATTTAAAATGAATGAGATAACTTGATCTCCTTGGGTAGACCCAGTAAAGAGATTTCACTTGCTCCAGGTAGAGAATGAGATAATTGATATTTAAACGCTGAGTTCAAATTTACTGGATATGGTTTGGTTCGGAATTGAGTGTTAAGAGGTTTGGAAAGGAGGGTAAGATGAGGAGTTGACTAGACTTAGTATCCCCTAGAACAGTTACCTAATTCATGGATTAGTGAGAACCTAAGATGAATAAATGAATAAAGGAAGATTAGGATGCTTAGTGAGTTTTTATTATAGTGCATTGTATTTATTTGGAACTTTTATCATACTGAAAACCCATGGGTCGGGGGTTCTCATTCTGTATATATCTCTTATTTTTCAAATGCAGGTCCAGGTACTCAGCAGTGAGCTATGGTTCATATGAGAAATGGCGAAGACCTTTGCATTCTCTGCTTTATATTTTGCTTATGATCTCTTTTTGAAAAACTCATATTTTTTGTATTAATCTCTTTTGGAACTTCTATAGAGGCCTTTATGTATTACTCGGGAGAGATTAGGAGATATTGTTGTCAACTACTTTTATACCGTACTCTAGCCGGCCTAAACTTCGCAGGTCGCGACTAGTGGCTATTTACTTATGTTATATATCTATACTTTGTCTTATTCTTACTCCTCTTTATGGCTTTATCTTTGTATCATTTTCGATTCACGCTTTGTATTCTAATTGTCGATACGTGAGTGTTACGACTTTGTGATTTTATTTTCACTCTTTTCAGACTTCTCGATTTCTACTTCATTTCAATTGTGTGTGTGTGTGTGTGTGTGTGTGTGGTGGATGAGGTGGCGACTTCTATGCTGGTGGAGGAGGCTTGGCGGTGGTGGTTGCAATGGTCGCAGTGGAGTTCGTGGTGGTTATTAATGTGGTGGTGGTGGGTACAGAGGAGGAAGAAGAGAGTAAACCGGAGAAAGAACTGAGCGGCAGGCACAGAGAGAACATGCAGTGAGATTAGGCAAGCAAAGACCATAATAGCAGCGATAGCAGAGCGGTGAGATCTATTTATTTTCTATTATCGTTTTTCTTCTTTGATGTCAAATTTCAAAGTTTCAATTCTTTTATGTTCTAATTGGTTAATGTCTCTTTGAAATCCGATTAGGTTGGAAATGCTGGTGGTGTCAGGTGAAAATCCATGTGTTTAAAAAATCATTTGTATATATTCAGATTCATTATATATATGGGTATTCGATGATAATGGCTGAGGTTGCTGGTAGCGCTGCTGCTGGAGGTGGTGCTCCTGTTGCAGTCGTGGTGGTTAAAGAAGGATAGGATGGCGAGGTGATAATCAACTCGGTTTTGCGGGAACATAAAAGAGGTGTTGAATTTGTTTAATTTTTTCTTTTTTTTAATCTTCTTAGTTGTTGATTTTGATTTTGCTTTTGTGAATTGTGCAATTGATTGATTTTTATGATTGAACATTTTATTTGGTTTATGCTAATGATTTTTAGTGTGCATATTGAGTTTCAACATGATCTACAAAGTCATGGCTTGATCATAAGCTCATAACTAAGTAGTTTTTGTCTTAGAGCATATTATCAATTATTTTTTTATTTGTTTGCAAACTTAAGTTATGAACCAAACTATGTCTAAGTTGTGGGTGTTTTATTCTTGGATTTTGATTGAATTGCTAGAACTTGAGAAGGGGGTTGAATCAAGTTAAAGTCAGAGTTAAACTTCTTTTTCTCTGTTTTTGCAGAAGCTAATTAAGTAGGAGATTTTTTTGGTTTTGTCTCTAAATTAGTAAGAAACAGAAAAGGGAAGAAGAGAATAAGGCCAGCATATATCCTAGTTCGATTTTCAAGTACCATAAAATCTACGTCCAGTCTCCACCACAACCATGGTGAAATTTTCACTATAATGAACCAGATTACAAATACCAATACCAATGAATTACAATCTTAATTCATCTAGTATCAAACTCTAAGCTTATCCCAAGCTAGCTACCACCAAGTGTTGTCCCAACTTGGCAAGGAAAACCCACATATTCAATCTACTACCAATTGCTATCCCAACTTGGTAAGGAGAACTAAACCTTAGTTCTACAAAACCAAATTACACATAAACTTATCTTTGGATTTTTCATGCATCTCTCTTGCCTCTTCTCTCATGGCTTTTTCAACTCACATTTATAAGCCTTTTTCTCAAATACAAAAAGATGACATTAGATAGTCATAGTTAAAAAATTCTGAAATAAAGCACAAATTCAAGCAAAATGATTTCAGCTTGAGTGTTTTGAGATGATGCTCTAATCTGTTTTCTTTGTCCTCCAACGTTGAAATGAGGCCAGCTTTACTTGCTCTTCCCATTCTTCTTCTTTGCCTCTTCCAATTCTTCGTACCATCTGCCCATTGAAGCTGTCTCCATTGGCATTCAATCCTTTCTTCATTCTGCTCCATTACCTCTGCTGTCCGAGGAGCTGCTCCACTACTTTTGTACTCTTGCATGTTTGTGTTTTGCTCTCCCGCTTTCTGAATTTTGCTTTACTGATGTCCTTGGAGTAGTGGTATTGTCCTTGTGTCTTTGTTGCTCTCCTATAGCTACAATTGTCTCATAATAGTGCCAAATGTCTTTTTACCTTTTTCCTCTTTTGCTCCAACCATGAGCATTCAGTTCCTTCTCTCTTGCCTCACAGGAATTGATT
The DNA here is from genome assembly GCF_059453495.1 of Arachis ipaensis. NCBI lineage: Eukaryota > Viridiplantae > Streptophyta > Magnoliopsida > Fabales > Fabaceae > Arachis > Arachis ipaensis. Next base: position 142,814,633 of record NC_142435.1, on the reverse strand, counting down.
TGTTGCTCATTAAAATGTAATGGGTTGAAATTTTGGAGCTGTGACATTTAAAGTTGCTGAAGCAACATTAACTTAGGCTGAGAAGTGAGTAAATGGGCCTGCATAAGTTAGCACATACATTAAATAACTTTAGACTTTTAATCCAATAAATGTTTGTCATCATTTATATAAACCCAAAATTAAACTTAACTCAACAAATTTGGTTATGGAATTCATTGCGGATATAGTAAGTGTTTAAGGTGTGTTGTTGATTTTGTGAGTTACAGAAATAATTACCATATTAAATTAATCATCATGTTATTAACTATGTTCTGATCAGTTTTCTTAATTCACTATTAGAGTCACTTGATAATAAAAACAAGAGATAAATGTTTAATTTTGTTTGTGAAATTGCAAGTGCTATTCAATTTTTGATACTATATTTTGTGTTTTAATTTAATCCTACTGTAATCTCACTAAAAAATTAGATTAAATCATGAAGTGTAGTTTCATAGATTAAATTAAAAATCTAAAACTCAATTCAATATAAATTATGCTTATAATTTTTTAAATTTTTAAGATGAAATTTAAGCCTTATTCTTAAAAATATTGAGAAAAAGAAATATATGCAGACCAGCACGTATGTGATGAGGTTCACAAATCATAGAAAATATGTAACAGTGCTAGGGTGTGAGAATAAAAAGTGCATGCTTAGCAATGACATCTTTTGTAGAGTAAGAAAAAAAATAGTATCACAGTGAAGCATGTGTTCGGTTTTTTGTGTTAGGAAGAAAAAAATAGGGAAGACAACCTGTACATTAGAATTTCTTATATATGTCAAGTCCACATGAATGTAATACATATCATAAACATTTTTTTTTTTGAAGTTTCTTTAGAAAGGACTTGAGAATCAAATTTATTTTATTATTTTATTTATAATTTTTTTCTCATTATAATGATCTATATTGTAATTTAGTAACTTAATAACTAGATTTAGTTTGTAAAAAAAGGCTATGTTGTTGTAACTTAGTAACTAAGCATATTGTTAAAGATATAATTATTCGACACTTTAACTGAATTATTTTTTGTTTTCCTTTTCCTTTAACTGTTTGGGACAAAGTTTTATAGCAATAATTTTAACGATAACCTTTTGATCTCCAAAATCATGCTGTGTACAATACATAATGTGTTAGTTGGTTATTAGTTATTAGGGTTAAGTACTGAAATCGTCTATAAAGTCTGGGGGTGAAAATCAAAATCGTCCCCGACCTTTTTTTGTTATTAAAATCATCCTCAACGTTACAAAACATTATAAAATCGTCTTTTTCCACTTCAATTTTATTTTTTTTACCATATTACCCTTCATTATTAATAAAAATAATTAAAAATAATATTAAAAAATTAAAACAAACCCCAACCCCCCACCCCCTCCCCTCCCACCCCTCAACCCTCCCCCCTCCGCCCTCCTCCCTCCCTCACTCCCTCCCGTAACCCCCTCAGCCCACTCCCTCTTCTTCCCGAAGATCGCGGCGTCCGTGAAGACCGGTGGCGGCGGCGAGGACCCTTCCCCTTCCCCCTCTTCTTCCCGAAACCCCCCTTCCCCTCTTCTCCCTTCGCGTTCCCTTCCCCTTCCCCGAGGAACTTTCCTCTTCTCCTTTCAAATAATTTACATCTTCCCTTTCTGTAAGCAAGATTCAAGACTCACAAGTCATAAACAATCACCTTTCAAACCACGAGAACTTTGAGAAATAGAGTCAACAAGAAAAAATAAGTCCACACCTTCTGATGCAGGCTTGACTCAATTTCCAGACTTGGTACAAGAAATTCCATCACCTAGAATACACCCAACCAGACCCAACCTCATAAAAGTACAGATATATCAAGAAGAGGAACGCACACAGACAGGGCCAGAACCAAAATCATCAATAAACAATCCCAGAACCAAAATCATCAATAAACAATCCGAATCCAAAAATTCAAGCCAATTCAGAGTCAGAATTTCAACTAATCAACAACAATTCCACAAATCTAGAATTCAGATTCAGATTATGAAGATGCAGAATTAGAGAGAGCAGCAACAAAAATTCTAGAATTAGCGATGAATCTAGAACACACAGAAGAAAAAGTGGAGAACACGAATCTGTGCTTGAAGTCCATGCCAGAAGCGTAACAAATTACCACATTTTACACTCTCATAACAAATTTCACGCACTCTGTTCTGCTGTTGGAGGAGCCAGTATGCTTTATTACCAGCCCCTGCCTTCCCCAAGTAGAACCACACTTGATTCAACACCTGCTCTTGAGAAACCTGAACACAATGGAAAAAGATTATTAGATTCGAGTTTTTCAGAAATGCCTTCTTCCCAAAGACGGTTTTGTTACCTGAGGAGCGTGGTTATAGAACGAGCGGCATACGGTGGTGTGGAGGTCCTTTGGTGCTGCTGCGGTGGCACGTGCAGAGTTAAGAAACCCTCTGTTGCTCTGAGACACGTGGTCGTTCAGCTTCATCCTAGCCACTTGTCCTGCGGCTTGGTATATAACCTCCCAAGGGTCGTTTCGGTCGGCGAACGGCGTCGTTGAAGGGGAAGGAACACGGGAAGATCCGTTCGGTGTTCCTTCGCTAGAAACTAAGCTACGGCCGGACCAGCTTCCGATTCCGCTAAGGGTAGACTGAGGTGAGCCGCCCATACCGCGAGTTTTGCATGCCTGTGAGGATAAGGGGTGGGGGTAAGGGGTGGGGGTGGGGTGGGGTGGTTTTTTTTTTAATATTTTTTATTTTTATTGAAAGGGCAAAATTGTCCAGAAAATTTTATTTATGGATAAAAGGACGATTTTATAACGTTTTGTAACGTTGAGGATGATTTTAATAACAAAAAAAGATCGGGGACGATTTTGATTTTCACCGAAGACCTTAGGGACGATTTCAGTACTTAACCCTAGTTATTACTACAAACTATCACACCTTTTAGGAAATTGCTAAAGGGGACATGACAGTATGTGTATTGTATTCCATATACTAAGTCAGAAATTTGATATTAAAATTTCGACAAAAACTATGAGTGCTTTGTTTTATTGAATGAAATCATAAAGATTACTTATTTATTAAAAATTCCAGCAAGCATGTGTGAAATTTAAGTGTAGCTTTTGGTTTTCGATTTCACTGGTGGGTTTTTTGGTCTCTTCTTTTTTTTTTTTTTATCATATTCAATCTTTTGACCGAAAATAGATACATATGTTATTATGTTAGAAAATGTAATTATTTGACTCATTTGATTTAGTTTACTAAATATTCTGATATTTACTTTTGACAAGTGAATAGAATGAATTTGGTAAGGAAATTAAAAAGAGACTTGAGGATTGCTAATGTCAACAGCATAATAATATAAGCTAAATCATGTTTTGAACAAAGATTGACAATATCAACTACTTAGAAAGAAGACAATATGTTAGTGATGGTAGCTTTTGTCGTCACAACGACACATAGGTATGAGATTTTATTTAATTACTATGGTTTGTGACATAAAAATACTATTTAGTTATATATTTATTTATTTATTTGTTTATGTAGTTACCCTTTTTAATTTTCTTTTCTTTCCAATAATATATACTAAAATTGGAATGCATCTTATGGTGTTTGTTAATTTGCTTAGCTAAAAATGCTTTTCATTCATTCCTTGTAAAGAAGGGTATTGCAGCTAGTTTGATGCTCAATATATCTTTCTTTGACCTTGCTCATGATGCTCTCAACTCACTTGGCTTCTTCAAAGAGAATTTCTAGGTGGCTACCTTCTCTTTCTCTACATTTAACTACTTAAGTTTTCATATCATCTCTCATTTTAGTTTTGATTAAACTGTTTTTATCTTCTCATTCCTATAGTTATTTGCCACCTGAATATTCTTTAGTAGTGTTGTCAATTTTATCTTTAAACAAACACTTATTCTCACTTCCAGCGATAAGAGTAAAAAGGTTTATTTCAAATGATTGTATTTCTCCCACTCTTTTAATTATGTTCACTCTAATTTTTTTGCTCTTCATTTTTAATCAATTTGATTTCCAATATTGTTGTATTTGTGAATTTATATTTAGTTCTAACATGTCTTTTTCATTTTTCGGTTTTGATTTTATGCCATTCTCTTTTGCTTACTCATAGTAAGTACAATGGTATTATAATTTATAAATCGCTATTTGAAAATGACAAATCTACAATAAAATGTTATGGACTCTCTAAAAAACTATGAAGTTTGAGTTTCTTGATCCAAATCAAACACAATTTATCCAAAGTATTATCATTTTTGAATAAGCATTGTAGTATTTTAAAAATGTAATTCTAAAATTGGTTGCAGTAGGTTGAATAACACGAAGAAAAAAAGCATGAAGAGGCATCTCCACTTTTTTATAAAATTGTGTTCAATAAGGCATGTAAAATGTATAAAGCTTAATTTTAGTTCTACAACCTATCATAATGAATGAATATGAACTATAAATTATTATATTCAAGTGGTGCCTCTGAACAATTTTGTTGAAGTTTGTTCCATTGGCAGTTACTTTTGCTTTCCTCATTTTCGCATTGCTATTAATGGAAATATGAGAAGAACATTGAAGGGTAAGAACTAAGAAGTGAACTAAGTATCATTATTTTGAAGGAATTATATGTTCTGATGAAAAGGCTTTTCTTTTTTTAAGTAAGTCTTTGTTTGGGCACCATTATTTTGATAAAAAAATATTTTTTTAATAAAAAAAGATCTTTTTTTTTATTTTTTAACGTGTTTGGTAAATTTCTAGTAGTAAAGTAAAAGTACTAAACCAAGTTGGGTTGGTCTAGTGGTTAGCTCACTAGTCCGCTTAAGTAAGTGTCGGGGGTTCGAATCCCGCCTTGTGCATGCAGCAACCCATTGGCCAGCGGCAAACCCTTAAATGGAGCTCAGTACCGCGACGGATTAGTCCTTGACCTGTCGGGTTGGGGGATATCGTGGGAAACCAAAAAAAAAAAAAAAAGTAAAAGTACTAAAAAAAAATCTTTTTTGAGAAGTTGTAATTTATATATTTTTTTAAAAGATCTTTTTCTCTTAAAAAAAGATGTTTTTCATGTAATAAATAAACAAAAAAGTACTTTTATATTGTTATACCTAAACATAATTGATAGATAAAAAAATCTTTTTACATTAAATATCCAAACATAAAATTACTTTTATTTTTCCATAAAATCTTTTAAAAAAAAATAACTAAAAAAAAAATTTCTTAAAAATTTATCCAAACAAGTCCTAAATAATTTTTGTTCCAAGCTTTCTCCTTTTATATAAAAAGCTCAATTCCTAAGTATTGGTTGGTGGTTCTCTATTTAACCATTTAGACATTTTGGTGATGTTGGTGCAACTATAAATTATTATTATTATTATTATTATGGTATTTTTGTATCAACTATTTTTACACAAATAAAATAATAAATTGGCCACTCATTAATTATATAAAATGTAACGATTGTTTTATAAATGTATTAAGGAATGAACACGTGTTTTGCCCAGCCATGTAAAAAAGAATTGATTGAGAAGCAAAATGCATTTAAAATGAAAGAAGACCATCAATATGAAAGTAGGTCTATAATAACCTGATTGGAGATTGTGTTGCTGATTGCTTTGATATTTTGTAGTTTTTTTATTTTTAATTAGGTTTATATGAAAGGTGGTCACAAAAGGGGATCATTGAATACTTGATCTGTATTAATTAAAATCTAAATTATGCTTAAAGGGTTAATATTTGAATATATACGGTAGAATCAAAGCTTATGGCCAAAGAGAGAGGCATTTGAATTATCCTATGCAATTGTCTATCAATCTAACTAAGTGAAACTAATTTTTCTTGCACATACAAAATCAGTATTATAGATGTTATATTCAGGGAGATTTTTAAAAATATTTTGAGATGATTTTTTGTGATTTTGTTTTCTTTCGTGATATCGATGCAGTATGTAATTATTATGGGATGTGATGTAGATTATTTCGTTTAACGTTAGGTCATTTATATTCGGATATGATCCGAAATTATTATATGTGGTTTTTTGATTCATGCACGGGTCATTTCTTAGTAAATATTTAAATATTGGATTCGGAATTTTTTTTTTATGAATGATTTTTTTCATGTGAATTGACAAATTCATTTTGCTATTACTGAAAACAAAAAAATAATTAAGATAATCATTAATTTTTTTCTAATGGGTAATATTTTTTTCATTAGATTAAATTTTTGGTAAAGATATACGTATAGTTGTTTACATGTAAAATTGTTAATTAAAAATTATAAGATAATTTGACATATTTAATTTTTTAATTATTATTTAACTATTTTTAACTATTAAGTGTTAAATTTATATAAAAATAACTGTTTATCTAAATTTTTAAACATTCTATTGCACGATGATTGTATCTTAATTTTATTTTAGATTAGTAATTTTTATAATGAAGAATGCTAGGGATCAGCAACTTTTGTGATTTGTAGCCATCAAATAGCCATTAATGATGGTTTTAATGGTGTGAGATTGGTATGAGATTTTATCCAATGACTCACTTTTCTTTGCTGGTTATATGTTAGCCAGAATTTAACAAAATTGCTGCCCCTTATGCTTTTCCTTCTTAAATTTTTTATTTTGCCTAATGACTAAATTTAAAATTTATTATTTTCATTTTCTACCCTTTTAATACACCTTATTTAAAGATTTTCATTATTACAAAGTAGATAATAATTAAAATAATTAACTATATTTTTTGTCTTTAACCTTTTTGAATTTGATAAACAATACGCCTAGTCGTTAACAGTTAACAGCATTGAATCGTTAACGGAGTTGAGTGATATGCACTGAGAGATAAGGAAGTAGCAACTAGTCAATACAAAGGGCGCGAAAGTTGGGGAATTACTAATTTACCCCTCTAATTTACCCCTATAATTAAATGTTACTTCTCCGGTTCTCTCAAACACACACACACAAAAAACACACACAAACATTCTCAAACGTTACTTTTCTGTTTTCTCCCATCAAACCCAAAGAAGAGACGCTACCCCTGCAACCTAATCGTTGAAGCACGAACGGCGGCTCCAGGCACACTAGCGGCTTCAGTTGGAGCGGCGACAACATGTGTTCCCCGAAGGAGGCAACACGATCGGGGGTAAGCTTCTCTCCTGGTTCTCGTTTGCAGCGTTTCATTTTTTTTTTAGATTTTCGATTCTTGTTTTTTGGTTGGGTTTGGGGTTGTTGATGACCAGGTTTAGGATTTTCCATGTGTGTTTGACTCCTATTTGTTGAAAAGGTTGTGAAGAGCTGTAATTTTTAGGGTTTAGCAACCATCATTGATGCTCTATTTTTTCAAATCCTGTGTATTTCGAAATGTTGTTTTTGTTTCTTTGAATAATGATTATTCTTTCCTTTCAAATGCTGTTTTTCCCCCCTGTTTTTGCTATATTTGCTTAGGTTTCTAGTTAATGTTCTAAACATGGAATTTGAAATGCATATCAGATATGGACTATTTTAACATTAAGGTCCATCATAGAGGAACCTTCAATAATAAAGAGGGAGTCTGGCAGTATTTAAAGGATGAAAACACAATGGTGGATTGGACAAATTGTGATCAATTGGGGACAATGGAGGTTTATGACATGTTAGAGAAGTTAGGATATTTTGAAGACAACATTGCTGTGTTGTGGTACAAAGATTGTGGGTTGAGTATAGACGAAGGGTTGAGACAGTTCAAGACTGATGTAGATGCAATGGCCATGGCGAATGTTGGAGTTGAAAAGGGTGTTGCCGACTTGTTTGTGATGCATAAGACATCAGAGCCTGATGATTTTCCCTATGAGATTAGTTATTTAGATGTTGGTGGTGGTAAAACTAATGAAGTAATGATGTTGATGTGGAAGTGGAGGCCCAAAATGTGGACGTGGAGGCCTAAGTTCCTAATATAGTTGAGGTCCAAGTTGTTAAGGATGTTGGTTTGGATAAAATTCAAATACATGGAGAAGAAGAAGCCCATGCCAACAATGTTGATTCTTCAAGTGAGGAAGATGAAGAATATGAGACACAGGATGATGAAGATCTTTACTTCTATGACAATGAAGATGACTTCTATAGGGATGATGCTCTCTTTGATGTTGACATCACTTTGGAATAACTGTATCAAGAAATTAAGAAAAAGAAAAGAAAAGAAAAGAAACATTGAGTCAAAGAAGAAGAAAAAGGCTGGCGGGGTGCAAAGCAGTGGGCTTAGTGAGGATGAGGGGCTGGATAGTAATGAATTAGAAGATTTGCCTCCTGAAGGGGACAAAGAATACAAAACATTTCCGGTGTATAATGAGTTGAAGGACATGAGTGCTTATGGGTGGGAGGTTAGAACATTATTTGCTACAAGAGAGGAATTCAAGGATGCGGTGACTACATATGTCGTGCATAGTGGCAGAAATGGTAAGTTTCCAGTTGTCGACAAGGGCTGAATGAGAGCTAAATGTAAGGATGAAATCTAAGTGGTTGGACAAGGTGTTTAAGATGAAGGTTGAAGCGAATCCAAGACTGAATTTGAAGGATTAAAGAAAGGGCACAAAACAAGTGGAACATGTCAAGGTGCAATTGTCAAACCCAAAATCTTTAAGGGTAAAGAAGTTGGTGGACATCAATGACAGCTTTGAGGTACAATGGCGGAGGCTATATTACCATTGGCATGAGCTCTTGATGTCAAATTCTGGATCCTCAGTAAATCTTCAATTTCAACTACCTCCAGAGGCACTAACTATTAACTAAAAGTCCTACCGTCCCAAGAGGGTTAAGCACGAATGCTCTTGTAGAAAATTTCAGTTAACTGGTTTTCCTTGTCCTCATGCAGTTAGTGCCATAAATCGTGCCAGGAATGATGTTAGAAATTACGTTGATAACTGTTATAAAAGAGATGCATATGTTGCATTTTACCAACATGTAATTAGTTCTTGCAATGGAGAGCAATTGTCGGAAAGAACTGATCGAGCATCCAGATTTGATGCCCTCAACATATAGAAAGCCTATAGGCCGGCCTACCAAAAAGAAAACCCGGGGACAAGATGAAGAGCCAAGTGGTTCAACTATGTCTAGAGCTGGGGAAGCAACAAAAATGCTCCGAATGTGGTGTAATTGGACATAATAAGATGGGATGTCCACAAAGACTTCCAAGTGTGAGTTTGAATTTCTATTACTAGCCTATATCATGTGAGTTTAAATATGTAAATGTTTATTTTAGTATTAATAACCAAAAATTATTGTTATCATAAGAAACTACCAATGGTGACAAAGAAGGCCAAACCTTCAAAATTAACAAAAGGAACAAAAGAGACAAAGCAACAATCAGGCAAAGCAAATAAGATGAAGCACACAAAAGCAATAACTTTTGAAGCTTTCAAAGCAATGGAGAAAGAGGGTTTAGTTAGGACTGAGAATTTATAATGGGGTGTTCATAAAAAAAACCAAAATGTGGTTAATCGGTTAAAAAACCATAACCACATTTTGGTTAACCAGTTTAATAACAATTTTAAAAACCATATTCATATTTTTTAAAATTGGTTAACCAAAACAAAAAAAAAAACGGATTTTAACCGGTTAATCAGAACCAAAACCTAATTTCAAAATGACAACAGTTCTTCTCCTCTTCGACAAAACCTCTTTGACAAAACCAAATTCACTCTTTGTCGCCGTCAACAGTTCTTCTCCTCTGCCTCTCGCCGGTGGTTTGTCGGACCTCTACCTCTTCGAGTCATCACTTTGATTCGAGACTGTGTCTCTTTGCCTTGTCCTCCCATTTGCGAATCTGTCTTCACTTTGATTCGCCGGAGTATCTCTCTTTTTTGGTTCTCTTCTTTCGTTGGTGGCTCGCCGGAGCTCATCAATTGAGGTAAGCCTCTTCCTTGCCCTTGGTTCTGAGTTCTGAGTTTTATCCTGAATTTGTTATCTAGGTTTTTTCTATTTTGTTGATTTGTTCTGTTTTGTTCCTTCATTGGTATACTTCTAACTTCTTCATCTCAATGGATTGAAAATGTGCAGATTTTAAAATCTGCCAGTATTGAACTCTTCATTTCAATGGATCCTGCTGTAAGTTTATTCTTCACTGTGGTTCACTTTTTAATTGGTTAGGACTTAATTAATTTGTATGAATTGAATGGAGAATTGTTGTTCTAATTATCTGTCTCATTAAATGGAGAATTGTTATTTTGGCTGCTGCATTATGCTGTGTTTCTGCAACATTAAACTATAGTAATTTGGCCACTGATTTCAATTAAAGGGGGTTGTAGGATCACTTTGAACAATCATAAATTTGATACCATGATTCCACCAATAATCAAATCACCCTTTCTAATAGTAAAAGAGGGTTATGCCTAATCCTAATCTTTTGTTCTGTAAATTATGCAATATTTAATTTAATTTAATCTAATTTTATGTTTTTGTGATCATAACCCATTGGTTTATCCAAAATTATGAATAAATGAAATTTTAAACTGAATTATACAATGTGTTAATCTATTGAAACCATTTATTACGTGCTTGACATGCAATTTGTGTTGTTTAAATATTTGTCTTATGAATATATATGTTAGATGTTAGATATTAGAAGGAGTGGCAGAAGGGTGAACTTTTTGGCTACAAACTTGTGTGTGATTGTGTTTATTTAATTTTTTTTACTTGGTCTTTTGTTGCTTTGTATTGTGAAGATTAGATTATAATGAGTATGAAGGGTAGAGAAATTGGAGATAATATTTTTGAATCTAGATATGGGTTTGGAGATTTTGGATTTGGTAGAAGTATGATGATGATGCCAAGTGTGTTTGGAAGCAGAGATCCATTTGATGATCCTTTTTTCAGTGACCCTTTTAATAGCTCAACTAACTGCTTTAAATTACTTTTCTGTGTTCTCCAATTACTTTTCTGCATTAGTTTATACAGTTGCACTTAATGTATAATTTTAGTAATTGGATATGCCATTTGCTTCGGCCCCTAGCTCACTGGGTGAACGTTTAAGTTCTGGAACCTAATTAGGGACTCCATATATAAGCCTAGCAATTAGAATTATATATATATTTTTTTGGTAGGTCCAAATATTTAGATAGTAATTTGATTACGAAGCAATAATTTCACCTATATAGTTGTCTCAGAGCACTACTTGCTGATAAACTTCACATCATATTCTTAAAAAGTGGGATGATTATTATTATTCGACCACTTCCTAGCTCTTGTTCCCTAAAATAGTAACATCATGTTATCTAATTATTATATATTACATAATATATATTTCTTAATTTCTTAAATGGTTATAATTGATGACGCTTCCTAGCTCTTGTTCCCTAAAATCTTACTTGCTAATTAGTAATTAAGCATGGTAATAATTGATGACACTCAACTTTTGGTGCTTGACTTTCAAACCCTAACAAGTTCTCAATGGTTATCTGATTCAACATTTCATATGGCAAGTGGTTGATTCTTAAATAAATCGGATTGTATGCAACATGGCAGATAACTAGTGTTAATCTTATTACTTTTAACTGAACTTGAATCGGTTTCAAGTATATGTATATATTGTTTGAATTTTGCTTTGTGTTTGATAACTAGTCCATTCTGTAAGAAGCTAATGTTACATGAATTAATTTTTTTTTGGTGTTAGTATACTATATGGATATTTACATTTTAATTTGTATATATTTACAGATTTAATATTAGATTTTATGGCTTTTTATTCAGAATGAGGTAGCCGATCGTGATGTTCCCAGAGTCTGCAGAGCATTCGACTTCTACATTACCTCCTCTCCCAACCACATCATCTGAATGCAAAAATCGATCAACAGTTTGAGACCATTTCAACAGAACCCCTAATGATGAAAATAAGGCTCAATGTCAACACTATTTGAAAGTGATTAAGTGCGGAAATGGAACAAAAGCAATGAGATCACATTTAAATATTTGCATGAGCAATCCCGGTTCAGATAGAGGCAAATGACGGAAAACAGGCACATCGCCTAGCCCAGAAGCCAAGTGGGTAGGTTTGATGCAGAATATGCTTGGGAAATATTGATATCAATGTTTGTTCGCGAGGAGTTTCCTTTTCGATCTGTAGAAAGTCAATGTTTTAAAGAATATTCGGCAGCTTTGCAACCAGGATTTAACGCTCTTTCACGTATTACATTGGCACGTGACATCTTGATGCTTTATGGAACAAAGAAGGTTCAACTTCAAAAATACCTTTCCAAATAGGGAGGAAGAGTTTGTCTTACAAATGATAATTTGAGTTCGTGTCAGAATATGGCGTATATGTATTTGACTACTCATTTCATCGATGTGGACTGGAAGTTGCAAAAGAAAATACTAAACTTTTGCTAAGTCACCGGCCACATGGGAGAGATTATGGTTCAAAATATTGAAGCTTGCTTGAATAGCTGGAAGTCGAACAAGATCTTCAGTATGGTAGTTGATAATGCATCGTCGTATTTACAAAGAAGGCTGATTTCTTGGAAGAGTTCAGTTTTGAATGAAGAGTATCTCCATATGCGGTGTTGTATTTTAAACCTGATTGTGAAGGATGGATTGAAGGAGATTGATGATTTCGTCGCCAAAATTCGAGATGCTGTGAAGTATGTTAGATCTTCAAATTCAAGATTAACTAGGTTCAAGACATGTATTGAACAAGAGAATATTCCACATAAGAGTCTTGTTTGCCTAGATGTTGAAACGCGATGGAACTCTACATATTTAATGTTAGTAGCAGCCTTAAAACATCAGAAGGCATTTGAACTATTATAGATACAAGACAAAAAATTTGTTGAAGAATTAAACAAGGGAAGAAGGGTACCTTCAAGATCATCATAAGACCTATGCTCAAATCATCATCATCACGATATTGTTGAACCCTCCTTCCAAGAGCAAACACTTCTTTCATATATAAGTTACTAGTGACATGAGAGGATCCAGAGATGCGAAGTGTAGCATCGTAAAACATCTCTAAAAACGGTAAGACAGACTTAGTATAATCCCAATTTTGAATTGAAGGTACCCCTCTTCCCTTGTTTAATTCTTCAACAAATTTTTTGTCTTACATCTCTAATAGTTCAAATGACTTCTGATGCTTTAAGGCTGTTACTAACATTAAGTATGTAGAGTTCCATCGCATTTCAATATTTAGGCAAACAAGACTCTTATGTGGAATATTCTCTTGTGCAATACATGCCTTGGACTTAGTTAATCTTGAATTTGAAGATCTAACATACTTCACAGCATCTCGAATCTTGGTGATCGAATCATCAATCTCCTGCAATCCATCATTCACAATCAGGTTTAAAATATGCGCACAACACCGCATATGGAGATACTCTCCATTCAAAATTGAACTCTTCCAAGAAATCAGCCTTCTTTGTAAATACATAACTCCTACATCGTTAGACGATGCATTATCAACCGTCAAACTCAAGATCTTGTTCAACTTTCAGCTATTCAAGCAAGCTTCAACATTTTGAGCCATAATCTCTCCCGTGTGGCCGGTGACTTGGCAAAATTTAGTATTCTCTTTTGCAACTTCCAGTTCACATCGATGAAATGAGCAGTCAAACATATATACGCCATATTCTGACATGAACTCCAGTTATCAGTTGTAAGACGAACTCTTCCTCCGTATTTGGAAAAGTATTTTTGAAGTTGAACGTTGATGGTTTCAGTGGCTAAGATTCAACCTCCCCTTCTCTTAGCCACTGAAACAATCTTAGCCACTGAAACCATCAATTGTTATTAGAGCTTGGTCTCAAAGAGATCAAGCTTTGCAGCTTGGAGCAAAGATCCTTATGGTGTCCTATAATCTGACTGAAGGTCAATCAAGCAATAGACCCCCTCTTTTCAATGGGAAAAATTATACCTATTGGAAGGAGAGGATGAAGATATTTGTGCAAGCAGTGAATTACAGATTGTGGAAAATCATCCTGGAAGGACCTCAATATCCAATTGTTACAAGTGCCGAATGAGTTGTTTCTCTCAAACCAGAAGCAAGATGGACCGAGGAAGATAGGAAGAAGGTGGAGTTAAATGCCAAGGCAGTAAACCTGCTTAATTGTGCTATCAGCTTCGAGGAATACCGACGGGTATCAAGATGCACAACGGCAAAGGAAATCTGGGACAAATTGCAAATCACCCATGAAGGAACCACCATTGTAAAGAAGACTCGAACAGACATGTTGAATAGAGAGTATGAAATGTTTGCAATGAAGGAAGGAGAGTCCATTGATGAACTGTTTGAACGGTTCAATGTTATCATTGTTGGCTTAGATGCTCTGGGAATTACACATTCTGATTCTGTGCTAGTGAGAAGAGTGTTGAGATGTCTCACAAAAGAGTGGAAAACTAAAGCTTTAATTATTTCTGAGAGCAGTAGCTTAGACTTCATAACACTTGATGATTTGAGAGGAAATCTTCTTGCTTTTGAAAATACCTATTTGAAAAAAGATACAAAAAAGAAAGGAATTGCATTTTCTTCTATGACTAACCCTCTGGATGATGAATCCAGTGATAACTCTTCTGAAAATGAGTTTGTGTTATTTGCAAAAAAATTCAGGAAAATGGCTAAGCTCAAAGGCAAAGGCAGCAGCACAAGGAGAATGAAGAAAGATCTTAGTAAAATAACTTGCTACAATTGTAAGGAATTGGGGCATTTCAAATCTGATTGTCCCAAGTTGAAGAAGGAGGAAAAGCCGAAAAGAGGAAAGAAGAAAGGACTGATGGCCACATGGGAAGACTTGGAGAATGACTCTGATGGTGATGATGAAGAAACCGAGACCAAGTCACAAACATGTCTTATGGCAGACCACATAGATCAGGTAGTCTTTCATAACCCTAACACTGAAGATCTTCATCTTATGATAGACCACCTTTCTGAAAAAATAAGATGTTTTCTGCTGGAAAATCAAGAACTTGAACAGCAAATTACCATTCTTAAGGCCGAAAACAGTTTTCTAAAAGAAAAAGTGAGAGAGGCCGAAACTGCTTGTGATCTTGTTGAAGAAAATAAGCAGTTAAGAGCCCAAGTTAGGAGCTGTGAAAGTAACCATTGTGTTCTTGCATATGTGGATTGTTTTAAGCAAAATGAAGAGTTGCTTAAAGAGGTTAAAAGACTTAAGGAAGACTTAGCCAAGTTCACCCAAAGTTCCGAAAGTCTGAATCACATCTTGGCTAGTCAAAAACCTCTTTATGATAAGGCTGGGTTGGGGTTCTATAAATCTGAAAAATCACATTTTGAAAATATTGCTTCATCTTCAAATGATACAAGATTTCAAGATCCCACCTACTTTAACAAAACAACAACTTCAAAGTTTTGTAGACTATGCAATCGGAATGGACATTTTCCCATTCAATGCTTTTTCGGTGAAAGAATGGTTGGTGACAAGGTTTATAAAATTGTTTTTGATTACAATGGCTTAGGACATAGAAGATGGTTTAACGTTAAAGGATCCAAAAAGATTTGGATACCTAAGGTTACTTGAGCTTGTTTTGTAGGTGTGCCTAGCATCCAAAAGGAAGGAAAATATGTGGTATATGGACAGCGGATGCTCTAGGCATATGACCGAAAAGGCAACCTTCTTCATAAAGCTTGATGACTATGATGGCGGACTTGTCACTTTCGGTGATGATGCAAAAGGAAAAATTGTGGCTGTTGGGAAAGTTGGTAAAAACTTTTCTTTTTGTATAAATGATGTTCTCCTTGTACATGGTTTGAAATATAATTTGCTTAGTGTTAGTCAACTTTGTGATTTGGGTTTTGAAGTTATCTTTAAGAAATTTGTTTGTTTAGTTGTGTGTGAGAAAACTGGGGATGTTCTTCTTGAAGCTAAAAGATGTAATAATGTGTATGGATTAACTCTTGAGGATTTAAAGGAACAAAATGTAACATGCTTTACATCTTTTGAATCTGAAAAATGGCTTTGGCATAGAAAGTTAGGACATGCTAGCATGTATCAAATTTCTAAGCTAGTCAAAAGAAATTTGGTTAGAGGAATCCCAAACATCAAGTTTGATAAGGATCTTACTTGTGACGCTTGTCAATTAGGCAAACAAGTAAAATCCTCTTTTAAATCAAAAGATGGAATCTCAACCAAAAGGCCATTAGAAATGTTTCATATTGATCTTTTTGGTCCTACTAGAACTCAAAGTTTAGGAGGTAAAAATTATGGTCTTGTGGTGGTAGATGATTATTCTAGATTTGGTTGGGTACTTTTCCTTGCTCATAAGAACGATGCCTTTCATGCTTTTTCCACCCTTTGTAAGAAAATTCAAAATGAAAAGGATTTGACAATTGCCCATTTGAGAAGTGATCATGGAAGAGAATTTGAAAATCAAGATTTTGAAAAATTCTGTGATGACTTAGGAATTTCTCATAATTTTTCATGTCCTAGAACCCCCCCAACAAAATGGGGTGGTTGAAAGAAGGAATAGAAGCCTTCAAGAAATGACTAGGGCTATGTTATGTGAGAGTGAAATTCCTAAATTCTTATGGGCTGAGGCTGTGAACACAGCATGCTATATTTTGAATAGAACAATCATTAGAAAATGGTTAAAGAAAACATCATATGAGCTATGGAAAGGAACCCCTCCAAATCTTAAGTACTTTCATATTTTTGGATGCAAATGTTTTGTGCTTAATAATAAAGAAAATCTTGGAAAGTTTGATCCAAAATCTTATGAAGGAATGTTTGTTGGATATTCCACCACAAGCAAGGCCTATAGAGTTTATCTCAAGGAGCATAGGACAATAGAAGAATCCATACATGTTACTTTTTGTGATTCTAACTTAATTCCCAGTACTGTGATAGATAATGATTCAGATGATGAAGGAGCTGGAACAAGCAAAGAAAATCCCAAATCTGTCCAGAATGAAGAATCTGCCAGTCCAGTTTTGTCTCGTCAGATTGGAGGAGACACTTCCATTTTATCTCCTGAGCAGACACGAGCAACTGAAACA
Source organism: Arachis ipaensis (assembly GCF_059453495.1). Lineage (NCBI taxonomy): Eukaryota > Viridiplantae > Streptophyta > Magnoliopsida > Fabales > Fabaceae > Arachis > Arachis ipaensis. The sequence continues at coordinate 142,797,668 of NC_142435.1, read as the reverse complement.
GTGAGACCACCAGAAGTTCATCAAAGCTCTACACCTGTCCGAAAGCCTAGAGAGTGGAAGTCAATGGGGAGTTATCCTCATGACTTCATCATTGGTGATCCCTCTCATGGTGTAACAACAAGATCCTCCACCAAAAGGCAAACCGAATCTAGCAACTTTGCTTTCTTGTCACAAATGGAGCCCAACAATGTCAAACAAGCTCTTGAAGATCCATCATGGGTCAAGGCCATGCAAGAGGAGCTAGCTCAATTTGACAAGAATGAGGTTTGGACATTAGTACCTTATTTGGATAGTATGAAGGTAACGGGTACTAAGTGGGTATTTAAAAATAAACTTGGTGATGATGGACAAGTTGTTCGTAACAAGGCTAGATTAGTGGCCCAAGGTTACGATCAAGAAGAGGGTATAGATTTTGATGAGTCTTTTGTTCCGGTAGCTAGAATGGAAGCAATTCGTTTGCTTCTTGCCTATGTCGCCCATAAATGTTTCAAAATGTTTCAAATGGATGTTAAATGTGCTTTCCTTAATGGATTTATTGATAGAGAAGTGTATGTGGCACAACCCCCCGGTTTTGAACATAAAGAGTTTCTAAATCATGTCTTCAAATTAACTAAGGCTCTTTACGGTCTTAGACAAGCTCCAAGAGCTTGGTATGAAAGGCTTAGTGCCTTCTTGTTGGAAAATAAATTTCAAAGGGGTACCACCGACACTACTCTATTTATTAAAGCATCTAATGATGACATACTTTTTGTTCAAGTTTATGTTGATGACATTATATTTGGTTCGGCCAACATTTCCTTGTGTGAAGAGTTTGGAAAACTCATGACTAGTGAGTTTGAAATGAGTTTAATGGGAGAGCTTACTTTCTTTCTTGGCCTCCAAATTAAACAAACTACTAGTGGTACTTTTATCTACCAAGGAAAATATGCAAAAGAACTTATTAAAAGGTTTGGCCTAGAAAATTTCAAAGCAATGGGTACACCAATGCATCCCAACACAAAACTTGAAAAGGATGATGATGGTCAAGATGTGGATGAAACAAGGTATAGGGGAATGATAGGTTCACTCATGTACCTTACCTCCTCTAGACCGGATATTGTTCAAAGCGTGGGTGCATGCTCAAGATTTCAATCTCACCCAAAAGAATCCCATCTTACGGCTGTTAAACGCATCATTAGATACATTAAGGGAACTTATGATTATGGCTTATGGTATCCTAAATCTGATGAATTTTGTGCAGTAGGGTTTTGTGATGCAGATTATGCGGGAGATGGAGTGGATAGAAGAAGCACGTCCGGAATGTGTTGCTTCCTTGGAAGCTCACTCAATATGTGGTCAAGCAAGAAACAAGCCACAGTGGCTTTATCCACCGCTGAAGCAGAATACATTTTCGCATCTGCATGTTGCACTCAATTAATTTGGTTAAAAACACAATTAGAAGATTACAAATTAAAAATCAATAGTATACCCTTATTTTGTGATAATATGAGTGCTATAAACATTTCAAAAAAATTCTGTTTTGCACTCAAGAACAAAGCACATTGAAATTAAATATCATTTCATTAGAGAACATGTGCAAAAGGGAACTATTGATATTCAATTTGTAAAATCTGAAGACCAAATTGCTGATATTTTTACAAAACCCCTCTGTGAAGACAGATTCTGTACCTTGAAAAAAAGTTTGGGAATGTTTGATTTAAGCTTCATTGAAAATTTGTGAATATTTGACTCTGCTCAGTTTTTGCTCGTAGGTTTGGACGAGAAACAATAAATGGCATAATGGAAGAGCTGTGGTCAAGGGGGAGGCAACGCAAAATTCAAATTTTATGGGCCCCACAAAAATTCCTTGACCCCACCATGACAGTCTTGTTAGTTTCATTTCTTTTGAAAAATTAAATCAACAAAATCCCTTGGTTGTCTCATCAAATCTTGTTGGAAGAAGCATGTTGTCAAATCAAATCTTTTCCTCCAACTAATCCCTTGATTTAGGAAAACTTCTTTTCAGTTTTTTGAAACCCCCTTGGATAATAACCGCTCTCTTAATGGGTAATAACTTCTCTCATTCTCTTTCCAATTAAGCATTTAATGCTTCTCTAACCTCCCATCACTCACCTCACTATTCGGCCACCTTTTCCTCTCCAACTTCCATCTCCATTGATCTTCTTCATTATGAAAAAGAAAACAGCCCCAAAGAAGAGTGAGAGAATTCGCCAATCTCAAAAACCTTCTACACCCCAATCACATACCCACATTCACATCCGTTCCACCTACTCCTCTTCTCTTTCACCCCCCTCCAAGCGAACCGAGACTTTGAGGCGCAAAGTTATCACTCAAAAATCTTCTGGAAGAAGGAAGAGTGAGAAGGCGAAGGATCCCAGCATTGAAGAAGAAGTAGAGGAGTCTCATACCTCACCTTCTCCATCATCACCGAAAAGAACCACCCCACATGCATCCGAAAAGAGTTCCAAGCAGACGAAGGGTTTCGAGTTCCATGAGACCAGAGAATCCATGAACCTTGGGTCAATGGAGTTCAAGAACAAGTTCCACAAACCACATTCACATTTCGATCCTTCCAGGTTCTCTACGTGTGCTGCTTTTAAATTCCACAATGAAGTCCTGGAGAAACGACATTTGTATCTCTCTTACCTAGTGAATTTAAAATCTCTGGCCTCCAAAGGAATTGATTTACAACCCATGTTTGAAGGTCTAAAATGGTCACTTCTGCTTCATATTCATAAAATGGTGTACCCAGGGCTGGTCAGACAGTTCTATGCAAATCTAAGGTTTATTGATGGTAGCCTTCATTCTTATGTGAAACGGGTTCAGATCATCCTGGATTCTGAAACCATCTCTTCTGCCCTTGGATACATTGATGAAGGGCCAAAGGTTTATATGAGTGATAAATGGGACTCACATGTAGGAGTTACATACAAGCAGGTGATTCATCAAATCTGTGAAAATTTGTCTGGCCTAGATGGAACTGTTCCGACTCATAAGGCTTTGGGTCCAACTAACTCTCTGCTGCACCGCATCATAACTCATATTCTCACTCCTCAAAGTGGTTCTCACAACAGGGTAACCGTATCTGATTGTCTCATAATATTTGCTTTAGTTACTTCAACTTCTATTTCATTTAGCTATATTATGATTCGTCACATGTGGGAGTCTGTGAAAAGTACAAAAAAGGCCAATCTACCTTATGGAATATTTCTTACATGCATTTTTGAGTACTTTAAGGTAGATTTAACCAATGAGGATGTAGAGAACCGGGTTTCCATGATCAGAGCAGGCAGAGCTGCAAAAAGGGGAAAGAAATCAATAGCATCTGATGATGACCTTGAAGGCCGCCCAGAATCCTCAAAGACGACTGGTTCCCTCAGAGAAATTCTCACAGAATACACCAATATGTCCGATCTCATGGTTCAATTTCACAAGTCTGCTCGCAAACTTGCTTATGAGAATGAATTGGCATGGAAGAAATGCCAAGAGAGGGTCAGTCTAATGTTGGAAAGTCTTGAAAAAGAAGTTGGCAGTGATGGCGTCGAGGAGGAACCTGACTTTAATCTTTTTGATGATTAACTCTCTGGTTACTATTTGATATTGGCACAATTTGGCTCAATTAGTTCCTTTGTTTTTTGTTAGGGTTGCAATTGACAATAGCTACCTAGGTGATACTTTGATGACACCGTTTGATTATGTTTTGGACTGTTATATGGCATATTCTATTTTCTATAACAATATTTTGTGCAGGTGCCCCCATGATGACAAAAGGGGGAGGAAATTTAGGTTCAAAAATTGAAATTGGAACGAAACAGGGGCTGGAAAAACAGGGGAACAGGGGATGAAATTTTCAAAACAGTTATGAAACCTAAATTTTGGTTTGAAAATTTCATCCCCTGTTCCCCTGTTTTTCCAGCCCCTGTTTCGTTCCAATTTCAATTTTGGAACCTAAATTTCCTCCCCCTTTTGTCATCATGGGGGCACCTGCACAAAACATTGTTATAGAAAACAGAATATGCCATATAACAGTCCAAAACATAACCAAACGGTGTCATCAAAGTATCACCTAGGTAGCTATTGTCAATTGCAACCCTAACAAAAAACAAAGGAACTAATTGAGCCAAATTGTGCCAATATCAAATAGTAACCAGAGAGTTAATCATCAAAAAGATTAAAGTCAGGTTCCTCCTCGACGCCATCACTGCCAGCTTCTTTTTCAAGACTTTCCAACATTAGACTGACCCTCTTTTGGCATTTCTTCCATGCCAATTCATTCTCATAAGCAAGTTTGCGAGCAGACTTGTGAAATTGAACCATGAGATCGGACATATTGGTGAATTCTGTGAGAATTTCTCTGAGGGAACCAGTCGTCTTTGAGGATTCTGGGCGGCCTTCAAGGTCATCATCAGATGCTATTGATTTCTTTCCCCTTTTTGCAGCTCTGCCTGCTCTGATCATGGAAACCCGGTTCTCTACATCCTCATTGGTTAAATCTACCTTAAAGTACTAAAAAATGCATGTAAGAAACATTCCATAAGGTAGATTGGCCTTTTTTGTACTTTTCACAGACTCCCACATGTGACGAATCATAATATAGCTAAATGAAATAGAAGTTGAAGTAACTAAAGCAAATATTATGAGACAATCAGATACGGTTATCCTGTTGTGAGAACCACTTTGAGGAGTGAGAATATGAGTTATGATGCGGTGCAGCAGAGAGTTAGTTGGACCCAAAGCCTTATGAGTCGGAACAGTTCCATCTAGGCCAGACAAATTTTCACAGATTTGATGAATCACCTGCTTGTATGTAACTCCTACATGTGAGTCCCATTTATCACTCATATAAACCTTTGGCCCTTCATCAATGTATCCAAGGACAGAAGAGATGGTTTCAGAATCCAGGATGATCTGAACCCGTTTCACATAAGAATGAAGGTTACCATCAATAAACCTTAGATTTGCATAGAACTGTCTGACCAGTCCTGGGTACACCATTTTATGAATATGAAGCAGAGGTGACCATTTTAAACCTTCAAACATGGGTTGTAAATCAATTCCTTTGGAGGCCAGAGATTTTAAATTCACTAGGTAAGAGAGACACAAATGCCGTTTCTCCAGGACTTCATTGTGGAATTCAAAAGCAGCACACGTAGAGAACCTGGAAGGATCGAAATGTGAATGTGGTTTGTGGAACTTGTTCTTGAACTCCATTGACCCAAGGTTCGTAGGTTCTCTGGTCTCATGGAACTCGAAACCCTTCGTCTTCTTGGAACTCTTTCCAGATGCATGTGGGGTGGTTCTTTTCGGCGATGATGGAGAAGGTGAGGTATGAGACTCCTCTACTTCTTCTTCAATGCTGGGCTCCTTCGCCTTCTCGCTCTTCCTTCTTCCAGAAGATTTTTGAGCGATAACTTTGCGCCTCATAGTCTCGGTTCGCTTGGAGGGGGTGAAAGAGAAGAGGAGGAGGTGGAACGGATGTGAATGTGGGTATGTGATTGGGGTGTAGAAGGTTTTTGAGATTGGCGAATTCTCTCACTCTTCTTTGGGGCTGTTTTCTTTTTCATAATGAAGAAGATCAATGGAGATGGAAGTTGGAGAGGAAAAGGTGGGCGAATAGTGAGGTGAGTGATGGGAGGTTAGAGAAGCATTAAATGCTTAATTGGAAAGAGAATGAGAGAAGTTATTACCCATTAAGAGAGCGGTTATTATCCAAGGGGGTTTCAAAAAACTGAAAAGAAATTTTCCTAAATCAAGGGATTAGTTGGAGGAAAAGATTTGATTTGACAACATGCTTCTTCCAACAAGATTTGATGAGACAACCAAGGGATTTTGTTGATTTAATTTTTCAAAAGAAATGAAACTAACAAGACTGTCATGGTGGGGTCAAGGAATTTTTGTGGGGCCCATAAAATTTGAATTTTGCATTGCCTCTCCCTTGACCACAGCTCTTCCATTATGCCATTTATTGTTTCTCGTCCAAACCTACGAGCAAAAACTGAGCAAAGTCAAATATTCACAAATTTTCAATGAAGCTTAAATCAAACATTCCCAAACTTTTTTTCAAGGTACAGAATCTGTCTTCACAGAGGGGTTTTGTAAAAATATCAGCAATTTGGTCTTCAGATTTTACAAATTGAATATCAATAGTTCCCTTTTGCACATGTTCTCTAATGAAATGATATTTAATTTCAATGTGCTTTGTTCTTGAGTGCAAAACAGAATTTTTTTGAAATGTTTATAGCACTCATATTATCACAAAATGAGGGTATACTATTGATTTTTAATTTGTAATCTTCTAATTGTGTTTTTAACCAAATTAATTGAGTGCAACATGCAGATGCGGAAATGTATTCTGCTTCAGCGGTGGATAAAGCCACTGTGGCTTGTTTCTTGCTTGACCACATATTGAGTGAGCTTCCAAGGAAGCAACACATTCCGGACGTGCTTCTTCTATCCACTCCATCTCCCGCATAATCTGCATCACAAAACCCTACTGCACAAAATTCATCAGATTTAGGATACCATAAGCCATAATCATAAGTTCTCTTAATGTATCTAATGATGCGTTTAACAGCCGTAAGATGGGATTCTTTTGGGTGAGATTGAAATCTTGAGCATACACCCACGCTTTGAACAATATCTGGTCTAGAGGAGGTAAGGTACATGAGTGAACCTATCATTCTCCTATACCTTGTTTCATCTACATCTTGACCATCATCATCCTTTTCAAGTTTTGTGTTGGGATGCATTGGTGTACCCATTGCTTTGGAATTTTCTAGGCCAAACCTTTTAATAAGTTCTTTTGCATATTTTTCTTGGTAGATAAAAGTACCACTAGGAGTTTGTTTAATTTGGAGGCCAAGAAAGAAAGTAAGCTCTCCCATTAAACTCATTTCAAACTCACTAGTCATGAGTTTTCCAAACTCTTCACACAAGGAAATGTTGGCCGAACCAAATATAATGTCATCAACATAAACTTGAACAAGAAGTATGTCATCATTAGATGCTTTAATGAATAGAGTAGTGTCGGTGGTACCCCTTTGAAATTTATTTTCCAACAAGAAGGCACTAAGCCTTTCATACCAAGCTCTTGGAGCTTGTCTAAGACCGTAAAGAGCCTTAGTTAATTTGAAGACATGATTTGGAAACTCTTTATGTTCAAAACCGGGGGGTTGTGCCACATACACTTCTCTATCAATAAATCCATTAAGGAAAGCACATTTAACATCCATTTGAAACATTTTGAAACCTTTATGGGCGGCATAGGCAAGAAGCTACCGAATTGCTTCCATTCTAGCTACCAAAGCAAAAGACTCATCAAAATCTATACCCTCTTCTTGATCGTAACCTTGGGCCACTAATCTAGCCTTGTTACGAACAACTTGTCCATCCTCACCAAGTTTATTTTTAAATACCCACTTAGTACCCGTTACCTTCATACCATCCAAATAAGGTACTAATGTCCAAACCTCATTCTTGTCAAATTGAGCTAGCTCCTCTTGCATGGCCTTGACCCATGATGGATCTTCAAGAGCTTGTTTGACATTGTTGGGCTCCATTTGTGACAAGAAAGCAAAGTTGCTAGGTTCGGTTTGCCTTTTGGTGGAGGATCTTGTTGTTACACCATGAGAGGGATCACCAATGATGAAGTCATGAGGATAACCCCTCATTGACTTCCACTCTCTAGGCTTTCGGACAGGTGTAGAGCTTTGATGAACTTCTGGTGGTCTCACTGTTTCAGTTGCTCGTGTCTGCTCAGGAGATAAAATGGAAGTGTCTCCTCCAATCTGACGAGACAAAACTGGACTGACAGATTCTTCATTCTGGACAGATTTGGGATTTTCTTTGCTTGTTCCAGCTCCTTCATCATCTGAATCATTATCTATCACAGTACTGGGAATTAAGTTAGAATCACAAAAAGTAACATGTATGGATTCCTCTATTGTCCTATGCTCCTTGAGATAAACTCTATAGGCCTTGCTTGTGGTGGAATATCCAACAAACATTCCTTCATAAGATTTTGGATCAAACTTTCCAAGATTTTCTTTATTATTAAGCACAAAACATTTGCATCCAAAAATATGAAAGTACTTGAGATTTGGAGGGGTTCCTTTCCATAGCTCATATGGTGTTTTCTTTAACCCTTTTCTAATGATTGTTCTATTCAAAATATAGCATGCTGTGTTCACAGCCTCAGCCCATAAGAATTTAGGAATTTCACTCTCACATAACATAGCCCTAGTCATTTCTTGAAGGCTTCTATTCCTTCTTTCAACCACCTCATTTTGTTGGGGTATTCTAGGACATGAAAAATTATGAGAAATCCCTAAGTCATCACAGAATTTTTCAAAATCTTGATTTTCAAATTCTCTTCCATGATCAATTCTCAAATGGGCAATTTTCAAATCCTTTTCATTTTGAATTTTCTTACAAAGGGTGGAAAAAGCATGAAAGGCATCGTTCTTATAAGCAAGAAAAAGTACCCAACCAAATCTAGAGTAATCATCTACCACCACAAGACCATAATTTTTACCTCCTAAATTTTAAGTTCTAGTAGGACCAAAAAGATCAATATGTAACATTTCCAATGGCCTTTTGGTTGAGATTCCATCTTTTGATTTAAAAGAGGATTTTACTTGTTTGCCTAATTGACAAGCGTCACAAGTAAGATCCTTATCAAACTTGATGTTTGGGATTCCTCTAACCAAATTTCTTTTGACTAGCTTAGAAATTTGATACATGCTAGCATGTCCCAACTTTCTATGCCAAAGCCATTTTTCAGATTCAAAAGATGTAAAGCATGTTACATTTTTTTCCTTTAAATCCTCAAGAGTTAATCCATACACATTATTACATCTTTTAGCTTCAAGAAGAACATCCCCAGTTTTCTCACACACAACTAAACAAACAAATTTCTTAAAGATAACTTCAAAACCCAAATCACAAAGTTGACTAACACTAAGCAAATTATGTTTCAAGCCATGTACAAGGAGAACATCATTTATACAAGAAGAAAAGTTTTTACCAACTTTCCCAACAGCCACAATTTTTCCTTTTGCATCATCACCGAAAGTGACAAGTCCTCCATCATAGTCATCAAGCTTTATGAAGAAGGTTGCCTTTCCGGTCATATGTCTAGAGCATCCGCTGTCCATATACCACATATTTTCCTTCCTTTTGGATGCTAGGCACACCTACAAAACAAGCTCAAGTAACCTTAGGTATCCAAATCTTTTTGGATCCTTTAACGTTAAACCATCTTCTATGTCCTAAGCCATTGTAATCAAAAACAATTTTATAAACCTTGTCACCAACCATTCTTTCACCGAAAAAGCATTGAATGGGAAAATGTCCATTCCGATTGCATAGTCTACAAAACCTTGGAGTTGCTATTTTGTTAAATTAGGTGGGATCTTGAAATCTTGTATCATTTGAAGATGAAGCAATATTTTCAAAATGTGATTTTTCAGATTTATAGAACCCCAACCCAGCCTTGTCATAAAGAGGTTTTTGACTAGCCAAGATGTGATTCAGACTTTCGGAACTTTGGGTGAACTTGGCTAAGTCTTCCTTAAGTCTTTTAACCTCTTTAAGCAACTCTTCATTTTGCTTAAAACAATCCACATATGCAAGAACACAATGGTTACTTTCACAGCTCCTAACTTGGGCTCTTAACTGCTTATTTTCTTCAACAAGATCACAAGCAGTTTCGGCCTCTCTCACTTTTTCTTTTAGAAAACTGTTTTCGGCCTTAAGAATGGTAATTTGCTGTTCAAGTTCTTGATTTTCCAGCAGAAAATATCTTATTTTTTCAGAAAGGTGGTCTATCATAAGATGAAGATCTTCAGTGTTAGGGTTATGAAAGACTACCTGATCTATGTGGTCTGCCATGAGACATGTTTGTGACTTGGTCTCGGTTTCTTCATCATCACCATCAGAGTCATTCTCCAAGTCTTTCCATGTGGCCATCAGTCCTTTCTTCTTTCCTCTTTTCGGCTTTTCCTCCTTCTTCAGTTTGAGACAATCAGATTTGAAATGCCCCAATTCTTTACAATTGTAGCAAGTTACTTTGCTAAGATCTTTCTTCATTCTCCTTGTGCTGCTGCCTTTGCCTTTGAGCTTAGCCATTTTCCTGAATTTTTTTGCAAATAACACAAACTCATTTTCAGAAGAGTTATCACTGGATTCATCATCCAGAGGGTTAGTCACAGAAAAAAATGCAATTCCTTTCTTTTTTGTATCTTTTTTCAAATAGGTATTTTCAAAAGCAAGAAGATTTCCTCTCAAATCATCAAGTGTTATGGAGTCTAAGCTACTGCTCTCAGAAATAATTAAAGCTTTAGTTTCCCACTCTTTTGTGAGACATCTCAACACTCTTCTCACTAGCACAGAATCAGAATGTGTAATTCCCAGAGCATCTAAGCCAACAATGATAGCATTGAACCGTTCAAATAGTTCATCAATGGACTCTCCTTCCTTCATTGCAAACATTTCATACTCTCTATTCAACATGTCTGTTCGAGTCTTCTTTACAATGGTGGTTCCTTCATGGGTGATTTGCAATTTGTCCCAGATTTCCTTTGCCGTTGTGCATCTTGATACCCGTCGGTATTCCTCGAAGCTGATAGCACAATTAAGCAGGTTTACTGCCTTGGCATTTAACTCCACCTTCTTCCTATCTTTCTCGGTCCATCTTGCTTCTGGTTTGAGAGAAAAAACTCCTTCGGCACTTGTAACAGTTGGATATTGAGGTCCTTCCAGGATGATTTTCCACAATCTGTAATCCACTGCTTGCACAAATATCTTCATCCTCTCCTTCCAATAGGTATAATTTTCCCATTGAAAAGAGGGGGTCTATTGCTTGATTGACCTTCAGTCAGATTATAGGACACCACATTTGCGCCACTGTTTTCCGCCATAAGGATCTTTGCTCCAAGCTGCAAAGCTTGATCTCTTTGAGACCAAGCTCTGATACCAATTGATGGTTTCAGTGGCTAAGAGAAGGGGGGTTGAATCTTAGTCCCCTTTTTGTTGCTTAATACTTGCTGAACTCAGAGGAGACCTTTCTGATTTGGCTCGTCTCTGGACACGAGACTTTTTGTTTTGTCTCGTCACTTGCCACGAGACTTTTTGTATTGTCTCGTCACTTGGCACGAGACATTTTAGTTTTTGCTCCTGTGCAGTAGAAAACAGAAATGGAGTAGGAGAGAAGAAAGATCACACCCCGATATATCCTGGTTCAGCTGCTAAGTGCAGTGCAGCCTACATCCAGTCTCCATCACAACAATGATGAAATTTCACTATAATCAACCTGATTACAAACTGTAAAGTGCTAACCCAACTTACAAGGGGATTCCCACAGAATCATGAAACACAACATAGATGAACAAAGGAACTCTAAGACATCTATGGCTTTTTCTTTTAATTTTGCACTCTCTGCCTTTTTCTGCTCTATGGCTTTTTCATACAAACCTCACTTGTTTGCCTTTTTCCATGAGACTCAAGACATGACAAAATTAAACAGAAAAATATAAAACAGAATACATTGAAGGAGAAGAGAAAACTGTTAGCTCAGGTAGCTCTGAAAATTCTATGCCTTGCACTTTTAAACTTTCTCCTTGCTTCAAACAGTGGCTGTCCACTCTTATTATAGAAGAGGGGAGCCTCCACTTATTGAAGCCAAAACCGAACCAACTTCTTCCTCCTTCAACAGACAGAACCGGTTCGGCCACATAGAGAGGAGAGAGATAACAATGTAAAACCCAACATGCAATTACCTCAGGTCCTTTCTTGATCATCACCCTTCATCAATTCGAGCTCTCCATCCTTGGCTTGCTCTCCAAGATGGATTTCTGGCCCTTGATGCTTCATGATGATAATGACTTCATCTGCTTCAAAAAAGATAAATAAAAAGATAAATAAAAAAAGATAAATAAAAAATTTGACATCTAATATTCACATGCATTTGTATTTTATAATTGTTTATAACGTTAATATGACTGGAATTTTGCAAAATTTTAGTGAGATTTATAATATTGAATTAAAATTTTTTCTTTATTCTTTGCTTCTCTTATTTATAGAGAAAAAATGTACTCCAATATAAATTCTTTTTTTTTTAAATAGGCACCAGTATTAGAGAGATAATTTTTTAAAATTATTTTTTTTAATATTTTTGTTAAAGAATGTTAGGGGTCATCAATTTTAGTATTTTGTAACTATTAATTAGCCATCAATAATATTTTTAATGGTGTGAGATTATGTCGAATGATGAGAGATCACTCACTTTTGATTTGATGGTTAAACGTTGCCAGAAAACACAAAAGTTGCCCGGCCCTACTTATAGATTTTTGTTTATAAATAGCAAGGAAGGAGGATACCAAGCCAACCTTCAAAAACCAATTAACAATTAATTCCCCATTCTTTCTTCTAACACGCTCTCGCGCACGTGATGGCGGAATCTACTCCAGCATTCTTCAAAGTCCATGAAGTTTACAAAGTTGCGCCGCCACAAGGAACCACCACCACCACAACCACCACCCTTCCCTTAACCTTCTTCGACCTGCTATGGCTAAGGCTTCCCTCCACAGAGCGTCTTTACTTCTACGAATTCCCAAACCCAACATCTTCATTCTTTGACTCTCTTCTTCCCAATCTCAAACACTCCCTTCAACTCACTCTTCAACACTTCTTCCCCCTCGCCGGTAACATCACTTGGCCGCAACATTCTCTGATTCCTGCCATCACCTACGTCCCCGGTCAAGATTCCGTTCCTCTCATCGTATCCGAATCCAACGAAGATTTCAACCACCTTTGTTCCAATCTTTGCCAAGTTTCCAAGTTCCAACAATTAGTACCTCGCTTGAGTATCTCAGATCACAGAGCTTCTTTGCTTGCATTGCAAGTAACCTTGTTCCCGAACTCCGGCTTTTGCATCGGAATAACTACTCACCATGCCGCTTTCGATGGAAACTGCTCAACCATGTTCATGAAAGCATGGGCCTATACGTGCTCCCAGATCTCACATACGCCATCGATGTCACTTCCCGAGAATCTAACACCGTTCTTTGACAGATCGGCCGTAAAGGACCCAAAGCGAATCGCCGAGTTGTTCGCGAAGACATGGTTGAACTTCGGTGGAGAAAACAATAGGAGTCTTAAGATCTTGGAAGCAGCCACGGAAGCAAGAACCGATGTAGTTAAAGGGGTGTTTGAATTGAAGACTTCACAAATTCAAAAGCTCAAGAAACATGCAAAAAGCAGTAACTTGGAAACCAAGGTTTCAACTTTTGCGGTCACTAGTGCTTATTTGTTGCATTGCCTGGTGAAAGCAGAGCAACAAGAGTCCAAGAAAGTTGCATTTTTATTCAACGTGGATTGTAGATCCCGTTTGGAACCTCCATTGGGGCCAACATATTTTGGAAACTGCGTGGCGATTCCGTTGATATCGGTAGAGAAAGAGAGGATAGAAGGGAGTGATGGGTTCATAAATGCTCTGAAGATGATAACAGAGGTGTTGTATGATTTGGAGAATAATGATAATGGGGTGTTAAATGGGGCAGAAAATTACATGTTAATGGTTCAATCTGTTGTTGGAGAAGGGAGTAGATTGTACTCACCTTCGGGTTCGCCATGGTTTGGGGTTTATGGGGTTGATTTTGGATTTGGAAAGCCTATAAGAGTTGATGTTGCTTCTGTTAATAAGACAGCTTCGTTTTCTCTTTCTGAAGGTAGGAATGTCGATGGTGGAATTGAGATTGGTTTGGCTCTCACCCAAAATCACATGGAGACTTTTGCTGCTCTTTTTCACCAACAAATTGAAACCTTTTAATGCTATCTTTTTGTTTGAGAAAACTATAGTATTTGTATCTTTTATTCAAACAGAAATAAGCTAGGTACTGCAATCATATCAGCACTTATGAAATGTAAGCAATGTATATTTTTGTATTTTTTTTTTTAAGATGGGATGACTGAAGAGCTATGTATGATGAGATTGGATGGTTTTGTACTTTTGTATGTTCTATATCAATATAGTTATTTTTCTTCCAATATCAACTCCTATTATGCCACTCTTCATACTATATCCAACGAAAAACTATATTATATCCACCAGGAAGCCATGTTAAAGAACATTAAACACCATTGGTTTTATTGAGTTTCAGAGTTTTGCGTACCATGTCGAGTCACATGTAATATGGTTAATTTGATTTGAATGAATTATTGTGGCCAAAATAATTATCAAATTAGTGTACGCAGATTTTTATTTGGTCAACAATTCAACATTCTTGACAACAATAGTTTTTTTTGGCATAAACGACAACAACCATCTGCCGTTTACTATTCTTTTTAGAAAAAGTATAAGTAACTAACATTTTTGAACAATGTGAATTAATAGGGTTAAAAGAGTAAATTAATCTTAAATTTAATTAGTAGCATTAAATTAGGATGTAGTGTATTTTTATTTGATTGGTGGTTGTTCATGTTGTTCAAGATGGTCATTGTTTACCTAACACTCCCCTTCTTTTTAATAGGGGCGTAAGTTATCGAACCGGACCGAAATTTAGCGTAAAATTAAACAAAAATTTACAATAATCAATTTAAAAACCGAAAAAATGGTTTTTTCTAATAAAACCGATCAATTTGGTTTGGTTTTCGGTTGGTTCAATAGAAAAAAAACCGAACCGAACCAAACCGAATCGAAGATTAACATGCAATGTCAAATGCTTTTATTGTTTTATCCTTTAACCTAACAACAAAACCCCCTAATCTTAAGTGAATGCTCACTCGCACACGCAGCGCCTCCCTCCCTCGTCTTTCTTCTGAATCTCAAATTGTAGCGCCTTCCTCCCTCCCTCCATAGCGCCTCCCTCCCCCGGCCCCCTCCATCTGTAGAGTCGTAGACTGTACCACCACCTTCCCTCAATCCCTCCTCCTCTATCTGCGGCGCTTTTCTCCTTCCGCTCCATCCTTCTCTATTCTCACGCAATCCACGGAGGTGGCGCATTCGTAAACCGAGCAGCCCTCTCCATCGCCAAGAAGCCCGCACTGTCACCAAGCTCCTTTCCGTTGCTAAGAAGCCCGCACCGTCACCAAGAACCCCATGCCATCTCCAAACAGCCGCATCTTTTCGAGCCATCACAACTGGTGGTCACCGAGCAGCCCTCTCCTCGTTAGCGCCGAACAATAGCAGAAGTTTGAGCCCTCTCTTGCAACTCAACTTCTTCTTCAGAGGTCAGAATTTTCAATTTATTAATTATTTTAATCCTCATTTGACTGTGATTAATGTTCTGTTAATTAAGATTTAAAACAAAAAAAACCGACCGAACCAAACTATTTTTGGTTTGGTTCGATTTGGCTCGGTCCGATTGTTGCAAAAATAGTAAACCGATTGGTTGATGCTATTAGGGAACTGAACAGATCGGTTCGGTTGATTTTTGGTCTAAAACCAAACCAAACCAGACCGATAACACCCCTACTTTTTAATTATTTTTGGGTCAACGACATTCACTTATTTATCTATGGGCTTTAGTTTTTGGATTTTTTACCCAGATTCTTAGATTTTTTTGTATTCAGTTTAAACAGGAGCTGAAGCCCAAGATAATACAACAACAACAACAACAACAACAAAGCCTTGTCCCACTAGATGGGGTCGGCTACATGAATCGAACGACGCCATTGAGCTCTATCATGTGTCATGTCTATAGAGAGATGTTTACATGTAGATCTCGTTTGACCACCTCATGGATGGTCTTCTTAGGTCTTCTTCTGTCTTTCACCACTTGTCCATCTTTCATCTCATCCACCCTCCTGACTGGATGTTCTGACGGTCTTCTTCTCACATGTCCGAACCACTTGAGATGCGGTTCTACCATCTTTTCCTCAATAGATGCTACTCCAACTCTCTCTCTTATATCTTCATTCCTTATTCTATCCAATTGTGTATGACCACTCATCCATCTCAACATCTTCATCTCTGCCACACTTAGCTTATGTTCGTGTTTCCCTTTGGTTGCCCAACACTTTGTACCATAAAGCATAGCCGATCTGATAGCAGTGCGATAGAATTTACCTTTAAGTTTTAAAGGCACTTTTTTGTCACATATAAAATCAGACGCACTCAGCCATGTTGACCAACCTGCTTGGATCCTATGATTTACATCCTGTTCAATCCCTCCATTATCCTGTATGATGCACCCAAGATACTTAAAACTCTTAACTTTTCGTAGGATGTTATCTCCAATCTTCACCTTTATATGAGGATTTTTCCTTCGCACGCCGAACTTACATTCCATATATTCCATCTTGTTACGGCTTATGCGCAGACCGTACACTTCTAAAGCTTCTCTCCATAACTCCAACTTCTTATTTAGATCTTCCTTTGACTTTCACATAAGGACGATATCATCGGCAAAAAGCATGCACCATGGTACAGGCTCTTGGATATGCTCTGTGAGTATTTCCAAGACTAATGTGAAAATGTATAGACTTAAGGATGATCCCTGGTGTAATCCTATACCAATAGAAATTCCTCTGTCACACCACCTTAAGTCTTCACACTAGTTGTAGCCCCATCATACATGTCTTTAGTTGCATGAATATATGCGATCCTTACACTCTTCTTTTCTAAAACCTTCCATAAGACCTCCCTTGGCACCCTATCATACACTTTTTTCAAATCAATGAACACTATATGTAGATCCTTTTTATTACTACGATACCTCTCCATCATCCTTCTTAACATGTATATCGCTTCAGTGGTGGATCTGTCTGGCATAAAACTAAATTGGTTCTCTGTTGCTTGTGTCTCTTGTCTCAGTCTCCGTTCTATCACCCTTTCTCATAACTTCATGGTATGGCTCATGAGCTTGATCCCTCTATAGTTTTCAGAACTTTGTATATCCCCTTTATTCTTGTAGATAGGTACCAATGTACTCTTTTTGCACTCATCCAGCATCTTCTTAGATCTTAAAATCTTATTAAAAAGCTTGGTTAACCAACTGACGCCTTTCTCTCCAAGACCCTTCCAAACTTCAATCAGGATATTATCGGGTCCTACTATCCTGCTATTTTTCATCAACTTTAGAGCCTCTTTTACTTTGAAGTCTCGAATCCTTCGATAGTAGTCGAAGTTTTGATCTTCTTCCCTCGTGCATAACCGACCAATGTAACAGCTCAGACCACCCGCTAGCACGATATTGTCCGCTTTGGCACACAAGGCCTCACGGTTTTGCCTTTGACGATAGGGATGATGGCTAAAGCCCCCCACACTCACTCGTAAAAACGCGTCATGCTAGGGAGAGGTATCCACACCCTTATAAGGCATGCTTCGTTCCCCTCTCCAACCGATGTGGGCCTTACAATCCACCCCCCTAAGGGATCCCAACGCCCTCGCTGGCACATCGATCCGGGTTCTGGCTCTGATACCATCTGTAACAACCCAGACCACCCGCTAGCACGATATTGTCCGCTTTGGCACACAAGGCCTCACGGTTTTGTCTTTGACGATAGGGATGATGGCCAAAGCCCCCCACACTCACTCGTCAAAACGCGTCATGCTAGGGAGAGGTATCCACACCCTTATAAGGCATGCTTCGTTCCCCTCTCCAACCGATGTGGGCCTTACAACCAAGGCTCGGAAGAGTCTTCTGTCCTTCATTAAATAACTCGTAGAAGTAGATCTTCCACCTTTCATTGATATTCTCCTATTGAGCCAACATCTCCTCGTCTTTATCCTTTATGTACTTAACCTGATCCAAGTCTCTCGTCCTTCTTTCACGACTCTTTGTGATTCTATATATGCTTTTTTCTCCTTATTTCGTGCTTAAGGACTGGTAGAGACCCTCATATGCTCTTATTCTTACTTCGGTTGTAGCCACTTTTGTTTCTTTCTTAGCCGCCTTATATTTTTTCCAATTATCTGCATTGTGACACAAAGACCACTCTTTAAAGCACACCCTTTTTGCCTTTATCTTTTCTTGTACCCTCGCATTCCACCACCAGGACTGCTTGTCTCTTGGTCCTATCCCTCTGGAATCACCAAAACTTTCTTTTGCTGTTCTTCTAATAACTTCTGTCATCTCTCTCCATATCTCCTCCGCACTTTCGTTCCCATCCCACTTTGCCTCTTCTTCTACCCATCTTAGGAAGCTTCTTTGTTCTTCACCTTTCATCCGCCACCACCTCATCCTTGGGTTCTTTGTACGATGTCTTTTCCTCAATTTTTTCTCAACTCAAAAATCCATGACAAGCATCCTATATTGTGTTGTTAAACTCTATCCCAGAATAATTTTACAATTAATGTAAAATTTTCGGTCGACTCTCCTCAACAAGAAGTCGATTTGAGAGATTGTCATGCCACTCTTACAGGTTATAAGATGTTCGTCTCTCTTTTTAAAACATGTATTTGCAATGAGGAGATCAAAAGTTGAGGAAAAGTCCAAAATAGTTTTACCCTCGATATTGACCACCCCAAAACCAGGATAATGTTAAATTTAAACTGAAACCCAAGTAAAGCCCCATCTCACAAATGTATAATAAATTCAAAAGCAAGTACAAACATATATATTCAAAAGTAAAGTGATAATTAGATCCTTGAATATTTTGTATTCGGACTATTTAGCCTGTAAAGGAAAAAAAAGTAACAATTACATTTCTCAGAATAACAAACGTCGGACTTATTACATCCTTCTGTCAGCCCATGAAACAAAACAGAACAGAGTTGCTTAGTTGTCCCATTACGTGAAATGATATGTCCGTCTCTGCCACTTTTGTAATTGGACAACGTCGTTTTCGAATACTCCTTCCCTCATTTTTGCAATTGCAGCACACTTTCAAGGTGATTAATTGGAGATTCTGCACAATTAGGGTTTGGGAGAGATTAAAATCAAATCACATTAAAGATCTAATTTTTTCTTATCATTTGGGGTAATTTCACTTTGGTATTTAATAGACACTTCATTCACTTTAACAGTACACGTCAAAAACGATGTTAGGTTTTATGTTAGGAAGAAAGTAGGAACTGAAAGAAGAACCAATTCATCGTCTGCCTGAGAAATGTAATTGTTACTTTTTTACTTTAGAGACTAAATAGTCCGAATACAAAATTGTTAAAGATCTAATTACCACTTTATTCTAAATTTAACACAATAATAATTCAGAACAAAAAAAAAAAAAAAAAAGCATACGCACTCAATGATATCACATGTGAACTTCATCTGTCATTTACGGTACTACTGGTCCAAAGCTGTAGTTGTGAGGCAGAAAATAACAAAAAGAAATCCCTCAAGGTTTGTAAGAAGTCCAGTTTCTATTGCAGTATTGTATGTTGAATTTGAATTTTCTAAATAATTAATAAAGATGTTATTGTATTACATGTGTAATCGTATACTACGTACCATACACGGAGAAGCACGTTTTTCCAACATTCTCCTTCTCTAAGGCGAAAAATCCTTCAAGAGAGAATTTAGAGAAGTGTGAAACTCATCAAGATAAATTTTCTTAATTATAACTTGCAAATCGTCATTGTACAATAGGGTTAGTGAATTGTACTCATAATTAAGCAAGATTAGCTAACATGTTGCTTAGTGCTTATGCAATATACTATATATTCTTCGGTATTTGCGCATGGGAAATTACATGTATTAGAAGATGAACTTTATATACGATTTTAAATAGTAAACTCATTTATACTCACGTAATCAAATATACCCTAAAATCAGATTTTATATATAGTTCATTAACCATTATCTTAGATTCCTCTAAATTTTGTCTCTGGGCAGAACACAACATTGAAAAGTTCCTGCTGACTAAATCTACTTACCAGTCAATTCGAATTTCGAAGGTGCTATTGCAGCCACTAAAATCTATTATTATATGAATATTATGAAAACCTCTTAAGATTTAATTTCCGTGGAGTTTTCATAATTATTTTCTAGTAAATGCATTTCGTATGGTTTGGTCCCAACTGCAACAAGAAAATTCTGAACACTTCATTTTCACATGCCATTGTACATCATATTAAATCAAATCAAATATAGTTCTCAACTCAACAATGTGTGTACTCATGATCAGAAAAATGGAATACAGTATTTTGATATTCAGTCAATCAAGCTATGCCAATTAAAGCAACTTACTCAATTCTATTTCATTTATGCCTATTTACAAGCTTCTAACAACTACTTTTTTTCTCTAATATTATTCCTCACTGTTCAAACAAGTGGGCAAACACTACACTTTTCTTTTTTTAAAGAAAGCTAGAATATATAATTGCTCATGCGATCATCTTCCATTTCTGCTACCCTTGAGCAAAATCCGGGGATACTAGAATCACAGTTGGCACCAACTCATTACCAAAGGTGAAAGGAACTTTTATCAGTCACATCAGAAACAAGAATTGCTAAAAACCCGGTCAACATTGCTGCTTGTTGTAACAATGAGAAACATAATAGCATCTCTACCGGAGAATACACATACACCTGAGAAACAACTTACAGTAAACTTGTCATATGCAACCAGAACCAAAGACATTGTTAGGATCATGTGGGGGACACATGCCTTCCCTTACATTTACACCCAATAGGAAAAAGAATAGTGTTTTTTTTCTTTTTCTTTTCTTTTCTTTTTCTCCTCACTCTAGTTCTGCCAAAGATGCGAAATAAGTTGAGGAAATTGATTGTATGCTATGATTTTATTTGGAGAAATACATCATATGGCATAGGCATGTATGGCATCGCATGGCATGTCGTGGATATCAAATATCTGCATTCTTCTGCAGAATCTTCCCCAAGCCCCCTAAACCTAATCAAGGAAAGAGCATGGAAAATTGGGGGCACAACTATAATAAAATATACAATGGGGGGTGTTACATACAATTTGGAACTCAACCTAAGAAAAAACACAAAAAAAAAAGGAAGAAAAAAGAAAAGCATCAAATGCCAAATTACAAATTAACAAGGTGGCAAATTTCTAAAATCACTATATGTCAGACGAGAACAACCTCACAAAATGCGGTGGGGCTAGCATGATGGGGGCTGAAGTTGTTTAAGCCGTCTCACAACTTGTTTCATCGTCGGTCTGGTAGAGAGCGAGTCCACCGTGCACACAACTGCCAAGTGTAGGACTTCTACCAAATCATCTCCTGGTCCTGCATCCCACAACCCGGCAGTGAAGAACTCCTTAGCCCTTCCTTGCCTCAGTAACATGCATGCCCATGCTACTATGTTGAAGCCATTCCCATAAGAGGAGAATGAAGGATCCAATGCTTTCTTGTCTGAGAGCAGCTCTAGAAGCACAACACCATAACTATACACATCAGCCTTATCAGAAACACGGCATGTCATGGCATATTCAGGAGCCACATAACCAAATGTTCCTGCTACACCAGTGGTAGCATGGGTCTCTGAAGTACCCAGAAGCCTGGCCAATCCAAAGTCGGACAGATACGCATTGAAATCATCATCCAACAAGATGTTGCTGGGCTTGACATCTCGATGAAGAACTCGAGGTACACACTGATCATGCAGGTAGGCAAGTGCACGGGCTATGTCTAATGCAATCTTGTGAAGAATTCTCCAATCCACAGCTCTTGTTGACCTCTCCTGGATAAATTTTTCCAGATTGCCACCTGGCAAATAGTTGTATATGAGAAACATCTCTGTCTCACAAGCATGATAACCGATGAGTGTGACAAGATTTGGGTGATGAAGCCTTGCAAGGGTCTTAATCTCTGCATGGAATTGTTGAGCACCTTGAAAGCGTCCAATTGCCAGGCGTTTGACTGCCACCAAAGTCCCTGGTGATATCTCTGCCTTGTAGGTTGTCCCAAACCCTCCATTCCCAATACAGTTGCTTGTATTGAAATTCCCAGTGGCACGGACAACATCTTCATATGTCAATGGAACCCCGATATCAGTGAAGACAATGACTTCTTTTCTTGTGGACCCAGCAACCCTGGACATTGGTTTCCACTTCCTTGTGTAAAGGAACAGAATCACTAGCGCTATAAGAACAGAAACAATGGCTGATGCAGAAGTTATGGATGCTATTTCAATGGAGTTGAACCCACTCTTACTGCTAGAAGCCTGTTCTGGTGCAGCACTCTCAGAATTATCTGTTGCTTGCCCTTGTTGATCTGGTGATTGCACAGAGAGAGAAAATCCACGACAAGAACGTATAAGAGGATTCCCCACAGCACTGCTGCATTTAATTAAGCTGCTATGTGATGGCAAGGACCCAGATAAGTTATTGAAAGACACATTAAATGCAGAGAGCGTACGGAGGCTAGCCAAACCAGGAGGTATGTGGCCAGAAAGCTTGTTGTTGTTGAGGAGCACATCAGTTAGGTTTCTCATGTTCACAATAGCCTCAGGGATCTCACCAGTAAGCGAGTTGGAAGAAAGGTCCAAGACTTCTAAGTAGTGCAACTGCCCCAAGATTGAAGGAATCGAGCCACTTAAATTATTGCGTGCCAAAGAGAGAAACCTTAGATCCTTCAATTGACCAAGGCTGGAAGGAATTTGACCTTGTAATTGATTCCGACTTAAGTTAAGAGCAACAAGAGAAACCACGTCGCCAAAACCGGCAGGAATTGCTCCCGAAATATGATTTCCGGATGCATCCAAAAATTTCAGTGATTTGCATATTGCGCCAACATTGGAAGGAATCTTACCAGACAAGTTATTATAACTGACATTTAATAGCAGCGAATCTACACTGTCACATTTATCAAACAGATTCGATGGTAACGGCCCGGAAATCTTGTTTTCTCCAACAATAAATGTGTACACAGTTTCTTTCCCTAGCCGGTCGGTTGCTATTGGCAGAGAACGAATGCCACTTAAGTTGTTTACCCCAAAATTATGGAACACAGATAGACCAAATCCTCCTAATGATGGCAGAATGGAAGTTCTATCCCTAACATTCGACATAAAAAACAATGCATATGGCAGGGACAAGTCATCATATTCAAAGAGATTCCCATTATATGAAGGAACAGGGGGACAGATATCACCAACAAACTCGGGTATCGAACCGGACAAAATGTTCCCACTAACATCAAAGACAGTCATACAAGGAACACCAAGTTCAGCAGAAAGCTCACCAGTGAAGTTATTTGAGCTCAAATCAAGGAAATGCAGCTTCTTGCAGGACCTAAGTTGGTTGGGGAACTCCCCGGTGAAGTAATTCTGAGCCAAATTAACCACCTCCAACCTGTCACAACTGCCCCAATTTCTTGGAAAATCGTTTTCCAGGTTAACCATGGGAGCCCACAACAATCTCAGTTTTGGAAGCAGTGCAACCTCCGCAGGCAATGCACCTTCAAAATAATTGAATTCGTCGTTCACAGAAATTGGCTGCCCTGCTGAAGAATCATCCCCGGAATCCCTCGCCGCACCTCCGGTGGGATCAAAGAGGTTTGAGAGCACAAGGACAGACAACTCCGAGCAGTTCCCTAGCTCGCGTGGCACCGGACCACTGAGCGTGTTTCTCGAAACATCCAACACTTGAAGGCTCTTAAGCTTTCCGATTTCACTGGGAATGGCATCTACCAAAAGATTCGAATACAGAAGCAGAGTCTTCAACCGGGTACAGTTACCTAAATTTACCGGAATGCCCTGGACCAAGAAGTTCCCTGACAAATCCAGATGCTCAAGGCTCCCACAATTGTCCCCTATCTCCTCCGGGATAACGCCGACGAGCTCGTTAAATGACAGATACGCCCCTCTAAGCCTCCCTAAGAAACCAGGAACAGAACCATTCAAACCATTAGCAGCCAAATTCAGAACCTCCAAGCTCTCGAGTGATACAATTGAGCTCGGTATCTCTCCAATGATTCTGTTGAACCCTAAATTCAGAACCCTCAGCTTCTTCAAACCTTCGAACCGCAACGGTAGGTGACCGGTCACCAAGTTCCCTTCTAGATCAAGCACCTCCAAGTTCCGCAACCCCCAAATTTCGCCGGGAATCTCGCCGTCAATGCCGTTGAAGGGGAGAGAGAGGATCCTGAGCTCGGAAAGCTCGCCGATAACCGACGGGAGCTTTCCGAAGAGGGAGCCGCCGCTGCCGTTGCAGCTCCGCCTGATTCCGAAGCCGTATAGAGGGAATTGAGCGAAATCGGAGCAGAAGCTTCGGCTGCTCCGGCCGTTTCCGGTGAGGTTGATGGCTACTACGCGCGGCGGCAAGGCCAAGTCGCAGAGTACGCCGCGCCATGAACAGTGGTCGGAGTCGTTGCCGGCGGTGGGGATCCACGTGGAGAGCATGCCGGAGGGGTCGGAGATAGAGTCTTTGAGCTTGAGAAGTAGGGATTTGTCGGAAGAGGGTGAAACGGCGTCGTTTTTGTGAAACGAAAATAGGAGGAGGAAAAGGAGGAACATAAAGTGGAACTGAGAAGTGAAGGTGCTCCATTTGATCACTGAACTGGAACGAAAAGAAGAAGAAGAAGAAAACATCTCACAGAAGAAGATGCAAAACTGGAATTCAAAACACAAAACAAAAATCTTCTTTTATTTTTGTTTGTTTCTCCCTTGAGTGAGTAAAGAAGGGAGAAAAGGGTTTTTCTGAAAACCCTAATCCCGATTTTGAAGGAAAATTGCAAGAAAGAAAAAAAAGGGATGAGAGAGAGGAGAAGGAGAAGAAGGAGGAGAGAAACAAGATTCAACGGTGTTCTTTTTCACAAAACGCGTTTTTCTTCCTCTAAGCAACAGTGTTTTCTTTTTCCAAAAAAAAAATAAAATAAAATGAAAAAATAAATGATAATGATTCTTAATTAATTTTGATTTTCGTGAGGGAGTGTTTCGTGGCGTCTGGGAATTGGGATTGGATGGTGAGAGGGTCCAGTACGTGCCAGGTAGGATATGGTGGTGACCATGTACAGTCAACAAATGAAGATGCCACGTTATATACAAATTCCTGAATACATCAGGCTTACGTCATATTATACAAAAGAAAAAATGTTTGTTGTACACGGTTTTTTTATTTAAATAAAAAGAGCTACTCAAATAAATTAGACTACACAAATTTATCCGTTTATACATTTTTTTTTGCAGGCTAAGATTATGAAAACAAACATTATACGATTTTTGACATTTTCGTTGCTAGTAACTACGAAAATGAGCAACATTTTCACTAATGCTGATAGCGAAAATGAACAAACATTTTCAATACTGACTGCGAAAATAAAGTAACATTTTTTGTACTCAAACGGTGAAATGTGGTAGGTTAAGTTAGGACTGGAAGCAAGTAAGTCAGCTCACGAGTAAGTTTGAGTTTGAGTTATTAATAGTTTGATAAGCTAAATTTATGAGCTAATGAGTTGAGTTTATTTAAGTTCAAGTTCGATTTATTTAATTAATGAATTCAATTTTAGACTCAAACTTAATTATATATATATATATATATATATATAATTATTAATACACATATTCTATATGTATTTAATATATATTTTTAATATTATATATATACATATAAAATACTTTTAATGATCTTAATTACTTAAAATTTTATATTTATTTTTTATATATAATTTTTATGTAGGATATAAATAAAAAATTTATAATTTATTGATAGATAAAGGGATAAGTATGATTTTGGTCCCCAACGTAGAGGCTGAAAATTTATTTCGTCCCCGACTTTTTTTTCGCTCTAAAATGGTCCCCAAAGTTTCAATTTGTTTTAAAATCGTCCTTCGGACGAAAATACCCTTCTCCCTTCACTCCAAAATCAACCACCACCACCACCAGAACAGAACCACCACCACCACCAGAACCCACCACCACCACCACCAATTTTAAAATCATCATCGTCGTCGTCATCATCATCATCATCAGAAATCCACAACAATATTCCACAACAAATTTCAGCAACAACAATATTCCACAACAAATTTCACAAAATCCAAAAATTTCACAAACAAATCCAGTTCACCACTACCACCACCACCAGAACAGAAACCTACCTTAACCAGAACCACCACCACCACCAGTATCATCATAGTCATCATCATCATCATCAGCAGAAAAATCAAGCAACGTGCACTTTAAACAATAATCAACAACCAGAAATTTCACAAAAAATCCAATTCAGAAGAAGAAGAAGAAGAAATGGTGGTGGTGCTGGTGCAAGGCGGTAGGGAGGCAGGACGGCGTGGCGGCGAGAAAGAAGAAGAAGAGGAAGAAGAAGAAGAAGAAATGGTGGTGGTGCGGTGGTGCAGGGCGGCGAGGCGGCGGGGCGGTGGGAAGAAGAAGAAGAAGAAGAAGAAGAAGAAGAAGAAGAAATGGAAATGGTGGTGGTGCAGGGCGGCAGGGCGGCGGGGCGGTGGTGCGACGGCAGTAGTGCAGCGGTGGTCCCCTTCTCTCCCCCCTCCCCCCTCCCCTCCTCCCCTCCTCCCCTCCCCCTTTTCTGCGCCCCCTTTCTTTCTCTCCCCACTTCTCTGTATCCCTTTCTTTCTTCTGGTGGTGGTGCGGTGGTGCAGGGCGGCAGGGCGGCGGAGCGGTGGTGTAGTGGCGGTCCCCCTTCTCTCTCCCCTCCTCCTCCCCCCTCCTTTTCTGCGCTCCCCCTTCTGCGCCTCCTTCCTTCTCGTATCCCTCTCTTTCTTCTTTTTATTTTTTTTATTTTATATTTATTTTATATTTATTTTATTTTATAATTTTTTTAATAAAGGGTAATTTGATAATAAAAAATTAAAATTGGTAAGAAGGACGATTTTAAAACAAACTGAAACTTTGGGAACCATTTTAGAGCGAAAAAAGGTCAGGGACGAAATAAATTTACAGCCTCTACGTTGGGGACCAAAATCATACTTATCCCATAGATAAACAATATATAGAATTAATCTTTTTAAATATTTCTTAAAACATATAAGTTATAATTTACTCATATAGAATTATCGATTATGTTCCTATTATTTAAGTTAGCTCGTGAGTTCGAGCCAGTTTGTGAGCTTTCGGTAAAGCGAGCTTGAACTTAAGAAATAGGCTCGATTATTAATAAGTCGAGCTGTGAACTAAGCTTAATTTTTATGAGTCGAGTTTGAACTTGGTCTAACTCGACTCACTTCTAACCCTAGTTTAGGTTGTTTATTTTTTCATACAGTACTTGTGAAAATAGCAGCAGTAAAGTTTAAATATGTTGCTTATAAATAGGTGAAGTCATCTGTAACAAATGTCCTACCACTCAATTATAATGTACTAATATTTTTATCCATAATTACATTACGGGAATATAAATCTTTTAAAATTATGTTGATTTTGTCCTGACATTATAGATTATAGCACAAAAAATTTATAGAATCAAACTATTTTTACAAAAAGATTGTAGGAGATAAAAGTCTCCATCGACTAAAAAGATCAGAATCTCCGTAGATAAAAAATCCAATAATAAGATTTTTAGTTATCATTTTCAGGTGAAAGAGTTTGATTTATTACTAATAATTAATTTTAGTATTCGTTATCTAAAATTTGAAACGATTTAACTTGTATATTTTTTATTATATGTTAAGTCTGTTGCACAAATAGAAATAATTAATTTTTATGCTTGCTATTTAAAATAATATTTTTTCTATGTATATAAAAATATAATTAGATATTAGCATGAAAAAAATTACATTGATAGTTATAAAATTAATTCAATTTTTTTTTAAACAATTGAATCTTGATTTTAACTTTTAATCATAACATTAGTATTCTCTCTAAATTATATTTAATAAATATTTGAAAGAAGAAAAATAAAAATATATATTAGAAAGATAAACAGTAAAAATTTAAAATTAAATAAAAAAACTAAAAAATGTATATAATAATAATAATAATAATAATAATAATAATAATAATAATAATAATAATAATAATAATAATAATAATTTTTATTTGAATTATATTATTTTGTTAATTTTATTTTTTGTAGAATACAAAGATAGAAAAAATAGAGAATGAGAGAAAAGAGATAGAAAGATAAAGATGAAGATTGAGAGAGGGAGCTTGTTAATTTTGAAAGAAAAAATTTTATTTTAATTATAATAAAAAATATCTGATGACACATTTTGATTTGTCAAATTAATAATATAAATATAAATTACAAATTATATATAGAGTGGGAAAAGTAGAGAGAAATAAAAAGAGAGAGAGAGATATATGAGAGAATTTAAGAAGGGAGTTTATTAATTTTGGGAAGAAATATTTTTTCTCAATTTGAATAAGAGAATGTAATGTAACACATTTGATTATTAAATTAGATAATAATATATAAATATATTAGAATTATATATAGAGTGAGAAAGGTAGAGAGAAATAAAAAAAAAGGGAGAGAGGTAGATGAGAGAATTTAGAAAGGAAGTTTATTAATTTTAGAGAAAAATATTTTCTCTTAAATTTAATAAGAGTGTCATGTGACACATTTTGTTATCAAATTAGATAATAATATATAATATAATATAATATATAGTTATATTTTAGTTTCAATTTTAATATTTCAATTTTAATTTTAATATAATTAAAGAATATCATGTTGCACATTGATGATTCATTAATTTTAATTTTAATTATTCGTTGATTCATTGATAATTATATATAAAAGAGATAGAGTGGTTGAAGGAATGAGAGGGATAGATAAAGGGAGAGGGGGAGAGGAGAACTCTTTAATTTTGGAGGAAAATATTTTATTTCAATTGCAATGAGAGAATGACATGTGATATATTTTGGTTGTAAAATTAGTAGAGATGGAAGAACTCTTTAATTTTGGAGAGAAATATTTGATTTTAATTGTAGTGAGAGAGTGACATGTGACACATTTTTGTAATCGTTTTGATTGAATTTAAAAGTTTTATTTTGTTGAATGTAAAATTTATTAGGAATGAGACATATAAAAAATTAGATATCGGTTTTTATTTCTGGATGAAAGTCAAAGCATAGTTGTCAGAATTGAACCGGTGATCGAATCGGCCAATCTACTGGTTTATTAATTTATTGGTTCAACCGATAAATTATTGGTTCAATCGATAAAATCGATCTCACATAAATAAAAAATATAAAATAATCAAAAACTTAAAATTAAAATTTGAAATATATATCTTTACTAACATTTTATGAAAAATCAAGTCTCAAATTATAAAAATAACTAATAAAAAAACATAAAATTTGTTAGTACTACTATAATAGTATCTTAATTTGATACAATAAGAGTAACAATTAATTCACAAAGTCTATCATCTAACTATAATATCAATAGATTTTCACTAGTATCAAAACAAATATCTTAATCACAATACTAACATTAAAATAGATCAAAAAATTAATAAATTTAGTGAAATTTATATTTATATTAATAATGGCACATAATTAAAATATAATTAATTCAAAAAATAGAAAATAAAAAATTAAATTAAATTAGATATTTATAAAAGAGAAAATTCCACTCCCCTCCCCTGCGAGATACTAAAATGACACTCTCCTCCCTTCTATTTTATAAATGTATATTCCCCCTCCCTTCTAACTTTTAAAAAAGAGAAAATTTTACTCCCTCCCCTAGGAGATGCTAAAATGACAATTCCCTCCCCTCTATTTATAAAATGTATATTTTTCTCCCTTATAACTTTTAAAAAACCTCCTTTTTAATTTATTTTAAATTTTGTGTGTTAACTAATGTTAACTTTATCTATTTTTTAAAAAAATTTATTTTTTATAAAAATACCTTTTAGCAAAAATTTTATTTTTTTATCATTAAATTTTGTTTATCGAAATATCATTTAATAAATTATTTTTTCTAAAAAACTCTTCAATAATTTTTTAATTATTAAATTATGATTTTACCAAAATTTTTGTTAATAATTTTTTATATTTTACTATTAATTTTTCGATATCAATGTATATTATTTTAACATTAAATAAAAAAGTCTTACCATTGTTAATATGTATAACAATTAATATATATTGATATTGAAAAATTAATAGTAAAATATAAAAAAGTTGTTAATAAAAATTTTGGTAAAATTATAATTAATAATTAAAAAATTATTGAAGTTAGAAAAAATAATTTAATTATTAAATTTTTAAAAAAATATTTTGGTAAAAATACAATTTAATCAATAAAAAATAATTTATTAAAGGGTATTTTGGTATGTAAAATTAAGGGGTAAGTACGATTTTGGTCCCTTAAGTCTAGTGCCAGAATCGAATTCGTCCCTCTTGTTATTTTGCCATTAAAGTCGTCCTTAATGTTTTTTTTCGTATTAAAATCGTTCTTTTTATTTTTTTTGGACAAAAATACCCTCACCACTACCAACACAATTACCTCCTCCACCACCACCACCACCAACACTAACACCACCGCCACAACCTCCACCAACAGCACCACCAACACCACCACCAGTACCACGACCACCACCAACAGCACCACCACAACCTCCCCCTCCCCACCCCCGCCTCCCACCCCCACCTTGCACACTCACCGCTATCCCCACAACCCACGGCATCCCCACCCCACCACTCCCACCACCACCCCCACCCTGCACCCTCACCGCCACCCCCCACAACTCACTGCACCGCCACACCCACCACTCCCACCTCCATGCCCACCCCCACACCGCACCCTCACCGCCACCCCACACAACCCCGACATCCCTACCCTCACTCCCATCTCCACCCTCCCACCCCCGCCCCTACCGTGCACCCTTACCACCCCCACCCCGCACCCTCACTCTCACCGCCACCCCTACAACCCACGGCACCACCACAACCCATCCCACTCCTCCACCCCCACCTTCACCGCCACCCCCCATCGCCAGTCCCGCCTCCCCTTCCCCCCACCCCCACCCCGCGCGTCTTTCCCCCACCCCCACCCCGACCCCGCGTCCCCTCTCCCTCCCCGTCTCCCCTTCCCCCCACCCCCAAACAGAAACAGAGAAACACAAAGCCAGAGAAACAGAAACAGACAAACACAGAGAAACATAAATTCAAAGCACAAAGAACAGATCTGGTTCGAAGAAAGGCAGCGGCTGCAGCGGCGGGACGGCGAGACTGCGGCGGCGGGACGGCGGCTTCTCTTCTCCCTTCATCGTCATCATCATCAGAGTTCTGGAAGAGGCGGCGGCGACGATGAGGTCACGGCGGCGACGACAGAGGCTCCCTGGCGCTGTCCCCCTCCCCCCTTCCCCCCCTTCCCCCTTCCCCCTCCCCCCTCCCCCTCTTCCCTTCCCCTCCCCTCCCCTCCCCCTTCGTATACCCTTTTCTTCCCCCACCCCCAACGCGTTTTTACGCGTTTTCTTTTTTTTTATTTTATAATTTTTATTATTAAAATAGGATAGGGGTAGTTTAGGAATAAAATAAAAAATTTTATTGAAAAGGACGATTTTAATACGAAAAAAAACATTAAGGACGATTTTAATGGCAAAATAACAAGAGGGACGAATTCGATTCTGGCACTAAACTTAAGGGACCAAAATCGTACTTACCCCTAAAATTAATGACTAAAAATAAAATTTTTTTAAAGGGTATTTTTGTAAAAAGATAATTTATTTTTTCTTGAAAAATGGATAAAGTTAAAATTAGTTAACACAAAAAAAATTAAAATGGATTACAAAGAAGGTTTTTTAAAAGTGACAAGGGAGAAAAATGTACATTTTATAAATAAGGGGAGAGGAGTGTTATTTTAGCATCTCGCAGGAGAGGAGAGTGGAATTTTTTCTTTATAAAATTATGTAATTGAATGTATACTATATAATTATTATTTGTCATATAAAATAATAAAAAGCATGATGACTCAGTGGTAAGAGAAAGAGGTTGCATTACCAAGGTTCTTGGTTTGAATATCAGCTTTAGCATTTTGGAAAATTTTTACAACAGATTAGTTTGTCGATTTTTTTCGGTTCTCACCGATTTTAACCAATGTCTAAAAGATATAGCATTTTGGAAAATTTTTACAACAGATTAGTTTGTCGATTTTTTTCGGTTCTCACCGATTTTAACCAATGTCTAAAAGATAAATCGAACTGACTTAAGATCTAGTTTACTAGTTTTTTAGTCGAATCGATCGGTCTGATTCGATTTTTATAATTATAAGTCAAAGTATGTGATATAAAGTATTTTAGAAAAAAAAAATGATAAGCATGTTTGTGCTATGCTTAATTGTCATAGTAAGATTATAGGGCAACAAATGCTAGAGCTTTACATTGAGCGGATGGACATTGATGGTAATTCTTTGCCTTGTTATTCAGGTGCATTCGAAGTTCTAGAGCGGGACTAAGACGCATTCGAAGAATTGATATCGGTGACCTGAGGATTGTGTCATTAGAACTCGATTTTGTACCAATGGGTGTTAGATTTTTGGAAGACTCAGAGACGCATGAGGAGTGGATTAAAACTGGTTCTAATAGTGATAGTGACAAAAGATAAAGTTCATTTCAAAAACCCAATTTTTCGGACTTTCACAATCATGATTTATCCTTCTACCACTGTCTCCTCTTCCTAGTCGTTCACAAATTCCAAATCGCTATTCTTGATTTAGCCCTTTATGCTATGAAGATTGATTTGATGCCTTTTGATCCTGAGAGCCTTGACGACTACAATACAGACGTCAGTATGGAGTTGCGATTATTACAAGCATTATGCAACTAGTTGTCGCTGGAGCAATTGGGTTGTTTTTTGATAGAACTTTAGATATTGAGAGATTCTTAAGTATGAAGCACAATATGCATATTTGGCAACAACGTCTCAAGATCATGCTCAACTCAGATAGAAATCTCATCTGCAAGTTCCCATGATATAAGGTATCTATTTGTTCCGATAAGATCATAAGGGTGCTACAAGGTGCTGTGGAAGAATAATGTTATAAGTTTAAGACATCGGACATGAAGATATGGATGATAAAACAAAAAGTAATTATTCATTTTTATAGGGATAGAAAAGAGTCATACAACCAATTTCTAATTAAAGTTGTCGAATATGATAGAACATTATTTATTGGGTATAGTGCATGATTTCTAACTTGTTCAATATTTGCTGTAGAAGAGGTAGAATCATGCGAAGGATGGACTCCTCACATGTACCAGGTCTATTTGGACACAGAAGGTTGTGATTGCGGGCTAGCTTTTTCAAACTTTACATTATCCTTAGCGTCATGCATTAACAGCATGTGCAGCTATGAGAATTGATTGGACTAAAATACTTTTAATGTTTAGTTAATTTTAATTTTGTTCTTAACTTTTTAAATATGTTTCAATTATATCTTTAGAGGTTAACATCGTTAACAAATATTTTAATGTTGTTATCTTAAATTAACATGTAAAAGTCTCGTGTTTAATTTCATCTTTTATTGTTCTCTTCCTTTTATTTATTTTTGATCCCATTTATAAAATTAAAGGTGAGAGATTATACTTTATTATCTTAAGTGTTAAAAAAAATAGAGAGAATCTATTTCCAAGATCCTACGATGACATGTTAGAGTAGAATTATCATTCTATATGTTATCAACATTTAGAGGTAGAACAGTACGCCGTTACACTAATATTTTTACTAGAATTTAATTTTAATACACTATCAGTGTAAAGTAATAATTTTATATCAATAAAAATAATTATATTTTATATTGATCACATAAATAATTATTTAAAAAAAATATAATTATACGATTATATAAAATATTTTATACTATCAATACATTAAAATTAAACTCTTTTTATTAATGGCATTAACCTCCAAAATCATAATTAAAACAATTTTTAGGTTTTTTTGACAAAATTTGTAACATAATTTACTATTTTTTTAACCATAAATTCATAATATGATTCTTTTAATTTAAATTCAACACACGTGTGCATGCGTAAACACATATATATAGTTATGTTATGTGTCTATTTAATTAAAATTAATCTTTTATATAAAATATATATTAAAATATAAAATATATATTAAAAATAAATTAAATAATATATATATCTCTATATATAAATATATAATAATTTTTTTAATGTCTGAATTTTATATGTATATAAAGTTTTTTTGATATATTTAAAGGAGAGTTTTATTGCTCTTCCCTTTAAAATCGTGAATATGGCCAGTAACATTAAATACAAACTATAGATATCACTTCTATTGATTAATGATTACTCTCTCCGTTTTAATAAAATAAACAATATTAGAATCATCAAAATTTATTATTTTAATTATTATTTAATTATTAATTTAATTTTTTAGTTTACTAATTTAATAATATATTTTATCTCACACTTTTAAATATTAATAATTAACTAATAACAAAAAATAATAAATTCTGATAATTTTCATATATTTTTTATAAAATAATAATTTAAAAATACGCATACTAAAAAAGGTACAATTTACGTTATTAAATTGTTTGACCTCCAATATTATGCAAATGCATTGTTTCCAAATTCAATACGCAAATGCATTGTTTCACTATTTTATGTAAACCGCTACTGGCAGTAGCGGTTTACAGGTGTGCATAAACCGCTACAACCAGCATCGGTTTATGTGTGTGAGTGTGTGAGTGTAAACCGCTGCTGTCAGCAGCGGTTTACGTGTGTGTGTGTGAGTGTAAACCGCTACTGCCAGTAGCGGTTTACGTGCAAGTGTTTTGCCTATATAAACCGTGGTTATAGCCGCGGATTATGCATTTAGATGGTTTGTGGAGTTTTTTAGAGAGAGAAAATTCTAGAGAGAGAGGTCAGAGCAAGTTGTGAGCGGGTCCGAGGTATCTCAGCGGCAACTTCTGGCGAGTTATCATGGCAGGCAGGACCCTGTACCGACTAAACGGTGTTGCGTACATTGCCGGTTCTATTGGTGACGAGGTTAGTTAACATTTATTTTTTTCTAGGCTTTGCATATGTTAGTCAGAAAATGGTAGGTTAGGTAGACGAATTAGAATTTATAGATTATTCCCTCTAAGTTATAAATATGACTAGTTAGTTGAATTTCAAATCCCTTCAATGAATGTTATGCTACATGGTGTTGGTTTAGTTTAGGGAAAGGGATAGTTGACGTTAGTGAATTATTTTAGTTTGGTTAGGGTATTTGTATGATATGAAGTTTTAAATTTTAAAGCTTTATAATATTTTAACATTTGTGGCTGTTATTTATTAAAGTCCGTGTGTTGTTATTTTTTCTATCGTGACTAGGGAATTTTTTTTTATATAGGAGAATTTGTTGATGGTTTAAGATATTTGTATCCGGTTAGTTATGGGAATTTTTTTAAGGATAGGAGAATTTAATTGGACTCTGTATTTCTTTGTTGTTCTGTGCAGCCCACTAGGTGTATATACAGTGTAAGACGGCAACAGAATATGCCCATGCATGAAAGGATCATCCCGTATTTAGAGAGGGTTGGGTTGTACCATTTGGCCAGGCTAAACAGCCAATGGTTCTGGTTGGATGAGCCGCTGGTTAGTGCGTTCGTTGAGAGGTGGCGTCCTGAGACGCATACGTTCCACATGCCTTTCGGAGAATGCACAGTGACATTGCAGGACATGGCATTCCAGCTAGGGCTGCCTGTGGATGAGGAGGCTGTAAGTGGTTGCCTTGGTGAGTTTGAGAAATACATGGAGGGTGGCCGACCAGCTTGGGAGTGGTTTGAGGACCTATTCGGTGAGCGGCCTCCACCGAATAAGGTCAAGCAGATGACAGTACACTTTACATGGTTTCACGAGAGGTTTAGGGTGCTACCACCAGATGCGAGCGAGGAGACTGTCCGCATCTACGCACGGGCCTACATCATGATACTGCTATCGACTCAGTTATTTGGGGACAAGAGTGCGAACCGGGTACATATACGGTGGTTGCCATTTGTGGCAAACCTTGATGACATGGGGAGGTATAGCTGGGGGTCGGCCGCTTTGGCATGGATGTACCGATGCATGTGTCGGGTTGCGAACAGAAATGTGACTAATCTTGCGGGCCCGCTCCAGTTGCTACAGAGTTGGATATTCTGGCGGTTTCCGTCTTTGAGGCCGGAAGGGTTTGAGGTTTTCTCTTTCCCGTAGTTTGTGTCTCATATGACTTAAATTTAGGTGGTCTGCCTACTTACCTCCAAAGGGTCATAAGGTATCGGCTTGCATTGGATCGATTGACCGCTCGTGATGTAAGTTTTATAGCAGTTAGAGTTTCATTTTGGGTTTACTCTCTAGTCGTGACTAGATATATACTTGTTGTTGTAATGTCTGATGAGTTCTAAGATTTCAGATTGTATGGGAGCCCTACTCCGCGCTTGATGTACTTGTCGTGGTCCATCCAGAGATACTTACAGAGGAGCATAGTCGCATATGGCGAGCGGTGACTACTTTGATATACTTTGCGGCATAGTTAGCAGAACCGGACCGGACCGGCCGGTTCGACTGGAAAACCGGTGAACCGGACCTAGTACCGGTCCGGTTTGATATTTGGACCGTACAAGGTATAGAACCGGAACGAACCGATCAAAACCGGTGAGAACCGGTCAAACTCGATAAGACCGGTCTGACCGAACCGTTTGAAAGGCAAATTATCCAAAATGTGTGATATGGGGTTCGAACCCCTATCTGCTGGAAGATCAAAACCTCTCTTTGCCGCTGAGCTGTGTTGATTTTCATTAATATATATGCAAATTATAATATATATAGATATCTTTCATCAAATAGTTTACTTTTATTTATTTTATTTTAATTTTAGTTATAAACTCACTTATTTTTTCTTTTCATAATTATATAATATATTAATATTATTTTTAATGAATACATATAGCAATTTTTTATTTTACTTATATTCAATTAATTTTAATTTTAAAGTCACTTATTTTTAAATCAATTATATTTTATTTAACTATAAATTTTATTAATATATATATATATTAAAAAGATAAAAAAATTATTAACCATAATTTATTTTTTCTTTTTATGATTATATGATATCTATTAATATTATTTTTTCAATAAATAATTGTAGCATATAGTAATAGGTAAAGACTCACATGCAGTTATCTTCATATGAAGTTAATAATTAAAAATCGTTAGATGATATTTAGTTAAACTTGTCAAATCATCTAACTGTTTTTAAATATCAACTTCACATGAAAATTAACTGTATGTAAGTTTTTATTTATAATAATATAATAATACAATAAATATAAATTAATTAATAAAGTATTAAAATTTGAAAATAATTATTATTTTTATAAAAAAAATAAAAGTACTTATAATAAAGAAAAAATAATTAAATTTTACATAATTACTTAATTATACCGGGTTAACCGGTTCGACCAGTGACCCACCGGTTGAACCAGTAATCCAATAACCCATTGACCTCACCGGTTCGATCACTGGTTCAGTTCTGACAACTATGCTTTGCGGTCATCGAGTGGCATCAGGTTGACAGGGTTGTTCCACAGCTGGGTGGAGTACAGCATATCCCCGAGGATGCTTTGAACGTAGACTAGCTGCATGCTAAGGACGGGAGGGGAGGGGATAGGTGGTTCCCCCATTACTATCAGGTCTGGCATTTGCACTGGGGGAACCGACTTGATGCAGTCATTTTCATTGAGCGAGTGGCAGATCCTGGCCCATCTGCTGATTACCTAGATTGGTGGTTCCGCGAGGCTCAGCGGTTCCTTAGCCCGGGGGCTGCATTCGCGGATCCTAGAGGCACCCAGATACCTCCAGAGGCGTTTCAGAGAGGGTCGTCCCAGGTCCCACGCAGATCACAGCTACCTGATATGCCGGATAACCGTCGTGTTGAGAGACGCCGTCGTGTTGGTACTAGGGACACCGGGAGAGAGTGGCGATGGTTACATGATGCGATACAGGAGGATGATGCAGGCGGAGAGGCTAGAGCTGAGGTCGATCACCGTGTTCGTCAGTCTAGTGCCAGACGCGGGAGAACTGCGGATCCCACACAGTTCGGTGGTGGAGTTAGTGGGACCGCAGCGACTGAGGCTGGAGGGGAGACATTCACCAGCAGATCTTACTCTCCGATGTCAGAGCCCAGCTCTCACATGTATGCGCAGCCTGAGACGCCGACGATGACTATGGATTTAGATGATCAGCTGGTGAGTCCACGGTTTTATGCAGATTTTGCTGACTTGATTAGGGATGATGCTGGCACGTCCAACGTGCAGTTTGGTGGCCAGTCTTACCAGCCGCAGATGCCGGATGTGCATTTGGAGACCGCAGCTTACCAGCCACATATGACGGAGATGCATTCCCAGCCACCTGATTATCAGGGTGAGTATGTGGTGTGTTCCATAGAGATGTGTTCCATCGATGCTTACGAGCGGCTTACAGTGGCGGAATGCCTCAATACACGGAGGGAATGTCCAAAACATCCGATGAAAGTAGACTCTATCTTCATCAACTTGGTCACCACCCTAACCGGGGACGTCTTCAGTAGAGCAACGGAACCTTCCATCGTGCATGTGACCCCAAGGATCCACCGAGGTAGATCAGCATATGACTCCTCCCAATCGCCATATATTTGCGCTACTGCCTTCTGCTTCGCCAACCACACCTTCCGATAACTAGGCCTGAATCCATAAGTCACCTCCGTTGCCTCTTGCAACACCTTAATCGACACCGACGCATCAGCTCAAACCAATGGATAGATTCTCGCACAGATGACATGATAATCAAGCTGCTTGTGGTCGCTTGATATCGATGTGGCCATACACGTGTGCGGACCGTTGTACCACCTAACTTCCCATGTGCTCTTCCTTTTCCGCATGACTATCCGAATCAACCACGTGCACCCGTTACCAAACTCATTGCATCTCCCTTGGTATTTCAGATTGTCGGACTCTATAACCTTGTACTCAACTCCACGCCGAATACTGTAATATTTTACACTCAACACGGCTTCCTCTTTACTCTGGAAAGATTGGCCAATCTCAAATTCAGTCATAGGTGTCCCATCATGCATCCCCTGCCCATCAATTGTTGCATCAGTATTCTGGTGTTGGCCGATGGCTTCCAAGTTCAAAGAAGAGAGGTGGGGAGGGTACTCTTGTGTTCCAGAACCGGAACTTCCATGGGCTGAACGTCCACCTCTCGGAATATCATCATCACTGTCCCCACCAATATCGACAGGCTCCTCATTCGAATCATCGTCAAACAGTGCATTCTCAACTCGATCCAGGCCGGCATCGCATTCAAAATCAGGAACAACAGGAGCAATATATGCATGAACAGCCCCAGCATGTTCGGGCTCAGCATTCGGAACTGCCACTGCTACCACAGGCATCGATGTTGATGCACCACCAGCTGGGGTCGACTGAGGATTAGGTGCCGATGCCCCAGAGCTATCCACACCATCTTCCAACTTCGCAAGCAGCTCAGGTATCCTCACCTCCGAAAAACTACGCATGCAGTGAAACAAGACCTGCAAGTCTTCATCCGACCCGATCACGAAGGTCTCATATCTCACACCAGTTGACACAACGGCAATGAGAATCTTGTAAAATAATTTTTTTACCCACTTCGTCCCACAGGTACCGAGCTTCCGTAATATGCTTTGCTTAATCTCTGCCAACGTATTCGACGATCGGATAAAAACACTAAGCCGTTCTCTATCTGTGAATTTCACACCATGCCTTTTGCTCTTTTGAATTTTTCCAGAGCAGTGAACCAGAGCCACAAAACTATCCTCCCCCTCCATTTGTGAATAACACTCAACCTCTCCACATTTGGCCCCTCCATGGTTTATATAGGCAGCCCCATGCAGCACACTACACGTAAACCGCTACTAGCAGTAGCGGTTTACACTCTCACACACACACACACGTAAACTGCTGCTGACAGCAGCGGTTTACACTCACACACTCACACACATAAATCGCGGCTGGTTGTAGTGGTTTATGCACACCTGTAAACTGCTACTGCCAGTAGCGGTTTACATAAAATAGTAAAACAATGCATTTGTGTATTGAATTTGGAAACAATACATTTACGTAATATTGGGGTCAAACAATTTAATAACGTAAATTGCCCCTAAAAAAGGTTATAAAAATCTTAATACTTTTTTGTTTTGTTTTCGAACAAATATTTTGAAACGAAAAGAACATATATGATCTATTTTATTCTATAATTAAAAAAATCAATTAAATACTTTAAATTATTTACTTTTTTATAAATACTATGTTTTGAAACTAAACATATAAACTTTAGTACTCTACATTTTATTATTTTTATAGTGCCTACTAGAAGTGGTAACATGTACTTTACTTGTAAGTATCAAATTCGATCTAATTCAATTAAAGTAGGTTATTAACTCGATACACAGTAGTGGATAATAAGATAGAATACGGATAGAATTCTTGGACGAATTGAATAGAGTGTGAATTAAACATCAATCTTACTCGACTAATTCACACCCTATATATATAAAAGTATATTTTAAGTAGATGTTTAATTAATGATCTTTTACTAAATGCAAAAGATTCTTAATCATTAAGATAAAATTATTAATTAATAATTTAATACATTTTTTAACATAAAAATCAATTCTATTTTAAATTATCATAAAGTTATATAATAATGTTACATCTTTTTTATAACTTGCAAGTAGAATCGAGTTCCTGCATATTAAGAACGGGTAGGATTAATATTAGGATATTCTCAACTTGTAAATAGAGTAAGGTTAATTTTATATAAAAATTTTAATCCGCATATAGAATTAAGGGTTAAGTACGATTTGGTTCTTAAGGTATAGATCGAAAATTTTTTTCGTTCCTAACATTTTTTTGTATACAAAATCGTCCTTTTTACTTAAATTTTAAAATTTTGGTCCAAATTACTCATAACAAAAAAAATATAAAAAAAAAATATGAAGGAAAATGAGAAGAAGAAGAAAAAGAAGAGAAAAGAGAAGAAGAAGAAGAAGCTGTTCACGATCCACCTCTACCTCTACTTCTGCCGCAAAAAATTTAAAACAAAATTAAACTTTAGGGACGATTTTAAAGTTAAGTTAAATTTTAAGAACCATTTTGTATAAAAAAAAAAGTTAAAGACAAAAAAGATTTTCAACTTATACTTTAAAAGCCAAAATTATTCCTAACCCTAAAATTAAAATTAAATCTAAATTCTATTTTATTCTACCCCTCACCTCTCCTAATGTCTCCAACATATATTACACGGAAAGGAAAGTAATACAGAATAAGCAACTTAGGTTAATATTTGTTAATTAACAAAATTTGTACATAAGTGGACTCATTCTCTAATTTTGTCAAACAAGTGCAACCAGATGATACACGCATGATGTGTTAAAACTTAAAAAGTTTCATATTAATATATATTAGTATTATTATTGTAATGGCCCCTCGATCGGTTGGTAGGCTTAAAGTTGATAAAGGGCTTTAAAGATACCACAAAAGTTAAACACATGGCTCTGTAAAACCATCCCACGTGGGATATTGTCTCAAAATGCGACAAATAAATTTTGTTAAGAATTAAGATGAACATTAGCCTTATATAAGCGTAATATGATGATATGATATGATTTTTCTTTGTATTATTATTCTTCTTTAATTCTTCTTTTCTTGTCCCGTTTTCTTTTCCCTTACATGGTTTTCTTATTTTCTTTTTCTGGTTATGGCTTACATGGATTTCTTTGTCATCTAATGAGTCCTTAAATGGTTTTTTGTTGGATTTGAAAGGAGTGCTGTTTAACACAAAAAAAAAAAAAAAAATTCGGTGCACATCTTTTTAAAATCTAAATAGCATCAATTTCGTATGGATAATTATTACGGTTAAGTACGATTTTGGTCCCTAGCGTAGAGGCCGAAAATTTATTTTGTCTCCGAGCCTTTTTTTGCTATAAAATGGTGCCAAAGGTTTTAGTTTATTTTAAAATCGTCATTCGGACAAAAATACCCTTCCCCCTACTTCCCCAAAATCAACCAAATACAGAAGCTGAACCAGAACAGACGCAGATGCAAAACAGAAGCAACACCAATAACCAAAAACAAAGAACAACAATAGAATCAAAAGAACAACAACAATAAAAGTAGCTACAAGCACAAGAACAACAACAACAAAAGAACAACATGAACCCAGAACTCAGAAAATCATCATTATCATCATCAAAACTCAGAATCTCAGAACCCAGAACTCAGAACTCAGAAAAAATAATGGATAATAAAATCAAAAGAATAATAACAAAACAACAGAAACCAGAAGAATTGATAATCAGAAGCAGAAGCAGCAGAACAAGAAGAAACCAGAAACCGGCGAGCAGCAGCGACAACCGGCGATCGAGTGAGGAGGAGGAGCAGAAACGGCGAGCGGCGCGCGACATCCACCCTCGCAGATCTGTTGCCTTCGACGTCAAGCCAGGAAGAGGAGCAGTGGTGAGATCTGGCAGTGAGATCCAGCAAAGACGATGAGGACTGAACGATGAGGAGCAGCGGCGGCAACGGCGGCGGCGGTGAAGAGCAGTGACGGCAGCGGCGAGGACCTCACCCCTTCCCTTCCCCCTCTTCTTCCCGAACCCCTCTACCCTTTTTCCTTCGCGTTTTTCCTTCCCCCTTTTCCCTTTACACGTTTTCTTTTTTTTTATTAAGGATAATTTGGTAATAAATATAAAAAAATTTAGTAAAAAGGACGATTTTAAAACAAATTGAAACCTTAAGAATGATTTTGTTGTAAAAAAAAGGCTGAAAATAAAATAAATTTTTGACCTCTACTTTAGAAACCAAAATCGTACTTAATCCTAATTATTAAGTATAAAAAGATCAAAACAATGTAAATACCATTGACAAAATTTCCAAAATAATAAAAAATTAAATGGATTATTAATTTCTAATTAAATCATAACCCTAACTAAACAAACAAACATACATACATACATATAATTTCACTATATTTCTTATAAAAAAAGTGATATTAATTATCAAATAAAAGTGATATTATCATTATATAACAACTAATATATATAAATGATGTTATATTTAATTTATTTTTAATATATATTTTATATTTTAACACTTATTTATTTAATTGTTGATTTTTTATGTACGTAAACATAGTAGTGCCTGTTATATATAAGATAGTTTTTTCAAAGATATCACATAATTCAATTTAGTTTTATAAGATTTATTGTTTTAATTTAATCTTAAAAGTTATTAATGTGAATAAATTGTTACAAAAAAATCAATACATACGATGGTTTGTCATTAATAACTGCTAATATGTAATTAAGGTAATTAAAATCAATCTTGCGTGGCATATTTTTTGGAACCTGCAAAGACACTCTGACATTCAAGTCAGAATGGATTTAAAATGTATAAGGTGTATAGAATGAATGACGTATTTGAGGGGGCCTGAGACTCCTCTTTATATAGGTGATGGTAATGATCTTATCTTATTTTATTTGGCTAAAATAAGGAATAATTTGGTTTTGAATGTTGATTAGGAAATCTGATAGGCCAGTTTGGACCTTCTAAAAGGAGGGAGCGGATCAAACCCGGATAGTCGGATTGGGGACCACTCCAAATGTAGGATTCGTGGGTAACAGATTTTATAAAATTTATTGTTTTAATTTAATCTTAAAAGTTATTAATGTGAATGAATTGTTACAAAAAAATCAATACATATGATGATTTGTCATTAATAACTGCTAATATGTAATTAAGGTAATTAAAATCAATCTTGCGTCGCATATTTTTTGGAACCAAAAAATTTTAGTTTAAAAAGCGTAATAGTTTCCTTATTTGACTTTATTTAAATAATTTTTGTAAAAGAAAATTTTACTTTTTTTAGAGATATTAAAATGACATTCACATTTTTTTTATTTGTAAAATATACACTTTCCTCTCTTATAACTTTTAAAAAGTCTTCTCTTTAATTTATTTTAAATTTTTTGTGTTAACTAATATTAATTTTATCCATTTTTTAAGAAAAAATAAATTATTTTTTTATAAAGATACCTTTTAGCAAAGATTTTATTTTTTTGTGATTAAATTTTGTTTAGCAAAATACCCTTTAACAAATTATTTTTCTATTGATTAAACTGTATTTTTTTCAAAATATATATTTTTTTAATTTTTAGTTATTAAATTATTTTTCTTAAGATACTTTTTAATAATATTTTAATTATTAAGAAACTTGTTTTGTAAAAATGTGAAGGAATGGGATGTTAATTTTTTAAATTTGAAATTTATCTATCTGGATTTATTTTAAATTTTGATAAAGTTGTTAATAAATTTTAATAGTTCTATGAAATAAATTATTTATTAATATTAATTGTTATACATATTAACGGTGGTAAGATTTTTTAATTAAATATTAAAATAATATACATTGATATTGAAAAATTAATAGTAAAGTACAAAAATAATTGTTAATAAAAATTTTGGTAAAATCACAATTTAATAATTAAAAATTTA
Organism: Arachis ipaensis; assembly: GCF_059453495.1. NCBI lineage: Eukaryota > Viridiplantae > Streptophyta > Magnoliopsida > Fabales > Fabaceae > Arachis > Arachis ipaensis. Next base: position 142,753,325 of record NC_142435.1, on the reverse strand, counting down.
TTGAAGGGTGTCTTAGAAAAAAAATAATTTAATCATTAAAAAATTTTTAAAAGAATATTTTGGTAAAAATAAAATTTAACTAGTAGATAAATAATTTGTTAAAGGATATTTTAGTAAGTAAAATTTAATCACAAAAAATAAAATTTTTGTTAAAGAGTATTTTTGTAAAAAATAATTTATTTTTTCTTAAAAAATGAATAAAGTTAACGTTAGTTAACACAAAAAATTTAAAATGGATTAAAAAAGAGGTTTTTTAAAAGTTATAAAAGAAGAGAGTGTATATTTTACAAATAAAAGGAAGAAAAATGTTATTTTAGCATCTTTTAGGAGAGAGAAGTGAAATTCTCTTTCTATAAAAATTTCAACTAGTATAAAAATTTTAACAATTTTTTAACTTTATAATAAAGAGGTTGTCTATCATCCGATTTAAGTATATATAACATTCATAATTATATACATATAACACCTATAATTTAATATATATATATATATATATATATATATAAAAATGTATTTAAGTATATATAACATTTCTAGTTTTAGTTTATGCATATAACATCTATAATTTTATATATATAGTGTCTATAATTTTATACATACAATATTCATTTAAATGATCAAATAATACAATATTATGTATAAATTAAACCAAAACAAAGCGTTTTTATAATTGATTTTATAAAGGTTATAAGTGAAAAAAGCATACAAAAACATGAAAAAAAAAGTGTAATCCAAAATCAAAATAAAAACAATGAATAATTGTATGTTATTGATTTTAAGCACATAGAAATTTAAATCAATAATTAAAACTGAAAAATAAAAAAACAATAAAATTGAAAGAACAAATTTTTAAAAAAAAAAACTAATATTTTTTTCTTTTCTTCTCTTTTGTTCTTTTTCGACCCCTCGTCATTATTCATGTCTTCTTTTTCTAAATTAATATAGTTTGTTTGACCTACTCCATTATTCGACTTCAATTGTCTGACCCGCTCTATGTTGTATCTGGTTCATTCAGCCTTTCTACTCCGTGCTGCAATTTTTTTCACCGACAGTCATGCATCCATATTGATACCGTCGCATTTTTTTGGGAACGTAATTAATCTCATTTTTTACTTAATATAGATGAATTTGTAATATAAGTGTATGGTCTTAAAATTTGTAATATTTGATTTTGAGATTTTGGGATGTTTTTTGTGAGTTGTGTTTTAAAAATTGTGATTTCTATTTAAAAAAATTGGATAATTATTGGTATAATAGAGAAGAATATAAATGGAAAATTTTTTGGATGTAACCGCACAAAATCTGAAATTTAATATGTGGTTTAATTAATTGAATCAATCATTATAATAAAAGAGTAAATTGTCAAGTTATTCTGGAATGTGATAGCACGCTTCTTTAAATGAGAGTGTTATTTAGAATGTATACTTTTTTATTGTTGATGAGTTATTGATTACGTAGCACTACTATTTTAACATAACATATAACACTTGACGATGGTACGTCAGTAAAATTCTAGTATAAAAGTTAATTTAACTAACATTAATAATATCTTTATAAAATGACAATGCATAATTTTTCACTCAGATCTCAGTATCTCACTGATAGTATATAGATAATAAACAATTTATAGTTAGTGAAATTAAAAGATGATTCTAGAATAGCAGTTAGTTATACGATACCAACTCTCTCTCTCTCTCTCTATATATATATATATATATATATATCAGATTGTAATTAATTCTCTGCGATACTTTAGAATAATATCTACCACACCTAAAACACTTTCCTTCTCATCTCTATACTCTCTTCTCACCTAAGAACATAGACTGATACTTTTCATATCTTTCATGGTATCAGAGCTAGATCCATGATCATGGCTTCTGTAGCATTCACATTAATTCCAATTTCAACAAAATTCGATAAAGGCAATTTTCTACAATTGAGGAATCAAGGTGAATCAACAATTGAAGGAAATGATTTGATGCCATATCATAGGTAAAGGAATTTCAGCAAAATTTGTCAACACAGAAGCTGAAATTAATGGAACGATAAATTCAGAATATGCCAAATAGAAGAAACAAGATGCTCTTCTCAAGTCTTGACTTCTTACTTCATTGACAAAGCCATTTACAACAAGAATGGTTAGTTGTATTTTAACATTTAATATCTGAAAAAGGTTAAAAATTTATTTTGCCTCTCAAATCAAAGCTAGAGTAATACAATAAAAGAATAAACTTAATTAAGATTCTTGGTTTGGTAAATGTATACCTACTTGAGATCAAAAGCACGATTGATTCCTTGGTCTTAGTAGGAGAAAATGTTAATGGTGATAATTATGTCAATGATATACTACATAGTTTGACTGAAGAATATGGTCCATTAATTACTGTTGTTGTCTCAAGGCCAGTAAGCATAACTATTGCAAAATTGGAGGCTTTATAACTCACAAATGAAAGTATGATAGAAAGATTTAGAAAATCATATCAGTATGTTCAAGCTCATGTAGCACAATTCACAAATAGAGGCAGTTTTAGAGGATTTCGAAGCAATTTCAGAGGACACGGAAGAAGATCGATGGAAAGAATGCCGAGAAGAGGTTACGACAGAAGTCACAATGAAGGAAGACGAAATTATGAAGGACAAGGAGGTTCACAGTTCAATACTACCAGGCTCCAATGCCAGCTTTTCGATAAGATAGGACACATAGCAACAAATTGCTGGTATAGATATGAAGTTTCCAGAGAAAGACACAATTCAAGACCAGACTCATCAAAAAGATCAGCTCCAAATGCAAATCTCAACCATGTTCTTGCCACTCCAGCCACAGCCTATGATCTAGCTTGGTATCCAAACTTTGAAGCCACACATCATATGTCTCATGATTTAAGCAATTTGATGGAAAAGATAGATTATAAAGGTGAAGAAGAAGTAATCATTGGTGACAGATTAGGTTTGAATATCAATCATGTTGGAAATGCTTATGTTAAATCTGATTTGAGCTTGTTGAGTTTGAAAAACTTATGTTTAATTAAAATGATGATCAAACATTATTAAATTATTAATTAGAAAATTAGTAAATTATTATTTGCTTTTAATGGTTTGTTTGATGTGTTTGTTACTGTGCAGGAAGAAGAAATTAATTTCCTATTGGGTCAAAAAGTTAGAGCAGTCCACTTTGATCAATGAATTAATTTAGCTTTGTGCAAACATTAATTAAACATAAAGTGGCTGAATGTTAGAATCAAAGTGGCCCATATCACAAGCCCATTAACCAATATTGAAGGATCAAAAGAAAGAACCCAAAGGTTCTCAAAGCAAGCCACGGTTACCTAATACATTGTGTAATGGAATTCAAAATTCAATTTGCTTTATTGCATGCATAGGTAACCGAAACTCAAAATTAAATTGAGTTTAATTGAGCATTGAAAGCTTTGTCTCTTGTCTCTCTTGCTTTCGGTCATATCATGTCAATCAGAAAAGAAGATAAAAGCAAGTTATCAGAGGAGATCATCAGTGGCCTAATGGAAGAAAAGGTTAGGATGAAGAAAGGCTAGTGAAGTTCATCTCAGAAGAAAGATCTAAAGTAAGGCATGGCAAGATCTTTGACATTGAAGGCAAGATTTTGAAGAAGAGCTTCAAGATTTTCCATACCAAGAAAAGAAGCAATCCGCCTCTGTCAGAGAGGAAGATCTCAGTTGCAAAAGTTCACTGTCATTTTTGTTCATAAAAAAAGAATGTAGCCGCCGAGCTACACATAAGAAGAAGCAAAAATGGAAAGCAAGGAGCTGTCCTGGGTCAGAAGATCATCAAGGGTCTGAATCCTTTCTTGGAGCCAAAGACAAGATCAAGGGTTCAGATTGAAGGATCTTGATGAAAAGGGTTGAGAGAGGTACATGCATGTTGGTTTTTAGTTTTTCCTCTCTCTTCTCTTTGTCCGAACCGCTACTGTTTTGGTTGGAGAAGAAGTTGCTGGGTTGGTTAAACCAGTTTCAACCTTGGAAGCTTCCCCTTCTATAATAAGGGTGAACGGCCAAAGGTTGAGATCAAGGAGAGAAAGTGAAAAAGCACAGAGTTCTCATAGCTACCCAAGCTTCCTAAGTTCTTCTCCTTCAATGGTGTTCATTTTATTTTCTTTTTCTTAGTATTGTCTGTCTGAATCTCATAGTGAAAAAGGCAAACATGGTGAGGTTTGTAAGAAAAAGCAAGTGAGAGAAAAAAGGCAGTGATCAATATTAGAGAAAAAGCCATAGATGTCTTAGAGTTTCTTTGTACATCTGTATGTTGTGTTTCATGATCCTGTGGGGATTTTCTTACAAGTTGGGTTAGCATTTTACAATTGAAAGCTAGGTTTTGAGTCCTAGTCAAATTCAGATTGGGTGTAGAATCTGGGTTTGTCCCTAATAGGATTGGGTAGATCCTAGGGAAAGAATTGGTGTTTGTAATCTTGTAAAAGATAGTGAAATTCCATCATTGTTGTGATGGAGACTGGATGTAGGCTGCATTGCACTTAGCAGCTGAACCAGGTTACTTCTTGGTGTGATTCTCTCTTCTCTGCTTCTTCTCTGTTTCTGGTTCGCAAAAGACAAAATGAAAAATGTCTCAACATGTTACGAGATAAAACAAAAATGTCTCTTAACTTGTTATGAGACAAAAAGTGAAAATATCTCCTGAAGTTCCTTTAAAAGTCAGAAAGTAATATTCAGCAAAAAGGAGGCTAATATTCAACCCACTTCTGTTAGCCACTGATTACCATCAATTGGTATCAGAGCTTGGTCTCAAAGAGATCAAACTTTGCAGTTTGGAGAAAAGATCCTGATGGCGGTTAACAGTGGCTCAAATCTGGTGGCCTATACTCTGACGGAAGGGCAGTCAAGCAACAGACTCCCATTTTTCAATGAAAATAACTACAACTACTGGAAAGAAAGAATGAAGATCTTTGTTCAATCTGTAGATTACAGGCTTCGGAAGATAATCTTGGAAGGTCCACAATTTTCAACCACCACTAGAGCTGATGGAGTAGTTGTTCCCAAGGCTGATGCCGATTGGAATGAAGATGATAGAAAATAAATAGAGCTCAACACTAAATTTGTCAACTTGCTCAACTATGCTGTCAGCTTCGAGGAATACCGACGGGTATCAAGATGCACAATAGCAAAGAAAATCTAGGACAAACTTCAAGTCACTCATGAAGGCACAACCCAAGTCAAAAGATCCAGAATAGACATGTTGAATAGAGACTACGAAATGTTCTCAATGAAGCAAGGAAAAATAATCGATGAAATGTTTGAAAGATTCAACATTATCATCACTAGCTTGGATGCTATGAGAATCAGACATCCAGAACCTGTACTTGTGAGGAGAATATTGAGATGTCTCACTAAAGAGTGGAAAACCAAGGCTATAATAATAGCTGAGAGTAGTGGTATTGATGAAATGACCTATGATGATCTGAGAGAAAACTTACTTGCTTTTGAAAATACTTATTTAAAGAGAGATACAAAAAAGAAAGGAGTTGCTCTCAAATTAGTCACTGAATCTCTGGATGATGAATCCAGTGATAATTTATCTGACAATGACTTTGTTTTGTTTGCTAAGAAATTCAGAAAAATGATGAAGCTGAAGGAATGGAACAAATGAGGCAGTTCAAGAAAACCAAAGAGGGATCTGAGCAAGGTGGTCTGCTACAACTTAAAAAAACTGGACACTTCAAGTTTGATTGTCCTAAACTGAAGAAGGAGGACAAACCGAGAAGAGAAAAGAGGAAATGACTCATGGAATATTGGGAAGACTTGGAGAATGATTCGGATGAAGAAGAAAAAACTGAAACCAAGTCCCAAACCTGTCTTATGGCCGACATAGTAGATGAGGTAATATTTCCTGAACCCTCAACTGAAGACTTTCATCTTATGATAGATCATCTCAATGAAAAAATCAAATGCTTCTTGAATGAAAACTATGATCTTGAATCTCAAGTTACCATTCTAAAAGCAAAAAATAGTTTTCTTAAAGATAAATTAAGGGAAGCCGAAACTGCTGTTGATCTTGTTGAAGAAAACAAGCGGTTAAAAGCTGAACTTAAGAGCTGTGAATATCATCACTCTGTGATTGCAAATCTAAGCTATTTGGAAGAAAATGAGTGGCTGCATAAAGAGGTAAAAAGACTTAAAGAGGACTTAGCCAGTTTTGCTCAAAGTTCTGAAAATTTAAATCAACTCTTGGCTAGTCAAAAACCTCATTATGATAAAGCTGGTTTGAGTTTTCACAAATCTGAAAAATTTATTGAAAAATCTTCTTTTACCAACATGGCATCCTCTTCGGATGACATAAGGTTTCAAAACCCAACAAGCTTTAGAAAAACAGCAACTCAAAAATTCTGTAGATTATGCAATCGGAATGGACCCTATTCAGTGCTTCACAAGTGAAAGGATGATTGGAGATAAAGTTTACAAGATTGTTTGTGATTATAATGGCTTGGGAAAAAGAAGATGGTTTGACATCAAAGGATCCAACAAGATTTGGATACCTAAGGTCACTTAAGCTTGTTTTGTAGGTTTGCCTAGCATCCAAGAGAAAAGACAACATGTGGTATATGGATAGTGGGTGATCTAGGCATATGACCATAAAGTCAACATTCTTCATCAAGCTTGATGAGTATGATGGAGACTTTGTTACTTTCGGTGACAATAGAAAAGGAAAAATAGTGGTCATAGGTAAAGTGGGTAAGAATTTCTCTTCTTTTATTAATGATGCTTTGCTTGTTGATGGATTAAAGCACAATCTACAAAGCATTAGCCAATTGTGTGATCTTGGTTATTTGGTTATTTTTAAAAAAATTGGATTTCTTGGTTATTAGTGAAAAATTCGGTGATATTTTGTTTGAAGCAAAAAGATGTAATAATGTGTATGAATTAACTCTAGAGGATTTAAAGGATCAAAAAGTAACTTGTTTTACTTCTCTTGAATCTGAAAAATGGCTTTGGCATAAGAAATTGGGACATGCAAGCATGTACCAAATTTCTAAGCTTGTTAAAAAGAATTTAGTTAGAGGAATTTCAAATATTAAATTTGATAAAGATATTACTTGTGATGCTTGTCAACTAGGCAAACAAGTAAGATCATCTTTTAAATCCAAAGATGGAATTTCCACTAAAAGGCCATTGAAAATGTTACATATTGATCTTTTTGGTCCTACTAGAACTCAAAGTTTGGGAAGAAAACATTATAGTTTGGTAGTGGTGGATGATTACTCTAGATTTCGTTGGGTTCTTTTCTTAGCTCACAAAAATGATGTGTTCTATGCTTTCTCCTCTCTTTGCAAAAAGATCCAAAATGAAAAAGATTTAAAAATTGTCCACTTGAGAAGTGATCATGGAAAGGAGTTTGAAAATCAAGATTTTGAAAATTTTTGTGATGAATTTGGAATAGCACATAACTTTTCATGCCCAAGAACACCTCAACAAAATGGGGTTGTTGAAAGAAGGAATAGAAGCTTTCAAGAAATGACTAGGGCAATGCTTTGTGAAAATGATGTTCCAAAGTTTTTGTGGGCTGAAGCTGTAAATACAGCTTGTTATATTTTAAATAGAACCATCATTAGAAAAGGTTTAAAGAAAACTCGATATGAGCTTTGGAAAGGAACCCCACCTAATCTTAAGTATTTCCATATTTTTGGATGCAAATATTTTGTACTTAACAATAAAGAAAATCTTGGAAAATTTGATCCAAAATCTTATGAAGGAATGTTTGTTGGATACTCCACCACTAGCAAAGTGTTTAGGGTTTACCTCAAAGAACATAGAACAATTGAGGAATCCATACATGCGTCTTTTGTGATTCTAACTCTATTCCAAGTGCTGTGTTAGATGATGATGCAGGTACTGAAACTGATGCGGACCAACAAGCCTGATGAGCGGATAATTTATACCCTTTTTGGCATTATTTTTGCATAGTTTTTAGTATGTTTTAATTACTTTTTATTATATTTTTATTAGTTTTTATTTAAAAATCACATTTCTAGACTTTACTATGAGTTTGTGTGTTTTTCTGTGATTTCAGGTATTTTCTGGCTGAAATTGAGGGACCTGAGCAAAAATCTGATTCAGAGGCTGAAAAATGACTACAGATGCTGTTGAATTCTGACCCTGTTGTACTCGAAATGAATTTTTTGGAGCTACAGAAGCCTAATTGGCGCGCTCTCAATTGCGTTGGAAAGTAGACATCCTGGGCTTTCCAGCAATATATAATAGTTCATACTTTACTTGAGATTTGATGGCCCAAAGCTGGCGTTTAACTCCAGGAACAACCTATGCACGAAAAAGCTTCATTGCTCAGCCCAAACACACACCAAGTGGGCATCGGAAGTGGATTTCTGCACTATCTGCACTTAGTTACTCATTTTCTGTAACCATAGGCTACTAGTTTAGTATAAAAATTACTTTTAAATATTTATTTGATATCCATTGGTTAGCTTTTAATCTTTTTACATCTTTGGAACTTATTGTTCACGTTTGGGGGCTGGCCTCACGGCCATGCCTAGACCTCTTTTCACTTATGTATTTTCAACGGTGGAGTTTTTACACCCCATAAATTAAAGTGTGGAGCTCTGCTGTTCTTCCTGAATTAATGCAATTACTACTGTTTTCTATTCAATTCACGCCTACTTCTTCTCCAAGATATACTCTCGTACTTAATTCAGTTAAGTCAGAATGAAGGGATGACCCGTGACAATCACCCAATCTTTGTTACTCGCTTAGCCAAGATCACGTGCCTGACAACCACAAAGCGGTCTACATGATGTTCAATATAGTCATTGGACAACAGCCGGAGTATATTCTCTTGGATATCTAATACACGGACCAAGTCTGTGAGATTAATATCTTCGTGGTATAGGCTAGAATTATTGGCAGCCATTCCTGGGATCCGAAAAGTCTAAACCTTGTCTGTGGTATTCCGAGTAGGATCCGGGAAGGAATGACTATGACGAACTTCAAACCTACGAATGTTGGGCGCAAGTGCCAGTGTGCAAAAGGATCAATGGATTCTATTCCGACGCTAGTGAGAACCGACAGATGATTAGCCATGCGGTAGCTGTACCTGGTATTTTTCATCCGAGACGAGAAATTCGACAGTTGATTAGCCGTGCAGAAACCGTAGAGGACCATTTTCACTGAGAGGATCTTACAGCTTGCCATGGAAGGAAGTAACGCATGGTTGGAAGAAGGCAATAGGAAAGCAGAGGTGCAGAAGCAACAAAGCATCTCTAGACGCTCATCTGAAATTCCCACCAGTGAATTACATAAGTAACTTTATTTTATTTTATGTTTTATTTATCTTTTAATTATCAAAATCTCATAACCATTTGAATCCGCCTGACTGAGATCTACAAGATGACCATAGCTTGCTTCAAGCCGACAATCTCCGTAGGATCGACCCTTACTCACGTAAGGTTTATTACTTGGACGACCCAGTGCACTTGCTGGTTAGTTGTGCAGATATGTGAAAAGTGTGAGATCACGATTCCGCGTACCAAAGCCAATCAAGAAAATCCCAATTCTGTCCCAGCTGTTGAATCTGTTTGTCCAGAAACATCTCTTTAGAATGGAGGAGACATTTCTGTTTTGTCTCCTGAACAAGCCAAAAAATCCAGAGCAGAGTTGCCAACTGAAACTAGTCAAAGCAAAATCATTCCTCAAAGGCCACGTGAATGAAAATTTTTGAAGGGTTACCCTCATGAATTCATCATTGGTGATCCTTCACAAGGCATAACCACTAGATCCTCAAGCAAGAAGCAAATAGAACCAAGCAATATTGCCTTCTTGTCCCAATTGAAACCTCTCAATGTGAAGCAAGCTCTTAAAGACCCCTCATGGGTTAAAGACATGGAAGAAGAGCTATCTCAATTTGAAAAGAATGAGGTTTGGACCCTTGTACCAAATTCAAATGGTAGAAAGGTAACCGGTACAAAATAGATTTTCAAAAATAAATTGGGTGAGGATGGTAGTGTTGTTCATAACAAGGCTAAACTAGTGGCCCAAGGTTATGATCAAGAGGAAGGTATTGATTTTGATGAGTCATTTGCTCTGGTAGCAAGAATGGAAGCAATTAGGTTGCTTCTAGCCTATGCTGCCCACAAAGACTTCAAAATGTTTCAAATGGATGTCAAATGTGCTATTCTTAATGGCTTTATAGATAGGGAAGTATTTGTGGTTCAACCCCCCAATTTTGAAAGTAAAGATTTTTCAAATCATGTTTTTAAACTTTCAAAGGCCCTTTATGGTCATAGGCAAGCTCCTAGAGCTTGGTATGAAAGGCTTAGTGCCTTCTTGTTAGAAAACAATTTTCAAAGGGGTACCACCGATACTACTTTGTTTATAAAAGAGTCTAATAATGATATCTTGCTTGTTCAAGTTTATGTGGATGACATTGTGTTTGGTTCGGCCAATGAATCCTTGTGTGAAGAGTTTGGAAAACTTATGACTAGTGGGTTTGAAATGAGTTTGATGGGAGAATTAACTTTCTTTCTTGGTTTTCAAATCAAACAAACTCCTAGTGGTATTTTTATTTACCAAGGTAAATATGCCAAAGATTTAATCAAGAAATTTGGTCTTGAAAATTTCAAACCAATGGAAATTCCTATGCATCTAAACACTAAACTTGACAAAGATGAAAATGGAAAAGATGTGGATGAAACCAAGTATAGAGAAATGATAGAATCTCTCATGTATCTTACATCTTCTAGACTGGTTATTGTTTAAAGTGTGGGTGTATGCTTTAGATTTCAATCTCACCCAAAGAAATCCCATCTTTCGACCATTAAAAGAATCATTAGATACATTAAAGGCACATGTGATCTTGGCTTGTGGTATCCAAAATCTAATAAATTTTGTGCAGTAGAGTTTTGTGATGCAGATTATGCTGGAGACCGAGTGGATAGGAGAAGCACTTCCGGAATGTGTTGCTTCCTTGGAAGCTCACTCAACATGTGGTCTAGCAAGAAACAAGCCACAGTTGCTTTATCCACGGCTGAAGCCAAATATATTTCTACGGCTGCTTGTTGCTTTCAACTTTTATGGCTTAAAACTCAATTGGAAGATTACAAATTGAAAATCAATAGTATACCTTTATTTTGTGACAATATGAGTGCAATAAACATTTCAAAAAATCCTGTACTGCACTCTAGAACAAAGCACATTGAAGTGAGATATCATTTTATTAGGAAATATGTGCAAAATGGTACTATTAATATCCAATTTGTGAAATCCGAAGAGCAACTTGCTGACATTTTCACTAAACCTCTGTGTGAAGATAGATTTTGTTCATTGAAAAACAGTTTGGGGATAATGGATTTAAGTTCTATTGAATAATTGATTTGTTTTATGCTTCTCTTTGTTTTTGTCTCGTAGGTAGCAGGGAGATAAATCTGGGCAAGTGATGAACTCTTCAAAGGAAGACTTGTATAAAGCCCAGAAAATTTGTGGATTAAAAATGAAGAATTGTGCCCTATAGCCCAGCATGCTGTAACCACCTTTTGGGCCTATGTAAGACAAACTTTGTTCACATGATATGGGCTCATTATCTTTAAATCATAAAACTCTTTTAATTTTTGAAATTACTTTTTCAACATGCCATCACTTTACTCCATTTCAAGTCATGTCAATTTTAATCTTTTGTCATTCCTCATGACTTGTATTTTCAGTTTTCATATTTTTAAAAATTTAAATTAATTTTTGAAGACCGTTTTCATTAGTGATTTTGCTTTAAGAGAGGAGGTTTGTTCTTAGCATTAATGACAATTCTTTTACTCCTAAAAAGCGGATCATATCAGAGGGTAGCTGTTTGTGACACCCTTGTTCTTTATGCTATTTTGAACTCCATTCCCATATCTTTAGCTTTCTTTATGATTCGTCATATGCAGGACTATGTGAAAAGTGATAAAAGGAGTAACTTGCCATATGGTATGTTTTTTACTTGCTTGATTGAGTATTTTAATGTTGATTTGAGTAATGATCCTGTTGAGAATAAAGTGTCCACAATCAAAGGTGGTGGTGTACTGCAACATGCTAAAGGTAAAGATGTTCTCTTGGAGTTTGCTACCATGTCCAAGCAAATGGTAAAATCCAACAAAGAAGCTAGAAAGCTTGCATTGCAAAATGAAAGGCTTGGCTTAAGTCTCATAAAAGGGTAAACTTGCTTTTAAAGCATTTGGATTCCATTGATGAGGACATGGCTCATTCCGAGAAAGAAGATGATGTTCTAGAATCTGATGCTGAGTCTTCTGATACCTAAGATTTGCTCCCTGATGTGTCTGCTACTAAGCACTTTTATTTTGTTATCTTTGAACTTATTTTCAGTGGAACTGTTGATTGTAATTAATTACTTTGATACTGTTTATGTTTTAAATATTATGGACTGCATTGCTTTTCTATATTTTGTTTGCAGGGTCCCTCCTTGATGACAAAAGGGGAAGGAAAAGATTGAAAATAGGACTGAATTGAATATGAAATTAGGGCTGCTGGTTGCTCTGATTTATTATCTTGTGCTCTTTTTTGTGCTCTGTTTTGATGGCTGATACTTTGTTTTGTTGATTGCTCTAATTTGCTTTATTTTTTATGGCTGGATACACTGTTTTACTAGCTTAATGCTTTGCTTTGAATATGTATTTTTGAGCAGATTGTTAGTAGGTTAAAATCAACCCGAGCCTTGATCAATGTTGATAAAAGTGTTTGTTCAAGTACAAGCATTTTTGACAAAATATGGCTCGATTTCTTAAGGTTCCATGTTTTGAAAATTTGTATCTTGTTTGGAACTTTTAGAACATGCACACAGGTACTGCTTCCATAAAAAAATGATGGATAATCTGGCACACATTAAGGGAGAGCATTTTGAACAATGGAAAGAGGGAGGATTTGGCCAAACCATCAAAGGGAAGTTTACTAATCCTAATCCTTCAATTCAGTTTAATAATGTTTGTCATCAAGGGGGAGATTGTAGAGTTTGAAAAACTTATGTTTAATTAAAATGATGATCAAACATTATTAAACTATTAATTATAAAATTAGTAAATTATTATTTGCTTCCAATGGTTTGTTTGATGTGTTTGTTAGTGTGCAGGAAGAAGAAATTAATTTTCTATTGGGCCAAAAAGCTAGAGCAGCCCACTTTGATCAATGAATTAATTTAGCTTTGTGCAAAAATTAATTAAACATAAAGTGGCTAAATGTTGGAATCAAAGTAGCCCATATCACAAGCCCATTAACCAATATTGAAGGATCAACAGAAGGAACCCAAAGGTTCTCAAAGCATGCCACGGTTACCTAATACATTGTGTAATAGAATTCAAAATTCAATTTGCTTTATTGCATGCATAGGTAATCGAAACTCAAAATTAAATTGATTTTAATTAAGCATTGAAAGCTTTGTCTCTTCTCTCTCCTCTCTCTTGCTTTCGGTCATATCATGTCAATCAGAAAAGACGATAGAAGCAAGTTATCAGAGGAGATCATCAGTGGCCTAATGGAAGAAAAGACTAGGATGAAGAAAGGCTAGTGAAGTTCATCTCAGAAGGAATATCTAAAGTAAGGCATGGCAAGATCTTTGCCATTGAAGGCAAGATTTTGAAGAAGAGCTTCAAAATTTTCCATACCAAGAAAAGAAGCAATCTGCCTCTGTCAAAGAGGAAGATCTCAGTCGCAAAAGTTCACTTCCATTTTTGTTCATCAAAGAAAGAAGGTAGCCGCTGAGCTACACGTAGGAAGAAGCAAAAATGGAAAGCAAGGAGCTGTCCTGGGTCAGAAGATCATCAAGGGTTTGAATCCTTTCTTGGAGCCAAAGACAAGATCAAAGGTTCAGATTGAAGGATCTTGATGAAAAGGGTTGAGAGAGGTACATGCATGTTGGTTTTTAGTTTTCCCTCTCTCTTCTTTTTGTCTGAACCGCTACTGTTTTTGGTTGGAGAAGAAGTTGTTGGGTTGGTTGAACCGGTTTCAATCTTGGAAGCTTCCCCTTCTATAATAAGGGTGGACGACTAAAGGTGGAGATCAAGGAGAGAAAGTGAAAAAAGCACAGAGTTCTCATAGCTACCCAAGCTTCCTGAGTTCTTCTCCTTCAATGGTGTTCATTTTGTTTTCTTTTTCTTAGTATTATCTGTCTGAGTCTCATGGTGAAAAAGGCAAACATGATGAGGTTTGTAAGAAAAAGCCAGTAAGAGAAAAAAGGCAGTGATCATTTTTAGAGAAAAAGCCATAGATGTCTCAGAGTTTCTTTGTACATCTGTATGTTGTGTTTCATGATCCTGTGGGGATTCCCTTACAAGTTGGGTTAGCACTTTGTTGTTGAAAGCTAGGTTTTGAGTCCTAGTCAAATTCAGATTGGGTGTAGAATCTGGGTTTGTCCCTAATAGGATTGGGTAGATCCTAGGGAAAGAATTGGTGTTTGTAATCTTGAAAAAGATAGTGAAATTCCATCATTGTTGTGATGGAGACTGGATGTAGGCTGCATTGCACTTAGAGCTGAACCAGGATACTTCTTGGTGTGATTCTCTCTTCTCTGCTACTTCTCTATTTCTGGTTCGCAGGAGACAAAATGAAAAATGTCTCTCAACTTGTTACGAGACAAAACAAAAATGTCTCTTAACTTGTTTTGAGACAAAAAGTGAAAATATCTCCTGAAGTTCCTTTAAAAGTCAGAAAGTAATATTCAGCAAAAAGGGAGGCTAAGATTCAACCCCCCTTCTCTTAGCCACTGATTACTATGAGAGCTCTAAAACTCTTTTATTACAAAAGCTACTACATGTCTCTGATATCATCAAGAATCTAATGAGTGTTTACAAATTCTATTGTGATAACAAGTTTTCTTTAAATTTCATGATTATGGTTGTTATGCTAAATCATAGGGCACTAAAGAAATAGTGCTCAAAGGGACTATTTGTACAGCCTGTTGCTTGGGAAAATCTCACCAATTGCCTTTTCTTGAGTCCAACACTATCTACACTGCCCTTTTAGAGTTAGTTTACTCAGATATCTTGGGCCCTGCCCCTTTACCTGATTCACATGGAAACTACTACTTTG
Source organism: Arachis ipaensis (assembly GCF_059453495.1). Lineage (NCBI taxonomy): Eukaryota > Viridiplantae > Streptophyta > Magnoliopsida > Fabales > Fabaceae > Arachis > Arachis ipaensis. The sequence goes on along the minus strand of NC_142435.1, from coordinate 142,738,260 downwards.
CAAACTTCATTGATGCTTATTTGAAATATACTTGGCTTTACTTGATCAAATCTAGAGATCAGTTAAAATAAGTTTTCATACATTTTCAGGAATTGGTTGAGTTATAATTGAATGCTAAACTAAAGAATTTTTAGAGTGATAATGCAGCAGAATACATCAGTCTCTCAAAGTGTCTCAAAGAAAAAGGAGTAGCTTGCAGATTTTCGTGTCCTCATATTCATCAACAAAACGACAATGCAGAAAGAAAGCATAGGCATGGTGTGAAAATAGGATTGACACTATTGGCTGAAGTCTCAATGCCATTGAAATTCTGGTGGGAAGATTTCTCTACTTCTACTCATCTGATAAACATGATGCCAACTCCCTTATTGCAAAACCAATCTCCGCTTGAGTTGCTCTTCAAGAAGAAACCAACTTATGAATCACTAAGGATATTTGGATGTAAGTGCTTCCCTCATATGTGACTCTGTAATAAACACAAATTAGATTTCAGATCAACCCTAGCAGTGTCTTTGGGCTATAGCATTGAGCACAAAGGTTACAAGTGATATACATCATCAGGGAAAATTGTCATATCTAGGAATGTCATCTTTGATAAGACTACTTTTCCATTCAAATATCCCTCATCCTCTTTTCAAAAATCATCAACCACTTTAGCTAATCCTAAACCTTCATCTTCTATTCCAACCATACCTCTCATTGAAACTCCCATGACATAATCACCATAATCATCACAATCTGTACTCTCATAAACACATGCCTCAACCAACCTCCCATGTAACAACCTACCACACAGAGCTTTACACCTAGGATGTAAAATAGAGGTGGTGTGGTATTACGACCTCTAAAATAAAAATAAAAATATAATAATATTGAAAAAGATATAGTATACGAGGAGCCTTGAAAAATGGATAAAGGAAAAATCGTAAAATAAAAAACGCAACGCTCCGGAAACAAGATTGCTTACGTGCGAAGAAACTAAGTTTCAAAGGCATAAATAAACAACAAGTAGGAATAGAGGGTCAATAATACAAAATAACAAGCTCCTAACTCAACCTACGAAGCTAAGGGTGGTCGGAGAATATTTACATACAAAATACACAGCCCATAGCCCAAAATACATGTTTAAAACCCTAGTTCTCCATAAATCTCTAGGAGGTACAAAATAAAACAAGTATATATATTTATGAGGAGAGTCTATGTACATATAGCAGAGGACCAAAAGTAAGATCCCAAAATTAATCCACTTCGCTGCAGAAACTCTAGATGCCTACCGAGGTGCCTCTTGACCTGCATATGAAAAATAACAACATAGTATGGGATGAGAACCGGAGGTTCTCAGTATGGTAAAGTTGTCACGCACATAAGATATAAGGTCCTAGGAATGTCATAGGCAATCCTAGAACGCCGACACTCAGATCATAAACCTTAAAGAACTAAAACAAAAACCATGAATCACGGTGGTTCTCTAAGGGTTTCTAAACTAAACTAATTCCCTGAATGTAACCAAAACTGAACTAGAATCCTAAATCTCTCCGCCTTCCCTCCGTTCCTCCATCTCTGGTAAAGTTACAAAGATAAACAAGCAGACAATGGCAACCACAGGTAGAGTACAAGTAATACAGATAGCAAATATATCAATTAGCATATTATAATCACTTAAGCAATCCTAATTAATGCACAAACAAGCAATTCAAACAATGTGCATATGATGCATGGCTGTCCTACGGCTGATGATATCACCTGTCGATTATATAGCTAACTCGACACGTCCTGGTAGCTAACCATGAATTGAAACACCCATGCAGAGCAAGTGGGTTTGAGCTACAACCCCCTTGCTACTACCCGCATAACCCAGAGCCAGTGGAATAACCACCACTATGGCTACTACCCAAGCGGGTGTTTAGAAGCTCAACCTGGAGCAAGTGGAATAACCACTATTGCTGCTACTACCCAGGCGTCACAATCGCTAACTTGGAGCAAGCGGGATGAACCGCCATCCTTGCTGCTACCTAAGTATCTCAAGCATACATTCATTTATTCCAAATGAGTTCAATCATCAATCATCATATCATTATCACAAATGTTCATAATTTCCATAATACTTTCACACTTCTCAATCATGATTTATCATATTTTCAAGCTTTCTTCCCTTGCAAGTTACCACCTATTCCTAGCTCCATTTCACTACTAGGCATACTGCTAAGATCTAGGGTTAAAAGAGTAAAAATAAAGGTTCAGAGGTTTAAATTTGAGCTTTAAAACACAAAAATCCATTTTTGCTGAAACAGGGGTCACGCGTACGCGTGGGCCACGCATACGCGTGGGTGTGCATCCTGGCCCATTTCGCGTACGCAGCTTCCTTTACGTGTACGCATGTGTATGAAATAGAAATGCATGGTCGCGTAAGGGAGGCTTGCGTACGTAAAAATCCTAGGTCACGCGTACGCATGGGCATACGTTTTATAAAAAAATTGGCTAAGTCTGAAACCTGCATAATTTTAATTTTGAACCCTAAACTTCCGACGCGCATAACTTTTTTGTTTTAAATCATTTTTCTTCTATTCTTCAAATGGCGTAAACTTCACGGACCCAGTTTTCATATAAAATAAGTTTGAAATCATTCAGGGGTCCGGAAGCCAAGTTATGGCTCGCCGAAATTTGGCCAAAAACCAACTTTACACAAAAACCCTCAAACCTCAATTTTCACGAAAACAAGATTTACATCCACAACTCCAAGGTCCTATACAACATTATACAATCCAAATTACCTTCTCTATATCCTCATTCTTTCCACAACCTACAACACATCATTCAACTACTCAAACCCAACAAACCATATCCAAAATAACATGATATATCAATGAAACAACAATAATATTTTCATAATTATAAATCCTCACTACATCATCATCAACCACAAGCAATAGCGATCATTCCATTCTCATACTCATTCAGCCTCATTCTCAAAAGTTTTACTAAGCATTAAGCACAACCATAAATCCAACCTATCCTATGGTCATCTCGCCTAAGTTTTCATAGAGCATTATATATTAAATAAGTGAAACCTAAACCATACCTTGGCTGATTTTCACGTATTATCTAAGGCAACCTACTTAGGTGAAAGACAAGCCCTCAACACCAAAATTTAGATTTAACACTAACCAAGTTCCCAATCAAGCTTCCAATGGCTCCAAGGACTCCATATCATACATACATACACACCTAACACATATATAACATATTCATACCCAAAATTCAATACCCAACATACTCAAATCAAGAAATAGCTAGGGTTCTAGAGTTCTCACCTTACCCAAGTGTCAAATAAGCAAGAGTGAGCATTTTTCTCAAGCTAATCGGACCCTATAACATCAAAGAACCAAAATCTCAACACCACTCTAATAAATTTAAAAAATTTGGGGAAAAGAGGGTCTGAGAATGAAACTTAAGGTTTCTTACCAAATTAAGCATCGGGCTTCGTAGAGCTCGTCGTTGCAGATGCGTGGACGCAAACGGTGCGGCAATCGGAGCTCCGGATTGAAAGATATGGCAAGTTGAATGAAGAACAAAGGTTTGGAGTTAATCTTCTCCTTCCCCACTTGCATGCTCAGCGTGCTTCTCTTTAAGAAGAAGAATGAGTTGAAGCTCATGTGTTTTAATAAGATGGGTTGGGCCTTGGGCCCAGTTCGACCGATTCGCCGTTCGGTCCAATTTTGGGCCAAATTCTTTGAAATTAGTGTCAAAATTCTTATTTTAATTAGTTCTATCTTATTAAAATATAAAATTTATATTTCTAATTTATTTTATAAAAATTAATTTATTAATTAATTATTCGCTAATTTTTTGAGATTTACATCCCACCTCATTTATCTCCACAATTACCTTTTACAACTATTATTTCTTTACCACCAACTCGTGTTGCACCCTTTGCAGAACCTATTTCCATCCCCATACATGATATTGAAATCACTTTGCCAAGTTTTACACCATTCTCAACCCAAACTAGACCTACAAATAGGCCCCTATGATTGCCCGAGCTAAAAATGGAATTCATAAGCCTAAGGCACTGCAGGTCAGTCTTGAACTAAGAACAGTAAAACAAGCACTTGAGTCTCCAGTTTGGAATCAAGCTATGGATGATGAGTAAAAAGCATTAATGAAGAATCAGACTTGGGAATTAGTTCCCATTCAGCCCTGTGGTTAAGCCAACTTCAATTCGGTTAATGCTTACTCTTGCATTGTCAAAGTCTTGGTTTATTAGGCAACTTGATATTCATAATGCCTTCTTGAATGGGGATCTCTATGAAGATGTTTATATGAGGAAGCCTCAAGGTTATGAGCAAGGAGACTCTAACATTATGTGCAAATTCAAGAAAGTACTTTATGAGCTGAAATAAGCACCCAGAAAATGGTATATGAAACTACTTGGTGCATTCAAGGAGCTGGGGTTCACACCAACAAAGTCGGATACTTCTCTCTTTAAGAGAATCACTACAAAGTCAAGAGTCTATGCCCTTGTATATGTTGATGATATCATCACAGGTGATTCAGCTAGTGAAATTAACAATGTGATAAGTTTGCTTAATGATAGATTTGCACTAAAGGACTTGGGAAAGATTCACTATTTCCTAGAAATTCAGGTCACTAGAACAAATGATGGTGGTCTCTTGCTCTCTCAAGGAAAGTATCTCAATGATGTGCTTCAAAAAGGAGGGATGCAAGGCTGTAAATCCCAAGCTACTCCTCTACCCTCTACTCTAAAGCTCACAGCAAAGGGTGGTAGTACGTTTGAGGACCCAAAACTCTATAGAAGTGTAGTTGGTAGCCTCCAATATCTCACAGTTATAAGGCCAGAGATTGCTTACTGTGTCAATCGAGTATGCCAATTTATGTAGTCTCCTTTGGATTCACATTAGAAAGCAGTTAAACGAATCCTAAGGTATCTATTTGGAACCTCAAATTATGGTCTGCATCTTCAGAAACAAGCTCAGCTCTCCTTTACAGCCTACAGTGACTCTGACTAGGATAGTGATCCTGATGACAGAAAATCAACTACTGATATGTGTGTGTTCTTTGGCACTAATCTCATCTCTTGAACCCCATGAAAGCAGACTGTTGTGGCCCATTCTAGTACAGAGGCCGAGTATCGTTCAATAGCAGTGGCTATCACTGATATAATGTGGATTCAAAATCTTCTAACCGAGCTTGCATGTCCTTTATCAACAATTCCTCAAGTGTATTGTGATAACCTCAATGCAATTTTATTGGTAGCAAATCCGATTCTGCACTCAAAGTTGAAGCACTTTAAGCTAGATTTGCATTTTATACAAGATTATGTTGAGAAGAAGTCTATTCATGTAAGTCACATCCCTGAAACCAGATAGATTGCAGATATTCTAACCAAAGCTACACCATTCAGCACCTTTCTTCATTTTTGGTCCAAACTCAATGTAGAAAGCTCTTCAAACTTGAGTTTGATGGGAGAATGACAGTGTATAGATAATAAACATCATATAATTAGTAAAATTAGAAGATGATTCTAGCATAGTAGTTAGTTATGCTATGTCAGCTAGTTAATTATGATAAAGTTAGTTTGAGTGCTACCCAAAATCACTCTATATATATCAAATTGTAATCAATTCTCTGCAACTTTAGAATAATATCTACCACACCTAAAATGCTTTCTTTCTCATCTCTCTACTCTCTTCTCACCTAAAAAGATATCCTGGTACCTTTTACTCACCAAGTCAAACTAACTTATTAATAGCTCTATAAGTTATATATTGTTGTAAAATAAATAGATAAGGAAGAGAAAATAAATATAAAATAAAGAGATGTAAATAAATAAATTTAGTATTAATGTTCACCACAATCAATATCTCAATATAATAGAAATGATTCATATATATTACTAATATATGTAGTAACATATATATAAAAGAGAGAGAAGAGTGTTTATATATTATCGTAGCATATAAAGAAAGAGAAGAGTGCTTTATTATTGTTGTGTGTCATATGCTTCAGATTCTACTACCATTTATACACGTATGAAGGACACTCTTTTCAAACTTTATTAAATACAATCACTCTTGATAACCTGAGTCTTATGGAAAATGGGCATCCACCTCAGACATCTTATCACAACACTCCCCCTTGAATGACCATTTAGGATTATGCCTCATTAAAATCTTACTAAAGAAAAATCCAATGAAAAAAACTTTAGTGAAGGAAAAAGAGTACAATATCCTTTATGATGAGGACTGCCTAATTAAAAATCTTGTCAAGAAAAACCCAATGATAAAAAACTTGACCAAGAAAAAAAGAGTACAGCCTCCCCCTCTTGTCATCATTATTTAATATCTCAAAATCGGCATCCCAATCTGATGTACCAATCTTTCAAAAGAGGATTTTGGAAGTGACGTCGTAAATAAATCTTCCAGATTATCACTTGAGAAGATCTGTTAGACATAAATTATTTCTTGATTTTAAAGGTCATGAGTGAAGAAGAATTTGGGAGAAATATGCTTTGTTCTATCACCTTTGATGTATCCACCCTTGAGTTGATCAATGCATGCTGTATTATCTTCAAACAGAACAGTTGGAGCTATTTTATGATCAATCAGTCGACATAATGACAGAATATATTGGTATCAAACTCCTGATCCAAAAACACTCGCGACTAGCTTCATGTATCGCTAGTATTTCAACATGATTAGAGGATGTTGCTACAATCGTCTGTTTCGTGGACCTCCATGATATAGCTGTACCACCATATGTGAACAGATATCCTGTTTGAGATCTCTCTTTGTGTGAATCAGACAAGTATCCTGCATAGCCAACTAGTCGTGACTTGGATCCATATGGATAAAACAATCACATATCAACCGTTCCATGAAGATATCGAAAGATTTGTTTGATTCCATTCCAATGTCTTCTGCTTGGAGAGGAACTATACCTTGCTAGTAAATTCACCACAAATGATATGTCAGGTCATGTATTATTAGCAAGCTACATTAGCGCTCCAATGGCACTAAGATATGATACTTCAGGACCAAGGATATCTTTATTTTCTTCTTTAGGACAAAATTGATCTTTTTCCACATCTAAAGACCTTACGAATATTGGGGTACTTAATGGATGTGACTTATCCATATAAAATCTCTTCAAGATCTTTTCTGTGTATGTTGTTTGATGAATAAAGATCCCATTTTTTGTATGCTCGATCTGCAGGCCGAGATAAAATTTAGTCTTTCCAAAATCTTTCATCTCAAACTCTTCTTTTAGAGCTTTTATAATGGTTGATTGGTTGGAATCTCTTCAGGGGTTCCAATGATATTTAAATCATCAACGTATACAGCAATTATAATTAATCCATATGTAGATTTCTTTATGAAAACACATGGGCAGATATCATCATTCTTGAATCCGTTTTTGGCCAGATACTCAGTAAGACGATTATACCACATTCGTCCAGATTGCTTTAGACCATATAAAGATCTTTGCAATTTGACTGAGTATAATCCCTGTGAATATTCATTGGATGATTTAGATATCTTTAATCTTTCAAGAACTTTCATATAGATATCACGATCTAATGATCTGTATAAGTAAGCTGTTACCACATCCATTAAATGCATATGTAGTTTATGGTATGCGGATAAACTGACCAAATAACACAATGTTATTGCATCCACTACAGGAGAATATGTTTCTTCATAATCTATATCGGGCCTTTGTGAAAAACCTATTGCCACAAGTCGAGTCTTGTAGCGTACAATTTCATTTTTCTCATTTCGTTTTCTCACAAATACCCATCTGTATCCAACAGATTTTACATCTTCTGGTGTACGAACTACGGGTCCAAAGACTTCACGTCTTGCAAGTGAGTCTAACTCAGCCTTCATAGCTTCTTCCTATTTTGGCCAATCATTCTTTTGTCGACATTCTTCAACTATTCTTGGCTCAAGGTCCTTACTTTCATGCATGATATTTAATGCCACATTATATGCAAATATTCTATTGACAATTGTCTTATTTCGGTCTCATTTTTCTCCTGTAAAGACATAATTTATCGAGATCTCGTTATTTTCACAATTTTCAGGTACCTGAACGTCTTCTATCATCAAAACTGTATAAGAAATTTGGACAAGTGCAGGTGTCTTTACTATGTCTTTATCTTTTTCAACAGGAATAGTGTTTACCTATTTTCTTTTTCGAGAATTTTTGTTTTTGGAACCGATAGGCCTACCATGCTTTTGACGTGAATTTGTTTTGGTGGCCATTTGTCCGGCTGGGACATCAATTCGAATTGGAGTATTTTCAGCTGGTATATAGGATTTAGTAACCCTTTTCGTATTAGAAAATGCATCAAGCAATTCATTTGCTAATTTTTGCAAATGTATAATTTTTTGAACTTATAGTTCACATTGCCTTGATTGAGGTTCTAAATGCATCAAGGATGATGCATTCCAATTAAGTTCCTTTTCAGGAAGCTTATTCTCTCTCTCTAATGCTAGAAATTTTGATTCATCAAAATGACAATCTGAAAATCGAGCTTTAAATACATCTCCAGTTTGTATCTCAAGATACCTTACTATAGAGGAAGAATCATATCCAACATATTTTCCTAATTTTTTTGGGGTCCCATTTTAGTGCGAGAAGGTGGCGCAATGAGAACATATATCGCACACCCGAATATTCTTAAATGGAAAATATTTGGCTGCTGGCTAAAAGCTAATTGCATAGGAGAGAACTTATGGTAAATTGTTAGCCTCAAATGAATAAGTGTTGCAGCATACAAAATAGCATGCCCCCCAAGCCGAGGTTGGGAGATTTGTTCTCATAAGTAAGGGTCTAGCAATTAATTGGAGGCATTTAATAAGTGATTCTGCTAACCCATTTTGTGTGTAAACATGAGCTACTGGATGTTCAACGCTTATTCCGTTAGCCATACAATAAGCATCAACGGCTTGGGAAGTAAATTCACCAGCATTATCAAGACGAATTATTTTGATTGGATTTTCTGAAAATTGTGCTTTTAATAGAATAATTTGAGCAAGTAATCTCGCAAATGCCAGGTTGTAAAAAGACAATAAGAACACATGTGACCATCTCGAAGATGCGTCTATTAGTACCATAAAATATCTGAAAGATCTACATGGTGGATGAATAGGTCCACATATATCGCCCTGAATCCTTTCTAGGAATTCATGGGACTCAAATCTAATCTTTACTGGTGATGGCCTTAAAATTAGTTTTCCTTGAGAACATGCACCACAACAAAATTCACTTGATTTAAAAATCTTCTAGTTCTTTAGTGAATATCCATGGAAATTTTCAATAATTCTTCACAGCATGGTTGTTCTCGGATGACCCAATCGATCATGCCAAGTTATAAATTCATTTGGGCTAGTAAACTTTTTGTTTACAATGGCATGTGATTCAATTGCACTAATTTTAGTATAATATAATCCAGATAAAAGTGAGAGTAACTTTTCTAATATAACATTTTTATTTAAATTATGAGTTGTGATACATAAGTACTCATGATTTCCCTCATTCATTGTTTCAATATGATATCCATTCCGGTGAATATCTTTAAAACTCAACAAGTTCCTTAGAGTCTTGGTAGACAATAGTGCATTATTTATTGTGAATTTTGTTTCTCCGGAAAATAAAATCATAGCTCTTCCAGAGCCTTCTATCACATTACCTGAGCCAATAATAGTATTAACATATTCTTCTTTTGGTACAAGATGTGTAAAATATATATTACTTTTGAGAATGATATGCGAACTTGCACTATCCGCAAGGCAAACATCTTTACTATATGTCCTTTCCCTTTTCTTCAAAGACAAATAATAATAAAATGGGTAGAAATATTTGCACAGTAAAATTATTTTCTTGATTTTTTTTAAGAAGTACGGTATATAATATCATATACTAAAAATTTTATTATTATTATTATTTTAGAACTTGACATATTTAGTAATTTTGAAATTCATAAACATAAATATTTTATTAAACATTATTTATATACATCACACTTGGAATTCAAATATATAGAAAATAAAACTTAAAGTATTTACCCATTTTGGTCCTCAAAGAATTTCATATCAGACACTTTAGTCCCCAACTAAAATTAATTATTCAATTGGTTTCTAACAATTAATTCCGTCAGTCATTTAGGTCCTTGGCTCCGTCAACTCTAACGGAAGACAAAACGGTCCCTGACAATTCTAACAGAGGACAAAATAATTCCTGACAACTCTAATAGGGGACAAAATGATCCCTGACCCCTTTGTTTGAAAACGACATTGCTCTTCCCCAATTTTCATCATATCTCGCATAATCTTAACATTCATACGCTTCTTCTTCACCTTCATAGTCTTCTTTTCCATCTTTTCCTTTCTCCTCTTCAACTCCAAGGTCAAGCCATGGTGTAACTGCCACGTGTGTTGCACCTACCTCAACATGTCATGGACCACACACTTCTTAAATCTCTGTGACTAGTACACCCACCTCCTCCGCACTTCACCCACCAAAAGCATCCACCTCCACGTCCTCGATAACAGTATCACCTCCAACCCCGACAACGTCCACCAGATCCTCAAGACCAAATTCCATAACTAACCCAAGGACATGCCTTTTTTTCACTCTCCGGCAAGTAATATAGATTGTTGGACATTAGGATATCATGAGAATATTCTCTTTCGACATTATATGCAAATTCTCATTTAGAATGGACCGCGAGTGCTTCATTCCTTCTTTCTCGAAGTCCAAGTTGGCAGACAGTTTCGACCTTGCATCCAAGTTATTAGTACAACAAACAATATCGTCGTTGCTGCTTATATGGAAACTGAAACGATTACTGAACGTTGGTTCGGAGAAGAAGCTGAAAAAAGCAATTAAAATGGTGGACAATGTGATCATGGAGATGATAGGACAGAGGAGGAAGGAGATGGTGACGACGATGACAGGTCTTAAAAAAATCAGACTTGCTGTCTAGATTCATGGGATCCATCGAAGACAACAAGTACATACTTGAGAGACATAGTCATTAGTTTCTTGAGTGTTAATTGGTTGAGAAAAAGTTGAGAATTTTTCTTCTTATGAACATTAAAGTTGCAGAGTGTACATTGTGTAGCTTGAAGTTACAGTGTTAAATTGTTAGTGTTATACGAGATATGATGAAAATTGGGGGAGAACAGTGTCGTTTCCGAACAGAGGAGGTCAGGGACTATTTTGTCCCCGGTTAGAGTTGCTAGGGACAATTTTATCTTCCGTTAGAGTTGACGAAGCAAAGGACCTAAGTGACCGACGGAGTTAATTGTTAGTAACCAATCGAGTAATTAATTTTAGTTGGGGATTAAAGTGTCTGGTCTGAAATTTTTCGAGAATCAAAATGGGTAAATACTCTAAAACTTAACAAAAAGTTTCTTACATTATTTATTGACATGAGTACTTAACAAACCCACATATTAAACTTTTTCATCATTGATCAAATGACCAATATTTTCTTCAAGATCCTCAAAGAAATCAGATACTTTATAATGAGTGGTGCACTTTTCAACAACATCATTTGAAACAAAATTTGTCTCCTTTCCTTTGTCATCATTTTTCAAAGATGCTTGATAAAGATCAACTAGGTGCCTCGGGGTACGACAGGTACGCGACCAATGACCCTTTCCACCACAATGGAAATATTTATCCTCCGTTGATTTATTTTGCCCATTATTTCTTTTTTTATCCTACTTCTGGTGAGATCATTTCTTATGAATATAATTTTTCTTTTTTCCATAATTTTTCTTATTACCAAAACCTTGTCATTTACCTCTTCTGGGGTAATGATTTACCGCATTTGTTTCCGGAAATGGGGTGACGCTGGCTGGGCGCGCTTTATGATTTTTTAAAAGCAATTCATTGTTGCGTTCAGCAACAAGAAGACATGAAATTGGCTTAGAATATTTTTTTAAATTCTTTTTCTCGATACTGCTGTTGCAGGAGCACATTCGAGGCATGGAAAGTCGAACAAATTTTTTTTAACATATCATTATCAGTTATCTTTTCTCCACATAATTTCAGTCGTGAGGTAATTCGGAATATTGCTGAATTGCATTTATTTATGGATTTAAAATCTTGGAGATATAAGTGCGTCCACTTATATCGGACTTGAAAAAGTATCGATATCTTTTGATGATTATACCTTTTTTCAAAGTTTTTCTACATATCTACAAAATCTTTTAGTGTGAGATATTCATTTTTCAATCTTTTATGTGTCATATGTCTCAAATTTTACTACTATTTATACACGTATAAAGAATATTTTTTTTAAACTTTATTAAATACAATCACTTTTAATAATCTGAGTCTTATAAAAAATAAGTATTCACCTCAAACAATCTTATCATAACATATATAATTGAGTAATACGCCTGAGCGTTGAGTTTTTGTATAATTATATCTTATTTTGTTTATTATATTCTCGTGCAGTTATTATTGTTGTTCTTGTCGTTGTTAACGCGAAGAAACTCCGTAAAAGAGAGAAGAAAATAAGAAACCGAAAGCGCAGTGTGAGAGAGACAGAGTAAGAGAATTTGGAAGATTGATTTCTTCACTTTGGGAAATGGATATATCAATATAATATAATTCTAATATATATATATTACATGTATTTTAGGGTTATTTTGATAATTACTGCATATATTTCAGAAATATATTGATTATAAATCAAATAACCTTTTAACATATTTTTTAGAATTCATAAAAATATTATAAGAAATATTCTTAATCCTAAACAAACAAATGTTTAAGAAGAATATTATTTTCAGTTATAATATTCACACATAATTCCTGAAAATGTAATTTATAATTTTAATAGTAATTTAAAATATAACTGGTTTTTATATAAAAAAAATCGTATTAAATTATCAATCAATAATTTTTTTTGTGACTAAAGATCTTTTATATTTAATGAGAGGTCTTTATTTTAATATTCACTTGAAAAATATATTTTTATATAAAAATATATAATATATACATATATATGACTCGAATTGATTGAATAGAGTTGAGACTCAATCCACATAAAAATTTTATCTGCACTTTATCTTATTCGTTACGGATCTAGTTGATCAACCGAATTGAGTACCCACGAATATGATATATGTTGCACTCTCTATGCAATCATTTAACTTGATCAATTTTTTTTATTTCTTTTCCAAAAGCAAAACTAAATAATTAAGTGAAAAAAGTGATGGTCACTTTTTGGTGTACATTTGGGAAATCCATTTCATACGCATTAAAATTCTTAATTTAATTTATGAAAAAAGTATTAAAGAATTTGAATTGTGTTGTTAAATTAATAAAGGATAATATATCCCTAGCTAGAAGAATAAATCAATATAAAAAAAAAGGGGTATCTTTCGGATACCCCATTAAATATGATAGCAACAAAGCACTAAAAAACTAAAACGTTAGGTTGAAAAGTTGTAATGGATTCCAACTCTCCAACGTAAACGGGATCCACAACTTTTAATATATTTAACTATTACGAATTTGAGTGAACATGCTGTTTTTTTAAGCTGTGAATTTGTTGTAATTCAATTTTCTGTACCACCCTAAAATTAAACAACTTTTAACTGAATCTATTTAATTATTTTAGCTTCATGCTGGGATTATTTCTATTTTCATTTTCATAATAAACGAACAAAACATTAAAGAAAATCAACAAATAGGACCCACATAAAAAAATTTGAAACAGAAATTAACATCTGTTCTGCTGTTGAAATATACAGTAAAGGATAAATTAGAGGTTTGTTATTGGTTAATGTATTATTACAGACAAAATGCGGGTATTTGATTCATAATTATCAAAATTGAATTAATCAAACTATTGGATCATCGAATTATTTGTTTAATAAGTGAATTACATGTTGAATCGATTCACTCGATCACTAATTAAATAATTATATAAAATTTAATTTAATTTTTTATTTTTATAATAAATATTTTTTTAGTTTTATTTTTATTAAATTAACTATTATTTTTTAAATTTTAATAATTTTTCAATTAATTAATATTTATTATATTGCTCAAGTATTTATAAAAGAAAATAAAGATAATAATCATGGAAACAGAAAATATCTTGTACTTAATTAAAAAAAATTCTTTTAAATTTGTAAATATAATTTATTTATGTAATATATTAGATAGAAAAATATCATGCATGGTAAATAACAATTTTTTTAGTTTGGCCGAATTTTACCAAGTTTGACTATGTTAATTCATCCAGTTTTGATCGGTTATTAGATTTAACCAAGTTTCAATAGGTTAATTGCGCGACAGATTTAAATGATGGCTCAATCTCAGTTGATGATTAGATTTTCGGTTCAACCTATCGAATCAAACTGAGTTTGATAACCATTATTCGAACTCTGATATTTATTTAAATAAATGAGTGAGTTAATTACTCGATTAACCAAGTTGATTAAGATAAATAAAATTTTTATTATTTCTTCTACGTTAAATTATATTTTTTAATTAAATTTATAATTTTATCTTATTCACATCGATTACTATTTTACTAGATTTTTTTTTATTTTTTAGAATTTAACTATTATGTGCCCTAACGGCACATATTAAGATTGCTACTATTAAAAAAATTTTTTTAACTTTTTATTTTAACAAATACATTCCAAATTTAAGTAAGAAATTTCGATTAAAATTTTAATTTGAAAACTTGATAAAATATTAACATAAATATTAATTAATTATTAATATTAAAATTTAAGTAAATTATCATTAAATATATTTATCTAAAAGAATTTTAGAAAAGAGAAAATTATATGATAATAATATTTAAGATAAAAAAGAATCACGAAGAGAAAACCATTAAGAATAAGAGAGAAAGGCCAGTAAAGTAATCACTAAAGTGGATGACATAAACTTATAAATTTAGCCTAAAAAATACAATTTAATATAAAAGAAAGTATAATTTTTATGCTTAAATCAAAATTGAATGTGAATATTATTTCTGACCTAATAGATAGGGGTGAGTGCAGGTAGCGGATATTCGAATCGAACCAATTAAATTGGTTTTGGAACTAACAGATAATCGGGTCCAACCCGAACTAAATCGATGACCTTTGTTAGTTATTGGTTCGGGTATCGGTTGTGGGGGTGCAGAACCCGAACCAACCCATGAATTCGATCATATATTAATTAAATAAAAAAATTGATTTTTAATTAAAAAAATTGAATTTCCATTAGACAAAGATTATTCACTATTAATATGTTTAGATTTTAATGAGTTTAGTTTTTAATGTATTTGGTATTTAACATGTTTGGATTATTTCTATTAATGTTATTGTTGAATTTTTAAGATAAAAATTTTGTTTTTTTTTTATGAATTTCAAAGTCATTGGGTACTCAATTATCCGAATCGAACCAATCCGTTTTTAATCGGTTTGGTTTGGTTCAGATACATACACAAAAAAAATACAAATTCGAACAAAACTGAACCAATTATATTTTAATCAGTTCGATTCTAATTTCATCTTGAACCCGAATCAAACCGATTTGTGCTCACCCCTACTAATCGAAGTATGGACTATGGAGTATAGCAATTTTCTTAGTTAAAATCTCTCACTGCTAGACCAATCCTACGCTACACCCGAAAATAAGAAAAAGAATAACAATAGACTAAATCGTATTACAATATCTAAATCCGAAATTAACTTAATCATGGCAATTGATCAATTTCCATCCTAATCCTATTTGGATAGAAAATTCATGTAACAATCATGTAAACTATTACTACAACTCTACAAGTATAGACATTCATGATTCATGGACACAAAAAAAAAAAAAAAAAAAAGAAAGAAGAAAAAACACTATATATATACTATTTCTTTGATCACATTCTCTCCCACCAAACAAAATCTAAGGAAAGTGGGAGGAAAAAAATGTAAAGCTTGGCAGGATAATCAGATTCTCTTCCTTGATCTTCATCCTCCATCATTTTGAAATCTTGGTAAGTGTGTTAAAACATAAATACAGAGATTCTGATAATAGAAAGACTGAGAAGAGAAGCAAACAAAATATTTTTGTTTTGATACAAAACTTGTTCAATTTTCTGCCTCTTCAAAAACTTGTTCAGAGGCGAAACATTGGAGATACAATTTTTTTTTTTTTTAATTTTGTCTCAATCGTAGTTTCTAGATTCATAATACAAACAAAGAAATAGACCAAATACTTTTGTTTAGTACAAAATTTGTTCAATTTTCTACCTCCCAAACATTTTTTTTCTATCTTTTCTCAATCTTAATCTCTTATTGCTGTTGTTTTAAGACACTTACCATCAAAATCAAGCATTGCATTTGCATATGTTAAAAGGTGGCACTCTTAAACAGGGGCAGAGTCATTTAATGTTTTTCTGTTTCAACATCATTTTGAAGACTTATCATCTGTCAGAAACATGAGAAGCAAAAACAGCAATATCTTCCACCTTGTTTTGATGCCTTTTTAGCTTTTGGAGGAGGAGGAGGCCGCGGCGGCGATGATTTCTCTGGCTGCTGTTGTTGCTTTTCAGTTTTTTCATGCATTTCTGATTCTACTGTTGAAGAACTTATTCTTTCTCCATTATTTGTTAATCTAAAAGAAATCAGGAAAAGAAAGCTATGGTTAATAGTAGGAAATTTTACCCTTTTGTAATGTTTAGAATTTTTTTGAAGAATATAATTTAAACAAAAATATAAATGAAACTGAAATAATTTCAAACTGCTAAAAAATATTATCCAAAATTTAACCTTGAGAAGGTACAGGTAACACCATGAATTGTCAAATAAATAGTTGCATATCTAATCATTTGTGCTATAACTAGTGATGGATTAATTCTTATAATAAGATATTAAACTTTAATTCTTATAACTGGAATTCATGTGTTACTAGCAAAACTCCAAGAGGTTAGTTAGGAGTTGGAGTTTGCATGTAGCAGTATCCTTAGTTAACTGAAATTCCAGCTAGGAAGAATATCTACTTGATTTCAATCATGTTTACTTAATAGCTTTTTGTTGTATTACTTAGAACTGGTAGTACTACTCGTACCTGTGGTTATTCAATCTGTAAAGAATATGATCAGATTCGGGTGTTAAGTCAATTTTATCCGTTCAACCCATATTTTTAAAATATAATGTCTATGTTCATAAAAATATATACTTACAATGAAAGAGCGAAGATTTTAATCTAAGTTTTTCTGTTATATAAACACTTATTGGTTCTGCTAAGAAACCAATTAGGAGGGTAGCCAACTAGAACCAACTAATTAAAAAACAAGAGGTCTGTTATAAAAAAGAAAAACAATTTTCTATTATTTTAATTTTTCGAATTTTAAAACAACTTAGATTGTAATTAGTTCCTAGACTTTTTCATACTTAATCTAACCTAATAATTCAATTTGTTAATAATACATAAATAATATTGATATTATAAAAATATAGAAAGACTAAATATTGTATTTGAATGAAAGTAAATTTATTTTTTTACTGACCCAAGTAAAGAAATTTAGGATATAATAGACTAAAATTTTAAAAAATTTAAATTCATGAATAAAATTAGGGTAAAACTTAGAGAGTGCTAAGGACGAATAAGTTTTGTGATTTGTAGTTATCAATTAGTCATTATTGGTGTTTTTAATGGTATGAGATTTTATCCAATGATACGAGATTACTCATTTTTCTTTTGCTAGTTAAGTGCTGCTCAAATTTTAATAAAAATACTGGTCCTAAACTTTCTCTAAAACTTAAATCCTATCTTATCCTACTCATTATCATTGCTATACTATTACTACATGACATAGCATTCATATTAAAAAATGCAATTAACCTTTTCAGTAATGTGTTTTATTGGAAAAATTTCCCTAAATCCTGTGTATATTATATAATATATACTCGAGATTATGCATAACAACACATAATAAAGCTGATATGATATGATGAAAGTGTTTCTTACATCGGAAACTGAAACGAACGACCGCTCTCCATGGATCTGTAAGACACAATAGGGACATTATTTGCTTCTTTACTATGATGATCCATTGTTGTTTTGTCCAATACTTTTGTCTCAACTTTTCTTGATTCCTCATCATTCTTATGCTCATGCTTTTCCAAATCAAGAACCACGCTTCTGTCCGACGAATCCGACGAGTCGGAGTTTCTGTTGTTGTTTTCTTCATAACTCACTTCCTGAACAGTTGGCAATGGCATGGAAACATTGTAAAGTTCCCCGGATTTGTTATTATTATTGTTCATTGCAAAAGAAATGTCCCTAGTTATGAAACTCCCATTCCCTAATCGGATACTAAACAAAGATTCATTTGATGCAACACTCCATTGTTCGTTAGGATTTGATTTACCGAACACAGATGCTGGAATTCTGTTCGGATCATAACCGCTTTCCATTGTGTAATGAGATGGAGACTGTGCAGTTGAAGCACCCGTGTAGCTCCATACGGGAGAATCATATACATGTAGATCATAACTATGTTCGAAACTATTTCTATTTCCCCGTTCTTCTCTATCGTCAGGATCTAATGACGATTCTGACGATAGAGAAGAGACAGAATATCTCTTAATAGAATCCACGTCGCTGTCGCTGTCGTCGTCGTCTCCCTTTAGGTTAACTTGCACTTTTAGTTTCTTGCTACTTCCTTTGTTATCCATTTGAGAACTCTACAAAAGCAAGATAAGTAGCAATGTTAGATGATATTGAAGAGAATAAAGCAATTCTTGTAAAATGTAACATATATACATTTGTAACAAAAAGGAGTTACCAAGGTTTTTGAGTTCTTTTGAGGAGGCACAACAATGAAATTGTGTGTATCTTTTGTTCTAATTTCTTATTTTTTTTTTATACATAAAGGCACATATATAAGAGCTGCAAGATATTAGACATCCTTCTGCAACAAGAAATTAAATTGAATTATCATTGACTTGTAACATTTTATCTTACATTGAAAAAATGAAAATAAAATAAAAAAGCTAACATGTAAGCAATGATCTTATTGTAAAAATTAAACACCGAATAAAAAAAACTAAGGTAATGCTATGAAGCTTACTCAAATATTCATAATTGAATCTTTTAACCTTGCAGCTTCAAATTATAATTGATTCGTTCAAATCAATTCAACATGAAGGTGAATTGCAAGGACCCAGAAAAGAGATTAACCTTTTTTGGGCCCCCAAATTAGAAGAAGATGGAAAATGACAATAATGAAAAATTAAGCATGAAAATTTTGAGGAAGAGAAGGTCAAACATGAAATGGTCCCAAAGGTTAATTAAGGTTTAAAAACTGGGTTTTGGGGATAACGTTCTGTTAATGAAGAAAACGCAGAAAAAACTAAAGTGGTCAAATGATAAAAATAGTCAGAGAGAGGTTCCCGGGATCTTATACACTTATATAGCAATGTGATTGTCAATTTACTAAATTGGGTCACTCTCACAGCCTCTTTATGCAAATAAAAATAAAAATAACAAAAATAAGTTATGATATATATAATAATTGATTAACTTTCCATGATTTTAATTGCTTTTAAATCTATCCATATAGATATGGATCGTCACCTAAAGCAATGACGAGCATGGTGAACCATCAGCCACGTCATTATGCCACCACTTAAAACTTGCATTAGGAAAAGCCAAAAATAGGCAAGGTATAATGTCAAAGATTTGTCACCACTGAGAAGAATACTAAACATAGTCTAGATTCAGTTCATTTCTACCAATTCAAGTGTGTGTTTTTTCTCTAGAACTATGTCATTTGCATTCCCTCTAGAAAAGGACTAGTAGGACGTATGATGTCGGGTAGGGTAGAATTTATATTTTATTTTAATTTTATTTGTAAGTTTAATAATTTATTTATTAAAATTTAAATTTTTTTTAATTTTAATTTGTTATAATTTAAAGTTTTTTTTTACTTGATTTTATTCAATTTTATTCATAATAAATTAATTTTTTAATCAAATATAATATTTAATTATTTTATATTTTATATTTTATAAATATACTAATAAAATAAAAAAGATAAATTAAGTCTATATTAAAATTAAAAATAACAAAAATATAATGAGATCCATGTTAAAATTAAAAAACAGGAATAATATAGATTTGATTTTCATCAACTTTATTTTATATGTATAATAATTTATTAATTTTTAATTATATATTATAATATATTAAGACTATTTTGCTCTGAACGAGACATATTGCGGGTCGAGTTGTCAATCCTATCTAAACAGGTCAGATTAGATACTCGCGGATAAAGTTAGTATTGCCAATCCTAAAAAGGAGTAAAATTTAGAAGATTATTGGAATAAAGTGAATATATTAATTTTATTTTAATTAATTATTTTTTATTATTTTTTTGAATATAAAAACTAAGGATTAATTTATTTTTTTAAAGTTAAAAATTAATTTATGTTTCTATTTTACTAGAAACTAATTTGTCAAACATTTAAAAAAATATAAAAATTTTGACTCTTTTTAGGACTAGTTTGTTGAATGCAATATCACGTTCTGAAACTTTGAGAAGAGGACAAGGTGTAGAAAAGGACAATGCTGAAGATATGTTAAGAATGGAGGGTAATTTAGAGAAGCATAACAAAAGAAGTTATCCATAGATAGATTTTGTGATTGTAAATGTTCCTATGTTTATCATCATCTATATCAGAAAAAGGATGATAACCAAAAACTATGAATGAAACTTAGATCAAAATAGTTGCTATGGTAGGAGTTTTGCAGTCTCAGCTCTTCAATGTTAGAGTCCACACCTTAACTTGTAAGTTATGCTCTTATGTATTTTGGTCTTTGACCTTTGTTCAAAACATAACTGTATTAGTGTTGATCTTTGTTTTTATATTATGTACATTTTTGAATCCATTATGTATGATTTTTTGTTTCTTTCTCTTTTGCAGCCAGAACAAAATGCCTCATTCCAAATCCAATAATGCATACAACTTCACGAGGCCTAATTACATGTTTTGATGGTACTTCAATCCATCACAAAATGCCTCAAGTTCCAAGTGATTGCAGAAGTATTACAAAGGTATAAATAAATATACTAAGATTTCATATTCACAGCTGTTCAAGTAAATTTATAACACACTAAAAATAAAATTCCTATAAGGTATTTGGGCTGCGGCGAAGAAGGGCGAATGAGAGGACTGAAACTTATGTGCTGTTAGAACCAGGGCAGGAAGAGAAGTTTGTTTCTGAGGAAGAACTTAAGGTCAAGTTGAAAGGGTGGCTTGAAAATTGGCCTGGCAAGTCTCTTCCTCCTGATCTGGCGCGATACGAGAACATCGACGATGCTGTTTCATTTTTAATAAGATCTGTTTGTGAACTTCAGATTCATGGAGATATTGGCTCAATTCAATGGTACGAGGTTCGTTTGGAGTGAACAGATAGATGGTGTAAAATCATTCTCATCAAATATAAAAAATACAATACTCTCTCTGTTACTTAAATTTTGTAACGCATTTATTAATTGTTGTAGTAATTAATAAATATTAAATAAGATAAAGTTTAGTTTTTTTTTATCTTCTTAGCATTATCGTTTTTATTAGACTATATTTATAAAATGATCAATTAGTTAATAATAATAATTAAATGCTAGTTAGTTATCTTTCTTTCTCCTGTTAGCACGTGTATGCATATGTATAATATACTTCTAGGAAAATGATCATCTCCAGTTTTTTTAACAATTGATAGAATACACTGTAATTTGATTCTATGAGTGAGACCAAAAATAAATAAGAGAGAGAGCAATGAATGGTTAGATTGAACACTTGATACCATCCAATTTTTTTCTCATTGGAAAGGATCCACTCCCTATACTTCTATAGTTCTATGTACTCTGAGAATAGAAGTACATTATATATAGGTGGCTATTCCAGTGAAGATTTAATGATTGTCATCATGTGAAAATATATCACTTTGACCATTAGATGATAGATTATAGGGTTTGATTTTTATTTGAAGTAAAAATATTACTTTTATTTAAAGTGTTGCTAAACAAATAAATTACACTTTTAAATAAGGATCATCATAAAAAGATATTTTTGGCATCTTCATGGAAATAGTTGCCTTATATATATGCATCTATGTGCTAACAAGATAAAAAAAATAATTAACTAACACTTAATTATTATTCCTAACTAATTGATTATTCTATAAATATAGTCTAATACTCTCGTGAAATTTTGTTTTGATTAGTATTGTTCTCATTTAATTTAATTACTCCAAAGAATTACATAATTAATCTAGAGAAGTTGTTTAGTAGCACAAAAGATTTTAGGAACTGCCATTTATTTAATGAAAGTTTATCAAAAATAATGCTCTAAATAACTTTATAAGACCTACGTAATTGATTCGTTATTAAAAGTAATTAAATGGCTAAATGCATTGATTAGATTATAAGAATGAACAAAACTTGTGAAACTACTCTTGGGGAAGAAAATCAAAAGAGCATCTTCTTCCCTAATTGTCACTGATATTTAGTTAGTCCAGCTGGCACCTTTTATGTGTATATAAGGCAAATTTGCAGTATGATTCTCTATCATAGCATTTTTTTGAGACTAATAGATATAAAATGAGATGAGATTATCACAGAACATATAGTTCTTTCTTTGGTAGTAGAGTATTACAAAATCTTCAAACATGATTGAATTCTTCAGGTTTTAGTTGAGCTTCTCTTCGATCAGCATTGGCACTTTGTTTTGTAAAGGACTCACATCCTGCAAAGACGTGTCTGGGATCTGCAATAATTGTACCAATTAATTATCTATTTTTTTTTATGGATCCACTTTAATACAATAATCACCCAAATTAAAAGTAAACATGTTCTAAATTATAAATATAGGTTTAATTGTGATGCACTACCTTAGTTTCAGTTTTAGAAGGTGGTGGTAACAGTGCACCACCCCTTTTGGTTCTGGCAAGAAGCCCTTTGGTCACAGGGGATACCATCAAATCTGTTGGGCTTGTATACCTTAATAAATATATATAACAACAAAACGCATATTAGGAAAATTTTCAACTAGTATAGTGTCACTAACCGTTACACCATATAACAAAAAAAAAAAAAAAGTATAAATGTTATTTACTTATGCATATACATACCTTTCTGGGTACTTGAATGCCTTGGGGACTCTAAGGCGATCTGGGGTGACAGGTTTACGCAATTCGTTAAAGGAGCTCAGTGGAGTTGTTGGTGTTTTGCAATCAGGTTGAGGTTCAGGTTGGAGTGGTTTTGCTTGAATTGGAACTTTTGGAGGCGTTTTCAGCATGTTTTCCATGAGTAAATCTTTTCTCTGTAGGGCACTTGAGAATGTGATGGTGATGAAAGTGGTGGAAGATTAAGTAAGGTGGGTGAATGTTTAGAAGAAAGGAAAAAAAAGATTGGGAAATACAACGGTCGAATTGTGTGTGGCAAGCAGTGATAGAAATATATAGAATTAGAATAGGTGTTATATATTCAAACACAATGAAGGCCGTTGGAGATGGATACAACGACCACCACCAAAGGTTTGGGAGTCATCCTCTCAAATTTTTTTAATTATTTAGTAAAATATGATGTCTTATCGTTTAGTATTTTTTATATATATTTTTTATTTTATTTAAAAAGTATAAAGTGAAAATTATACTTTACTACACAATTGAACAAAAAAATTGAAATAATCATTTTTTTCTACTAGATAAAATATCAATAATATTAATTTTAGCTAATTTTTTTATAAAATATTATAAAATTTAATAACAGAGTGTTACACTCAAATTTTATTAATATCTAAAAAAAATAAACGATTATCTTCAAACAAATTTGATACTCGTTGCTTTTTTCATTTGAAATTTTGTTGTATATAGTTTGCTGCTTTTAAAGAAAGATAAATAGTATTTGAGTAAAGCGCAGGCTATAGTGAAAAGGAAAACTGGCAAAGAGATGAAAATTCTTTATATTTTCTTAAAGTCTACACAGAAATTATTTTTGTTATGGGAAAGAAGTTGGTGTTTTAGGAGGATATTGGAGGGTGGGATGATTTACCGGGCGGTGGAGCTGCCGGTCAACAAGCAGGGGCGTGGTGACCCTGCTACTGAGCAGCGTGTTAGCACCACGCAGGGACATGGTGACACGGCGAGCATGCAGGTTCTGGCACCACGCAGGGCGTGGTGGAGCTGGCGTCGCGGAGTCCCGATGTTCCTGCACCACGGGGGCGTACTGCAGCTACTGCTATGCAGGGGATAGATCTCACCTCGGTAAACATCAAGTGTGGCCTCTTCATTGCTCTATATAAAAAGTCTCCTCCTCCAACTGCAATATAGAAAGAAAGTGTGTTAGTGAGAGGGCAGAAAAGCATTAGGAGAAGGGGGATTGTGAACTCATATCAGAGGGGAAGGGTGTTGCTGCTCCACAAGGAGAAAGGGTGGGAAAATAGGCAGTAAAAAAATATTATTTTGTATTTATTTTAAAGAATGGTTCGTAATTATAATGCTCCAAAGGAACATATTATAAATTATTTGTATCATCTAATTTATGTAAATTGGTAAATTATATTTTTATTGTGTATTTTAATTTCTGTTATTTTTTGTTATTTAATATGTTAAAATATAATTTTTTTGTTAATTTTAAATTAATTTTTTGTTATAAAAATACTAAAATAAAATATATATTATACTATACTATACGACATACTAAAAATTTTAAAAAAAAATATATTTCTCTACAATAAAAATATAAAAATAATACTATAGTAAAATAAAAAATATATATTCTGTAAATAAATATGTATGTTGAACATATTCAAAAGTTTAATATATAAATGTTAAAGTAATAAATAAATATTAGAAAAATATATATACGTTGTTATTAATAATATTAGAAAAATATATGTTGATGCACGAAAAAAAATTATTTTGACTATGGTAATGCACTGCACGTTAATGATTCTAACAAATAAAATATTAAAATAAATAAATATGTAAATAATATTATTAATTGAAGTGATCACATACATTTTATAAATAGATATGTTAATATTTTTTATTAATAAATGAATATTTATAACTAATATAACAAATATATTTTTGTTGATGCAGTCTAACAGAAATTTGTTGGTGCGTAAACTGGATCCGCCACAGAGTTGGAACCCGAGGGTCGAAAACTACTTACGCGCCACGGGATTCTATCACGTATCTAGGATTGGGATGATAAGAGGATTTCACCCGTTGTTAGCTGCTCTGGTTGAAAGGTGGAGGCCGGAGACTCACACTTTTGTGTTGCCGGTGGGTGAGGTTACAGTGATCCACCGTCAGCCTCAGCTGATCCACGTGGGGCATCAGTCGATATGAGCCATGGTTTGCGGCGTCCTGCTTCCGACCACACGTTAGAGGGTGCATTGTGTGATAGTGGATTCCTTCGGCGGACATACACACTTGTTGACGAGTACAACTCCGGTGCATCCGCTCCAGCAGAGGCAGGTGGGTCGGCCCCCTCCGACAGAGGCGGGTGGGACGGCCCCTCCGGCAGAGGCGGGTGGGTCGACACCTCCGGCAGAGGCAGGTGGGTCGGTCGCTGTAGGTATGGATGACTCAGTTCCAGGTCATCCATATGACCTACGGACGGAGCGAAATCCACCTGATAGTTAAAGAAAACATATTATTCGGTCATCACGTACCTATGTTTGAATATTCCGAAAACTCCGGTGCATGCATAGCGTCGAGATCCAACTCACGCATAAAAGGTGGCACGTTCATCGGTTGACTGATCGAGGGGTGAACCACTACATTATCCGCTGCTGTCTCAACTCCCACATCACCAACCTCGTCTTCGTCGCCGGCTTCATAAGTGGCTTCGAAGTTCTCTTCGTTGTCACTATTCATTCCCTCGTACACTGCAGCTCTATCATCCTCCACCTCTAAATCATTTTGAATCACTTCCGTCTCTACGGTTTCAAACTCAACATACAGCTCAATCTGTGGCTGTCGCATCTGAGTCTGCCGGTGAATTTGAAACATATTATGCATAGTCACTTCGTCAGTGATTGGCATGGTATCAAACTGTATTAGACCACCGAAAACTACAACCAGATTCCGGTACAGAATTCTGCTCTCTCTCATTAACGTACCGTTCTCCATGCTTTGACAGAGACCGTTTTGAAGTTCCATAAACGTCATGGTGCATGAAACCACAAACGAAAACGGATTCTGGCACACAAACCTCACTCCCTCATGAGTATTACGTATTATCTCACTGTCGCGATACACTACCAAGTTTGCGGTACCCTCTATTACACCAGAAACACACTCAAAGAACACTCACACACTTCCTCAGAATGAAAATGGACCCGAGCACTGCCTTATATAGAGAGTAGTATTCACCACGCCCCACGTTTTGATTGCCTCAGGCCAATCACGTACTGCCATGTGTCAGGACGCCCCTGCGTGCTGACTCAGCACGCCCCCACATGCCACGTCATCACGCCCCCACGTGATGTCCCCGTGTACCAATCAAGCTCCGCCACATCATCATCACGCCCCACGTGCTACATCAACACGCCCCCACGTGATGCTTACATGGCCCATTCAGGCTCCGCCACGTCATCATCACGCCCCCACGTGATGCCTGTGTGGACCATTTAAGCTCCGCTACGTCATCATCATGCCCCACGTGCTAGGTCAGCACGCCCCCACGTGATGCCATCGTGTCCCACTCAAGCTCCGCCACGTCATCTCGCCCCCCACTTGTGGCAGTCAACACGCCCCTGCATGTTGACCATGCATCCACCATAGGGTAAAACACAATATTCCCCCATTTCTGGCCAAAACACCACTTTCCTTCCCATATTAAATTCTTGAGCCTAGAATACACTTCTTTTTATTTTCTCAATACAAAAATCTCTTCATTTTAGAATTATTTTTTTAGTAAATAGTAAAATGATTTTTCAAGTTTTATCCGTTAAATAAAAACAGAATTCACGTACAATTATATTAACATAAAATTAATAATTAAAATTAGGGATAAGTATTGTTTTGGTCCCTGACGTTAAGGGTCCGAATCGAAACCGTCCCCATTGTAATTTTGGATTTAAAATAATCTTTAACATTTTTTTCGTATTAAAATTGTCCTTTTAATTTTTTTTTTGACAAAAATACCCTCACCACTACCAACACAATTACCTCCTCCATCACCACCAACACCAACACCAACACCAACACCAACACAACCACCAACACTACAACCACCACCACCACCACCACAAACACAAACATCACCACCAATACCAACCACCAACACCAAGAACACCAAACAACAGCAACAACACCAAACCAAGAAGCAAAAACAGAAAACAAGAAAGCAGAAGCAAGAAAGCAGAAAACAGAAAGCAAGAAAGCAGAAGCAAGAAAACAGGCGGCGAGGTTGCGAGGCAGAGGCGGCGAGGCAGAGGCAGCAAGGCAGAGGCGGAGAGGCGGAGGCGGAGGCGGAGAGGCGGAGGCGGAGGCGGAGAGGCGGAGGCGGAGGCGGAGAGGCGGAGGCGGAGGCGGAGAGGCGGAGGCGGCGAGGCAGAGGCGGCGAGGTGGCGAGGCGGCCGCTGTCCCCCTCCCCCCTTCCCCTTCCCCCTCTCCCCTTCCCTCCACCCCCACCCCGCGTCCTTTCCCCTTCCCCCCACCCCGAACCCACGTCCCCTTCCTCTTCTTCTTTGGCTTCTTCCACTTCCCCTCCCCTTTCCTCCATCACCACCACCACAGAGCCGCCGTCACCGTCCCCCCTCCCCCTTTTCCCTTCCCCCTCCCCTTCCCCCTCTCCCCTTCCCTCCACCCCCACCCCGCGTCCTTTCCCCTTCCCCCCACCCCGAACCCGCGTCCCCTTCCTCTTCTTCTCTGGCTTCTTCCACTTCCCCTCCCCTTTCCTCCATCACCACCACCACAGAGCCGCCGTCACCGTCCCCCCTCCCCCTTTCCCCTTCCCCCTCCCCTTCCCCCTCTTCCCTTCCTTCCACCCCCACCCCGCGTCCTTTCCCCTTCCCCCACCCCGAACCCGCGTCCCCTTCCTCTTCTTCTCTGGCTTCTTCCACTTCCCCTCCCCTCTCCTCCATCACCACCACCACAGAGCTGCCGTCACCGTCCCCCCTCCCCCCTTCCCCTTTCCGTCCCCTCCCCCTTCGTATACCCTTTCCCTCCCCCCCCCACCCAAACGCGTTTTCTTTTATTTTTTTTTTTGAAATTTTATAAATTTTTTAATATAGTAGGGCTAGTTTAGGAATAAATTAAAAAAATTTATTAGAAATGACGATTTTAAAATGAAATGCAACATTAAGGACGATTTTAAGTCAAAAATTACATCAGGGATAGTTTCGATTCTGACCCTCAACGTTAGGGACCAAAACAATACTTATTCCTTAAAATTATTATCAAATTTATTAAGAGTTTAATTTTGATGATGCACTAACGGTCTAAAACATTTTATACAGTCGTATAATCAAAATCTATTCTTTTAAATGATTATTTACACAGATGCATGTATAAAACTCTTTTACATTGACAATACATTAAAATTAAATTTATTTATTAAATATTTTAAAAAATTTATTTATTAATTTTGCATAAAAATAATTATATATGAGCCTTGAATGGTACTTCAATTTTTCAATTAATGAAATTTGCACCCAAATTAACCCATTGGTCTAATTTCTCTTTTCACACTGATAATCAACAGTTAACTAATAATTTGACTTACTTAAATTATCTAACTATTCTAACTTAATTATAAAATTATAAAAATATCCACCTCCTCTTATCCTCTTTTTTTTCTTTTTTTTTTCCTTCTTCTACCACCCTACCATTTTCAACACCACAACTATTTTTACTATCATATACCAACACCAGAACCATTCTTATTATCTATACTGGGCAGGAGGAGTTTTGAGAAAATAAAAGAAGGAAACAAAATTTGTATGTTCACCATTTACAAGGAGAAAGAAAGAACGGAAATTTTAGGTGCGGCTAGGGTGTTTGCGGTGCGGTTTGGTTCGATTTAAAAAAAAAAACATTTGATTCAATTTTATATTAGTAGTTCGGTTTAATTTGGTTCGATCTTTTTATTGAGACTATCCAAATTAAACTAAACCAATTAAAATCGGTTTAATTTGGTTTAGTTTGTTCGGTTTTTCAATTCAAAAAAAAGTATTATGTTCTAATTATTTCCCATGTACTAAAACTCTGTCCTATGTTATTTTTAACAAAAACATATACAACAAAATAAGAAGTTTAATTTCACAAAATCATAAATAAAGTCATACAACATAATAACTAACAAAAATCTTGATACAAAAAGTTTAACAACAAAAGAAGTTATAATACAACAATCAAAAAGCATGAAAAGTTCAACACAACAAAAAGAATAAAGTTGCTTCCATTAATTTTTCCAGCAAAGCAGCCATATTTTGATGTTCTCTAGCAAGATAGCAAAACATTGTTCAGCAAACAAAGAACCTGAAATCAGAAACTGAGTTATAACACAAATAATTAATACCAAATGGAATTGTATATTCATGAAAAAATGACTGTTAAACAGTGGTGTGAATGCTTAACTAAACTAAACATGTGCCTCTCAATGTTAGGTATTCTCGATTCTCAATCTTCAAATTAGGAGTACAGTTGGGCCTCAATTTTTGCATTATTTTCAAAATTAGAATCATAAAAAGTTTAAGCAAATAAACACCGTTTACAAACAAAATGATTAGTTTACTTTATTAAAACTATAGAATCATTGTAGTACAAGCCTACAGGGCAGCAACCTTAAACCAGAATTTAAAAAAAAAAAGGAAGAGCTTTTTATGTTAATTGTTAAGGACATCCTCTGAGTTTGAACATTGAACCATGAATAGTGAAAAACAGAACAACAATCAGAAGCAACTTCAGTAAATCAACAAGAAGTAAACAAGCAAATCTCAGCTTGATGCATGGTTAATCAAGTATATATCGCATAATATTTGTTTTCCCCTTAGAAATCAAATTACCAATTTCCACATCCTAAAAGTTACAATGCGTGCCTAGGCCTCAACCTTATTCATCAATTTCCTAATGGAACTCAGAATAAAAAACAAATTGCTCTAAATACAGGGACAACGAAAAACAGCTCCATCTTAAAAACGAAAAGATTTATAGCTAACAAGAACAATAGTGCAAAGCAAACACGATAAGCGAACACCATGATCAAACAAGATGAAACTATATTTGTAGAACTAAGATGAAATCTACAACAGAAAAGGATCGCAGATAAACTGATACGGTATAGAACGAATGAATCTGTTAGGGTTAAAAAAGCATGAAAAGATGTATTTCATTGGTAAAGTAAACAAGTCATAGAAATTGAACAACAATCGGCGACGCTGGGAGGTGGTGGGAGGAAGGGGTTCGCGCGGGCTGGGAGTGGGAGGTGCTGGCTGTTGGGAGAGTGGGAGGCCAAGTGGGTTTTGAGGGTAGAGAGCGCAGAGTGGAGTGAGTGTTGGCGGCTAGGTTTGGTCACGTTAGGGGTGGGTTGGTTTTGTTTGGGTTTTATGCGAACCGGTTCAGTTCGGTTAGGTTTTCAGTGTCAGAATCAAAAATCGAACCAAACCGCAATAAAAACGGTAAAATCTAATTTTTTCGGTTTTTCAGTTTTTGGTTTATTTAATTTTTTATTTTTTTAATTTGGTTGATCGATTTTATTCGGTTCGGATCGGTTTTAAACACCCCTAGATGCGACAAAAGAAAATGTTTAAAGTGTTTTAAACATTTTTTATTGGTTTGTGAATTTAAAATATATAAAGAAAAAAAAGGGAGAATGTATGATATAATTTTATTATTTTATTACTTACTAAATTAAACTTATTAAATGATCTAATTGTAGAAAAAAGTTATTTTTGTGAATATGCAAATAATGGAGTATTTGTATGTTGTAATAAAATAAATATATAGTACCTTTTCTTGGTGGACAGTATAGATATTGTTTGTCTTAAATAGTTCTACTTGAGTCAAGTATAGATATTGTTTGTCTTAAATAGTTCTACTTGAGTCAAGTAGGACCACTCTCGCAGTACATTTTTTTCGTCTCAATTTTGATATTATGCTCATGAATCATATCCAAAATCTCTTGTTACTCTAAAATAGTCCCAATAGTTGAGTTATCTACACCCTCTTAAAAATAATATATATTTGTGTATAAATATATATTATTTAATTTATTTTTAATATATATTTTATATTTTAAAATAATTTATTTAGTAGTTAAATTTTTATATATATTTAACATAATTGATATTTTATTTATTTTATTTGAGTTTACAACATAAAATAGGATCCAAAAAATATAATAGAAGGGATATGTATACATATCTCACCAAGCTAAGAATGATTTTTTTATTAAGTTTTGTTTTTTTACATCATACAAGATTTGTTCTCACATTTTATTTTAATTTTAGTGTCAAATTTTGGCTCATTTTTTTCGGTATGCCAGGAATTTGTGTGTTGTGCGTGGATATGGATTATATGGGTGCTAGATTTTGGTGTGGGATAGCTCTTAACTGACACAATGAAGGAAGAAATCGGACTATCTGATTTCTTTATTTAAAAAATTTGGCTACCAATCGGACGGTCCGATTTGTGTGGGAACGAGAATTTGAACTTTGGCTTAGCTAATCGGACCGTCCGATTTTTATATATATCAAATGTTTTTTTATTTTGCGAAAATCAAATCGGATGGTCCGAGTTGATTATTATATAATTTTTGAATCAGTTAAAACTAATCGCTGGTCCGATTTATATATATAAGTGTGTGTAACTCGTAAACCACTTCTCATATCTCCTCCTCTTGTACTTCTTGTTCTGCTTGTTCTTCTTCTTTCCTCAGCTCTTGTATCTCTCTTCTTTCGTATGAACTAAAAAAATTTGATAGTGAAGTTTTTATTTATGCGGGTGAGAGAAATGGATGATAGAGTCCTTTTAAAAGTATATTATTTTGGTCAGATTTTGTTACAAACATCTGAAGGAGTAAAATTTACTTGTGAAAATTCGTTAGATGATGTTATTCCCTTCACAATCTCATTTGAAGAGCTTAAAGGTGTGATTTGTGAGAAGATAGATTCTAAGATGACAAGAAAAATATCATGTATTTTATACAGATATCCCATACCAGTATTTGGTGGATTCGTTCAGTTTCAAACCAAATATATAACTGAAGAAGCGAGTATGCAAGAGATGTTTTCAATGTATATGGAAAGTCGGGCTCAGATCTCGTTCATCGAGTTGTACATTGAGTTCGAACAATCTGAGGCCAATCGAAATATTGAACGGGAAGATTAGAATAGTGACAGTGAGGAAGAGTTCAAAAGCAATTACGAAGTTGTTGGTCCAAACGGAGATAAAGATCAAGGTGACGGTACTATGGCTCCAAATGTGATAGACGTGGCAAATGCACTCGCAAACGAAGTACCGTTTGAGGAGCCATCTTTCATGCGAGTTTTGGATTTGGAAGCCATGCATGCTCTGGAGTTTCAGAAATATATGATTGCACGCACGTAATTGCCTATATTTATACGAAGGATTAGAATTTTGTAATAATTTATATTGAATGATGGACCAAATAGTTAAGTGACGTGTGAAATTACTCAATTAGCATTTGTTTATGTGTTTATTTAGTTAAATTTAAGATAATAATATTTTTAGTGAATTATTGATTAAGTTAAATATTAATTAGTATTTATTAATCAGTATTTATTTATGTCTTTATGTTTTTTTTTGTTAAGTTTGAGATAATAACCTGATGTAAAGTTTATTTATATTAATATTAATGTAGTGAGTATTGATTTACTTTTAATTTCGGTTATTAAATATTTGTGTATTAAATATTTATCGAATGGCTGTCGTCGTGGCAGAAATTCCTATTGTTGTAGATGGTGAATTTGCCATGGGAATGGAATTCAGTTCTAAGGAAGCTGTTATTATGGTGATGAAAGATTATACCATCCGAAGAGGTGTAGACTACCGGGTGTATGAGTTAGAGCTGTTGACATTTTATGCCAAGTGTACACAGTATGTGTCAGGGTGTGATTGGCTTATCAGGGTTAGCATGATCAGCAGAAAGTACTGTTGGGTTATAAGGAGGTATAATGATAGTCACACTTGTACCAGAGCCACCATTTATCAAGATCATTCGAAGCTGGATTCGAACACAATTGCAGAAGCAATAAAGCCGTTGGTTGAGGCTGACCCCTCGATAAAGGTAAATTCAGTTATTGCAGAAGTGCAATCAAAGTTCAATTACACTATCAGCTATCGGAAAGCATGGTTGGCTAAGCAAAAGTTAGTGAAAAAAATATTTGGAGGTTGGGAAGTATCGTACGAAGCTTTGCTGATATGGTTTGAGGCCATGTGTCATAAGGAGCCGTCAGCAGTCGTCCATTTTGATACTATGCCTGCATATCAAGGCGATGACTTGGTAACTGATATCCGGGTATTGCATCGAGTCTTCTGGAGTTATTATCCCCACATTAGAGCATTTAGATATTGTAAGCCAATTGTCCAGGTAGATGGGACTCACTTGTATGGAAAGTACAAGGGTTGTCTGTTAGTTGCAGTTTCACAGGATGGTAACAACAATATCGTCCCAATCGCATTTGCTATTGTGGAGGAAAAGACTTCTGATGCGTGACACTTTTATCTTAGTAACTTGTGACAACATGTTGTGACTTGGGATGGTGTGGGACTGATATCTGACCGACACGAATCCATCAATGTAGCTGTGGCCCGCAGTAATGGAGCTTAGTCACCTCCTAGAGCTTTTCACATGTTTTGCATCAGGCATATAGAATCAAATTTTTTGAGAAAGTTCAAGGCATCATACCTGCAAAAACTTGTCGTCAATATAGGTAACATTGAGTAATTTGAAGTTTGTTATTAATAGAGTTAACTTCATTATGTGTTTGTCATCCTTTTTTTTCTGTTTATTTTTTCTTATTGTACAGGATATTCAAGGACGGTTCGCGAGTACGAATTGCGTTACCAGCGTCTATGAGAACGGGGCGAGGCTTACATTAACTTGTTAAATCGAATCCCCCCGCGAACAGTATGCATTGGCATTCTGTGGTGGTTACCGATAGGGTCACATGACCACGAACCTAGTGGAATGCATCAACTCAGTCTTGAAGGGTGCATGCAATCTCCCTATCACTGCACTTGTCAAAGCAATATTCTACAGGCTTAACGAGTTGTTCACTCGAAAAAGAGCTGAGGCGGAGGCTCGGATAACTACTGGACATGTTTTTTCTGAGATTATGATCTCAAAATTGCATGCAAGTCAACTTGCATCAGGAAACATCCAGCTTAATTACTTTGACAGGCAGAATAATGTCTTTGAAGTGCGTGACATACCAAGTGGAACAGAGTATGCCGTCAACCTCCGTCGATAACGATGTGACTGTGGTGAGTTCCAGGTGGACCGAATTTCTTGTCGACATGTGTTTGCATGTTGTACAAATCAACGACTAGATTGCCAAGTGTATGTTCATGATGTTTATAAGATGGACCAAGTTCGAAGGGTTTACCGAGCTAGGTTTAGGCCACTGGGAAATCCCACTACATGGCCTGCGTACAACGGGCCTCGATTTGTACCAAATCCGTACCTAAGACGAGTGACTAAAGGTCACCCAAGGATGACACATTTTTTGAACGAGATGGATACGTGAATGTTACGTGGTCCTAGGCAATGTAGGCAATGTGGGGCTGATGGACACAGCCATAATAGATGCCGTCAGTCAGGTGGTGCAAGTGCTGGCAACAATGCTCAGTTGATTTATATATTTTATATTTTATCCAAGTACTCTATGGCATTTACAACTTCATATTTACAACAGTATGATATTTGAAACATTGTTATTTTATGAAACTACTTTATGACACTTGTGACTTTAGAATTTACCCAAACGCTCTACAATATTTAAAACTTTATAACTTATCCAAGAATTCTACTACAAGCATAGTAATGAAATATAGAGCAGTTAAATGATACATAGAAAAGTTAAATGATACATAGAAAATGTTAAGTACACAACAACTACTTTTTCATTGTCCACTTTACATCTTTCACAAATTTCTTGCATTTCTTGGCGGCCCGTTTTAGCATGAACGGGGTGTATCGATCAGCGCTATGACATGGCGGATCAACCCTAAGATTGTATCATTTGCTTATCTCATCTAGAGTACATGCCTCGCCTGTACATAATTTAATTAAACAGACCATCCAATGATGTATATAGTATAAACAAAAGAATGTCCGCCAAACAAGTATGTAACATAGTCAAACAAAAGAAGACTCAAATATAAATATAATATAATCAATTGCCAAAAAAGTAAATCATTAATAATTGGACCTGCATGATCACCATCATCAAGAGCATCATTGCGGGATTCTTCATCCTCATCCATGTCCTCATCTTCACCCTCTTCGTCATCCTCGTCACCTGGTTCATCTACTAGATACTCATTAGTCTCTTGCTCAGTTGCCTTAGCATTTACTTCAATTAGACCCATGAAAACACGGCGTGGGTTTTGACTAAGAATCTCTCAATCACCGTCACTCCTACTAGAGTCTCCAGATACCCTACCTCCAGAAATACCCGAGGAAGTGCAGCATGGATGCCTCGCGTCCAAGAAATACCTACCCGTCATGAAATCAGGCTGCTGGCTAGATTGTGATTGGCCTGTATTTGCAGCCATGAACCCAAGTAACTGGCTAAAAGAAGCTCCGTCTCCTGAGTCAAATTGTGGAGTACTCCAATATTGCTGATGTATTGGATATGACGGGGCAAACTGTGTTTGAAATATATATGGGACCGAGGACTGTGGTTGTTCATGTGAAGGTGGAGGTGGAGGTGGAGGTGGCGGTGATTGTGGCTCCTGCTCATCATTGTCATCATCCACAACTGGATTACCCCTATCATTGTCATTATCCATAACTGGATTACCCTCATCATTCTCTTGAACCACATGATATTTGGTACGGTACCAGTGCATGTAAATATCCAACGGATATTGTGGAGGCACGGTAAGCTCAGTAAGAACGTGATTATACCTGTTTGTTCACTGCATCACCCAAAATAAATCAGTCGTGGCTATGGCCCAGTCAAGATTCTTAGGACCAATAAGAACTTCTCCGTGTGTCTTGTCTAGATTCCGTTTCTGATGAGGAACTCCCTGAACGAAACCAAAATGTCGCCTAAACCTATCACTAGCATGTCGCTCAATGCATTCAAATGAAACTAATGGCACCGTAGCACTCCACACAACTGAGTGCATGTAGATGTCTCCAGGAATCATGTCTGGATCAATGCGATCAACACCATAAGCAACCCACACAAACTGCACACAATAAAAGAAACAGACCATGACAAGCCAAATAACAGTAAGACTAAACCCGAAACAAATACTTCTTTAATGAAAACATACCTGACCTTCTTGAATATCATCCAATGACTTCCTAAAGTGTGCAAGAGTAAGAAATCTATAGCGTTGGTCTCCACAGTTCCAGTTACGCCACCTAATATGATTCATTTCATTAACACAATTAAAACATAAATATGAAGATACGATGTAAGTCGATAATATTACCTATTTGCAAGCGAAAAACTGTGGGGTTCTCTAGGAACCGACACAAGATATGGTAGACAGATCCAAGCCCAAGTTAGCAGAAGTGTTAGCGGACCATCGATTTTCTTATATTCAAAACGAGATGCCCTGCATAGCGCCCTGTACAGGTGTGCTAGGCATGCCAATCCCCAACTATACTATCCGATACTGCCGAAATCACGAAGCAAAGGCAGGAACTTCCAGTGCACAGATGCCCTAGACTTGTCTCCAAACAAGATCGTACCAAATAACAACATAATGTGGCACTTCATGTACCTCTGAATACTCTTTTCACCAATCAACTGTAAACGTTCTTTTAAATCCCGAAGCCACATCAATTTTATGCAGCTTCCTCTACAGTCTGACTTTCTCGGTGCAACCCTAAATTGGTGCGAACACCCAGCCTCTAAGGCTTCAAAACTGCTCATAGTCATTCCTGTGACTGAAAGACTGTTCGTCGGAAGACCAAGAATTACGGCCATATCTTTCAGTGTCACAGTACACTCACCAACCGGAAGGTGAAAGGTGTGTGTGTCTGGGAGCCACCTTTTAACTAGAGCATTTACCAGTGCTTTCTGACATTGAACTATTCCAATATGCGAAACATGATAAAAACCAGTAAACCATAAATGTTCCTCCGAATTAATTATAATTTCTAAAATTATTACAAAAAATTTCTAAAATATTCTCTAACAAACTACATCTAAACATATATATTTCTAACTATATTCCTAAATTTCTAACAACAATCATATTTCTGTCACATATATTCCTAAATTCAATTTCTATCAACAATAATAAAAATTAAATTTCTAACAATAATAATTATAATTCTGAAATATAAAAAAAATAAAAAAATAAACTTACATAATCAGGATGGCTGAGATAATTTACAATATGAAGTTCAGGACGATCAACATCTTTATATTTGTGTTTCTTTGGCATTGTAAATTTTTTTTTCATGCACCTAGAAGAAGAAGAAGCTGCTAAATGAAGAAGAAGAAGAGAGAATGGCTGCTGGTGGGTTGAAGGAGAAACTGATTTCGGATGGAGGGAGTGGGTGCAGGAAGGGGGTATGTTGGGTTTAAGGGGCACCGTTCTGGGAACTTGGCATGCGCGACACGTGGCGGGAATGGCACAACTCGGATTGTCCGTGTTGTCACCCTCAAATCGGACCGTCCAATTGGGCAGCTTCAACTCGCACCGTCTGATTTCTTCTCCCCTGATACCATACCCTGGTAAAGCACGCATGCACTACATATTGGCGTCCTACTCCATTCTCCCCTCTATATGAAAATTAAAAAGCGTCAAATTATAGAAGTTGAGTTTAAAAAATAATAATATTATTTTTTATGATGACAAACATATAATTAATTGAATTTAAAAATCTAAATATTATTTGATGAATCTTTTATTCGTACAGCCTCGTATTAATGTTGTTATTGACAGAAAGGCCAAGCATTTCAGCCGTTCATATTGAACAAAATAATAAAAAAAAATTGCAGAAATTTAAATCAAAATGGACAAACAATATTACAAGAAAGGAAGAAATGGCTCTTTTAATCAAACTGATGAAAGAAAAATGATAAAATTTAGAGCCAAAGTTAAAAATCAAGGATGAAGATTAAATTAATACAACAAAGATAAGTGTGGTTATCAAACGAAAGAAGGATAGAAATGACAGCACATACAGGATCTTCTGTAATCTATAACTTTGTTCTTCTATCATTTTACACTTCCATTACCTCTATTGTTGTACTCATTTCTAGAGAAGAATGTAACTATTTTACAGTATTATGCGCTCAGAATTTGTTACCAAAAAAGTTTCAAGCTTTGGAAATAATGCACCTATATAGAAAGGACATTTGGCCAAGAATTAAAAGCAAGGAGTAAAAACACAAATCTAATTTTCTTAGAACATTTCTATTACTTATCTTTTTTTTTTATTGAATATGTTACTTTTTTATTCTATCTTTCTTTGTTTTCATGAAAAAGGTAAATATGTGAGGCATTAGTAAATGTCATTGAGAGAAAAATAAAGGAAATATATTTAGAAAAAAGTCTTTGAATAAGTCAAATTCTTTTGATGTATTTTCTGTTTTGTGTCATGAGTCTGAAAAGTTCTTTTTACTAAGTTGGGAGAGCACTTGACAGAAAAATTTAAGCTAGGTTAGTTTAGTGATGAAAACTCGATAACGAGCTTGTGTGACTAGGGGCGGAATCACTCCTACATAAACCTAAATTTCAACTTTTTCTTATAAGTTATGTGTAAATTTTGGTTTAACCCCTCCTTAAAATTTTAATTTTAGTCTCCTTATATTAAAAAATTAAACTTTGTCACCTCCCTAAATTTTATTCTAACTCCGCCCCTGTGTGTGATCCTTGATAGGATTAAGAAGAATTTTAGGGACTTAATAATTGTAATTCTTTCGAATTATAGTAAAAATTTTACTATTATTATGGTAAAGACTAAAGAGTTTAATTTTAATGTACTAATATATAGAACGTTTTACACAATTGTATAATTACAATTGTTCATTTACATAACCATTCAAACAGCCAATATAAAAAATAATTATTTTTATTAATACAACATTATATGATTAAATACATTATCAATAAGTTAAAATTAAATTCATTTCTAAAATCATCTAGTCTTACTTGACCTTCTTTTTCCTAAACCCCGAGTGACATGTGATTTGCGTAACAATTCATTGATTTTGGACACTTATTTTAGAATGACAAGAGCTGAAGAAGTCAAAAGCATGAACATTTACCTGTTCAATCTTCAAACTGTATCGTACTTAAGAAACTCCAAAATTAAAGTACATCTTCCCATTGAACCGCGTCAAGCCGCTAATAATTCCAAAATAATAAAAACAAGTCAGAGAAACAAAACATCAGTAACAGTACCTTGCAAGACTTCTGTAGGGTTGATCTGATATTTTATCATATCCACAAATCACAGCCACTAATTGAACCATGAGTCCATGACACTTATTATTATTTACCCAAAAAGCAAAAGTTTTCTTCTTTCTCCATTGTCCTGTTTTTCTTCTCAATAATTGTTATACTTCTTCGGTGCTTCATAGTGAAAAGTCA
This sequence comes from Arachis ipaensis, assembly GCF_059453495.1. Lineage (NCBI taxonomy): Eukaryota > Viridiplantae > Streptophyta > Magnoliopsida > Fabales > Fabaceae > Arachis > Arachis ipaensis. Next base: position 142,698,444 of record NC_142435.1, on the reverse strand, counting down.
ATAAACTCCATACAGTTCTTTCCATTGCTACCTTTAACATAATATAGTTGGTTATTCTTTTTCTTGCAATAATTTGTACCTACTCATTGTTCTAATGGTGATTGTAACATTGGCTTCTTGGTTGGTGAGTCCTTCTAAAACTTAATTGTAGTGAAGGATTCTGCTCTGTTCTGTTTCCGTTCTCTTTGTTTGTATAACATGGCCTTTGAGGAATCTGAGCTTATGATTCCGGAGCTAGAAAGAGAGGAAAACCTGATCGCCGCAGCGAGGCACGTTGTGAGGGCATTAGGATCAAAGAAGAATCTCACCGGCGACGCGAAGAAGATTCTAGCAGATCTTGGCACTCAGCTGCGTTCAATTAGCATAGCGAGTTCAAAGGAGAAAGACCTAGAAGATAGGCTCAACGCCATTGAGGAGGTAATAATGAACTGGGAGGAAGATCAGAGCGAGTATTTGAACGCCGCGGACGAAACACGACGGTTGATTGAGAAGTTAGAGAGCTCAACTTTAAGCAAAGAGGACAAAGAATATAAGCTTTTGCATAGAGCTTATAGCATTCTCCAAACCGCTATGTCTCAGCTTGAACAAGTCTTCAAGAGCTTGCTTAGCCAGAACACGCAGCCTTTTGAGCCTGAATACGTGTCGTTTAGAAGTGAAGGTGACTTTTCTGATGAGAATTCAGTGGTGTCGTTCGGTGATGAGTCCGTCGAATCGTTCCGGAGAGACAGTATCAACGATCCGGTTAGTCCAGATGTGATTCTTCATCTTCGGTGCATTGCTAGTTTGATGTTTGCTTCCGGTTATCGCCAGGAATGTTGCCATGCTTATACCATGGCGCGAAGGGAAGCGTTGGAACAATGCTTGGCAATTCTTGAAATTGAAAAACAAAGCATTGAGAATGTCCTGAGAATGGAGTGGACTGCTCTGAATTCCAAGATCAAACGGTGGATTTGGGCCGTGAGAATCTTTGTTAGGGTTTATCTTGCAAGCGAGAAGTGGCTTGCTGACCGGATTTTCGGGGAAGGCGAACCGGTAAGTCAAGTTTGTTTTGTTGATGCATCAAAGTCTTTGATGTTGCAGCTTCTGAATTTCGCCGGAGCCGTTTCAATTGGCCCTCGCAAACCTGAGAAATTGTTCAAGATCCTTGACATGTATGAGGTCCTTTCAAGCCTTGTACCGGAAGTTACCGATTTGTATCAAGACAAGGCCGGTTCGTCCGTTAGGTTCGAATTTCTCGAGGCAATAACCGGATTAGGCGATTGCGTGAAGGCCACGTTTCTTGAATTCGAGCATGCCATTGCCTCGGACGGTGCATCAACTCCTTTTGTTGGAGGCGGAATCCATCCATTAACCAGATATGTGATGAACTATCTTGAAACTTTAACTGACTACGGCGAAAAGCTTAATCATCTTCTCAAGGACAAAGAAGAAACAGAGGAGGGAAAGATGGCGCGCCACTTCCGGTCCGTGGCATCGATCTTAGAATTCAATCTTGATGAGAAATCCAAATTATACAAAGATGTTCCCTTGCAGCACCTCTTCTTAGTGAATAACATCCAGTACATGGCTAGAAAGGTTAAAGGATCTGATGAACTTGGGTCGATTTTCGGAGACGATTGGATCCGAAAGCGCAAATCCAAGTATAGGCAGCATGCAATGGATTACCAGAGATCTAGTTTGAGTTCAATTCTTTCCTGGCTTAAAGATGATGGAATCCAAATGCAAGGAACTATTAGCAATGTTGGCCCAAAGAATGTTCTTAAAGACAAGTTAAGAAGCTTCTACATTGCATTCGAGGATCTTTATAGGGTCCAAACAGCTTGGAACATTCCAGATATTCAGCTTCGCGAAGAACTGCGAATTTCGCTGTCCTTGAAGGTGGTCCATGCTTATAGAACATTTGTAGGGAGGCATAGTAATCAGATTAGTGAGAAGCACGTTAAATATAGTGCTGAAGATTTAGAAGCTTATATTTTGGATTTCTTTGAGGGAGCTGCAAAATCATTGCAAAGTCCCCGGAAGAAGTAAAGATAGGATAAAGGATAAAAGAAAGTGTTCCGGATGCATAAAAAATCACCCACTGAATCAGGTATTATGTATTTTAAATGTGTATTTTAATTTTTAAATATATATTTTATATTTTAATATGTAATTTATTCAGATAATTAATTTGATAGTTGATTTTTAATGTACATAATTGGAATGATAATTATGCTCCATCTCTAAGAGAAGCTTATTGTATTTGTACTATATATAATAACAAAACTGGTTAGGGTCCATGCCAAAACCTTATTGTTCTTCCACTTATTACTTTGTGTATATGTATTCAATGGTATAGTTATGTAGAAGACTAGAAGTTAAAGAATTCTAAGTGCTTTTTATTGCTTTCTTCTAACTTCTGATTGAGAATTTCCTGTGTGCACTGAGAGCAATGAATGCTCATATTATGCATCATATATTTTATTCTCATTTTAGATATTCTAATCTTATATCACCTAGTATTTTCTCTAAGCTATTTTTTATATTCATTCTTATATCTAACAGGATATTATCTTTAAAATAAATAAAAACAAGTGACATTGATATTTTGCTATGAAGTACGGACACTTCGTTGAGTTGCTATATCCGTATGTTGGACACATTTTAGATACGACACTCACTGACACTCGTTCAACATGCGTGTCTACTGTGTCTAACCGTGTCTTAATAAAAAATAAAAAATTATTCTCCAGACACGCCTAAACATACCTAAATACCATCATGTGTCAAAGTGTTCAGTCTTATTTTTAAGATATATTCTTAAAATAAATTTAGATATAGTATATATTATTTATTATTAAAACAAAAAATATTTTAAATATTTGATATAATTAAAATAAGACATTAAAAATAATTAAAAAAATTTAATTTATATTTTAATATCAATAAAATATCAAATTATCATTACGATTTATCCAAAAAATATTTTATATTTTATATGTATGTGTGTCTCCATATCATGTAAGATTTTAAAATTTACGTGTCGACATATCCCGTATCATATCGTGTCCTGTATCCGTATCAGTATTCATGCATCATAGCTTATTGTAAATTGGTCATGTAAAAAATTAACATAGATAAGAAATCTGAAAAATCCTTATTTTAATTGCTCATTAATTGAACATCAAAATCTTGTTTGTAGGGTTCTATATAAAATTCTTTCATAATTGACTGAGTAAGTCTTTGATAAGGCAGAGACTGTTAGAGGTAAAAGACCAAACCAAGTCAATTGTCAAATATATCCTGTTCAACATTTGACTCAGACAAACAAAAATTATGTATTTTAAAACTTCTAATATATATATATATGACACAACAAAATGTCGAAAAAGAACTTTAACAAGTAAAAAATATTTTTAGCTGATTTCCTATTTGATGAAATTGTCTGGAAACTAATGAGAAACTTCAATATAATTTGACATTTTTAAGCATTTTCTTTTTTTGTTCCTTTTTTTTAAATCGTTAAAATAGGTTAAATTTAATTAGTTAACTCATTTATTTATTTAAATAGGCAATTTTTTTTTTAAAATTAAACCCGTTTAGATTTTGGGTTAAATAGCCTGAATCTGATTAACCTAAAAAATGACGGATTAAATGAGTGAATCATTTTTTTTATATTAAAAAAATATTTTTAGCTAATATTTTTTTTGATCTAACATAAAAATTCGACCTATAAACGAAAACACAAATAATGTTTATTTAAGGTTTTTGATTTAAAAGTTTTTTTTGTCAAAATTTGTTTCAAAAATTAAAATAAAAAAATAAATAAGTTCGTCTGCTTAACCTATCAAATTGGTTATAAATAATTCGAATTAAAAATTATGATCTATAAATAAAACAAACTTAAACAGATCAACTTATTTAACTCACAAATTTAATAGGTCAAACCTAAATAAATTGGGTTGGCCGTTTGACAACCTTAATCTTTATATGATAATTGAAAAAAAATAGTGAAAGTAATTAAAGGTTACTCCAATGTCAATTATAATAATGATAATAGAGTGGACCATGAATACTTTAAAAAATAATTCAATATTCACAACTTATCAATGTTATAAGACAATAAATATTATTATTTTAGATGAGTATTTAATCAATAATAATTTATATTTATATTTATAAAAATTTGTTTATAAAAAGTTATATAATTTATATTTATATTTATTAAAATTTATATGTATAAATTAATAAAATTATTTATTAAAAATAATTTAATATTTATATTGAATAAATATTAATTAAAATTACTAAAAAATTGTTGGTTTATGTTGTAAAATAAATAAATAAATAAATAATAAATATAAAATAAAATAATATAAATAGATAACTCTAATATTAATATTTATCACAATTAATGTTATATATATATCTTAGCATATAAAGAATGAGAAGAGTGTTTGTTGTTATTGTAGTGTGTTCTGTCTCAACTACGCTACCCTATTTATATACTTATAAGGGTCACCATTTTTAAACATAATTAATTGTAATCTCTTTTGATAACTTGAGCAACATTAAAAAATTGAGCCGCCCACATTAAATAGGCATCCACCTCATACTTATCAGAACACTATTCTTTGGATGACCATTTAGGATTATGACTCGTTAAAATCTTATTAAAGAAAAATCTAATGAAAAAAAAACTTATTAAAAAAAATAGTACAAAATTCTTCGTGATGGGACTGCCTCATTAAAAATCTTGTGAAGAAAAATTCAATAGTAAAAAAATCTGACCAAGAAAAAAAGAGTGCAGTCTCCCCTTCTTATCGACATTATTTAATATCTCAAAATCAGCGCATCTCAATTTGATGACCAATTTTTCAAATGAGAATTTTGGAAGTGGTTTTGTAGATAAATCTGCCAGATTAAGTTGAGCAGACTTGTTAGACATCAATTGTTCCTTGATTTTGAAGATCATGAGTGAAGAAGAATTTGGGAGAAATATACTATGTTCTATCACATTTGATGTATCCACCCTTAAGTTGAGCAATACATGCTGTATTATCTTCAAATAGAATAGTTAGAGCTATTTTTCTATCATTCAGTCCACAAGATGATAGAATATATTGGATTAAACTCCTTAGCCAAAAGCACTCGCGACTTGCTTCAAGTATCGCTAGTATTTCAACATGATTAGAGGATGTTGCTGCTATTGTTTGTTTTGTGGACCTCCATGATATAGCTGTATCACCATATGTGAATAGGTATCCTGTTTGATATCTTCTTTTGTGTGGATTAGACAAGTATCTTGCATATGCATAGCCAATTAATTCTGACTTGGATTCATATGGATAAACAATCCTATATCTACCGTTCCATAAAGATATCGAAAGATTTGTTTGACTCCACGTCAATGTCTTCTGGTTGGAGAAGAATTATACCTTACTAGTAAATTTACAACAAATGATATGTCAAGTCGTGTATCATTACAAAGGTACATTAGCGCTCCAATGGCACTAAGATATGGTACTTCAGGATTAATGATATCTTTATTTTCTTCTTTAGGACGGAATTGATCATTTTTCACATCTAAAGACCTTACGATCATTGAGATATTTAATGAATGTAACTTATCCATATAAAATCTCTTCAAGATCTTTTCTGTGTATGTTGTTTGATGAATAAATATCCCTTTTTTGTATGCTCGATTTGCAGGCCAAATAAAATTTAGTCTTTCCAAGATCTTTCATCTCAAACTCTTCTTTTAGAGCTTTTATAATTGTTGGAATTTCTTCAGGGGTTATAATGATATTTAAATCATCAACGTGCACAGCAATTATAATGAATCTAGATGAAGATTTCTTTTTGAAAACACATGGGCAGATATCATCATTCTTAAATCCGTTTTTCTCCAGATACTCAGTAAGACGATTATACCACATTCATCCAGATTGCTTTAGACCATATAAAGATATTTACAATTTTACTGTGTATAACCCCTACGAATATTTATGAGATAGTTTAGATATTTTTAGTCATTCATGAACTTTCATATATATATATATATATATATATATATATATATATATATATATATATATATATATCACGATCTAATAATCTGTATAAATAGACTGTTACCACGTCCATTAGATGCATATGTAGTTTATGCTATGCAGATAAACTGACCAAATAACGCAATGTTCTTGCATCTACTATAGGGAAATATGTTTCTTCATAATCTATATCGGTCTTTTGTCAAAAATCTTGTACCACAAGTCGAGTTTTGTAACATACAACTTTATTTTTCTCATTTCGTTTTCTCACAAATACCCATCTGTATCCAAAAAATTTTACATCTTCTGGTGTACGAACTACAAGTCTAAATACTTCACGTTTTACAAGTGAGTCTAACTCATTCTTCATAGCTTCTTCCTATTTCGGCCAATCATTCATTTGTCGACATTCTTCGACTGTTCTTGACTCAAGATCCTTACTTTCATGCATGATGTGTAATACCACATTATATGCAAATATTCCATTGATAATTATTTTATTTTGGTTCTATTTTTCTTCTGTAAAGACATAATTTATCGAGATCTCATAATTATCACAATTTTCAGAATTGTTAGGTACCTGAACATCTTCTGGCATCAAAATTATATCAAAATTTTGGACAACTGCAGGTATCTTTACTATGTGTCTATGTCTTTATATTTTTTAATAGGAATAGTATTTACCTCTTTTCTTTTTCGAAGATTTTTGTCTTTAGAACTGACAGGCCTATCATGCTTTGGACGTGAATTTATTTCGGTGGCCATTTGTCCAACTAGGATATCAATTCAGATTGGAGCATTTTCAACTGGTATATAGGATTTAGTAATCCTTTTTATATCCAAAAATGCATCAGGCAATTCATTTGCTATTCTTTATAAATGTATAATTTTTTGAACTTCTATTTTACATTACCTTGATCGAGGATCTAAATGCATCAAGGATGATGCATTCCAATTAAATTGTTTTTCAAGAAGCTTATTCTCTCCTCTTAATGTTGAAAATGTTGATTCATCAAAATGACAATTTACAAATCAAACTTTAAACAAATCTCCTGTTTGTATCTCAAGATACCTCAGTATAGAGGGAGAATCATATCCCACATAAATTTCTAATTTTCTGTGGGATCCCATTTTGATACAAGAAGGTGGGACAATTGGAATATATATCGCACACCCAAATATCCTCAAATGGAAAATATTTGGCTGTTGGCCAAAAGTTAATTATAAATGAGAGAATTGATGGTAACTTGTTGGTCTCAAACGAATAAATGCTGCATCATATAAAATTGCATGCCCCAAGATTTGGAGATTTGTTCTCATAAATAAAGGTCTAGCAATTAATTAGAGGCATTTAATAAGTGATTCTGCTAATCTATTTTGTGTGTGAACATGAACTACTGGATGTTCAACGCTTATTCCGTTAATCATACAATAAGCATCAAAGGCTTGAAAAGTAAATTCACCAACATTATCAAGACGAATTGTTTTGATTAGATTTTCTGAAAATTTTGCTTTTAATCGAATAATTTGAGCAAGTAATATCACAAATACCAGGTTACGAAAAGACAATAAACACACATGTGACCATTTCGAAGATGCGTCTATTAGTACTATAAATGATGGTTATTAGTGGCTAAGAGAAGAGGGGGTTGAATCTTAGCCCCCTTTTTGCTTGATAAGACTTGCTGACCTTTGAAACCAATTTTGAAAACTTCTTGTCTTTTTATCTCGTGACTAGCCACGAGACTTTTCTTTTTGTCTCGTCACTTGACACGAGATATTTTCGGTTTTTGCTCCTGTGCAGTAGAAACAGAAATGGAGTAGGGAAGAGAGAAAATTACACCCAGATATATCCTGGTTCAGCTGCTAAGTGCAGTGCAGCTTACATCCAGTCTCCATCACAAACATGATGGAATTTCACTATAATCTTCCTGATTACAATCTGTAAAGTGCTAACCTAACTTACAAGGGGATTCCCACAGAATCATGAAACACAACATAGATGAACAAAGGAACTCTATGGACATCTATGGCTTTTTCTTTTAATTTTGCACTCTCTGCCTTTTTCCGCTCTATGGCTTTTTCATACAAACCTCACTGTTTGCCCTTTTTTTTTATGAGACTCAAGACATGACAAAATTAAACAGAAAAATATAAAACAGAATACATTGAAGGAGAAGAGAAATCTGTTAGCTCAGGTAGCTCTGAGAACACTGTGCCTTGCACTCTCAAATTTTCTCCTTGCTCCAAACAGTGGCTGTTCTCTCTTTTTATAGAAGAGGGAAGCCTCCACTTTTGAAGCCAAAAACCAAGCCAACTTCTTCTTCTCCAAGTAACAGAACCGGTTCGACCACAGAGAGAGAGAAGAGATAACCATGCAAAACCCAACATGCAATTACCTCTAGTCCTTCCATGGTCATCACACTTCATCAATCCGAGCGCTCCATCCTTGGCTTGCTCTCCAAGATGGATTTCTGGCCCTTGATGCTTCATGATGATGATGGTTTCATCTGCTCCAATCTCTGCCTCTTCCATCACTTCGCCACTCTAGCTACTTCCTGTGGTGATTGAGCAGAATCAAAGACAAGCCATGCCTCCAAGAATCTCTTCCTTGCTGGCCGAATCTTCTTCTTTCTTTTTGAGTATGAAATGCTCGAGATTACCTCACCAAATCTTACCATTTTTGGTGAAAATCTCAGCCACAACATACTTTTATTTTGTTATGTTTTCTTGCCATCATTGAGATGGTCTTGAAGCGTGCTCTTCCTTCAATTTGGTAGCTAAGTTTTGCTTCCATTGTTTCCTGGGTATTGTCTGAAAAGAGGAGAGAGATGAGAGAATAGAAAATGTAGAAAGAGAAGCATTCAAGTGTTTTTGAACAAATAAACAAAAGTGAATTAATTTACTTCCCTTTCTTTGCTATTGGTAGCGTGCAACACTATGACAATCAATCAATTCAGCTGCAAATTTCTCTCTCATATTTCCTATGTAATAAATGACAATTTAATGAAATTTGAAATCCATCACATGGTAAAATGCTTGGGTCCGTTGGAAGACACAAGGCAAATGGTAACATTTGCTTTCCTGATGGATTTTTAGATCAAGCATTGGATCACTTAGCATAAATTATAATTGGGCTTGGAGCAACAAAATTCATTCTGGCCCAATTAATATCACAACAATTCAGTCATATAATTATTTTAATTTTTATGTTCATGCTGAATAAATTCACACTTGGGCTTGCATAAAATCATTTAATTTTCGGCCCAATTGTACCTGCATAGCAGAAATTAATTTATTAACATATGTGAATTAATATTTTTGCTATTTATCAAAATAATAATGTTTAGTCATCACAAATATTTGCTTAGAGTTTTCCAAACTCATCAATAAAATATCTAAAAGATCCATATGGTGGATGAATAGGTCTACATATATCGCATTGATTCCTTTCAAGGAACTCAAGAGACTCAAATCCAATCTTTACTGGTGATGACCTTAAAATTAGTTTTTCCTGAGAACATGCAGCACAACAAAATTCGGAGTTTTCAATCATTCTCTGCATCATTGTTGTTTCAGGATGCCCCAATCGATCATACCAAATTATGAATTTATTTGGGTTGGTAAACTTGTAATTTACAATGGTATGTGATTCAATTGTACTAATTATAGTATAATATAATCCAGATAAAAGTGATAGTAACTTTTATCATATAACCTTTTTATTTGAATCATGAGTTGTGATATATAAGTACTCACGATTTTTCTCATTACAGCGAATATCTTTGAAACTCAACAAGTTCCTTAGAGACTTAGTAGACAATAGTGCATTATTTATTATGAATTTTGTTCTTTCGAAAAATAAAATTATAACTCTTTTGGAGCCTTCTATCACATTGCCTGACCCAATAATGATATTAACACATTCTTCTTTTAATACAAGATGAGTAAAATATATATATTACTTTTGAGAATGGTATGCGAACTTGCACTATGCGCAAGGCAAATATTTTTATTATATACCCTTACCATTTTCTTCAAAAATAAATGATGATGATGATGATGAGTAGCATCAGTACATGTACAGTACAATTGTATTTTTTATTAGAATTATTTTTTTAAGAAGCACGCACTGTATATAAAAATATTATTATTATTATTATTATTATTATTATTATTATTATTATTATTATTATTATTATTTTACAACTTGACACATTTAGTGATTTTAAAATTCATAAACATAAAGATAAATATTTTATTAAACATTATCTATATACATCATATTTGAAATTCAAACACACAGGAAATAAAATTTAACAAAAATTTTTTTACATTATTTATTTACATAAATATTTAACGAACCTAAATATTAAACTTTTTCATCATTGATCAGATGATCAATATTTCCTTCAAGATTCTCAAAAAAATCAAATACTTCATAATAAATGGTGTAATTTTCAACCACATCCTTTGAAACAAAATTTGTCTCCTTTCATTTGTCATCTTTTTTCAAAAATACTTGATAAAGATCAATTAAGTATCTTGGGGTACGACAGGTATGTGACCAATGGCCCTTTCCATCACAATGAAAATATTTATCTTCTGTCAATTTATTTTGCCCATTATTTCCTTTTTTATCCGACTTCTGGTGAGATCCTTTCTTGTGAACATAATTTTTCTTCTTTTCATAATTTTTCTTATTACCAAAACCTTGCCATTTACTTCTTTTGGGGTTATGATTTGTCGCATTTGCTTCAGGAAATAGGGCGGCGCCAGCTAAGCGCGCTTCATGATTTCTTAAAAGCAATTCTTTGTTACGTTCAACAACGAGAAGACAATAAATTAGCTCAGAATATTTTTAAATTCTTTTTATCGATATTGCTGCTGCAGGAGTATATTCGAGGCATGGAAGGTCGAGAAAGTTTTCTCTAACATGTCATTATCAGTTATCTTTTTTCCACATAATTTCATTCGTGATGTATTTCGAAATATTGCTGAATTGTATTTATTTATGGATTTAAAATCTTATAGATACAAGTGTGTTCACTCATATCGGGCTTGAGGAAGTATCACTGTTTTTTTATGATTATATCTTTCTTCAAGGTTCTTCCACAAATCTGTAAGATCTTTTAGTGTTTTTCAATCCTTCGTCAAGATGACGCGAAGGAAGATCATGACTTTAGCTTTATCTTTCTAAGATGTATTATTTTCAGCCTTAATAGTATCTCCAAGATCCATTGAATTAAGATGAATTTTGACATCTAAATATATTTAACAATAATTTACTAAAATTTAATGCTAAATATACAAGTTTACACGAATATTTCCTTTTGGTTATTAGTTTTTTGTTCACACAAAAAAATTTTATATAAAATTTTTATTTTGTTTTTAGGTTCATATTTTTTGTAACATAAATAAATAATTTAATATTAATTGAATTATAATATTAAAAGAGAAAATAAAAAATATATGATTAAATAATACTAGTATAATAAAGTAATAGAGAGAACATTAACTAAGAGAGAAAAAGACTAGTAAAATAGTAAAGTAGTTAATGTATTTTAGACACAGATAGAGACAAAAAAAATCTTATTTTATATATATAGATAATAAAAAAATAAATTCCATTTTTTTAAGAAAAATACATTAAATTAGTTCGTCTATTATTTTCTTGCCTTATTTATTATTTATGAAATAATTTGATTATTCTCAAAAATTATTTTCCACCCAACTTAAGATGACATTTTTTAGCATACATTTAACAAACAAAAATTTCGGAACATGACAAATATTTAATATCGACCAAAATAATATTCATTAATCATTATCACACTAATTTATAAATAATATTTTTTTTATTGCTCTTTTTTTTTTCCGGCCTTGTATTTCTCTCTTAATTACCAGCTTTGTATGTTTTTTTCCCCCTTTGGTCATGGAAAAAAAATTCCTCTTTTCTCGTCTTTTTTTTAAATTCGAATTTTACCTTATCCACAATTGATTAATCTTTAGTATATCGAATTTTTTTTTTTTTTTCGACGTGTGTATATCGAGTTAAAAAGATACTGTAGACAACCAAAAACACTATTGTCCTTTCTATATCAAAATTTTCACATCATTGAATTGTTACCCCTGTCCGCCCATGCATTAAATTCCCAACACAAACAATAAAACTTACATTAGTGAACCTATTCATTTAACTCCAGAGCCCAATATAGCCCATGATCGAATGCCATTAGGGGGGAAGGACTCAAAGCCCAAAAATAACTAGTGTAACCAAGTTAGATACACTTTGCCTCTCCATACTTTAATATTAGAAGAGTTCATACAATTGTATACCAAAAAAAAAAAAAAAAATTATATTAGAGCTAGTAATAAGTAGGGTAAGCTAATTCTATCCCTAAGTTTAAATTCTCAATAAAACTCAACCTTATTCTATTCATGAATTGATTCAATCCTAATCATATTTGTACTCTAAAATTTTACATTTGACTCAATTCACAATAAATTAATTTTTTTAATCAATCATAATATTTAATCATTTTATAGTTCATAAATATATTAATAAAACGGAATATACAAAACTAAGTCCATATTAAAATTAAAAGCAACAAAATTATAATAAATTTTTTGTTAAAATTACATAAGTGAAAGGATATAGGTTCTTCATCAATTTCATTATATATATATATCTAATTTTTAATTATATACTATAATACATTAAAAGTGTTGATTAATCAGGTTGGATTACACTTAAATTCGCATTCGATTCTATCTGTAACTCGACCTATTCTACTCTCAATCCACTTGTTACAGATCAGGTTGTCAATCATATTTAAACTAGTTAGATCAGATTAAAAACCCACAAATAGAGTTAGTATTATCAGTCATGTTCATATAATTTATTTATTCTTATAAAAAGAAAAAGTTACCAAGACTTTTTCTATATAATTATATTTAATTATTTACTATGCAAGATATTTAGTGATGGTTTCAGTGGCTTAAGAGAAGGGAGTTGAATCTTAAGCCCCTTTTCGCTTGATAACACTTGCTGACTTATTAGACTAATTCTGGAGGATTGTACTCTTTTTATCTCTTCACTGCACACGAGACTTTTGTTTTGTCTCGTCCCTAGCCACGAGACTTTTTTTTTTGTCTCGTCACTTGGCACGAGATAATTCTGGTTATTGCTCCTGTGTAGTAGAAAACAGAAATGGAGTAGAGAAGAGAGAAAATTACACCCAGATATATCCTGGTTCAGCTGCTAAGTGCAGTGCAGCCTACATCCAGTCTCCATCACAACAATGATGGAATTTCACTATAATCAATCTGATTACAACTTGTAAAGTGCTAACCCAACTTACAAGGGGATTCCCACAGAATCATGAAACACAACATAGATGAATAAAGGAACTCTAAGACATCTATGGCTTTTTCTTTTAATTTTGCACTCTCTGCCTTTTTCCGCTCTATGGCTTTTTCATACAAACCTCATTGTTTGCCTTTTTCCATGAGACTCAAGACATGACAAAATTAAACAAAAAAATACAAAACAGAATACATTGAAGGAGAAGAAAATCTGTAAGCTTAGGTAGCTCTGAGAATCCTGTGCCTTACACTCTCACTGCTTACTTCTAACTCCTTGCTTCAAACAGTGGCTATCCACCCTTATTATAGAAGAGGGGAGCCTCCACTTATTGAAGCCAAAACCGAACCAACTTCTTCCTCCTTCAACAAACAGAACCGGTTCGGCCACATAGAGAGAGAAGAGATAACCATGTAAAACCTAACATGCAATTACCTCTGGACCTTTCTTGATCATCACCCTTCATCAATCCGAGCTCTCCATCCTTGGCTTGCTCTCCAAGATGGATTTCTGACCCTTGATGCTTCATGATGATGATGACTTCATCTGCTTTAATCTCTGCCTTCAACCATCACTTCGCCACTCTAGCTACTCCCTGTGGTGGTTGAGCAGAATCAAAGACAAGCCATGCTTCAAGAATCTCCTCCATGCTGGCCGAATCTTCAACGTCCATTTTTGAGCATGAAGAGCTCAAGATATCTCACCAAATCTAACCAAATATGGTGAATATCTCAGCCACATCTCATTTTTATTTTAGTATGTTTTCTTGCCATCATTAGTTTGATGGTCTTGATGCATGCAACTTCTTCTTTTTGATAGTTGATGAACATTGCTTCCATTGTTTCCTGGACAAGGACCGAAGAAAGAAGAAGAAAGAGATGAGGAAAAAAAGGAATCTGAAGAAAAGCAATACAAAGTGGTTAAACAAATTAAATGAGAATAGCTTGCTTTTACTTCCCTAGCTTAGAGTGGCGTGTTTGTCATAATAGCCATCAATCAACTCAGCTGAATTTTTCTCTCTCATATTCCCCATGCATTAATTAACAATGTAATAGATTTTGAAATCCATCACATGGTTAAAGGCTTGGTTCCGTTGGAAGCACTTTGCTTTCATTTTTCCTTGGTTTCGGATCAAGTTTGGAACCATACATCTCAAATGAGATTTGGGTTTATAGCTTTGAAATTAAAACTGGCCCGTTTGGTTAACATTTGCTTTCCTGATGAACTTTGTTTCGGATCAAGCAAAGGAAGCTTTTATCAAAAATTAACCATGGGCTTGGTTGTCATCAGCATTGGCCCATCAATTTAAAGTTTCAGCCCCTTAGTATAAAACATGCAACAGAGCTAGTTATTGGGCTTAAGCCAGAAATTTATTTTTCGGCCCAACATAAAATCTGCACAACAAAATTATTAATTAAGCAAATATGAATTAAGATCAAATTAATAATTTTGTAGTTAAATATTTTAATAATGTTTGTTCATTATTAAATAAGAGTTTTCCAAACTCATCATTTAGCTATATAATTAGGAGATAAGAAGACACGAGTATAATTACAAAAATAATGTCTCAATTTTGAGATGTTATATGTAATCAGATGAAGGAGGGAAAAAATGGTAACAACATGATCATTGATAAGATGTTATATGTAACCCAAAGAGATCTACAACTACTTATTTTTTCAATCGACAACCATCTTTGCCTGACTGTTCGACATTAACCAATAACCATGCACCACTTTGCGGCCATCCTCTTCACAACAACACAACAATCGATCTCTCATCATCTATCAGTCTAAATCAAGCTAACAATGAAAGCAGAAGGAAGGAAAAAAAAAATGTATGTTGTGTGTTGTAACACTCTGAAGACATCAGTGCTCTTTGAAAAGTTTGCATCAATAATTATTATAATTAACAAATGATTCTCGTTATTAGTCGTTACGAAAATAATTGTCGGTAACAACCCTCAATTGCTTATAGCCCACCCGTCGGTTATAAGAGACTTTCCTGTTCCACAATTTTTATTTTAAAAAAGAAAAAGATCAGAGCTCCCTTATTTAAATAACATAACCTATACAAAATAATAGTATATCCTAAAAGACGGAATTTATAAGAATAATTATTTAAATTAGCCTTTAATATTGAATACTTTTGTATTTCAGATTTTAAAATATTTTTTAATATTTATTTCTGTTAAACAATATAATTTTTGTCTAATTTGATCTAAAGAATGAAATATAAAAATCTCTAAAAACTTTTAAAAATTTTAAAACAGTAATTTTAATTAAATGAATCAAATAAAAAAACTGTATTATTATTGTTTAATAGAAACAAATATTAAAAATATTTTATATATTTTAAAATTTGAGAATTAAAATATGTAATATTAAAAATTGTAGTACAGTGGGTAATTATGCAATTTATAATTATCTTCGATCTCATGAATACGGGATCCTCAGCAACATGCATCCATGACGAAGACGCAATTTAACTTCAACGAAAAAATGGATATTTTGAAACAAAAAATTTTGCTGCGCGAACACTTTTTAATTAATATTAGGGACCTTAATATTACTATATTACGTACCATGTATAAAACGAAAAGTAGTAGTCTGGTTTGATTTCCTAAACCAATAAAGGATTAAAATATTGACTTGTGTTGTTGCCATGTATGTGATGCATGGAATATATTGTTGCCATGGTACAAAGATTTTAGGAAAGAAACGAAGAATTATTTAGAAAAATATTATTTTTATTCATATTTCTCATCTGTGATTACAAAGTTCTTACCAATATATAGACCAGGAGTACACTAAGAGTACACTTGTTATAGAATAATATCTTAATAAATTACATTGATTTTTTTCTAATTCTCTTTGATATTTTCCTGATTTTGTTCCCTAATGATGATATTCTAATACTCTCCCTCAAGGTGAGTAGTGGGATCACCAATACTTAGTTTGGTTAGAACCTTAGCAAGGGCTTATTTTAAAACTGCTTTAGTAAGAATATCAGCCAACTGTTCTTCTGATCTCACAAATGGAAGCTCAATAATTTCATTCTCAATTTTTTCTTTGATAAAGTGTCGATCCACCTCAACATGTTTTGTTCTATCATGTTGTACAGGATTCTCTGAAATGCTGATTGCGGCTTTGTTGTCACATTTCAACTGGCTTGGCGATTGTGGTGGAAACCCAATCTCAGTCATCAATTGGCTTATCCACAATACTTCAGTTATGCCTTTAACGATCCCTCGAAATTCTGCCTCAGTACTTGAAAGAGCTACAACTTTCTGCTTCTTGCTTTTCCAAGTTACCAAGTTGCCTCCAACAAGTGTAAAGTAACCAGCTGTTGATCTTCTATTATTTGGGTTGTCCGCCCAATCTGCGTCAGTGTATGCCTCAACCTTCAAATAGTCATTCCTTTTGAAAATGATTCCACTTCCTGGAGCTCCCTTCAAATATCGAACTATCCTCATAACAGCTTCCATATGATCTTCTTGTGGCTTATGCATAAACTGACTTACTATTCCCACAGCATAAGCTATATCAGGCCGAGTATGTGATAAGTAAATTAGTTTTCCAACCAGTCGCTGGTACCTTTCCTTATCTGCTAGGGTGGCACCTTCTACCATCTTCAACTTGTGATTAACTTGCATGGGCGTATCTATTGGTTTGCAATCTACCATTCCTATTTCTACCAGAAGGTCCAAAATGTACTTTCTTTGGGAGATAAAGATTCCTTTACTGGATCGTAGAACCTCTATTCCTAAGAAATATTTTAGTCCTCCCAAATCCTTCATTTCGAAGTCTGTAAATAGGTTCCTTCTCAATTTTGCAATTTCTTCAGCATCACTTCCCATTATGATCATATCATCCACATAGATTATTAGGCAAGTGATTAAATCTCCCCATTTTTTCAAAAAAAGGGTATGATCAGAGTTGCTTTATTTGTACCCATACCTTTTCATGGCAACTGTAAATCTTTCAAAACAGGCACGTGGAGATTGTTTAAGCCCATAAAGAGCCTTCTTTAATCGGCAAACTTCATGTTTTCCAAATCCCGTTGAGAAACCTGGAGGAGCTTCCATGTACACTTCTTCTTTCAACTCTCCATGCAAGAAAGCATTCTTGACGTCAAATTGATGGAGTGGCCAGTCTTCATTTGCTGCTATTGAAAATAACACCCTGATAGTATTAATCTTTGCAACCGGTGAAAAAGTATCAGTGTAGTCGATACCATAGGTCTGTGTATAACCTTTGGCCACCAACCTTGCCTTGTACCGTTCAATAGTGCCATCTGCCTTGTGTTTAATGGTGAAAACCCATTTGCACCCGACTGGCTTTTTTCCTGTCGGTAGGATACACTTTTCCCAAGTTCCATTCTTCTCTAGAGCTTCCATTTCTGTATTCATGGCTTTTCGCCATTCAGCTTTCTCATTGGCTTCTCAGACAGTTCTTGGAATGTCTTCTGTTAAGAGTCTGATGGAAAAAGCCTTTGCAACATCTGTCATTCCTTCTCTAGCCACTCTTATTGGGTATCTTGAGTTACGGGGAACATGGTCTGGTGAGTATCGATCAGGAGGCATCCTTCTATTTCTTCTTGGAGGAAGAATAAAGGTATTAGGCTCTGGTTCTTCATGTTCCAATGCTATACTGTTATTGTTAGTGGTCTCATTAAAAACAGGAAGTAAATTATCAAATTGACAATTACTTACCTCTTGTCTGACATTCTCAAAAGGACTCTCATTGGTTGTATGTACCGAGTTATTTTCTACGTTGAGTGAAGTATGCTCGGTGGCTCCATCTACTTGCTCTGTTTGAACAGTTTTTGGGCAACAAAGATTATTTAGCCAACTTGGTGGTTCATTATTGTTCTCCCCCTGAATGCCATGTTGGCGGCTGAAGTAAAATTCAGATTCCAAAAAATCACAATCCATGGTCACATGAATACGACGAGTGATTGGATTGTAGCACCTATACCCCTTTTGGTGTGTAGCATACCCAACAAAAACACATTTTTCTGCACAAGAATCAAGTTTGGTTCTATTGGCTTTGGGAATGTGGACAAAGACGGAACATCCAAATACTCGAGGTGGTAAGGTTAGAATAGGCGGGATTGCAGTTTGAGTAGCCAAGACTTGTAAGGGTGTTTTGTGGTGGAGAACTTGGGTAGGTAGGCGATTTAGTAAGTAGGCAGAGGTCGCTATAGCTTCAGGCCAAAAAAATTTTGGAACTTGTGCATCAAAAAGCATGGCTCGGGTCATCTCAAGTAACTTACGATTTCGCCGCTCAGCCACACCATTTTGTTGGGGTGTATTTGGGCAGGAAGTTTGATGGATAAGACCATTTTTCATAAAAAATTGTACATTGACTGGTTTATAAATTTCTCACCATTATCTGAGCGAAGTACTTGGATTTTCTTGTTGAATTGAGTTTGAATCATTTGGTAGAAAGCAAAAAACTTGTCAGGTACTTCAGATTTGTGTTTTAAAAAATATACCCAAGTCATGCGAGAGAAATCATCCACAAATAACACAAAATATTGAAAATTATTATGGGAAATAGGAGTTGGACCCCACACATCAGAGTGTATTAGAGAAAAACTAGAATTGACTCTAATGTTGGTTGGAGGAAAAGAAACCCTGTGATTTTTTGCACGAATACAAGTTTCACATTTGGGGGTTCAGTACTACTTGTAAAAAGACTAGGAAATAGTAACTTGAGGTACCCAAATGAAGGATGTCCGAGACGCATGTGCCATAACCATAGTTGCCTAGTAACCGTTCCGTGAGCAAGCATGGCATGACCCTGGTGTGCTACTTCATCAACGTAGTAAAGGCCTTCTCGCTCATTACCACGCCCAATGATCTCCTTCGTAAGAATGTCCTGTAAAAGACAAAAGGTAGAGTACATGAGTACCACACAATTTAATTCCTTTGTTACTTGGCTAACATACAATAATTTTGATGATAGTGCAGGGACATAGAGGTAATTTTTTAATTTCAATTTTTGTAATGGAGCCTCCACCTTTAACATCAATTAATTCTTCACTAGCTGTTTCAATATGGGCTTTTGAGGGTATAGTCAAGCTGTTAAAATCATGAAGGTCATGAGTCATAGTACCGGTAGCCCCACAATCGAAAATTCATTCATTTATCTTTTTAATTGGATTCTGATTTTGGGACTCCCCTTTATATTGAGCCGCAGTTTGGGCTGAGCAGCCAAGGAGTTCAGTAGTCCTTACCCTTATTACCGCCGCAGCTGCCTTGCCATCATGACTTGTTCCTCTCTTCCGCTACTGGTGACTTATGAGATACTCACAGCGGCAGCTCCCTTACTCTGATTTCTTGATGATTTTGGATTGTTTTTCCACTAATCTGGGTAACCCACAATCTTAAACCAGTTTTTTTTGTGTGTTTCTTCTTTCTTCTTCCACCAATTGCTTTTTCTATCAGAGTTGCCCATAATGGATAATTATATCCGTTTAGTTTGAAACCAATTGACAAATTGTCAGAATTGGTTTGTGATGATCGCATGCCAAAACTATTGCGTAGCATATTTGTAATTTGTAATGTGAATTCGTCAGAAATTTGAATTCCTAGAACCCAACTCTGCTCTGATACCATGTTGCCATGGTACAAAGAGTTTAGGAAAGAAACGAAAAATTATTTAGAAAAGTATTATTTTTATTCATATTTCTCATTTGTGATTACAAAGTTCTTACCAATATATAGACCAGGAGTACACTAAAAATACACTCGTTATGGAATAATATCCTAATAAATTACATTGATTTTTTTTTAATTCTCTTTGATATTTTGTTGATTTTGTTCCCTAATAATGATATTCTAATATATATATCTTCATTAATTTATGTACATCATTTTTAGGGAGAAAAAACAGTCTAACACATTCTCCTTGACTTTAATAATATAATTGATCTGATAACATTAGATGTCAAGCGTTTTTTGCTTATTATTAAGAAGCTTAATTTAATTATATTATTTAAACACATGAATTTTTAAAACTATTTATTGTAATATGTATAAATTTATAAAAAAAAAAACTCTAAGAATAATTAGCATTGGAGATAAATAATTAATCACAATATTATTTATTATTCCAAATGTGATCGGATACATGAGATGGGCAATGAGCAAATAAAGGATTATTAGGTGAAATACATTTCCACATATGCATATTGAATAACGGTTTGATAATGATTAAACTTCATTTTCTCACTTTATTAATATGATTGTTTTATAAAAAAATTTAAGACATAATTTGTTCTTACTTTTTCAACCATGCAACAAATTTTCTCAAGTTCTCTCTAGATGCACCTCCTTTTTCATTGTTGCTCTTCAACTTCTTCTTTAACTCAAGAGACCTTGACTTTATATTCTCATCACCAAGAAGTTGGTCTACTTTGGCCTTTATCTCTTCATGTGAAATTAGTCCATTTTCATCACCTTCAAATCCCAACCCAACTTTCAAGTCATCACAAATATATAATTTGTTAATAAATTGATCACAAAAATATGGCCAACACAAGAATGGGACCCCATTAGACAAAGCTTCAATAGTAGAATTCCAACCGCAATGACTAACAAAACAAGCAATAGCAGGGTGACTCAGTACTTTCTGTTGAGGCGCCCATCTAACTATCTTACCCCGGCTCCCAGCCTTGAACTCATATTTGAAATCTTGACGCATAACCAAAAGAAAGGGTTTGTTTGTGAGATCA
This sequence comes from Arachis ipaensis, assembly GCF_059453495.1. Taxonomy (NCBI): domain Eukaryota; kingdom Viridiplantae; phylum Streptophyta; class Magnoliopsida; order Fabales; family Fabaceae; genus Arachis; species Arachis ipaensis. The sequence goes on along the minus strand of NC_142435.1, from coordinate 142,677,303 downwards.
AGACCAAGAACAAGTTCTACCAATTGTTTTTCATTGAGATGAGTGGTGCTTCCAAAGGCAACATAAAGAACAGAGGCAGTTGAGTGGTTATCAAGCCAACTCATACAAGAGAGATCTTCTTCCAAGAATGATGTAGTGCTATCTTCATTGTTATTACTTTTCAATAATGGCCCAATGGGGAGTAGCTTTGGGAAACAAGACAATTCTGCAGGTTCAAGTTCATTTGTGGTGTTGCAAAAATACCAATCTGTGGAATATTGAGTTTTTGTGAAGCTCAACAAATATTTAAACATCTTCCTCTGAGTTTCTATTTTTGGAAAATTTATCCACCAGATTAATCCTGTGTCCATTTCTCGAATACTAGGTGATAACTGAAATCTTTTTTCTGCTGTTGGAGCTCCTGACGAAGTTTCAAATGAAATACATAAATGTTTGGAATACAATATGTTAGACAATTAATATTTTTTAGAAAAAGTATGCAGAGACAATGATTTTAGTGTACAATATGTATAATAGTATTAAAAAAGAGAGATAAAATAAAAAAAATCAAATCATTAATTATTTAATTTCAAATTTTAAAATTTAAAAAATTAGGATTAGTATTTAAATTCATGAAAAAATATGGAGAGACAATAATTTTAGTGTACAATATGTACAATAGGATTAAAAAAGAGATAAAAATAGGAGTTACAAACGGTTAAAAGGAGGAGGAGGGTATTTGAGTGAAATGTTTTAATAAATTAGGGTTGGAATGATTAATTTTTTAAATAATTGTTTAAATTTTTTGGTTTAGATAATTTAAAAATTTTTTTATTATTTTTTTTTATATTGGGCCAAATTTAGAGCCCATTGTATACATTATCAAGATTTTTCATTATCTCCTTAGCAGAGTTTTATTTTTTATCACCATTATACTACGTGTATACTAAAATCAGATCAGTCACAAAAATTAGACAATAATATAAAATACAAAATACACATTAAAAATAAATTAAACAATATATATAATATACACAAATATATAATAATTGATTTTGATAACTAATTTCAGTATACAAATAATATTTTATTTTTGTAATATTAATTAATATTTATTTTTATATTACTAAAATTTAAAATTTAATAAAACAAAATATTTTTATTAGTCAAATAATAAAACAATAATAAATTTTATTAATAATGTATTATTATACATAAAGAAAATACATGAAATTTAATTACGCATAGTTCATTAATGCCCGGAGTTTTCTATTATAAAGAACGTTTGACCAAGTAAATAATAAATCATAACACATTATAAAGAAAAAATATAAATTAAAGAACCAACTATAAACATAAGTCAATTTAAATTAATTTCTTTTATTTTTAATTTTAATATTAAAAAATTATGGTAGTAGAGTATTATTTTTTATTTTTTAATAACAAACTTATTTTTTAATTAATTAACTTGTTTAATTGACTACACTCTTAATTAATTCTCTAATGGAATATTGCATTATGAAATATTAAGTTTGATTTCATACATTTCAAACAGAAAATTTTCTATCAAAGCAATTCACCATAAAAATAATCAAACATCTTATGAATGCAAAATATCAATTATTACTACTATATTTTTACATTTATTCATTTTTTAATTATAAATATAAATAAATTGTTATAAAATATTTTATATTTTATATCAATATAACATGACTGTTTTAAAATATCAATGACAAAAAAAAAAAAAAACCAATATTAAAAATATATATTTCAATAAATTTTAAGAATGCATAATATTTCACAAATTAAACTAATAAAATTATTATTACTAAACAAAAATACTATATATGTTTACGTTCGTTCAAAATCAACTATCAAAATAATTGTTATGTATTTGTATATAAATATATATATAGTTTAATTTATTTTTAATATATATTTTATTTTTTAATGTATATTCTACTTCACTAACATGATTATTCCTAAATAGATAATATTTGTATCAAAGCTTATATTATATAATTGTCTTAACCAATAAATTAAGGATATGCAGCAAAAAATATTTGCTTTTAAACAGATATTATAAAACTAACAGAAATGGAAGCATATATATATATATATATATATATATATATATATATATATATATATATATATATATATATATATATAGGAGTATATTATTACCTTGAGAATCTATGATTCCATCATCCATAAGCTTGGGAATGTTATACTGCATCGCAAACAAAGCCGCTGATGCAGGCCAAAAGAGAGCTCCATTGATTCCGATTTTCTTTGCAACTTCCAAAGCCCACCCCATAGTCCCATCATAAACAATACAATTTATTGTAACTCCATCATTCAATCTAACATCTTCGATTAGCTTCTCTAACATAGAGGGCATGGTCCTTAATATAGAGATACATAACTCTCCTATATTTCTTCTGTCATCCTCAGGTCCCAGACCATCAGGGATTGACATCAATTTTATTGATGATGATCCATTACTATTATTATTGATGGAACTCACCACCTTCTCATGTATGAATTCTGTGTTAACAAAGATGATGTTGCACCCATGCTCAGCTAATTTTTGTGAAAATATCATCAAGGGATTAACATGTCCTTGAGCTGGCCATGGTAGAGCCAGAACTGTTGGCGTGTTCATTATGAATTTATGGTATTGGGTTCATGGTAACTTAGATGTATGCAATGGGTTAATATATACTATGAATATTCAAAATGATCATCGTCATGGCTTACATGATGTGTGTGTGTGTAGGTTAAGAACTGGGAATATAGGAGATTCCAAACCGGTCGCATCTAAGGATATATTATCGATGATATTTGTCAGATTCTATTTTGACTAGTAAAGAAAAAATAATATTAGAATATTTAACTAATATACTAAGATAAATACTACCATAAAAATTTTATAATTATTTTTATCTGAAAATATTTTTTTTGATTCTTAGATGATAAATTATATGATTAGATTTTAATATGTTATAAAAATATTATCTTTTTATTTAAGATATAATTAAATAAATAAGTCACATTTTTAAATCAAGCATTTTTATAAAAAAAATATTTTTGCTATCTTCATTTAAATAGTTGTTATATATTAATAGGAAAGAAAGTTGTTTGAAATTGAGATAATTTAATATTTAATATTTTGAATTGCTGTATATATTGTATTGAAAGTAAAATTGTATTTCGCATGTAGGTGACGTAAAGAAATTTGAAGTGTTAAAGGAGAAAAGCTTTTATTGAAATATGTAATAAAATTTTCAATTTTTACAAATGTTGATTATTTAATCTCTTTAAAATAAGAACTTTGACAAATATATACTTTATTAAAACCGTTATTTATTTTTAGTTGAAACTTACAACTTTTTTAAAAAACTTAAACAAGCAAATGTCTTTTGAAGTGAAAGTGAAAAAAAAAGAAAAGAAAATTAAAAAAAAGTTATTCATATTCATAATATTATAGTATAAAACAGTCAACACTAAGAAAAAAGGAAAAGAGAAGGCCGCCGAGAGAATCATTACATCCAACTACCCACGAGATAATGATCAAGTGTATGTGATACTTTTCTTTCTCATTTAATTTATAAATACCAAATAATAATAATAATAATAATAGGTAATTGCTCCGTTTTTTCAAGAAATTACAGAGTAAATTATTTTTCAATTAAATATTATTAAATGATAGATTTATTATGTAAAATTTAACACATAAAATAATTATATTTTTAATCAATTTAACTCAAACAAAAATAAACTTTAGAATATACGCTGCTCATATGTAATAAATTAAGAGTATAGAAATAATATAATAAATTAATTATTTAAAAATCGATTCAGATAGGATACTACAGATGTAGATAAAATATATAAATAAATTTATTTATTTTATACGTTAAATAAAGTGTAATTAAGTTTAATTTATTATATAATAGTAAAGGATATACCAAAACAATGGCCTAATAAAAATATTTAGGCCCATAGCTTTCGTGTTTAATTAGTTAAGGAAAATTAATTTTGTTTTATATTTTGGTCCCATAATTAATTAGTATAATTGTGTATTAATATTAAATACTCTAATAAATTTTCATATATCGTTATAATAGATTAATAGTAAAAACATGCACGGAAGTGATGATCAAGTGGTTGATTATTTTGTTAAAAAAATATACATAAAGCAATATAATAAATATATACAAATATGTTGATTTTTTTTTTCACATTTTTGTTAATCTAAACTACCTTTTTAACTTAAACTAACATCAAAACATAAATTAAAACTCACATAATTGATATTATAAAAATATAAATTATACAAATAATCGGTTACTTATAAACCAACTTTAGTCTTATAACTTTTGATCTATACAATACCTCCCGAGTTACTAAAGAGATTATTATCGTATACATTTATAATCTACTTTAATGAAGGTAAAAACTCATTTATTTTGAAGCTAAGTGACTAATTAAAAATTATTAAATAATTTAATATATTTAACTAAATTATTATTTAACTATTTTTAACTACTGCACGATATACGTGAGTGTTTACCTTTAATTAATCTATTCCTTCAACCACTTAATGAACTTGTTTAAGTTCTCGGAAGAACTACCTCCTTGTTGAATGTTGTTTTCTATCTTCTTCTTTAGCACACGTGACCTTAATCTAATGTTCTCATCAGCAAGTAGTTTGTCCACTTTGGCTTTTATTTCCTCACGCGAGATCAATCCATTTTCATCCGAATCAAATCCCAAACCAACTTTCAACTCATCACAAATATACATTTTGTCATAAACTTGATCCGAAAAGTACGGCCAACACAAGAAGGGAAGTCCATTAGACAAACCTTCAATGGTGGAATTCCAACCACAGTGACTTATAAAGCAAGCTATAGAAGGGTGACTTAGGATCTTCTGTTGAGGACCCCATTCCACAATCTTACCCTTACTCCCTTCAAATTCATGCTTGTAAGAAACATTTTTGTTGTTAACGGAATCTTGACGCACCACCCAAAGAAACGGTCTTTTTGTTAACTCAAGTCCAAAAGCTAGCTCGCGAAACTGTGTTTCCTCGAAAAGAGCGAAACTACCAAAGGCGACATACACGACAGAAGCGTGAGGCTGTTGATCAAGCCAACTCATGCAAGAGGAATCTTCTTCCCAGAAAGATGTTGTGATATAATTTGTGTTGTAGGTTCTTAACAATGGGCCAATTGGTAAGATCTTTGGGAGAAAGGAGAAAACTGCAGGTTCAAGATCATATGCAGTGTTGCACAACCACCAGTGTGACATGGTTAGAGCTTGTCCGCAATGCATTACATAATCGAATAGCGTCTTTGCATTTATTGGGTCATTAGCAGTGTTTGACCAATACAGGGTTTCTGTGCTCATAAGAGCCATACTTTCTGATAACCGAAATGTCCTTTTAGTGACTGGGAGTCCTGCAATGTAATGCAAATTCAGGTATCAAAGAGGAATGCTATGCGGCAGTAATTTTGGTGTTTTGTAATTATCAATTGGCTATTAATAGTGTTTTTAATGGTGTGAGATTATATCTAATGGTGAAAAATCACTCACTTTTGTTTTAATGGTTAAGTGCTGGCCAGAAAACACAAAAGTTGCTGGCTCCTAAACTTTTTCGATATCAAAATTTCAGAGAAAAAAAAAAGAAAATACTCAAAATGGTAATTCAATAGAAATTAGTCAAATTACTTTATGGGATCTTCATAACATGCAGCTTGATGTTTGATGTATGTAGTTTTGCCAAAATCTAATTATATTTTTTCATAAAAAAATATTACATGTATATAAAAAAGTAGCCACTAAATTAGTCATAATATATTGTGTATATATGTGTGATTTAATTTATATTTAGTATGTATTTTATATTAATAACTGATTTTTAATAAAAAAATATTAAAAAATCAATATTTTTTGTTACTATTAGCCAACAATTTAGATTAATACTTTATTTTTATATTATTAAAATTTAAAATTTAAAATTTAGTATTTAATATAATAAAAATATTTAGTATGTATTAACCAAGTATATTAATTTAAAAAAATTGATCATATAGCATTGCTTTATTTAATATGTTATTTTGGGTAAGAATTCTTTTTAGAACTTAAACCATGCACTATGCATAGATTCATTCATACTTTATACTGAAATTTCATATCTTATATAAAAATTGAGTTTAACAACAAAAATAGAATTCTCTAAATATCTGATAGAGATATAATTATTTATATATATTCTTCTATTAATTTAAATTCTTAAAAAAATAATTTCATGATATAATATAAAATTTTTTATTAATATCTTGCCAACTGCACCATAAATAATATTGAATTCATTTGGGTTCACCAATGACGATCGAAATCTTGACCTTTTGGATCTAGAGCTATGTTATCATCTCATGAAACTACTCATCCAAAAAACTTAACCTGATAGGAAAAGGTAACACTAATGATTATATCTCTAATACTGAATCAGACATTCCTAAACCTCCATTGTACACATTATACAAAATTTCTATTGGCTCCCTATACTTCCTCTTTTTCTTAATATGATAAACGATATCCACAAATTTTATTCGTCGATAATTTTGCTCAACTTTATTTTTAGTTTTTGGGATGAATGAATCCGCTGATAAAAATTTTGCCATTCTAAAAATATGATTTTTGTTGTTGTTTTTAATATGAAAATAACAGATAAATTTTTTGAAAATAAAAATTTTGACAAAACAATAAAAAGATATCACACAATTGTCACACAATAACATAAAAAATCTATGAAAAGTTAAAAACAACAAAAGCATTTTTTTTTGTCAAAATAATAGAGAAATTAAATTATTTCATAATAACAAAAAAGGTAATTGCTACCCATATTATCCCTTTTTTTTTAATCCATTCGTAGCATATATTATCTTGGAAAAATTATTATAAAGGACTGTTAAAAAGATTTAATTATTAAAAAGGACTTTTAATATTAAAATTATTTAGAAGGATTAATTTTATAATATTTAAAAAAAAAGATCAATTTTTTTTGTGAAAAGACAAATATATCTTTAGATTATTTTTTTACTTATTTTTTTTTGTAAACATTTTTTTTTTAATTATCTATCATACTCAAATCCTTATTCTTCATCTATAATTCATAGAGACATTTGTTACTGCCGATCACAAATTGTAAGACCTAGGAGTACCTGAGAGCATACTAATATCTTACTATTATCATAGAGAGTAGTCAACAACGAACATCAAATAAATCATTTAAAATTTGTGGAACTTGTCTCGAGAGATCTCTTTCTTCAATTATTCAAGGTTTAGCCCTTGAATCAAATGCAATAACCGGTGCTGATCTAATTGGTCTCTGGCGTGAATATTTATATATCTTTGTAATAGACACTCGGCTCCTTGGCAAGGACAACATTGGAAAATTAACTTATATTCATTGTTGACTACTCTCTATATGATAATAGTAAGACATTAGTATGCTCTCAAGTACTTATGTTTTGTGATTGACAATAACAAATGTCTTTATAAGTTATAGATAAAGAATATGGATTTGAGTATGATAGATTATTAGAAAAAAATATTTTAAAAAAAAATAAATAAAAAAATAATCTAAAAATATATTTATCTTTTTAAAAAAAAATTTAGTCTTTTTTTTCAAAATATTTTAAAATTAGTCATTTTAAATAATTTTAATATTAAAGATTCTAACGGTGGTTTGTAATAATTTTCCCTTTAAATAAAGTGGTGAAGTGATATTAGATTCTTACCAGAAGAATCTATGATGCCACGATGAATGAGCATAGGAATATTGTTCAACAAAGCAAACATAGCTGCTGACGCTGGAAAGAAAAAAGCGCCTTTGATTCCCATCTTATTCGCAACTTCCAATGCCCATCCCATTGCAAAATCAACAACGATGCAACTAACTCCATAATCTTCTATCAATTTCTCAAGAATTGAAGGCAAGCTGCTTTTCAAACCAACACATTGTTTGGCGAAATTGGTTCTTTCGTCCTCAGGGCTTAAACCATCCGGGACGGAAACCAGTTTTATTGTTTCATCATCAAGGGTATTATTGTCTTTTTCCCTAACCATCATGGAACTCACAAAACGGTTATGGTTGATCTCCGTGTTAACAAAGATGACTTTGCATCCATTCTCGACCAGCTTTTGTGAGAAGCTCATAAAGGGAGTGACGTGTCCTTGAGCTGGGTATGGTAAAGCTAGCACTATTGGAGTGTTCATGTTTTTGTGTATTACACTTTCAAGTTTCAAGTTTTTATTAGACTCAATGAAACTCTTAGTTCATAGTGGTTTCCAACGTTGATCTTTCACACCACGAATGAAACTCTACTTATATAGTGCACCTAAAATAAGACTAATTCTATACAATTGTCATAACTAATCACGCTGATTCTTGATTATCTTGATTCTTTATAACCAACGAGTTAGGCTCTTCCACATAAGTAACTATCAGCAATTTCTGGCAAAGGGGGGCACTCTTTCTCATACATAAATGCTTGTTGGGTCATGCATGATAGAAGTCCCAAGGTGATCCATAGTGAATAGGAATAATTGTTTGTATGAATGAAAAAATATGCATAACCACTTATCTTTTTATGTATAATAATTTATAGAATTTACAAACGAAAAGAAAAATGAATGATTATGCATATTTTTGTAGCATTAAGTTTTGCTTACTTTTATAGAAGAATAGTGTAACAAATGATTGCAATTTTTTCATCTTCTTTCCTTGTTGGTGGTTGCTAGCTAGAATTTACCGTTTCTCAGCTTTTATTTTAACATTTGTTTGTAGCTTTTAATAAGCACGAGGTGCAACACATGTCAACGGAAAATGATGCAACTAACACACGTCACTCTTAGGATATGTCTCCTTTTTTGCATTGTAATTGTCATTTGTTGTGGCTAAAACAGAACATCTATAGAAAAATTAATTGTGGTAAAAAAAAAATGAAAAATGTGATTAGGTATATAAGGTTTGATGACATTTATTGCTTTCATATATGAGGCACATGGAATTAGGGGCTGGGGGGAAGCAAGTCCCATCCCGCTAAAAGTTCGCTTTTTGGTGGACTGGTCCACCCCACCTCGCTTAATGAGACGATTCTGAAACTTTAATTCGCTCCGCCTAACAGTAGGCTGGCAGCCCAAGTCTGCAAAAGTTCTCTTTTTTTACTATTAAGTATTTTACAACTACTTTAATAAATTTATAATTTCTAAAGATACACTACAACAATTCCTGCAGATAGCGGCGAGAATTTTGCGGCGGTTTTATAAAACCGCCATCAAATGAATAATTGCGGCGCATATCGCGGCGGTTAAGAGTGGGGTTGCAATAAGCATTATATTTAGTGGCGGTTTTTCTAGAACTGCCACAATAGGTTACTTGTGTTGAGTTACTATTTTACCTTTTGCTGAAGTTTTCTTTCAACCGCCGCAATATGCGTTTAAATACATATTTCAATATTTTTTTTACGAAAAAGCTCTACATCCATGTAAAAATTACATGGATGGTATCCAAGTAACTTTCACTCCATGCTCCCACACATTCGTTTGTTTTACATGCGCCTCTTATAACGTATATAACGAATCCTTATTTTGCGTTATCAATGTTTCTCAACGTAAACCTTTTCATACAATGTAAACCTCTTTCGCGTTCTTGTTCTTCTTCTTCTTCTTCTTCCTATTCTCCTTCTTCTTCTTCAACCTAATTAAATTCGTTGTTCTCCTCTTTCGCGTTTTTCTTCTCTGCATTATGGATCTGGATTGATTCAATGCAATTAGCTTCGTCGTTCATCTTCTTCTTTGTTTTCTTCTTTGATCTGCACTTTTGAATTGAAACAATGAATGAAACAACTTCAAATCAATTGAATGAGTGCGATTTTGATGATTCTTCTGAAACGCATCAATTTGATGAGGTTTGGATTATTGAATTTTGAATCGAATTTAATGGAATGAAATTGCTAATTTAATTTGAAGTGAATTGAATGGACTGAGGTGATCTACATCTGAATTGATTTGATAATATGTAACTGTGAGTAACTGTGAGTAAATGTGAGTAACTTTTCGGTTCGGTAAGTACTAAAGAGGTGGTTCATCACGTGCATATTTTCGGTTCGGTCCGCAGAAAGGAGTCTAAAAAAAATTAGACGAATATGTTCTGTTTTCTTCCCTAAGCACTATATAATTATTTCACCGTAATTAAGATTTCAATTTTCCGTGCAGAATAGCTGTGTTGTGGATGAAAAATTTATCCCAAAGGTGGGAATGATTTTCAAGATACTAGAAGAAGCTGGAAAGTTCTACAAACATTATTCCAAACTTGCCGGTTTTTCTATGAAAATAAGGAACACGACTCGGGACGGAGACAAGATTAAGAATCAACTAATTGTATGCACCAGAGAGGGGAGGTGGAAATCTAAGATATCTCCAACTTTGAAGACAAACCCTTCAGCTGGGTTAAATTGTCTAGATCATCGATTCAGTCAACCTCCACTCTTTACAATACACCAGATATGAATTATCCAAGAGAGGATTATACAAGTTTTAGTTTTTATTAATGTAAATTTTTGTTCACCCATGAGAAAATTTCGGTTCACCATGGTTATTGCAGGTTTAAATTCTGAATGTTGATAGTCTTTAATGAATAGTCACTTTTTTTGTGAAATTCTATATTGATATATGCGATTTTTTGATTCGTTTAGTGTATTAATTTCTAAGTTGAATAATTAGAATTTGTTTTTTGGTTCATGGTTCAGAGTTCAAAGTTCAGGGTTTAAGGTTTCAGGGTTTAGAGTTTTAGGGTTTAGGATTCATGGGTTCAGGGTTTAGTGTACAGGGGTTCAGCGCGTTTCAAACTTTCGGTTCGTCCCATGTATTAATTTCGGTTCACCGTGTTCATGGTTGAGAGTTTAGGGTTTAGGGGTCTAGGGTTTAGGGTTCAGGGTTTTTGGGGTTTAGGGTTTACGGTAGGGTTCAGGGTTTAGGGTTTAGCATTCAGGGTTCAAAGTTTAGTGTTCAGGGTTCGGGTTTAGGATTTAGGGTTTAGGGTTTAGCGTTCAGGGTTCAGAGTTCAGAGTTCAGGGTTTGGGTTTAGGGTTTAGGGTTTATGTTTTAGAGCATAGGGTTTAGGGTATATGTTTTAGGGTTTTAGGATTTATGGGTTCAGGGTTCGGTGTTCAGGGTTCTGGTTTTAGTGTTTAGGGTTTAGGGTTTATTCAATTGAATTGATAATATGTAAATTGATAATATGTAAATTGTAGGCAGAGTTATTTGAATTTGATTTTATATAATGGATTATGTTTCGTTCACTCAGTACTATACAATTGTTTCACCATGAGTACTGTGTTCGATTCACCATGAGTACTGTGTTCGGTTCACCATGAGTACTGTGTTCGGTTTATTCTGCAAAAAGCTGTTTGAATTTGATTTTATATAATGGATTATGTTTCGTTCACTCAATACTATACAATTGTATTGTGTTCGGTTCATTCTGCACTATTTAAAACTCTTCTTCCTCACCTTCTACTGCTTCTTCACCAAAGAGAGAAGGAGGAAAAGACAAAATAATACAGCAGTAACAACAACAAAAGAATGACGATAAGGAGAAAACACGTGAAGAAGAAGAAACGCGAGAAAGGAGGAAAAGGAGGAGAATGAGGAACACGAAGAAGAAGGCGAAGAGGAAGACGCTCCGTGCGTAAACGAGCATGAGAAGAAGAAGAAGCGCGGGAGAAAAAGCTATTTAAATTTGATTTTATATAATGGATTATGTTTCATTCACTTAGTACTATATAATTGTATTGTGTTCGGTTCATCATGAGTATTATGTTCGGTTCACCAGGAGTACTGTGTTCGGTTCACCATGAGTACTGTGTTCGGTTCATTCTGCACTATTCAAAACTCTTCTTCCTCGCCTTCTACTGCTTTTTCACCAGAGAGAGAAGGAGGAAAAGACAAAAAAATATAGCAACAACAACAAAATAATGATGATAAGGAGAAAACACGTGAAGAAGAAGGAACACGAGAAAGGAGGAAAATGAGCAGAAGGAGGAATGCAAAGAAGAAGGCAAAGAAGAAGACGCTCCGTGCGTAAACGAGCGTGAGAAGAAGAAGAAGAAGAAGAAGAAGAAGAAGAAGAAGCGCGGGAGAAGAAGAAGAAGCGTGGGGGAGAAGAAGCGTTGGGCAAGAGTGATTTCGTATGTGTTGGGTGCGTGTATTTCATGTTTCATTTAATGGTATTGGGTTTTTTTGGTGTTGGGCCAACTTGGTTACATGGTTACATGGATGTGTAGCATCCCTATTTTTTTATTCAAAACCATCTTGGTATAATATACTTAAGTTACCACTACTTTTTTAAACTACATAAGTTTAAATCATTGTTACTTAAACTTATAACACTATTTTCATATTTGTTTTTTGTAAAAAAGTTAATAAGTTAAATAAATTATATATGTTAACTCATGTGAACAAATTTATGGATAAGATTTCATCGTTTACTATATTATCATTTAAATTTGCATTCAAATATAAATGTAAAAGAAAAAATAAAGTCAACGTCTGAATTTATAAAATTAAAATAAAGTTCTAACGAGCATAAATTAAAGTTAATCTTCTTCGAAGTTATGCCTTATTAAACCTAAATCAATAAATTCTAAAAGTAGATAAATATGTAAAACAGCAACCCAAACCATTAAATTAAGGGAATCAACGTAACTCTTATAATAAAAGATCAAAATTTCTCTTCAACATCGTATTGACCTGCCGAAAAATACTCTGTCAAGAATCTATGACCTTCACGTCTTACAAGATCTGATATGTCATCTCCATACCATGGCTTTTTGTTCAGATTAAAGCACCTTTTTCGTAGCATGTATATCATCTTGTCTTTGATAATCTTCTAAAGTTTCATTGTTTTTTTCAAGAACTTTATTGGGATCAAATTGCATGGAGATATCAATTCCAATGGAGGATATGTCAACTAAATTATCTTTTGAATCAGACTCTTTCCTATTTAGACTATCAGGAACTATTTCGCTATAATATTCAGCTAATACTGAAAATATCAATATGCATACAACAAAATAAGTATACCCAAAAGAAATTGAGAACTCCTAAGTCATTAGATAGTAATTTAGAAAAAAAAAACGGACGACAATATGCTAAGACAATTTTAAAACTAAAACAAATAAACAACAATTACTATCTCTCTTATTGGTAGTTTGGGCAGATTTTTTAGAAAGAAGCTTCGTAATTTGCAATTCTATATACTTCATTTTCTCTTGTGATGCAATATACAACTCAACAACATGCTTGTTTGTAAAGTGCGTCTATATAACAAAAAAATATAATTCATGTTTTTTTTTTGTAAAATAGACTATTAATATTTGAGTTTCTTTTTACATTAGATATTTATTCTTTTACCTTCAATTCAGCAAGTATGTCTTCAGATCTCTTTCCAGATGCACATGTCACAAAAATATACCCAAATTTCTTCTTGTACATTGATCCCTATTCATGAAGTTCCTACAAATTTGAATGTTAACGTATCACACATTACTATAGCAAATTTGTTAGCATATATGAACTTAAAATATATATTATTCAAAGTACAGTTTAACACAAATTTCTAAGGGTATGCCTGCAGAACAAACCCGCATGATAGATTCTTTCGCCATTTTCAAGTATTGGTTATAATAAGATCGTCCTGATATAGCTTCCAACCAACACCTAACATTCACTTTACGAAACTATATGTTTATAGCAACAAAAATTGCATGTTTCAATGAAGAGAATGGAGAGGCCATAACTATTTCTGTAGCGAATGTTGTGCTTGCACAACATGATGAAAAGTCCTTAGTTTTTATTTGTCTTGTTCCATCGTCATGTTATGTTCACTAATGTTTAAAAATCGTAACACTGTTGGAATTAATATAGAATATTAGATATCAAGATTATCAAAACTGTGACATTAAGAACAACAACAACAAAAACAACATTAAAACTTTAACTTAAACTAACTTTTGACACACAAAAACCGTTGAAAGAAGTTGAAGGTCAGAACAACAATGGGAAACGCAAAGACACGAATTATTGGAAAGCTACTGTCATCGATATACTTTTTTCTCTCCTATTTTTGTTAATATTTATTTTGAAAGTCCTTTACTTCTATTTTCCTTTTGTGAAGTGATTATCTTGCAATTTTTTTCCCATACATTTCTTAGAGGACGGCATGAGAAAAGGGTTTGAGCTGAGCGTGAAGGAGGCTATAGCACTTTCTCCGAATACAAAGATAATACTCCTATTTAACAAAGAGTTGCAACCAATTAGCCAGTTAACTGGATTATTAAGTGGTTTCTTAGGGAGTTTGGGTGCTGACTATTCCTAGTTTTTCATATGTGAAGAGAGTTGGAAGCATGTGAACAAAGCTAAGAAGGAACATGCATACAACATGGTTAAGTTACATCTTTTAGTTTCGACATATTAAGCCAATTTAGTATTCAATTTTTTTTTGTTAAGAACTTTTGCATGAGTAAATTATATTGCTGGTTAAATTTTCATATTTCATTTTTCACATGTTTAAATGTACATTTCTATCTTATACGTAATTGTGACTTTTTGTACTAGATTTGAGTGTTATACTATTTCAATTTAAAATAGCCTGTTTTGGTTATTGATATTCTTCACATTACCATATTCTTATGCTTGTTGACTGGTTTTCATTAATGATAATGGCAAATAATTGCAGCGGATCTTTCACTATAAGGACGATGTCGGAGGAAAAATAAAGTAGAAAATTACGCAAATGATAGAAAAGCTCTGGAAGGATACAATACACAACTTGTATCATAAATTTTACGAAGAAACAAAGACTCTTGAGGAAAATATTAAGCATCGCTCATCAGGAATAGAAGAAAATCACTGGAAATGGTTCCTTGAATATCTCCAGAAGGAAGAAACAAAGGTAACCCTTGGTACTTTTGATTATTTCCACAAAAATATACATATGTCTACATAATAGACTCCTTACATTTTATATTCACTATCCCATTCTCATTTGTATTTGTATTTATTCTATTATTTGTTCATAGAGAAAGTGTAAACAAAATGCTTTAAATCGGAGTAAGCAACTTTACACACATACTGGGGGCTCCAAAACATTAGCAAGAAAAAAAAGATGAAGTGGTAATAAATAATTATTTGCTTTGAGATTTTGTTTCATTTTCGTGAATATGGTGTTGTTATTTATATAACTGTGTCGATATCAATGTTATAGGAGAAAGTACGAGGAAGGCCTATTGGTAGAGGAGAGTTGTGGACCATCATTCATAAAAAAAAATTGCTCCTATATCCATACTGATGCGCGTGTTGTTGGTGTAAGTAATGTTTGAAAATTTTAAACTTCTCTTATTATATATATCGTGTTAATTTTAAATCATCATAACTCAATTTCTTGTATATCTATACGAAGCAATTGCGAATATTGAGAGCCAAGATGAATCCTCTAAGCACCTTTCACAAAATGATTTGCTAGCACAAGTTCTTGGAAAGGAGCACCCAGGACGAGTTCATGCCTTAGGTGCTAGACTATGTCCCACCCAAGTTTTTGGTAACACTGTTGCACAATCGTTGAGTTCTGGTATGCTGACTGAAAAGTATTAGAGAACGATTGCAGAATTAAAGGCTGAGGTAGCAGAAGAGAAGGCGAAGAGACAGACAATGGAGAAGCTTTTGGGATATCTAATCTGACAGCAAAGAGACAATTTGCCAGCTGATGTTGTTGCAGAGCTGGATTCTTTGGGCAATACATCGACCTCATCGCGCGCAAGGCCATCTTCTTCTGGCAATCATGACTTGCAACAAAAATAATTGTAACACCCTACCACACAGTCTTATGCTT
Source organism: Arachis ipaensis (assembly GCF_059453495.1). NCBI lineage: Eukaryota > Viridiplantae > Streptophyta > Magnoliopsida > Fabales > Fabaceae > Arachis > Arachis ipaensis. The sequence goes on along the minus strand of NC_142435.1, from coordinate 142,661,354 downwards.
AAGTCATAATGCTGAGGTGGCAAGGTATTACGACCTCTAAAAGAAATTATATATATATATATATATATATATATAATAATAATAATAATAATAATAATAATAATAATAATAATAATAGTTGAAAGGAATTTTAACTAGAAGCATGTGAAGAATAGTTAAGCAAAGCGTTAAACAGAAAATCACATCACTCGCGTAAGCGATAACTATGGGAGAAGAACTCCAAAGATACATATAGCAAGGCTTCTGACTCGGTTCGCGAAGCTAGAACCGGCCAAAGTAAATATATACATATACATATATATAACCCAAAAGAGTAACCCCAAATATATGCCAAAACACCTGTTTCTCCAAGTTAACCTCTAGGAGGGACAAAATACAAAATACAAGGGTGGAGAATATATATATATATATATATATATATATACAAAGCATAAAACAAAATACAATAATCCCAAGATAGCCGACTTTGCTTGCAGAGGAAACTTCAGACGCTCACCGAGGTGCTTCTCGACCTGTATTTGAAAAATATCAATATCATATGGGATGAGAACCGGGGGTTCTCAGTATGGTTAAGGTGCCCACATAAATAATAAATAAGGTCCCGAAAAAGCCAGAGGCAATCTTAGAATGCCGATACTCGGATTATAAAACTTAAGGAACTAAAACAGAAACCATAAGCAGGGGTAGATATCTAAGATTCTTAAGGTTCTAACTCAATCCTAACTTAATCTCTCAAATTACAAACCACTCACTATCTCATGAAACCCTAACTCTACAATTCACCTCCTACCTCCTCCAACCCTCCAGATTCACTAATGCATAGACAAACAATACAAACAAAGACAAACACAATTAGAATACAATTACAACAGGTAGTAAATATAGCAGATAAGCATAGATTATCAATTAGGCAATCCTAAGAAATGCAAACTCAAGCAAAATAGACAAATGCATAAGATGAATGCCTTACTGGCTATGAGCTCATGTGTCGGTTACTTTGTCAGAACCCGACACATCTGGTAGCTAACCCAGACATTGGTCTCTAGGTTGCGCATCTCCAGGAGGATCATAAACGAAGGAGAGTGCCTTTTCACATCGAAGGAGTGTGCCTTTCCACCTTTTCCTGGAGGATATACGAAGGAGAGTGCCTTTCCACATCGAAGGAGTGTGCCTTTCCACCTTGCAAACCAGAGAAGAATGTGGGAGAAACAATACGAAGGAGAGTGCCTTTCCACTTTCCCCACATCCTCATCATGACAAGAGAGGGAACTTCCATCCTCAACTTGCCATTCGAACACATTTTCAAGTTAACACGCAAGCGGGATCGCACCCAGACCTTGCCATCTCGACCATCTCGGCCACACACACATCTCGACCATTTCGGCCACACACAGTCATCCCCAATCTCATCATCAACATCTCAATTCAGTTTCTCTAGACCTTCCTTTACTTCCATGTAACCTTCTTTTCCATAGATTAACCACATCACTACACTTAAAACTAATCTTTAGGGGCTAAAAGGATGAAAATAGAGGTTTAGAGGTTTAAAATCATGTTTAAAACTCAAAAATCCCATTTGCTAAAAATAAGGGTCACGCATACGCGTGGACGTACATTTTCCCTTGCTTGGGTACGCGAGATGCCCAACCCGAAAAGGTTGGTCGCGTCGGGTATAGTGGTCGCGTACGCAAGCTATGCAGAATAGCAAAAATGCTGAATGCTGTAGAATTTCAGCCTTGCCTTCCGAACATCCGACACGCATAACTTTTTCATTTTAAAACATTTTTCATCCGTTCTTCAAATGGCGTAAACTTCACGAACCCAATTTTTATATGAAATAAGTTTGAAACAAATTGGGAGGGGTCCGAAAGCAAAGTTATGGCTCGCCAAAGTTCGGCAAAAAACTAGGTTTTTCACAAAATCTTCAAAACCTCTATTTTTATCAAAACACAACTCAAAGCCAACTCCCTATGCCCACAATAAGTTCTAAAACATGCCATAACACCAGAATCACAGCCCCACATCCTACCACAACCAAATCATACCTAAATTTTACATAATCTCATACATAATTTCTCAATTAACCAACAAAATCAATAATAACTCATCACAAATACATATTCACCCTCAATACTTTGTCAAACCTTATCAAATCATCATTTAGCATTCTACCACCAATATCAACAACAAGCTAAAACTCAACCTTGTTTAACAATTAACATCAAGGCACTAAGCAATCAACATACTCATGCATTCAATCCTATCCTATGGTCGTCTAGCCTAAGTTTTCACAAGATATTATATGTTAAATACGAGAAACCAAAATCATATCCTGGCCGATTCATCGTAAAACCCAGAACGTCACAATTGTCATCGTTCCATGACACCCAAGTTTCCAAAGTCTCACCAAACGGGTCTCCGGCTCCCCAGAGTCCAATACCAAGTCTCCAACCCCGCCACTTTGTTTTCAAAATACACAATCTAATCTAATTAAACAAAATAACACTAAAATCACTATATGGTTCAGTAATTAGATAACTTGACAAGGATTAAACATTTCTCACCTTGCCAACAGAAGAATTGAGCCAAAACCCAGCACATCCACTAAGTTAACTTGATCCTAAACATCAAAATCAACAAAATCTCAACACCCCAAACCATAGGATTTTTGAAATTGGGGAAGGAGGAAATCAAAACTGAAAAGTGACTTCCGTACCTAATTAAGTACTGGCCTTTCTAGAGCTCGACGTGCTGGTCGTGTGACCGCAAACGGTGCGGCAATCGAAACTCGGAGTTGGAAGATAAGTGAAATCTAGTGGATGATAGGTTGTTTTCTGAAGTTCTTTCCTCCATGAAATTGCTTCAGCGTTCTTGCTGATTGGGGAAGGAAGAAAGGGTTTTATTTAAGTGGGTGTGACTTGTGGGTTGGGCCTTGGGCCCAATACGGGTCTGGTTTGCCCAGTTCGGTCCATTTGGCCTAATCTTGTGCCAAATTCTTTAAAATTAGTGTTGAAATTCTCGTTTTAATTTTCTCTATCATATTAAACCATAAAAATCACATTTCTAATTTTTTAGAATAAATTTTAATTTATGAGTTAACTTTTTATTAATTATCCGGGTTTTACAATAATGACTTTCAGTCAATATTTTTAGATACTATTGAATTTAAATTGTTTTAGTTTTTATGTTTATTTTCTTAAAATGATCGAATTTTACTTTATATTGAATGATGCACTTATGACAATTTCATTATATATGTTATGTTTGCATATATATAATTTAGTTTGTTATGTTATTTTGTTGTTTTATTTGGTTGGAAGTTCTTTAAATTAATCGGTAATTAATAAATTAAAGTTGAATAAACAGACAATTATAAAAGAGGCAAAATAATTAAAAAAAAAGTTAAAACTTTAATGGGAATCCAGAATTTGGCAACGGTTTCTTACCGCCGCAAAACGGCCATCGTTTTCATTTTCTTGCTATTTAGCGGTGGTTTGCAACCGCCGCAAAATTGATATACATTTTGGAAACCCCCTACGGCAGTGGGTAAAAATCGCCGCAAAACCATTTCTTATTACGCAGTGGTTATTCCAGCGGTTAGCTTAAACCGCCGCTAACTGTATGCCCGCGGGCCGCGGCCTATCTTTCAGCGGGTATTTAACCACCGTAATATGTTTAGCGACTGTCAAAAATCGCCGCAATATTGCTCTAAAACCGCCGCTATCTACCGGTAGTGTTGTAGTGACATAAAAAAAATTATAATTTCTAAATTCACAAACACTAAAGTTTTTATAATTATAAATATGTAATAAACATAATCGTAAACCAAATTTTTTTAAACAAAATAATAAAACCAATATTGTCTAAAGTAAAATAAATATTATCCAAAATATATAATTAAACATCTACACGTTTAGAATATAATCAATCAAACGTACTATATAATCTAAAACACTAAATTAAAACATCATAAAAAAATCCTGATCCCGACAGGGAAGTCCGTCCCGCCCCGCCAAATCTCACGGTTTAAGCGATGCGGATTAAGCGGACTTTTGATATGTGGGGGTCTCAATTTTTTAATAAGACTCGCATTTTTTGACGGATTACATAAGTCGGCCAGCAAATTTAGGCCGTTTGCCACCCCTTGCATGAAATGGAAGATGAACAAAAAAATAGTGGAAACAAAGAGAGATAATAGATATTAGATAACAAAAACAATTTAGAAAGGGGTAAAGTTGCCATTATTGAACATTGTAGAGGTAATAGTGGAAGAAAACCCTCCATCGCTCGATGTATTTCTTTATACCTTCAATTTAGTGTGGTACAAATACTATTGCTTTCTTAATCCACCATGTCCTTCTTTGTATTTCTTCGAATTAATACTCAAATTAATTTTTAAAATTATACTCACATTTTAATCTAATCTTTAAAATTTTAATTTATTTAATTTCTTCCTCCAACTCAATTTACTCAAAGTTAACACTTATAAATTCGTTGCAAATTTTTTCAAGGTATTTTATTACTCAAACCTAAGGACAATTCTTCAATGGGCAAAGTAGCTTAAGGATCATCATCTATAATTCTTAGCAATTCAATATTAAATGGACGGTTGAGATTCAAAGTTTTTCTATAATTTCATAATAAATATATTTATATTTTTTATATTTTAAAAAATATTATTTGATTTTCTTATATATCCTTCTTTTATAGAAGTTATTTTTATCAATGATATATATAGACTTTTGGGTAATTTTAATAATTTGTCCTATTAAAATTTATTTATTTATTTTTGATATTTTTAATATATTGAATATATATAAAATTTAAAAAGATTTATTAGTATATTCTTAAAATGTATCTTTAAAATATAAAATAGTTAAATTTTTTTCGTATATGATAAAATAATTTATTAATAATTGAGTTTATTGTTCTTTCCACAAAATTTTGTTTAGTTGCTGTTGAATTGCTTTGGTTTTGCTCTACAAATTCTAACTTTAGTTAAACTAGAATATAATGTTGAGTTAAGAAATTAACTAAATTAATTAGTGATGACAAACATTATTTTATTAGGCAAAATAAATAATTAAATATTAATTATTTATAATTATATGTTGCTGATTATTTATGATGATATGTTGCAGGCCAAAAATAAATATAATGCAGCAGCAGCCCAAGTGAATGAGAGAAACATATAAATAAGGCAAGTGGGCTAAAATGCAAACGAAGCCCAAAAGAAACAAAGAATACAAGGCAACGGGCTGAATGAAAAAAGATCCGATCCAAGCCCAGTTTGTTGGCTCTCTCATTCAAACTCTTCCATCTTGCTCTCACCCAAAAGCAACGTTAACCTGTCCCCTCTTGGTCAGAACTCAGAAAAAGAAAGAGAGAGCTTCTTCCCTAAGCTATTCACTAAAGAAGCAAGAAAGAGAAGATTAAGCAAATGATAGAAGTCTAATCACCCATCATCAATCTATATCAAGAAGAGGTCAGAAGTTAAAGGTGATTTTCATTTCCTTCTACATGCATCTCATTTTCTTCTCTTCTTCCCAACACTCTGCCATTCCAAAAATGGGTTACAAGGGAAAGTTGATTTCTGCTCTAATCTGATGTGTATCCACGGTCACAAGTGTATCTTGGGGACCAAGTTGGTTTTCAATGGCTGAGATAGGGTTTTACCATTGGAAACATCTGTTTATGATGTCAAATGTCTTCGGTCAAGCAAAAAGGAGACAGCTTGGAAATTCCTAATTTGGGGTAAATGAAGAAAGTAATCTCTGTTCACCATTGCTGTACATCAATGGTCAAGATTGTTTCTTGGGGACCAAGAAGTATCTCAAGGGTTCAGATCTGAGTTCAGCATTGAAAATAATTTTCTTTGCTTCCCTGAGGCTTTCGGTCAAGCAAGAAAACGTCAGACTCAAATTTCTAATTTGGGGATTAACTGGAAAAGTGACGTGGTAAGCTGGAAGCATACAGCTCAAGAAGTTGACCTAGGGAGAGCAGCTCAGCAACAACATGCAATGAGATAAAAGAAGATTTTATGTTCATTCAGAATCAAGGAGAGAAAACCAGAGTGTGAGAATAGTGTTCTACAAAGAAGTTCCTCTAATTGGATAATGCTTTCTTTCAAAGAAGCATTCGGCCAATACTGAAGAACTGTGTCTGAGGTTTGCGAATCTGGTTTTGCACATAGCAAAGAGGCTGCTGATGAAGTCAATCTCCTTCATGTTTTACAGATTGTAATGTACTTTTCAATGTTTATCTTTCTGTAATTTCTTGTGAGAAAAGGCATTGTGAGAAAGCTCAAGTAAAAGCCATGAGTGGAAAAAGGCTGAGTGATACACTTGAGAGAAAAGCCTAGAATTATTTTCAGATTTCTTTAAGTATGTCTATGTCTTGTATCTTGTACCTGTGAGGTATCCCTTTCTTAGTTAGGTTAGCACTAAGAGTGAATAGCTAGGTATTAGCATAGCCAATGTCAAGTTAGGTTAGAACTTGAGAGTGAAAGGATTGGATCAATCCTGTGAAATTGGTGTATGTAATATTGTTAACTATAGTGAAAATTCTTCCACTGTTGTGGAGGAGACTGGACGTAGGTTGCATAGCACAAGGCAACCGAACCAGGATATATGCTGGTGTTAGCTTTTCTCTTCTCTGCACTGTTCTGTTTTCTGATATTCATGAGACAAAAATAAATTATCTCATAAATTTTTGCTACTGAGTTCTAACAGAACCAGAATTAAAAGTTTGTTTAAAAAGGGTCATAACAGCAACTAAAAGAAAGGCATAGATTCAACCCCCCTTCTCTAAGCCTACCACAACCTTCAATTGGTATCAGAGTTAAGGTCTCAAGAATCAAGCTTAACCGCTTGGAGCAAAGATCCAATGGCGAACAACTTGGGCACAGCCACAGTTGCCTACACCCTCACTGAAGGCCAGTCAAACAACCGGCCACCTTTCTTCAACGGAAAGAACTGCTCCTACTGGAAAGAAAGGATAAGAATTTTCATCCAATCCATTGACTACAACATATGGAAGATTGTTGTGAGCGGTCCCAAGATCCCAACAAAAACAAGTGCTGATGGAGTGGTGACTCCAAAAGAAGAAGTTGAATGGAATGAAGATGATAAGAAGAAGATAGAGCTGAATGCTAAAGCAATCAACCTTCTTCATTTTGCTATCAGCTTTGAAGAGTACCGAAAGGTGTCTAGATGCAAGATAGCCAAAGAAATCTGGGAAAAACTCCAGGTTACACACAAAAGCACTAAACAAGTTAAAGAAACAAGGATTGATATGCTGCGAAAAGAGTACGAGATGTTCAGCATGAAGGATGGAGAAAGCATTGATGAAGCGTTTGAGAGATTCTCAATCATAATCAACAACCTTGATGCTATGGGTACAAACTATGCAGAACAAACCTTGGTGAGAAAACTTCTTAGAAGCCCCACAAAAGAATGGGAAAACAATGCCACTGTCCTAACCGAGAGCAACAACATAAGTTCCATAACCTATGATGAGCTGAGAGGAAAACTCCTTGCCTATGAAGCCACACACACAAACACAGACTCAAAGAAAAAGGGAATAGCCCTCAAGTCACAAATAGAATCAAAAGAGAGTGAGTCTAGTGATGGTATTTCAGATGATGAGCTTTTGTTTTTTGCTAGGAGATTTAGAAGGATGATGAAGAATAAGGGCAAATACAAGGGTTCAAGTTCAAAGGATCACAAGATCGACTTGAGCAAGGTGACATGCCATCACTGTAAGGAGGCTGGACATTTCAAGCTAAACTGTCCAAAGCTCAAGAAGGAGGACAAAGGTAAGAAGGAAAGGAAGAGAGTGTTCATGGCAGCTTGGGAGGATCTTGAGAACGACTCAAATGAAGAAGAAGAATCTGAAGGAGATGATGAAGACTGCTTCATGGCTGGAAACAACAACCTTGATGAGGTAAATTATTATGATTTGACCATTGAGGACTTGCATGCTATTATTGATGATCTCACTTTAAATACATCAAAACTGCTTGATAAGTACAATAAATGCAGATCTAAAAGAGATGTGTTAAGAGCTGAAAATGATTTTTTAAAAGAAAAAGTGAAGGAAACTGAATGTGCTTTGGACATTATTGAAGAAAACAGATTTCTAAAATCTGAACTTGAAAAATTAAAAGGAAAGCACATTGTGGATCCTTCTCATGAGTTAATTGCTGAAAATGAAAGATTAAATAATATGATTAAAAGGCTGAATGGTGACTTAGCAAAATTTGCACAAGGTTCTAGTAACTTGGACAAATTACTTGCAAGTCAAAGACCTTTGTTTGAAAAATCTGGTTTAGGTTACATAGCCAAGGAAGATGCAGTTTCAAATGTTTCCTCTATAAAGTTTGTAGCTTCTTCGTCAAATACAAAATCCATACCAAACAAATCTGGCATTGGATATGTTCCAACATTTGAAGAAAAATTTGATGAAGTAAACACTAGTGAAACTGAACCTTCACCAAGAACCGAACCTAGTTCAAATAGGTCAGGTTTGGGATACATTTCGAAAAATGAGGCTGTTTTCAAGAAACCACCATTTCATAACAAAACCTCATATTCGAAAAGTTCAAATGTTCAAAGAAATTCTGGTGAAAATGCTTTTGTAAAGAGGAATAATTTTAATAAAAATCAGTTTGCCAAAAGAAATACATCTCCTCCAAAAACCAGAAAATTTCAACCCTTTAATCATCTCAAGCAATATAACTCACATCAATTTCAGCGACACACATCAGAAAATCATTGTGTCAATTGCAAGAAATTTGGTCACTCATATGCACAATGTTTCATTGAAAAGAGAGTTGTAGGAAACAAAGTTTACAATGTTGTTTGTGATTTCAATGCACTTGGGCAACCAAGATGGATTAACTTCAAAGGATCCAAATTAATTTGGATACCTAAGGCTACTTGAAACTCTTCATGCAGATTTGCCTAGCATCCAAGAACAAAAAGGACATGTGGTACATGGATAGTGGATGTTCAAGGCACATGACTGGAAGGTCAACTTACTTCATCAAACTAAATAAGTATGATGGAGGTTTTGTGACTTTTGGAGATGATGGTAAAGGTAAAATCATTGCTGTTGGAAAAGTAGGTAATGAGCAATCTACTTTCATTGATGATGTACTTTTGGTATGTGGTTTAAAGCACAATCTTTTGAGTATAAGTCAGCTGTGTGATTTAGGATATTTAGTTGTTTTCAAAAGGCTTGAATGCTGTGTTGTTAATGAAAAGACAAATGAAGTGATGTTTGTTGCCAAGCGTTTTAATAATATGTATGGACTTACTCTTGATGAACTAAAGGATCAAAATGTAGCTTGTCTTCACTCTAAAGAATCTGAAAAGTGGTTATGGCACAAGAGATTGGGCCATGCAAGTATGTTTCAAATAAACAAACTTGTAAAGAAAGAATTAGTAAGAGGTCTTCCTTTGATAAAGTTTGACAAAGACATCACTTGTGATGCTTGCCAAATGGGAAAACAAACAAAAAGCTCTTTTAAACCAAAGGAAGACATCTCCACTAAAAGACCACTTGAGTTGCTACACATTGATTTATTTGGTCCAATAAGAACTCAAAGCCTAGGTGGTAAACATTATGGTTTAGTAATTGTGGATGACTATACTAGGTTTGGTTGGGTTTTATTTCTTGTACACAAAAATGAAGCCTTTTCGGCCTTTGAACCTTTTTGCAAGAAAATTCAAAATGAAAAGGATTTAAAAATATCTTCTATAAGAAGTGATCATGGAACTGAATTTGAAAATAATTTATTTGAATCCTTTTGTGAGGAATTTAGAATATCTCACAACTTCTCTTGTCCTAGAACACCACAACAAAATGGTGTTGTGGAAAGACGAAATAGAAGCATACAAGAGATGACAAGAGCTATGCTATGTGAGAGTAATGTTCCAAAATTCCTTTGGGCTGAAGCGGTTAACACGGCTTGCCACATTTTGAATAGAACAATCATAAGGAAATTTTTGAAGAAAACCCCTCATGAACTTTGGAAAGGTTACCCACCAAACTTAGACTACTTGCACATCTTTGGATGCAAATGTTTTGTTTTAAATAACAAGGATAATTTGGGAAAATTTAATCCAAAGGCGTATGAGTGTGTGTTTGTAGGATATTCCACAACTAGTAAAGCATATAGGGTTTATCATCAAGATGCTAGAATTATTGAGGAGTCCATACATGTTACATTTTGTGATACTAACTTGGTACAAAGCATTTTGGAAGATTGTGATGCAGGAAATCAAGCTCAAAAGGAAGATGAAACTACTCAGAATCTTGACAAAGAAAATTCTGGTCAAGTTGAACCAGAAACTGCAACTGCTAAAAATTTAAGAGACAATTCCATTTTGTCTCATGAATCTGAAGGAAATCTTGAAGCCAGCAGCACCCAGAATCCCTTGGTATCTGAATCTGCCTCCAAATCCACCAGACCTCGTGAATGGAGATTCTTGAAGAATTATCCTGAGGAATTTGTCATTGGGGACGTCTCTCATGGAGTGCAAACACAGTCTTCCACTAGAAAGACAAACGAAGGATCTAACATTGCCCTTCTTTCACAAATAGAGCTCAAAACGTCAAGGAAGCCCTTAGTGACCCCTCTTGGGTTAAAGCTATGGAGGATGAACTTCTTGAGTTTGAAAAGAACCAAGTGTGGACTTTGGTTCCAAGGCCAAGTGGAAAGAAAGTGACCGGAACCAAGTGGATATTTCGGAACAACTTAGGTGAAGATGGTAGCATTACAAGAAACAAGGCAAGGCTAGTGGCACAAGGATATGACCAAGAAGAAGGAATAGACTTTGATGAATCCTTTGCCCCTGTCGCCCGAATGGAAGCCATAAGACTTCTCTTAGCTTATGCTACATTTTGTGGTTTTAAATTATATCAAATGGATGTGAAATATGCATTTTTGAATGGTGTGATAGATAGAGAAGTGTATGTGGAGCAGCCTCCTGATTTTGAAAATAAAGAGCATTCTAATCATGTTTTCAAATTATCAAAAGCTCTCTATGGTTTAAGACAAGCTCCTAGAGCTTGGTATGAGAGATTTAGCTCTTTTCTTTTGAAAAATGGTTTTCAAAGAGGCACCACTGACACAACTCTATTTATCAAAAATTCTAATTATTCATTCATTCTAGTTCAAATATATGTTGATGACATTATTTTTGGATCAGCCAATGAATCCCTTTGTTCAGAATTTGGAAAACTCATGACAAGTGAATTTGATATGAGTATGATGGGAGAACTTAATTTTTTCCTTGGGCTGCAAATTAAACAAACTGAAAAAGGTATTTTCATTCATCAAGAAAAGTATACCAAGGAATTAGTTAAGAAATTTGGTATGAAAAATGCCAAACCTATGGGAACTCCCATGCATCCTAGTTCAAAACTAGATAAGGGAGAAACTGAGAAAGATGTTGATGAGACTAGGTATAGAGGAATGGTTGGGTCTCTTATGTACTTAACTTCCTCTAGACCCGATATTGTTCAAAGTGTTGGATTGTGTTCTAGGTTCCAATCCAAACCAAAAGAGTCACATCTTTTTGCAGTTAAGAGGATCATTAGATATGTTCATGGCACATCCAATTTTAGTCTTTGGTATCCTAAGAATGATGATTTTTCCGCAGTTGGTTATTGTGATGCAGATTTTGCCGATGATAGAGTTGATAGAAGGAGCACTTCAGGCTTATGTTGCTTCCTTGGAAAGTCCTTAAATGTATGGTCAAGTAAGAAGCAACAAACAGCGGCCTTATCTACTGCAGAGGCTGAGTATATTGCTGCTTCTTCTTGTTGTTCTCAGCTTTTATGGTTAAAAACTCAGCTTGCCGATTACAAATTAAATGCTGAAAACATTCCCCTGCTGTGTGATAACATGAGTGCCATTAATATTTCCAAAAATCCAGTTTTGCACTCTCGGACTAAACATATTGAAGTGAAATTTCACTCAATTAGAGAACATGTCCAAAAAGGGAATATTAGCATTCAATTTGTTAAATCGGAGGAGCAATTAGCAGATATTTTTATAAAACCACTTGCTGAGGACAGATTCTGCATGCTTAGGACTAGCCTAGGAATTTTAAGCTATGATTTATTGTTTGAAAATTACTGATGTGTTTGTTGAAGTCTTTGTCTCATAGGGTCGGATGAGAAAATTCTGGGCAGAAGAAGAACCATCACTCTGAATTTTATCTTCTGGGCTCTGAACTTTCTTGGAATAGGGTTCTGAACTTTCTTTTTCCAAGAACACTCTTAACTTGCTGCAATTGCAAACCTATTCATGTATTGTGCATGTCTCTTAACATTTCTATTTAACATCATTTCAATTTTTGGAAAACTGCAACTTCTGTTTTAATTGTGCTAATGTCTTGTTTGAGAATTCTATTTTGCAGGTCAAAGAGACATTTGAGAGATCTGGTTTTTGTAGTGTAAAAAATGGACAATGACCATGCTTGAATCTTATTGCACATGTGGTCTCTTTTTGCTTTTTTGAAACCTTCAAGTGATATAAAACTCTATTTTTGGTCCTAATGAATTTTTACCAAAAATTGGTCTTTGCACATTTGTGAGTTTTGTTATATAACTATGGTGTTGCTGATTGAAATATGATCTTTATTTCTCTTCCGAATTTTTCTTAGTATTTCAAAACGCAACATTTAGCTTTAACATGCCTCTACCACACTATTTTGGCAGGTTCTGTTTTGTCTTATTTTTCTCACCTGGATGACAAAAAGGGGATAAAATGCATATACGAGGCTTGATAAGACATAAGACGTATTGAGATTATTGGATATTACTTTTGATTAGTCTTGTGTTTGTTAATTGACTTGTGTTTATGAATTGAAATCTGTTTGACTTGTTTGTGAACTGAACTTGGATGACTTTAAGTCATTTGAACTTTATGTTGTACTGGTGAATTGTTGCTTACATGCTGCTGTTGTTTGTAATATTTGCTTTTATGGATTATTAGACTCTTGTGCAACCACAGAATTCCAGATAAGCATGTATATACATTGGATTGTTGTGTTGGCATTATTGTCCGTGTCCTCAGGTTAAGCGATAAGCAACTCATATGAAAGAAAGGGGGAGCACATCAAATTAATCGGGTATCATCAAAGAAAAGTCTCTGAACCTCTTGTTGCAGGATTTTAATTCATTAACTCTTACACCCTTGATGACAAAAGGGGGAGTAATTTAATTGTATAAATTGAATTTTGCTGCTGCTGTGCTTGTTTGGCATGAGAATTTGATTTGCTAATTTTGCTGCTGCTGTGATTTTTTTGGCATGAGATTTTGAACTTGCTTTATATGATTTGTTGCTGTTTTGCCTTTGTTAATCTTGATGTTCTGTTTTGGTTAAAGCTTGAGCTGGATAATTATTATTATTGCTGAGATATTTTGATTCAGTTTTGGGCTGAACTTTTGGCTATTTTTTGTAAAATCCCTTAGCTCTGTTTCATGAGATGTTATAACTGTTTGAAACTATTACTGTTTGCTGCATCCATGGATAGTATATAAGTATATGCAAATAGGAAAAAAGAGAATAGCACAAATCCAAGGGGAGTTAACTTTGAAAAAGAAAGGGGGAGCAACACTAAAGCCAGAAACATCAATCAAAGGGAAGTTTTCTAACTTTACTAAAATTCAATTCCTCTTGGTTATTGCTTAAATATGTTTGTCATCAAGGGGGAGATTGTTGAGTTAAGAAATTAACTAAATTAATTAGTGATGACAAACATTATTTTATTGGGCAAAATAAATAATTAAATATTAATTATTTATAATTATATGCTGCTGATTATTTATGATGATATGTTGCAGGCCAAAAATAAATATAATGCAGCACCAGCCCAAGTGAATGAGAGAAACATATAAATAAGGCAGGTGGGCTAAAATGCAAACGAAGCCCAAAAGAAACAAAGAATACAAGGCAACGGGCTGAATGAAAAAAAGATCTGATCCAAGCCCAGTTCGTTGGCTCTCTCATTCAAACTCTTCCATCTTGCTCTCACCCAAAAGCAACGTTAACATGTCCCCTCTTGGTCAGAACTCAGAAAAAGAAAGAGAGAGCTTCTTCCCTAAGCTATTCACTAAAGAAGCAAGAAAGAGAAGATTAAGCAAATGATAGAAGTCTAATCACCCATCATCAATCTATATCAAGAAGAGGTCAGAAGTTAAAGGTGATTTTTATTTCCTTCTACATGCATCTCATTTTCTTCTCTTCTTCCCAACACTCTGCCATTCCAAAAATGGGTTACAAGGGAAAGTTGATTTCTGCTCTAATCTGATGTGTATCCACGGTCACAAGTGTATCTTGGGGACCAAGTTGGTTTTTAATGGTTGAGATAGGGTTTTACCATTGGAAACATCTGTTTATGATGTCAAATGTCTTCGGTCAAGCAAAAAGGAGACATCTTGGAAATTCCTAATTTGGGGTAAATGAAGAAAGTAATCTCTGTTCACCATTGCTGTACATCAATGGTCAAGATTATTTCTTGGGGACCAAGAAGTATCTCAAGGGTTCAGATCTGAGTTCAGCATTGAAAATAATTTTCTTTGCTTCCCTGAGGCTTTCGGTCAAGCAAGAAAAAGTCAGACTCAAATTTCTAATTTGGGGATTAACTGGAAAAGTGACGTGGTAAGCTGGAAGCACACAGCTCAAGAAGTTAACCAAGGGAGAGCAGCTCAGCAACAACATGCAAGGAGATAAAAGAAGATTTTCTGTTCATTCAGAATCAAGGAGAGAAAACCAGAGTGTGAGAATAGTGTTCTGCAAAGAAGTTCCTCTACTTGGATAATGCTTTCTTTCAAAGAAGCATTCAGCCAATACTGAAGAACTGTATCTGAGGTTTGCGAATCTGGTTTTGCACATAGCAAAGAGGCTGCTAATGAAGTCAATCTCCTTCATGTTTTACAGATTGTAATGTACTTTTCAATGTTTATCTTTCTGTAATTTTTTGTGAGAAAATGCATTGTGAGAAAGCTCAAGTAAAAGCCATGAGTGGAAAAAGGTTGAGTGATACACTTGAGAGAAAAGCCTAGAGTTATTTTCAGATTTCTTTAGGTATGTCTATGTCTTGTATCTTGTACCTGTGAGGTATCCCTTTCTTAGTTGGGTTAGCACTAAGAGTGAATAGTTAGGTATTAGCATAGCCAATGTCAAGTTAAGTTAGAACTTGAGAGTGAAAGGATTGGGTCAATCTTGTGAAATTGGTGTATGTAATACTGTTAACTATAGTGAAAATTCTTCCACTGTTGTGGAGGAGACTGGACGTAGGTTGCATAGCACAAGGCAACCGAACCAGGATATATGCTGGTGTTAGCTTTTTTCTTCTCTGCACAGTTCTGTTTTCTGATATTCATGAGACAAAAATAAATTGTCTCACAAATTTCCGCTGCTAAATTCTAACAGAATCAGAATTAAAAGTTTGTTTAAAAAGGGTCATAATAGCAACAAAAAGAAAGGCATAGATTCAACCCCCCATTTTCTAAGCCTACCACAACCTTCATATAAACTTAAAAGAAAACATTCTCAAGGTTTCTAAGAACAAATTTTAATGAAATATTTGTAGAGTGTCATTTTTTATATTTATAATAAGTAAATTGATTTAAAATTAAAATTTGTATTAAAATTGATACATAAAATAAAATTGATTTTATCTTAGAATGACGGTATTACTTTGATAGAAAACTAATAAAATTTTATTATTTATATAATTATTTTGATAAAATTAATAAAAATAATATAAAATTTAAATTGAATTAAGACTAAATATTAGAGTGATAAATCTTATTTTTAGTTTCAAATCACTATTATTTCTAGCATATAATACTACAAATACTAATATGATATTTTGTGGGATTCAAAATAAAATTAAAAGACTCTAATATTAGAGTTGCTCTTACGAGTTACGAGTCGCACAACATTATCAATAATTAAGTTCATTATTTGGGTTTTAGAGATTTAAATTAGTAACATGCACTACAAGAAAATCACAATTTTACTACGCTTTTAAAGCGTGACGAAAAATTAAAAAAAATGTGACAACAACTTTTTATCATACTTTTTAAGTTACTGACACATTTTTAAAAGGGTCACATCTACTAACATGCGAGTAATTTTATCGTTTCAAAATGATTATATTTGCTGACTACATTATGTTACTCTTTTTTTTTTGCGTATTATTCAAGAAAAAACTCTGTTTCTCTAGCTCTTTATTTGTTGGGTAAAGTATACTTTTTGTCCCTGAAGTTTACTAAAAGTTTCAAAATTACCCCTAAGTTTCAATTTGTTTCAATTTTATCCCAAAAGTTTTCGATTTGCATCAATTTTATCCCTGAACGTTAACAGCGTTGAAATCACTAACAGACGTTAGTGACGTGGCAATAAAGGAGTTCTATGTGGCAACTATGTGTGTGAGTCATTTCTAAAACGTTTTTTAAAATAATTTTTAATTTTTTGTTTAAAAATTTATATTACAAAAATGATATGGCTAAAAATCACAACCTCAAACCCTAAAATTAACTTCTTCATTTACGTCTTCCTCTTCATCTTCTTCACTGTGTGTAAGAATAAGAAACCCTAACGAATGGCTTCCCAAGGCTCGGTATCATCACAAAAAAGCAGTCGGAGACGACGAACGCTTATATGCAACTGTGGTGAACCCCCTATACTGAGATGGTCGAAGACACCAGAAAATCCCGGCCGGAGATTTTGGGGCTGTGTATACTTTGATGTTAGTTTTGAGTGCTTTTTATTTTAATGTCTTCATGAGTTTCTTCAAGTTCTTTTTTTTTTTTGTTTATGTTACAGATTGGGAAGGAGTGCACATTTTTTTCCTGGGCAGATGGAGTTGCAGAGACAGAAGAGGCTGAGGTTGCAAGGTTGAAGATGAAGATTTCCACCTTGAAGACTAAATTAGTTTATGCTAAATGCAAATTGTTGGTGGCTGTTATTTTTGGTGTGTTGGGTTGGTTTATGGTGATTTTAATGGTTTATTTGTGGGTGAAGAATGGAACCCATTTGAGATTAGGGTATTAATGCGTTTGGGACAGCTGAAATTAGCAGAAGTAAGAATAGATTGACTGGTTGTAATCAGTTACAAAACTGTACTCAACTCGAAAACTTGTTAATATAGTTGTCCTTGAAGTTTAATTTATGTTTCAAAAATATCCCTGAAATGATTAAAATAGTTTGGCACTAAAATTGGCATTAAGAACCTGTTGTGGCAGAGACAAACTCAAGTAATGAGGGATAATTTCAGCAGTGCACTAAAATAAATTTGCATGAAGGAATCCATCACATTAGTCATTATCAAAATAACATAAGTTGTTAATCAACATAATCTCTAGTTAACATAAGTCATAACCAAAGTAAAAACTTAATTACATAAGTCCTAAGCAAAATAATTCAACAACAAAGGAAGAATTGGAGTCATAAGTCATAAGTCATAATACAAAATGCCAACATTTTTCAATCTTCCAAAATAAACACCAAACACAAGATGTGACACAACTAAGACCCTGTGAGAGCACTCTGAGTCTGACTCCCTTGTGATGAGGGTTGTCCCTGTGCAGTTGAAGTAGAGTTGCTCCTAAGAATTCTAGTTGGTCTTGGTGGCTGAAATTTTTTGTGTGCATTTGGTTGGGTATTAGGCCTTGCTGCAACACTGGCCAACCTGGTACTCTTATGCACTGAGCCAGTAGATCCAGCATTCCTTGCAGTGCTGTGCTGGACTGGTGATGTTGTAGCAGTTCCAGCATTATTGTTTTGGGCTGGCGATGCTGAGAATGGGGCAGCAGTTGTTTCCTATGATGGACATGAACAAAAAACAGCAACAAGTTACAGTTATAAAGAGGTAAACAGCATAAGAAACAGTGTTATGTATAAAACTATATTTACTAGACAAGTACTCACGTTTGGCCTTCTAAGAGGGCAGCCTCGCTTGTTGTGACCCAATTTCAGACAACGAGAGCATTTTTGTTGTAACCCCAGCCTAGATGTGCTTGGGCCCTGTGGTTCTTCACCCTCCCCCCTTGCTCTTTTCTTCTTAGGCCTCCCAATTGGCACTCTATGTGGTGGAGGCATCACATCTGGGTGGGTAGTTCTCTCCCACATTGTATGTCCATTACAAGGGTTAATCATGGGGGTATAACAAGCTACATAAGCAGCTTTAGTGTAACAGCTTGAAACATATTTTCGAATATCATCCTTAGCACAATTAATTGCACTAACTGCATGCGGACAAGGTAAACCTGTCATTTGAAACTTTCTACAAGTACACTCTTTCTTCAGAAGATCCACTACAAATTTGTCCCTGCCTCTTATGACTTCAAATTTTGAAATACCGGCAGCAACCGGAAACCACCACCTAGAAGCATCTATTTCCTTTTGTAACTTAAGCTTAATCCTAGGAAGAATATCATCCTTATACTTCTCAATAAGTACCCTATTTTCAGCCCATCTCTTCATCAAATAAACTCTAATATCTTCTAGCATTGTCAATATTGGTTTTTCCCTTGATTCAACAATTGCAGAGTTAAAGCTTTCACACATATTATTGACAAGAGCGTCACATTTAGGATAGAATTCAAACCTTGATTTAGTCCAATACTTTGGACGAATTCCTATCAAGTGTCGATAGGCACCCTCACTAATGGCTCGAATTTCCATCAACTCCTTTTCCCATGCTGCTAGATATGTACATTTTGCAGCTCTCCACATCCTTTTCTTAAGATTCAGCCCTGGAAATTTTTTTTTGAAGTTGGCATAAAGGTGTCTCACACAGAATCTGTGATCAACACCTGGAAGTAATTCATCAAACGTTGGCACCAGGCCCTGTTGGTGCAAAGTGCACAATTTTAATATAATGATCAAATAATTAGTTTAGTGCAGAAGCCACATGACTAACTAATTCACAACAATTTATAACAGCAACATATAACTAATTATATGTTGAACATTACAAGAACAGCAAGATATAGTGCAGAAGCCACATGACTAACTAATTCACAGCAATTTATAACTAATTATAAAAGAACATTACAAGAACATTAACATATAGGTACAGCAATTTATAACTAATTATAAAAGAACATTACAATTACATTAACATATAGTGCAGAAGCCACATGACTAGTTAATTCACAGCAATTTATAACTAATTATAAAAGTCAATTACAAGAACATTAACATATAGGTACAGTAATTACTAACTAATTATAAAAGAACATTACAATTACATTAACATATAGTGCAGAAGCCACATGACTAGCTAATTCACAGCAATTTATAACTAATTATAAAAGTCAATTACAAGAACATTAACATATAGGTACAGCAATTACTAACTAATTATAAAAGAACATTACAATTACATTAACATATAGTGCAGAAGCCACATGACTAGCTAATTCACTGCAATTTATAACTAATTATAAAATTCAATTACAAGAACATTAACATATAGGTACAGCAATTACTAACTAATTATAAAAGAACATTACAATTACATTAACATATAGTGCAGAAGCCACACGACTAGCTAATTCACAGCAATTTATAACTAATTATAAAAGTCAATTACAAGAACATTAACATATAGGTACAACAATTACTAACTAATTATAAAAGAACATTACATATAGTGCATAAGCCACATGACTAGCTAATTATAAGAACAATAACATATAGTGCAGAAGCCATGAACGTGCTAATTATAAAAGAACATTACAAGAACAATAAAATCTAGTGCAGAAGCCATGAACGTGCTAATTATAAAAGAACATTACAAGAACATTAACATTAACTAATTATAACTAGACATAAAAATATAGTGCAAAATCTTAATTACACTAAAATACAGGTTAGTAAATTACCTTTTGTTGATCAGACATGAATGTGCTACGTAATAATTTATCCACTCCTATATCATCAATTAGGTTTGAGAGGAACCACGTCCATGAATCTTTTGTCTCAGCCTCCACGACTGCATATGCTATAGGTAGCATCTGGTCATTCGGATCCCACCCCATAGCAACCAATAGCCATCCTCCATATGGTGTCTTCAAAAAGCAACCATCAAGCCCTATCATAGGCCTACACTTCATGAAACTCTCCTTGCAAGCCTTTAAGCAAATATAAATCCTATGAAATCGTGGACTTAAGTCGACTGTTGTATCGGGGTGCTCAATTTGGGCTGCTGGAGGTAATTGAACATGCAGCTTCACAGATGAACCAGGATTGGTGCGCAGCAACTCATGGCAATAGTCGTAAAGTCTTCTATATTGCTCCCTAAAAGTTCCATTAATGTCAACCAGTGCAATCTGCTTGGCCCGAAATGCCTTTGCTCTTGAAATCTGCACATTCCACTTCCTAAGAGTCCTACTTTGTATGGTGCCCAGCTTCAACTTCGGATTCTCTTCTACTTTTCTCCTAAAGACCTTCGCCAGCCACTTCGACTTCATCACTTTTATGTCAAATACAGTATTACAAGAATGATGATCATTAACTGTTCTTAGCTGCCAACTATCTTCATTGGCCATCTTCACCGCATATGCAAACCATTCACAACCATCTCCACACTTAGCTCTCACCCGGACATTGTCCACCACTGGAAATTTTATGTTTCTCCCAGTATGAACAGCATATGATGTCACAGCTTCCTTGAACTCCTCTCTTGTTGCATAGAGAGTTCCAGCCTCCCACTTATACTTACTCATATCCTTCAACTCCTTGTGAACGGGAAATTTCTTCTTGCTGGCTTCATCATCCTCACTCGATACCTCCTCTAATTCATCACTGTTCAATCCTTCATCATCGCTTAAATGAGAGCTCTTTCTCTTCCCAGCAGCCACCTTT
The DNA here is from genome assembly GCF_059453495.1 of Arachis ipaensis. Taxonomy (NCBI): domain Eukaryota; kingdom Viridiplantae; phylum Streptophyta; class Magnoliopsida; order Fabales; family Fabaceae; genus Arachis; species Arachis ipaensis. Next base: position 142,640,455 of record NC_142435.1, on the reverse strand, counting down.
TGAGTTTTCTTTAACTTCTCGACAGCACTCTTACTTTTCTTAGACTTTCTTATATCTTGGTGCATCTCCCCAAGAGTTATATCAACATCAAATAAACCATCATCACCACAATAATCATCTTCACTATCACTAAAATGCAGATCAGAATCAGCCTCATAATCTGGGTCATCAGTGTCATCCTCTTCTTCACTATTGTCCCCATCACCAATATTCTGTAGCACTTCTTCAGCAGATAAATGGGCATCAACTAATCCCTGCATTTGGGCCTCCATATCCACCCCTCCACCTTGGGCTTCTGCTTGAATATTTTGGGCCTGTCTAATATCACTTGGCCCACTATCAGCATCCACACACTCCTCCTCAACAACTTTGCTGCCACCCCCAACATCTAAATAACCAATGTCGTAACAAAAATCATCAGGGATTGAGGCCTTATGCACCACATACAAATCAACTACCTTTTTTTCAACTCCTATATTTGCCATTTCCATTGCTTCTTCATCACCTTTCAACAACTTCAACCCTTCTAATCCTAATTCAGTATCTTTATACCACAGTACCCCAATGTTTTCAGCAATGTACCCAAGTTTTCCAACCACATCATAAGCTTCTATAACACTCCATCTATCTCTGTCACACCAGTCAACCGTTGTCACCTCACCATCAATATACTCATTTTTTCCCTTATCACTACAAAACCTACCCCTGTGATGAACTCTAACACTGAAATCATCCATCCTGCCGTTATAAAAAGATGTTCAGACCAAAGAACAGAGTAACTAATCATTAAAAAATATAGACCACCTCAAAGTTATATTTTTCACTAAAACAGAACAGAAATCCCTCAATCCCTCAATGCAATAGAATCCTAACAGCAATCAACAGTGATTAAAAAAAAACCCTAAATCCTAACCGTTCAGACATGCAGTAGCAAAATTGACTAGAATGGTGGCCTACCTCGTCAGAAACCTTAATCAGAATGGCGCTATCCACGTTTGAATGGTTGATGACTGAATGCTATCCCAGACTCCTCCCTCAGTCTCGACGGCGTCACAACATGCGCCGTCCTGCACGTCGCTGTGGCGGACTGTAGTTGACGGTGCGATGTCTAACCACCCACCAACCTTCCTCCTGTGACTCTGTTTCTCTGGCGATGTTCCTTACTGGCAAAGGGAAGACAAACGGGTTATGTTTGAAAAAGGATGCCAATTGGTTTACTTGGTATAACTCAGCCATGGGTATTTTGGGGGTTTCACATTTCTTGCCACATCACACACTATACTTTGCCATATCACTAACGTCTGTGAGTAATTTAAACGGCGTCAACTTAAAGGATAAAATTGATGCAAATCGAAAACTTTTGGGATAAAATTGAAACAAATTGAAACTTAGGGGTAATTTTGAAACTTTTAATAAACTTCAGGGACAAAAAGTATACTTTACCCTTATTTGTTTTACTATCTTTCTTTGTTCTTCACTTTGCTGAATTCATCAAAGTCTTCAAGACAAAAATCCAAAAGTTGGTCTGGGATATATCCAGCAACTAATAACAACTTTAGTAATGAATTTCTTCTAAAAAACTCCTCGTTCATTTCTTCCTCCTCGAAAATCTGTTGTAGGAAGGAATCCCTTGTTCTAAAAAAATCTTCACGTTCCTGGTGGCCTGCCAGAGCTTCCACTTGACGATAAAGTATCATAAAAGCTTTGTTAGATAAAACTACATAATAATTATTATACATGCCTAATCAATCATCAGCTTGTGGTTCACAATAAAATTCTTGATGTATGGTGATCAGATATGTATTTTATTAAGTCTCATATTTAAAAAAAAAAACGAGTATAATTATATAATTGTATAATATTTTTGTTACGACCTGGCCCATATATAACATGGACCGACTCGATTCACGAACCACCCGACACGAACGGTCGGGTGTGAGGCGTTCAAATATTGACCCGGACACGCGTCCTAGACAGCTCTTTACTACAGCTGTATAAGAAAGCTTTGAGAAAGGTGGGTTCTGTCCTTGTGGGACCCGCTTCTGACACGGTATATATGGGGAGGGTCCTACCCCTCTCCCAAGGTTCTTTCGCCTACACACTTGACTGACTAGAGCGTCGGAGTGCCTTTGCAGGTGACACCCTCCTTCTCCACGCAAAGAGTTCGGAACATCGGCAACTCTAACCCAGTAACCTGGAACCAGACGAGACCCCCTCTCATCAATCGAAGTACCAACCCGAACCGTCCGGTACCTGCCATACCAAACAAATTTATATTATTAATATATTAAAATTAAATTCATAATATATACACAAAAATAATTGTATGTTAATTATTAATCTTAAAATAATCCTGTACAATAAAATGACAAGACTAATGTATGATTGATTCAAGAAGCTCATGATTTTGGCAGGGTATGGGCAGGGGTCCACGATCTTGAAAGTGATAGTTTTATTTTTATATAGATATTATATTATATAAAAAAAGGTACTATTTGTATATAATAATATAGATGATAAATATTTCTTTTGTTATTTTTCGTATAAAAAAACATTAGAGACTTCAGATTAAGAAATTAAAATTTGAAAAATAAAAACTATAAACTTTGTTTGAGGTTAAATTTGAGTATCAAACAAATATTCGTATATTATTTTAGATGGTTCACCAAAAAAAAAAATATTATTTTAGATGGATATCGTTTCTAGTTTTGTACATTGCTCGATCTCTTCAATTATTTTCGTTTGGGACCATATGATGGCTTTAGGGCCACAAAATTGGGTGTAATGGCTGGTATATGATAGCGACGTACCTCACTTTTATTATTTCTATTATATAACATAGTTTTTCAACAGAATAATTCAATTATATTAAAATTATTATTAAAACTATAATTATTTATATGTTTTTTTATTAGCTTAAATTTTTAAGAAAAGTTATTTCATGACAAAAATAATCAAATTGTTTGCAGCAGTGTAATCAATTATTTTTTTATATTAGAATAACCAACACTTTATGAATATAAAAAATATAATTGTTGTATTTTTGCCTTTTTATTTATATTCTAGTTATAAATTTAATTTGATTATATTATTTATAAAATTTGATTATGTTTGATTTTAAATGTGAATTTATTTTTATTATATTGCTTATAAAATTTGATTATGATTATTATGAATATGAAAATATTTGTATTACTGTAAGGATGACTATAGTAGTTGATTATATGTAAATATAATTGCTGTCTCTATTTTTACTTATTCTTCTCTTTGACATTGTCTTCTTATGATGGTTCTTCTTGTTGTCATCATCATAGTTATTAGTTAGTTAAGATTCAAAGTAATTTTGGACTCTATGAACACTACTCAATAATAAAATATCTCTTAACTATAACAATATAATAAAAATTTCTAATTAAACAGTTAAATTAAACATTTCAACGATGTGAAAAAAGATATCTTCCAGTTAGAAATTGACAAAAACTGACTTGTCAAGCAATGGTGGCTGGGAAGGACTGAATTGGATGATGTATTTCAGCCATCCACTACTCTACGAAACGTGCTTTAATTTATTTGATATTTTTGAGGTTAGACTAATGCTGTTCTTATTCTTCTTTTCTTTCTTTGTCGTCTATCAAACTAAAATTACCATAATACTAAAATGAAAATAATTTAAAATTATTTTATTTCATTTAATATTTATAATTTTATGTATTAATATTTTAATTATATACTTATTATATTTAATATTATTCAATTATTTTAACAGTAATTAAAAATATAAAATAAAGTAATTTAACAGTAATTAATAATATGATGGTATTGATAGATATTAAGTGGCAAACTGGCAATAATGGATTATGCATGTTACGCCCTGATATAGCAATATGAAGTCGATATTCATTCGCCTGTGAAAAAAGAGAGAGAGAGAGAAGGAGGTGCAATTTGCCAAAGATAAGCCAAACCAAAATCATTACTATTAAAGAAGAATGTGGAATCTTGAATTATTCGATCCGTTCTCTGTCAGTTAACTGCTTTTTAATTTAAATATGGAACCAATAGTGGTATTAGACTCGCATATAGAAAGTAGAAGTGCTTCGCCTCATTGTGATGTCAAAAAATCAGAACTTAAACCCTACGAATTGTGTCTCACTAAACGAACGGTTCGAGTTGCGTTTGTCAAACAGTTTGTGTTGTGAAGGGGAAGACACGTGTCGCACAGAACTTTCTCTCCAAACGGTGGTGTTGCATCTAACATAGACCTACACTCACCATCCGAATTATCACTTTCAACATTCACTCTGAAACTTCATATTACCATTCTTCTTCATTTCTCCATTCTTTCAAGTTTTGCATGGTGGAAGCAGAATAAAAATGTTAAAGAAACACAAAATTAAAGATGTTGATCGACTTGAGTTTCATATTATACATTATCTCAGTCATCCTGATTATGTAAATTTTTTTTATTTTTTAAATATTTTATATTTATAATTATTATTGTTAAAAATTTAATTATTATGATTGTTGTTAGAAATGAAATTTAGGAATATAAATAGAATGATTATTAGTATTTTTCAACATTTGTAAGTTTTTTCTGAAAAATTTTTACTATTTTTTAATTATAATTATTATTGTTAAGAAATTAATTATTATTATTCTTGTTAGTTGTTAAATTTTAAAATGTAAACAGAATAATAGGAATTTTGTATAACGAACATACATTTTTTTTTGAAAATTTTTAATATTTTTTGTTATAATTATTATTGAAAACAACGTTAATTTTTTTTAAATCCTTTTAAAATTATTAATTATAATTGTTATGAATGAAATTAAATGTTATTATTGTTGTGAGAAATTGTTAGTACTAAATGATTAGTAGTATTATTTTTAAAAAGCACGTTAGTTTATTTTGAGAATATTTTAATTTTTTTAAATTATAATTATCATTGTTAGCAAGTTAATTGTTATTATTGTTGTTAGAAAATGAATTTAGACATATAATGAAACTAATTATTATTATTTTTTATAATTGAGGAATATATGTTTAAATAATAGTAAATAACTAATTAATATTAGATATTATTCTAGATGTTGTAATATTGTTGAGAATTTTGATTAGGAATTTATGTATTAGTTATTATTATTATTATTATTATTATTATTATTATTATTAGTTAGTTAGTTAGTTAGTTATGAATAATTTTAAGGATTAATAATTAATTTTAGAAGTTAGAATTATTTGTTTTAGTTGGATTTAGTAAAATAATTTATGATAGTTGTGTGGTTTCAAGTAATTTGTTTCTTGTTGAGTTAGTTGTGCAAATTTTGTAACCATGACAGTTATTTAATTTTGGTAGGAGTTTATTGTTTTAGTTGCTGTGGTTAAAAAATTATTATCTTTTAGTAGTAAGTTAGTAATTGTTAATGAGTTGACTAATAATTTGTTATGTTTTTGTAGAAATTAAGAATATTGACATGTGACCACCTAGTTCTTCCGGATCGGTACAACGATAGAGTGGAGGAGCATTTACGACTTACTGGTTTTTATCATGTATCTCAGATTGGGGTAGTCCAATGTCAGAAAGCACTGGTGAATGCTCTAATCGAACGGTGGCACCCAGACACACATACGTTTCACCTTCCCATTGGTGAATGTGCTGTGACTCTTGAAGATGTGGCTATAATTCTTGGTCTTCTGACGGACGGTCTTCCAGTCACAGGGATGACAATGAGTAGTTTCGAAGCCTTGGAGGCGGAGTGTTTGCATCAATTTAGAGTTGCACTGTGTAAGTCAGACTGTAGAGGAAGCTGCATAAATGGACAACAGCTGATGGCTCCTTATGACACATGGCCTCAAACCATATAGGCAACGCTTCGTACGATGCTTCCCAACCTCCAAATATTTTTTCTACTGTCCTTTGCTTAGCCAACCATGCTTTCCGATAACTAACGGTGTAGTTGAACTTCGATTGCACTTCTGTTATAACCGATTTTACCTTTAAGGAGGGGTCAGCCTTAACCAACGGCTTTATTGCTTCTGCAATTGTGATAGAATCCAGCTTTGAATGATCCTGTGAAATGGTGGCTCTGGTACATGTGTGACTACCATTATACCTCCTTATAACCCAACAGTACTTCTTGCTGATCTTGCTAACCCTGACAAGCCAATCACACCCTGACCCATATTGTGTACACTTGGCATAAAATGTCAACGGCTCAGACTCATACACCCGGTAGTCTACGCTTCTTCATATGGTATACTCTTTTATCGCCTTAATAACAGCTTCCCTGGAACTGAATTCCATACCAACGGCAAATTCACCATCTGCGACAATAGGAATTTCTGCCGGGACAGCCACCATACAAAAAAAATAATACACAGATATTTAAACACTGAAAATAAAGGTGAATCACTATTTATTGCATCAATTATGATATAAATCCAAACCTTACATCATGTTATTATATCATTCTAAACAAAATAAGAACATCAGCCACGGTTGTAAAAACTGGACCGGCCGGATTGACCGTCAAACCCAGTGAACCGGACTCTAACCGGTCCGGTCTGGTATCTAAACCGTACAAGGCATCGAACCAGTGCGAACAGTAATTACAAACTCACTTATTTTTTAATAATCATATCATATCTATTAATATTATTTTCTAATAAATAATTGTAGTATATAACAGTATAAAAGATATAAATTAATTAATAAATTATTAAAATTTAAAAATAACAGTTATTTTAATATAAAAAAAATATTCATGATAGAGTAAAAATAATAAAATATTTATTGTTCATATTTCATATTGGTTTAAAATAACTTGATATTTTTAAAATATTAGTAGTAAACATATGTATTTTAAATTTTAATTTTAAAATTCTGACTATTTTTTATTTTTTATTTACATAGGACCGGGTCAACTGGTTCAACCAGTAACTCAGCGGTTGAACCAATAACCCAGTGACCCAGTGACCTGAACGGTTCGATCACCGATTTGGTTATGACAACTATGACATCAACGCATGATTAAATAATGGTTAATAAATACTAATTTATTCTTAACTAAATCAATAACTAACTAAAAAATTACTATCTTAAACTTAAATAAATAAACAGATACACAAAAACAAATACCAATTGAGCATATTTTCGTACTTCACTTAACTATTTGGTCCATCTATCAACATAAATTAACAAAAATTCTAATCCTTTTTATAAATACGATGAATTACGTACCTGCACTCATATATTCCAGAAATTCCGCTACATGCATGGCTTCCAAATCCAAAACTCACATGAATGATGGCTCCTCAAACGGCACTTTGTTTGCGAGTGCATTTGCCACCTCTATCACATCTGGAGCCATAGTTCCGTCACCTTGATCTTCATCTCCGTCTGGACCAGCAATTTCGTAGTTGCTTTCGAACTCTTCTTCACTGTCACTATTGTAATCTTTCCGTAAAATATTCCGATTGGCCTCAGATTGTTCAAACTCAACATACAACTCGATGAACGAGATCTGAGCCCGATTTTCAATATACATCGAAAACATCTCTTGCATGCTCGCTTCGTCTGTCACATATTTGGTTTGAAATTGGACGAATCCACCAAACACCGTTATGGAATATTTGTACAGAATACAGGATATTTTTCTTGCCCTCTCAGAGTCAATCTTTTCACAGATCATGCCTTTGAGCTCTTCAAATGAGATTGTGAAAGGAATAACAACATCTAACGGATTTTCACAAAAAAATTTCACTCTTTCAGATGTTTGTAACAAAATCTGACCAAAATAATACACTTTTAATAGAACTCTGTCACTCATTTCTCTCAATCACTTAAACAAAAACATAAACTTGACTAATAGATTTGTTGGTTTCATACTAAACAAGGAAAAAACACAGCAAGAAGAAACCAAGAAAAGAAGCCGTTGAAGAATGAGAAGAAGACGTTGAAGAAGGAGAAGAATACGCGACTAGATCTCTTCTCTCAGTTACACACTTTTATATATGTCCCTACAACAAAATCAGACCCTTCGATTAGGTTAACTGGATTAAAAAAATATAAAATAATCAAATCGTACCGTCCGATTTGATCCCCCATAACGTAAAAAAATTACCAACAACAAGCAAAACGGAGGGTCCGAATTCTACGTTTCAAATTTCACATTTCTCCAGCTCCAAATCAGACCATGCGATTTGTGAAGCAAAATTTTAAAATCAAAGAACTCGCATGGTCTGAGTTGTTCTACCTAAGACTCAGAAAAAACTGTTCCACATATTTATCTTGTACGCCATAAATTCATATCTGGGCAGATCACACACAAGCCTTCCATATCCATAAAATTGAGCCTCGGTTAACAGTTAAGTTTATTTTATTTTATAATTTGTGTCATTGCCATTTTCTTTTTGTATAAGGTTTCTTATTAAATTATTATGTATATAATTAATCTATAAAAATATTTAAAATTATTTTATTATTTTCTCTTTACTAATTGAGGGTTAGTTGTTTAGTAATATTTTCCTTGAGTTATTTTAGAATCTTAGTTTTTTTTAATAGTTATGCATTTAAAAAAAGTGACAAATAAAAAACTTAAAAAGAATTTGTAATTTTACTTTAAATTTATACTTTTAGAAGTAAGTTAAAGGACTTGAGTGAAGTATTGTTAACTACTTTTAAATAACAAACTTATTATTGTTGTTGTTATTAACTTATTATTATTATATATTATAAAATAAACAAGCAAAACAAACATTTTTTATGGTGGCTACAAATGATTCTGTTATTAGAGTATTATGTACAATTATTAATTGTTAAAATATGTTTAAATATATTGCGCACAAAGTGGTCAACAATTTTTTAGCCAATATATATTCATGATAGGAGTGTCTTTAGCCTATTGCTATTATTGCATTACTGCTAAGTCAGCTAAAAGAAATTAGGAAGCTAGTTTTCTATTTAAGAGAAGTTAGTTAGAAATTAGCAATTTAGTTAGCAGCTAGTAATTTAGTTCAATAGTTAGTTACAAGTTAACACTTCCATACCCTTCTAGAAGGCATTTTCTTTGTAAGTATAAAATGACTCACTCACCCACTGTACACTCACTTTACCAATTACACATTTGAAATGGATTTAGGTCACGTTCTTCTTCCTCTCTCTTTGTTCGTGAAACTCTGCTTCACTACTCACTCTCCCTCTCAGATTTGATTCTTCTATCACATACCACAAGTTCTTGATACCTTTCATGGTATCAGAGCTTTTGGTACTACAGCTTCCGTAAAATTCAAGAAAGTCAAGCCTGTTCGGCAACAAGATTCAATCACCATGGCGCAAGGGTTCACAACAACTCCGATCTCGATGAAATTGGATGAGGACAACTACCTACAGTGGAAAGATCAGGCAGAGTAAATAATTGAAGGTAATGACATGCTGAATCACATCACAGGAGAAGGAATACCTTAGCAGTTTCTGGTTTCTGAGAATGGTGGAACTGGCACAGCAAATCCTGAGTTTTAGAAGTGAAAAAGGCAAGATGCACTCCTCAAGTCATGGCTGTTAGCTTCAATGAGCAAACCGTTTACAACAAGGATGGTTGGATGTGTGTACACATTGCAGGTTTGGAAGAGGCTCGAAGATCACTTCTCTTCTCAAATCAAAGCCAAGGTAATGTAGTTAAAGAATAAGCTGAGTACTATTCAAATTGGTGCCTCTGTCACTGAATATATCTTGACAATAAAAGGAACAATAAATGCACTAGCTTCTGTAGGTGAATCTGTGAAGGAGAGTGACCATGTAAATACAATTCTAAATAGACTGACTGAAGAATACTCATCACTGATAACCTCAGTGTTAACAACATCAAGATCTCAAAGTATAACTGTAGGCAAATTAGAAGTGTTACTTCTTTCACATGAAAGCATGTTAGCAAGGTTTAGAAGGTCAGAAACGCTTGTGCAAGCCAATTTAGCTCAACACTATCAATATGGACAAAGTCAGCAAATGAGAGGAGGCTTCAGGGGTGGCTTCCAAGGCAGAGGTAGTAGGTTCAGAGGAGGCAGAAATTCATACACTGCTGGAAGAATGATGCAAGAATCATACAGTGGTGGAAGAGGTATGTAAGAACAATACAATGAAGGAAATGAATATGGAAGAGGACAACACGAAAGAGGTAGATCGAATGGTAGTGGTGCAATGAATTTTGTGAATACAAGACTATAGTATGAAAAGTCACAATGTCAAGTGTGTGATAAAATAGGACACACAGTAAAGACATGTTGGTACAGGTATAGTGAGGATCAGTATGAAGAGGATTACAGCAACCAGATCAGCCAACCTGCAGCTAATTTCAGCAAAGTACTAGCTACACTTGCCACCATCGAGGATCTAAATTGGCATCCGGACTCAGGCGCCACGCATCACATGACACATGATGAACAAAATTTGGTTGAGAAAGAAGAATATGTGAGAGATGAACAAGTTGTCATTGGAGATGGATCAGGTTTGCAAATCAATTTAGCTGGTAATTCGTGTTTTAAATCTGATTTGAGCTCTAGGCTATTTAAGTTGAGAAAAATTCTATTTGTGCCTGATGTTACAAAAAACTTAATGAGTGTCCATCAATTCTGCTGTGATAACAGAGTCTTCTTTGAATTTCATGTTGATAAATATTGTGTTAAATCACAGGAAACCAAAGAAACTGTGCTTCAAGGGAAGGTCGATAAAGGCCTCTATAAATTTATCAATTTTGCTGCACACACACCACCAGAAGCTCATGTGACCATTCTAAATAACAAGAACGGTCTCCTAATATGGCATGCCAGATTAGAACACCCTAGCCGAATTGTTTTGTCAAAAGCTTTGAGAAATTGTTATAATTTTTCTTTTCGAGCCAGTAATAAAATAAATTGTCCAGCTTGTTGCATTGGAAAGTCCCATCAATTGCCTTTTCCAACCTCACAAACAGTGTATACCTAACCCTTACAACTTGTATATACAGATATCTGGGGTCCAGCCTTTATGTCTGACAATAATAAAAATTGGTACTTTGTGAATTTTATTGATGCATTCTCAAAGTTCACTTGGCTTTATCTCATTAAGTCTAGAGCTCAACTAAAATCAGTTTTTAATCACTTCTAACAAATGGTTGAATTGCAATTAAACACAAAACTAAAGGTAATACAAAGTAATAATGTTGCTGAGTATATGAGTTTGTCTAAGATCTTGCAGGAAAGGGGAATCATACACAGGTTCTCATGTCCTCATGTGCACCAACAAAATGGCTCAGCTGAAAAGAAACACAGACATGTGGTTGAAATGGGGCTGACCTTACTAGCAGCAGCCTCAATGCCTACAAAATTCTGGGGTGAAGCCTTTGCTACAGCAACAAAACTAATCAACTTACTACCTACACATGTATTGGAAAGGCAGTCACCAACAGAAAAGTTGCTTGGAAAGAAACCACCCTATGAGAATCTCAGGGTATTTGGGTGCTTATGCTTTCCCATCAAAGGCCTTACAACAAGTACAAGCTTGACTTCAGATCCTCTCCATGCATCTTCATTGGATATGATTCCGTCCGAAAAGGCTACAAATGCCTCACTCAACAAGGGATAATCATCACAACTCCAAATGTCGTGTTTTTTGAAGAAAGATTCCCTTTTCAAGAAGCAAAAGAAGCATCCAGCAACAGACAAGACTCAAAGACCTCAATTCCAATTTTTCCAACAATTCCAAAGCTCAGTGAAGTCACCAGGACAGCTTCAACTCAACGCAGTTCAGATTCAGCTCAATAGATTCTAGAAGCAGCAGCAGCAAACTCTCCTAGAAATGCAATCCAACAAAATTCAGTAACTGGAAGCTCAGTCCAAACAGCACAACAACAACCTAACCTTAGAGCAACTATACCTCAATAGAGGCCAGCAGCAGCATCAGCAACTCCCATCCCAATTCCAATAAATAACATATAAATTATGTTGCTGTTATTGCATTACTGCTGAGTCAGCTAAAAGAGATTAGGAAGCTAATTTTCTGTTTAAGATAAGTTAGTTAGAAGTTAGCAATTCAGTTAGCAGCTAGTAATTCAGTAGTTAGTTACAAGTTAACACTTCCATACCTTTCTAGAAGGCCTTTTCTTTGTAAGTATAAAATGACTCACTCACTCACTGTACACTCACTTTACCAATTACACATTTAAAATGGATTCAGGTCATGTTCTTCTTCCTCTCTCTTTGTTCGTGAAACTCTGCTTCACTACTCACTCTCCCTCTCATATCTGATTCTTCTATCACACACCACAAGTTTTTGATACCTTTCATGGTATCAGAGCTTTTGGTACCACAGCTTCCGTAAAATTCAAGAAAGTCAAGCTTGTTCAGCAGCAAGATTCAATCACCATGGCGCAAGGGTTCACAACAACTCCGATCTCGATGAAATTGGATGAGGACAACTACCTACAGTGGAAAGATCAGGCAGAGTAAACATTTGAAGGTAATGACATGCTGAATCACATCACAGGAGAAGGAATACCTTAGCAGTTTCTGGTTTCTAAGAATGGTGAAACTGGCACAGCAAATCCTGAGTTTCAGAAGTGAAAAAGGCAAGATGCACTCCTCAAGTCATGGCTATTAGCTTCAATGAGCAAACCGTTTACAACAAGGATGGTTAGATGTGTGTACACATGGCAGGTTTGGAAGAGGTTCGAAGATCACTTCTCTTCTCAAATCAAAGCCAAGGTAATGTAGTTAAAGAATAAGCTAAGTACTATTCAAATTGGTGCCTCTGTCACTGAATATGTCTTGACAATAAAAAAACAATAGATGCACTAGCTTCTGTAGGTGAATCTGTGAAGGAGAGTGACCATGTAAATGCAATACGAAATGGACTGACTGAAGAATACTCATCACTAATAACCTCAGTGTTAACAACATCAAGATCTCAAAATATAACTGTAGGCGAATTATAAGTATTACTTCTTTCACATGAAAGCATGTTAGAAAGGTTTGGAAGATCAGAAATGCTTGTGCAAGCCAATTTAGCTCAACACTATCAATATGGACAAAGTCAGCAAATGAGAGGAGGCTTTAGGGGTGGCTTCCGAGGCAGAGGTAGTAGGTTCAGAAGAGGCAAAAATTCATACACTGGTGGAAGAATGATGCAAGAATCATACAGTAGTGGAAGAGGTATGCAAGAACAGTACAATGAAAAAAATGAATATGGAAGAGGACAGCACGAAAGAGGTAGATCGAATGGTGGTGGTGCAAGGAATTTTATGAATACAAGACCACAGTATAAAAAGCCACAATGTCAAGTGTGTGATAAAATAGGACACACATCAAAGACATGTTGATACAGGCATAGTGAGGATCAGTATGAAGAGGATTACATCAACCAGATCAGCCAGCCTGTAGCTAATTTCAGCAAAGTACTAGCTGCACCTGCCACCATCCAGGATCTAAATTGGTATCCGGACTCAGGCGCCACGCATCACATAACACATGATGAACAAAACTTGGTTGAGAAAGAAGAATACGTGGGAGATGAACAAGTTGTCATTGGAGATGGATCAGGTTTGCAAATCAATTTAGTAGGTAATTCGTGTTTTAAATCTGATTTAAGCTCTAGACTATTTAAGTTTAGAAAAAATCTGTTTGTGCCTGAAATTTTGAAAAACTTAATGAGTGTCCACCAATTCTACTGTGATAATTTTTAATATAATTTTAATATTATAAAAATTTTATTTCACGATAATTAATTTTAATAATAAAAATTATTCATATTTTATATTTATGTATTTTATATTTATTTTTTCAAATAAAAAATTATATTTACAAATAACTTTTAATATATTTTATATTTATTATCGTCTATCAATATTTTTTTATGGTAATTTATTATTTATATTTTATAAAATCTAATAATTTATAAAAATATAGCAAATCTAATATATTTAAAATTATTGTACTTATTTTAAGCGTACTGCTTGACAAATTATTTCATGGGTAATGCTAGGTAGATAAAAAAAAAACAGCCAAAACTTATCTTATTTAGCATTAATTAATTATCATAACAATTAATAAATGCTAAATAAAATAAGTTATGACTATTTTTGACTTAGGGGTGCACATGGGCCGGGTGAAGCCGGGTTTGATGTGACCCAGACCCGACCCGAAATATACACCGGGTCTATTTATTAGACCCGAACCCGACCCTAGACCCGATGAAACCAATACACTTTCGGGCCACAATTATACCGGGTAAAAACCGGGTGAAAACCGGGCCGTTAACATTACATTACGTTGATACCTTCTTGTAAGCTAGCATGTAAAAATATTCAAATTTTCAAGACTCCAACCAGTAGTTACCATGGTAAAATTCACTTAGAAAAATATAACAAGAACTAACCCTTCTTCAATACTAAAGCATAACCACAATCAATACTAATATTGTCTAATAATACCAAATATTTAAATCAATACAAATAACACAATCTTATGTATTAGTCTAAAGTCTTATGCATTCTAAACATAAAACATTAACTTATAATCTTATAATGACTAATAACACAAAATATTAAAGTTTACAATACTTAAATTCCACATAAGAATAGTCATGATCCATCATTAATAACACAAAATATTAATTGTATATGATGACCGGGCCACCGGGCCGACTTCGGGTGACCCGAGCTATGGCCCGGGCCCGACGCGAAATAATGGCCGGTCTATTTTTGAGACCCGTACTCGACCCTAAACCCGATGAAATCACACCAAATTAGTCCCTAAAGTATTTGGGGCCGGGCCGGATCTGTACACCCCTATTTTAACTGATTTTTTTTTGTTACCAAACATTTCTGTTACCTCATATATTGCAACAACTTTCGGCCCTATGCTGCACCACCCAATCCTAATCTAATTTAATGTCACAATGTAACTTAAAATTTATTAAAAATTTTATCTATTCTCTACCTTTACTTTTTCAATTTAAACCCATGTATGTTTTTTTTTTTATTTTTGTGACTGAAACCCATATATGTACAATCTAACGTCTCGCTACTTTACAATTACTTAATTTAGTTTCACAACAAAATTGAGTTTTTTTTATAATAATCCGTACATTTTTCTTAAGGATATAATCAAACCCATATCTTTTCTTTTTTTTTTTTTAAATTTATCACAACCTCACATGAAAACACTTGTGCCTATTTTAATTGAGAACCACTAGGAAATCAAAAATATATCAGCCAAAAATCAACCAAAATATGTTTGAGTTCCATGAAAAATCGGATTTTGATTTGTGCTCCGTGATCTCAGGAGCGATTTTCAAACATATTATTCAAAAAGTGATTTTAATTAAACGGTTTTGTTTACTTTTTTGCTGGTCACATTTTGGTTCCATATATTTTTCCATTTTAATTTGAATTTTTTCCATTAAAACTCAATCTAATTTTTCTTCCTTTTTTTGGGTATAGAACCATAATATAATTTTTTTTTGTTTGCATTAGAGTATCCATCGAGTCGAAAGTTCAATGACTAATCTCTCGGGTATTGCAGAGACAAAGTTGGCGACCCTCCTAAACAAGCAAGCTCCATTCCCATTCTCCAATGAATATCGAACTTGAGAGAGAAAGTTAAAGAACACAGACCCTCATCCATCTGTACCAACTTGCCTTGGTAACCGTAATATAATTTTAGTTCGACTAAACCACCATACCTTGTGGATCAGCCCACACAAATATCCCCTTTCAAATGGCCTATACTTTAGAATCAAACAAAGAAAACCAAGTCTATCAAACATTGCACCAAAAAAGTTTAATCCATTTATTGGCACACCTCATTACTATAGTCAGCTTCAATTTCAGCCGATTCAGAGTTAGGGTTCTTGAACCACACTCTTATACTGAAAGTGCTATCTATCTATGATGTTATAAAAACCCTAATCTCTCATTCTGACCAAAAAAAAAAAAAAAAATCAGCCAATTCTTTCACACGGACACACATTTTTATATATAATATCAAATTATTTTGTTTAGTAACAGTTTCTTTCCATGTTGCCTTTGTGGACCACACAATTCTCTTGTTTATCTGATAATCTGTGACCTCCATCAATACCATTTTGTTTTTTAAACGGTACTATCTAAATAGATAAAATGTTTGAAACTTCACTCTTTCAATAAAGCGGTCTGGCATATGTGAAATTTTTCTCATAAAATGTAACTAATTTGATATGTTGGTTAACTTTGATAAAAAAAAAAAAATTTATTGGTCTTCTAGAATTTTTGTAATTACAAACGTATTAAAAATTAAAGTACATACTTTTGCCAGCAAATAATTGTAAAAATAATATTCACAAATATTGGGTGGTGTCTAATAAACAAGTAAACAACAGCGTTCTCCTGCTGCCGCACGTACGCAGCGCCCCTCCCATCACGAAGGCAGCGCCACCCGCACACGTGCAACGTCTTTTCTCCGCGAACACAATGCCTTTCCTTTGCGAACACACGCACACGCGTGCGTCCAGCTGCCGAGGGTCGCTGCATGCTCGTTGCTGATGCCACCCGTCACCACGACTCGCAACGGAACTGTCAGTGACAAAGAAGGACGCCGTGCCCAGCCACATCCAAACTCCATGTTCTAGCCGCGTCGCTTTTCCCCTTTTTATGTTTTGAATGTTTTTTATTGGATTTTGGATAATTTTTTATTAGTTTTATATGTTGTTTGCTTAATTTTTAGATGTTATTTTTTTAAATTTTTTTTGGATAAATTATTTTGTTAGATTTTAAAATTTTTAAAATGATATTAGATATTTTTTTATTAAGTTTTGAAAGTTTTTTTTTGTAAGTTTTAGATATATATTTTTTATAAAGAAATTTTATAATGATTTTGAAATTTTTAAAATCATTTTAGAAATAAATTTGAATTTTTAAAATAAATTTTAAAATTTTTAAAATGGTTTTATTTTTTTTTAGATTTTAAATATTTTTTTTATTAAGCTTTGATGTTTTTCATAATAGTTTGAATTTATATTTAAAAAAAAAAAACTAGTTGACTACCGTTTACAATTAACTGTAATTCCTAATTAGTTATCTAATAGAAATAAACATTAAAGCATTGTTTGATAACATGCCCTTTAATTTAATTTGAGTCAATTAGAAGAGAAACATATCTAAAACTACTTAATCATCGTCTTGAAATTCATAAACAATAAATCACTTTCCTTTTTTATTTCTTTTTATTCATTTTGACATTAGGAACAATAATCAGAGCTAAAGCATGCAATAACAAACGACTAAAGTTTAGAATTAAAACATGTTCAGAAAAAGCAAATCCTTATTCCTTCAACCAGTTGATGAACTTGTTTAAGTTCTCTGAAGACCTTCCACCAAGATCAACGTCCTTCATTAGCTTCTTCTTTATCTCACGAGCCTTAACTCTTATGTTCTCATCACTAAGCAATTTATCAACTTTGACTTTTATCTCTTCACGTGAGATCATCCCATTTTCATCCAAATCAAATCCCAATCCAACCTTCCACTCATCACAAATATATTTTTTGTCAAAGAATTGATCAGCATAATATGGCCAACACAAAAAAGGCACTCCATTAGACAAACCCTCCAAAGTCGAATTCCAACCGCAGTGACTTATAAAGCAAGCAATGGCAGGGTGGGATAGCACCTTTTCTTGAGGAGCCCATTCAATTATCTTACCTTGATTCCCCTTGAATTCGTTAGGAAAACACACTTTATTGCTACAATCTGAATCTTTTCGCACCACCCAAAGAAAGGGTCTATTGGTAAGTTCAAGTCCGAGAGCGAGTTCTTTGAATTGTTTTTCATCAAAAAGAGTGGTACTTCCGAATGCAACATATATAACAGAACCATGAGGTTGTTGATCAAGCCAATTTAAACAAGAAAAATCTTCTTCCCAGAATTGTCCCAATGATCTTTCAGTTACACCTTGATCATGGTCATAGGTTCTTAATAATGGACCAATTGGTAATAGCTTTGGTACGAATGATAATGCTCCAGGTTCAAGATCGGGTGTGGAGTTACAAAGGCACCACTCTGTGGATTCTAGAGTTTTCATGGATTGAAGACTAATGTTGAATACCATCTTCTCAGTTATAGAGTCAGATATTTTTGCCCACCATATGATTTCTGTGTCCATGGGAGGAATGCTTGGTGATAACTGAAACCTTTTTTTTGTGGTTGGCAACCCTGCAGTTTCAAAACAGGATAATAGTTTGGAAATAGCTTGAAAACTAATGACGACAAAAATTGTTTAAATTTTCGGTTCCGCTACGTTACCAACAGCATATCTACCAACTTCTGCCAACTCTTATTTATAATTGTGTTTCATGGAAGTATGTTCGTGGATGCGTTTAATAAAAATGTCTTTTTTATAGCTATGTTTAATAAAAGTGTCTTTATAGATATACTTTCTGGATGTGTCTCTTTATATATGTATTTAAAATATATTAATTATTAGACACATCCACGAACACGCTTAAACACAATTATAAATAAGAGTTGGCAGAAGTTGGCAGATAATATGTTGGTACCCTATACTTTTTCTTAAATTTTTTATAGAAAAATCTAGGGGCCAGTAATTTTATTGCATTTTAGCCAGCATGTAACCAGCAGAGAAAGGTGAGCTATTGGATGAAATCTCACACCATCAAATCATCATTGATGGCTAGTTGATGGCTACTAATCACAAATGTTGCTGGCCCCCTAGCATTGCTCATTTTTTATTACTATTTCTTTCGCAAAGAAAAAAAAATATTTGCATCATTTTTCTAGCTTAGGTGGATAAATATAAACTATCCAATCCACCAACACAAGTTGGTTATGTTATTTTACTTTTGAAAAATACTTCTTTTTTTTTTAATATTAAAAGTAAAATATATAAAAAGAAAGATGCACTAAAAAAATGTACACAGAAATAATAAATGTAATTAAAAGAATTTTAGATATTTTAAAAATACTTGTTAATTTCAATTATAAAATTTATATATAATTAATATCAACGGCTAAAAGCATTGGTATTTTTGGAAATTGAAATGGAAAATTAGAAATATTAGAAACAACTTTGGTGAGTGAAATTTGAAATGTGATATTGTTACCATCAGAGTCTATGATTCCATCCTCAATAAGCTTTGGTATGCTGCACTGCAAGGCTAACATAGCTGCTGCTGATGGATAAAACAGAACTCCTCTGATTCCAATCTTTCTTGCAATTTCCAACGCCCATGCCATAAGAAAATCAGCAACTATGCAGCTTACTCTCACACCATCTTTCAATCTAAGATCTTCAATTAGCCTCTCAAGCATAGCAGGCATGTTCTTCAATATAGAATCAAATAGTAAGATGATATTATTTCTGTCTGCATCAGGTCCTAACCCATCCGGGATTGACACCAACTTTATCGGCGATCGTCCGTTATCGCCGCCGGCTTGATTCCCCATGGAACTAACCACTTTGTTGTGGATGAATTCAGGGGTGACAAAGATGATATTGCAACCCTTTTCAACCAATTTTTGAGACAAGATCATCAGTGGGTTGACATGTCCTTGAGCAGGGCATGGTAAAACTAGCACAGTTGGAACAACACCCATCTTGTCCTATGATTTGAAGTTTTTCTAATCTTCTTCGGATTTATTTATACTCGGTCACTCCTTGTGTGTCACGGTTCTAATTGGTTCTTGGTCCTTGAGTGTTCAGCAAGTGTGTATGACGTATCTAGCTATGTCACACCACTATTGCAACTTGGAATAAAATAAATTAACACAATGTGGAAACTTCAAAGGGAAAATACAATACTATTACTTTAGCTTGTTATTGTATTAACAAACTACATGCATTTTGAAAGAAAAGTAAGAATACAAACGAGAAAAAGTCCTACGCTGAAAAGCACTCTCAACATAAAAATAAAATTAAGATAATATATAAAAAGCAGAGTTTTTTCTTAAAAAATAGCTACAATCTTTTTTTTTTGTTTACCAAAAAAATTCTCCTTATGTGTAACAAATAAAGTTTGAATTCTTTTGAACAATAAATAAATAAATAATGTTCGAATTCTTTAAGACTAGACTTTATTAGCTATGTAAAAAATGGGCTGATTTTTTTTGTTATGGAAGACCTGGATGTGTTGTGCTGGATTATGGGATCAGGAGGAGCTAGACCAATATATGGGATAGCTTTTTTGCTCGGAGTTGGTGATAAGAAATCGGACTATACGATTTCTTTTTTTTAGATTGCTTTGAACAAATCGGAGGGTCCGTTTTGCATGGAGAGAAGATCTGAAAAAAACATAAAGGATATCGGACCCTGCGAATTGTCCATGAACAAATTTTGTTTTTATATTCTCTAAAGGAAATCGCATGATTCGTTTTCATTGTTAACGAATTTTTGGAATTAGGTTTAGCAACTTGCTGGTCCGAGTTGTGGAGGAGTAAATTTTTTTTTATTTTCTCTAAATGAAATCGGATGGTCGGTTTTCATTATTATATAGTTTTTTTTTAATTAGGTTACACAACTCGCTTGGTCTGATTTGTGTGTGTATATATACCCTTGCGAATATGTGTAAATCTTAATCCGCCGACCAGATCTAACATTTTTCATCTTCTTCGAATTCTCTTCTTCTTTTTCATGGTCTGGTGTTGAGCTGGTTGGCTTGGATAGGAAAAAATTGGTAGTGAAGTATTTGTGTCTATTTAATTGAGTGAGAAGAATAGATGATAGAGTCCTTTTGAAAGTGTATTATTTTGGTCAGATTTTATTGCAGACGCCTGAAAGAGTAAAATTTGTTTGTGAAGATCCGTTGGATGTTGTTATTCCCTTCACAATTTCATTTGAAGAGCTTAAATGTGTGATTTGTGAGAAGATAGATTCGGAGATGTCAAGAAAAATATCATGTATTTTATACAGATATCCTGTACCAGTATTTGGTGAATTCCTTCAATTTCAGACGAAATATATTACGGACGAAGCGAGCATGCAGGAGATGTTTTCAATGTATATTGAAAGTCATGCTCAAATCTCGTTCATCGAGTTGTACATTGAATTCGAACAATCTGAGGCCGGCCGAAATATTTTACGGAAGACTACAAAGTGACAGTGAGGAAGAATTCGAAAGCAATTACGAAGTTGTTGGTTCAGACGGAGATGAAGATCAAGGTGACGGCAGTATAGCTCCAAATGTGACAGACGTTGCAAATGCACTCGCGAACGAAGTGCCATTTGAGGATGTTGGGAATAAGACACCATTCCCCCTTGAGAAAACACCTTTGACAGAGAAATAAAATAGATACAATCACAACACAAGAATTTAACGTGGAAACTCCAATTACCGGAGAAAAAACCACGGCCGTTGTCAAATGACAACCAGAGAATATCACTATGTGAAAATTGTTACAACACATAGACTTCTTTCTCTCTAACACCGGCACCCCAGTACACCCACACTCTCTCAAAGCAAATATCTAACTACATCTCACAACACTCTCTAATCAAAGAGTACAGAGGAAAAGAAAAATCATATACAAGCTTAAAGTGTTTCTGACTGGTGCAAAAATAAATGGAGAACTTAGCCTCATATTTATAGCCTAGGTCACCCACTCCATTTGCTATCCTAAGCAATGTGGGACTAATTCAACCAAATCCTAACAGAGGAGCCATCTTTCATGCGAGTTTAAGATTTGGAAGCCATGCATGCTCCGAAGTTTCTGGACTATATGAGTGCAAGTACTCGTTTAGCATTTGTAAAAGAGTTTATTTAGTTAAGTTTAAGATAAAAATAATTTGAGTTAATTAGTATTTAGGCTCCAGTATTTATTTAGTTATTTAGTTAATTAGGATTTATTAATAAGTATTTATTAGAGTATTTATGAAGTTATTTAGGCGATTGGTCTTTATTTTTAGTTATTTAGTTAATTTGTATTTATTTAGTTGCTTACTTAATTAGGGTTTATTTATTAATGAGTATTTATTATAGTATTTAAAACTACTCAAAGTCATCCCTGTCACTGGAAGACCATCGGTCGAAAGACTGAAGATCATAGCCACGTCTTCCAGTGTCACAGCATATTCACCAACTGGAAGGTGAAAGGATTGTGTGTCCGGGTGCCACCTTTCCACTAAAGCATTTACTAGTGCTTTCTGACATTGAACAACTCCAATCTGGGCGACATAGTAAAAATCAGTAGATCGTAAATGCTCCTTCACCCTCTCATTGTACCGATCCGGAAGGACAGGGTGATCACAAATTAACATCCATGAACCCTGCAAATGCATAGCAAAATCACGATTCAAATTACACAACTATCATACATAATGTAAAAATATTTAATTAAAACATATAATTTTACTGATAATACTAAAACCTCCCCTAAATAACTAATTTCTGTCAACATTATTCCAAAAAAATTAATCCAAAAAAATTATAGAACGAAATTATAACAGTTAACTAATTAATTATTATTACTAAAATTATTAGACAAAATTGTAAACAAGTCATTTTTATTACTAATCTACTATATTAAAAAAAATTCTCCACAACACTTAATTACATTTAAGTACACATATTCCTAACTATTATTTAAACATATAACCCTAAATTGTTAAAATTAATTATAAGAAGTAACTACTTAACTCTAATTTATAATATTATTACAAAAATTTATGAACAAGTCATTTTTAATACTTATATTGGAACAAAATTGTAAGCAAAAATTAATTATACTTAAACACACTTATCTAAGTATCATTTAAATATGTATTCCTAAATTTTTAAAATTAATTATAATAGTTAACTAACTAACTATAATTTCTACTATTATTACAAAAAATTCTAAAAAACTATTTTTTTTATTTCTAATCTATTATATTTACAAAAAAATCAGCCACAAGAATAACTGCATTTAAACATATATATTTCTAACTATTTTTTAAACATATATTCCTAAATTTCTACAATTAACTATAACTACTTAATTATAATTTCTAATATTACTCCAAAAATTTTTAAAAACGTCTGTTTTATTTATAACCTATTATATTATAAACCATTTTACACAAGAATCAACTACATTTACACTTTTTTTAATATTTATTTCTAAATTTCTATCAATAAAATTATAAACTCAGTCATTCTCAGTTCAAGTTCTAACAACAATAAAGTTAACTAAACTTCAAAAATAATAATCAGAACTATGAAATATAAAAAAAATTTAACAAATAAACTTACATAATCAGAATAGTTGAGATATTTTATAATGTGAAGTTCCGGACGATCAACATTTCTGGATTTTGATTTCTTGGACATTTTCAAAATTTTTCCCCCAGCCCACGGATGAAGCAACAAGCTTTCAGGGTTTCAGGGAGGAAGAAGATGGCATGTAACTCGCTGGGTGGGGAAGGAATGGGAAAATGAGGATACGAAGGCAACTTGTGGGGTTAAAGGGGGCACTGTCCTGGGGAGCCATGGGCGTGCAACACGTGGATTCGCCTTTCACAACTCGGACGGTCTGCGTTGTGCCTGCTACTCGCACGGTCCGATTTGGCCAGGTGCACTCGCTCGGTCCGATTTCTGTGTGCACTGACACCATACGCATGTAAAGCTCTCTTCTTCTCCATAACGCCGTCCAACACAAACTGTGGCTCCATAATAAAATTAATTTGCGTAAAAAATGCTGGACTAAAATGTTCCTTAATTCTAGGGGTGTTCATGGGTCGGGTGAAATTGGATTTAATGTGATCCAAACTCGTCCCAAAATATATACCGGGTCTATTTGTTAGACCCAAATCTAGCTCTAAACCCGATGAAACCTACACACTTTCAGACCATGATTATACCGGATAAAAACCGGGCCATTAATATTACCTTCTTGTGAGTTAGCATGTAAAAATATCTAAATTTACAAGACTCCAACCATTATTTGACATGATAAAATTTACTTAGAAAAATATAACAAGAACCAACCCTTTCCTAAAATTAAAGCTAACCACAATCAATACTAATATTGTCTAATAACACCAAATATTTAAATCAATACAAATAACACAATATTATGCATTAATCTAAAGTCTTAGGCATTTTAAATATAAAACATTAATTTATAGTCTTATAATGACTAATAACACAAAATATTAAGGTTTACAATACTTAAATTCCACATAAGAATAGTCATAATTCATCACTAATAACACAAAATGTTAATTGTGTATGATGACCGAGCCACCGGACCTAGTTCGGATAACTCGAGCTATGGTCCGGACCTGACCTAAAATAATGACCGGGTCTATTTTTGAGATCCTTACTCGACCCTAAACCCGATGAAATCATAGCAAATTAACCCCTAAAAAATTCGAAACCGGACCGAATCTTCGAACCGGACCGGGCCATAAACAACCCTACTTAACTCTTATAAATGATATATTTACACATCTCGACTTTAATTTATATTAGATGAAAACCTGTATATATTTGTTCATCAATTACAAAAATAGATAAATATATTTTTAAAAAAATTTATTATAAACTTATAGGTTTTAGAATAAAAAAAATCAGGTTCTTAAGATTTGAGGTTACTTTTTTTTAAGATATCTATAAAACTATTTTAAAAGCTTGGACACGAAGCGGGTTATGTCTTACGTGGGCGATGATCTTTTTAGTTTTGTTTGTTTTTTGTTAGCTTCTTCCCCACCATGTCACAACAAAATTTGGAGACGTGTACTTTGTTTTGACTTCCTATACTAATCAAAGGAGTAACATCGTTCTACTTTGTATCTTGTAACGTGCGCTGCAAGGAGTATCTTCATTGATGTACACGTTTAGAATATATAATATTCAAACCCATTTTAGAAAGGGCATATGAACTCTAATAGTAAGCTTCCTAAATGAACAAACTATGAAATAAAAAAAAAAAAAGATTAAAGTACTGCTTTAATCTCTGATATTTAAGTTGAATTTTATTTTTGTCTTTAATATTTAAAATATTTTATTTTATCTTATTTTAATTCTTTGGTCAAAATTAATTTTTTTTCTATTATTATCATCTTCTTTCTTTTATTATTTTGTCATTTTTCCTTTTAAATTATATTACGACCACTACCATAATCATTACAATTACTATTTTTGTTATTATCTAAAAAAAATCATAATAAAAAAAATATCTTTGGAGAAAAAAATTTAATTTGGACAAAAGAACTAAAAAAGATAAAATAAAAAATTTGGAATAAAAATAAAACATTTAAAATGTTAAAAACAAAATCTAAATATTAGAATTAAAACAATATTTTACTCAAAAATTAAATTATGTTAAAATGCGTCTAGACTCTTCTAATATTAAAAACAATTTGAATTTGAATTCAGCTCATAAAAGAAAATATATATTTGACAGAAAAAATGCTAAAGAAGTCGACATAATTTATGAGTAAATACCCATAGTCGTCTCTGAGATTCGCGCAAATACTCAATATAATTCTCAAGATTTCGATTTCTCCATTGTAGTCCTTCAGATAGAGCTCCGAGTACTCATAGTGGTCCCTGAGCATATTTCTGGTGATGAGTCATCACCGGAACGCTTACGTGGCGTCGTTTTGCCAGACTAGAGCTGAGCTAGCTCATTTTCAATTTGTACCCACATTGGTCCCTCGTAGTTGGTGTTATTATACAAAGCCCGCTCCTACATGTTTCACTCTCCCTCTTCCTCGCGTTCTTCATTGCATTCTTCAGGCTCCCAATTCTCTTCTTTTACGCTCTCCAAATCTACATCCACCTCGATGCCTAACCCTCCACCTCCAACGGCTTTCTTGCTGCCATTCGCCACCCTAGCACTCCCAAAGGCCCTGCTCCTGACCTCAGAAAGCGTCCCAAAAATAAGGACAAACTCGATTTCGAATAGAAGAATGCTCAAATCTTCAGGCTCAAGCTCGATCATGCTCACCTATGCATAATCACTACTTGTGCCTTGTGAATTATGGTACATTGGTAGTGGTGTATTATGTGTGTGATATGGGAGGAACTTTGTTCTTCTGGTGTTTTGCTTCTGATGCTTTTGCTTTGTGTATTGTCAGCATGGAAGAGGCAAAGAAGAACATGTATGCCTTTAGCACCACCACCTACACAAGATTCCAATGCACTGTTGACGAAGCAACATCTGAGAAATTCAAGGGTAATGTTTTACAATTCGTGCAGGTGTCTTTGTGGCCTTATGTCATTGTTCCTCTTGTAGGGTTGCTTGGTGTTTTTTGGGTGCTGCCAGACTCCTATAGAGATGTTAAAAATAAAGGCTATGGAGGTTAAATTCGTTTATGGAAGAGGCACACAATTTATTCGACGAAATGCCCGAACGAACTGTTGTTTCATGGATGACTTTGATATCTGCTTAGAAGCTCTTGATTTGTTTGACTCCATGAAAGTTATGGGTCCAAAACCAAAGTATATAACAATGCTTGGGGTTCTATTTGCATGTAGTCATGTAGGGCTGGTAAATGAAGGCTGAAACTACTTTCGATCTATGAAGAATCTTTATGGGATAGATCCTGAAACAGAGCACTATAGTTGCATGCTTGATCTTCTTGGAAGAGTTGGGAAGCTTGATGACATGGTTAAGCTAATTCAGGAGATGAATTGTGAGCCAGATGTTGTAGCATGGAGGACTCTGCTTTATGCTTGCAGAGCCCATCGGAATGTGCGTGAATCTCAGGAATAATTGCCGGAGAACACCCTTGTTGGATTAGTTACCTTTGACTCCATGGTTTATGTTCATGATCTTGGCTATTCTGAGTGCTCAAAGGTTATATCCTATTCCGTGGCGATCGTGAAGTTTCGTCTAATCAGGTACTATAGGTAGTTAATTCTAATTCATTTTTTAGTATTTGGCATTGTAGTCTGGTTATTCAAATTAATCCGACTAGCACTCTGAGGGGGCTTAAAGTGTGAGGGCTAGCTTAAGTTAATGATTGAGATAGTTGCTGACTAGTGATTGGTTTGACATTTGTAAAGAAGTAGAAGAGAATCACAAATTTAGTTAGTAGGAGTTCATTCAATCTTGTTTTAAGTTCTACTTTTTCAAGGACTTACATGCTATGCTACTTTATTATCATTTACTGTGAAATGTCATAATCATCAGCTAGATTAAGTTTCTATCTTTTTCCTTGCAGAACAATCTAATCTGCATTGTTCCTAAAATATTTTTTTTTCTTTGTTCACAGACCAGACAGTTCCTCAACATTAGTCACACCCACCACCAGCTGCATCATTGACAAACACCTGTTGTCCCAAAGTAGGGATATTTGTTTCCAATTTCAGAATGTGAGTTCAGCATCACCGCGGCAATTGAAGAGATCCATTGTATGTGGAAGTACGAGTAAATACCCATATGAAAAAAAGAAGAGATGAAGACGAAGAGCAGATGAACTGTATGAAAATTTGGGGATTTAGGGTTACATATAATAGGAGGGACCAAAATGAGTACAAATTGAAAATCAGCCAGCTCAGCTAGCCGTTGGACTCCTCCAACGTGGCAAACCGAGTCCATGTTAGCGTTCCGGTGATGACTCATCACCAGAAATATGGCAATGGACCACTTTAAGTGCTCAGAGCTCTATCTGGAGGACTACAATGAAAAAATCGGGATCTTAAGGATTAGATTGAGTATTTATGCAAATCTCAGGAATGACTATAAGTATTTACTCCATAATTTATTATTTTTAACTAACAATATTTAAAAGTATATATTAAAAGTATGTTATTAAATTATTAAATTAAATAAATTAGACTAATAATTAATAGTACTAACAAAAATAATAAATTTTGCTGGTACTTTAAAATTTTTTCTTTGACAAATCCTATAGTTAAATTATAACTACAATAGCTGATAAGGCAAACTACGAATGACAGTATGGTTTTTAACAGCTTTTGTTGCGGAGTCCATTGTTTTAGAATAGGAAGTAAGTGTAGTTATGTTAGTTAATCTGTTATGCTCTCAGTTAGCTAGTGAATAGTCATGTATCTATAAATTGGCAGTGGTCATCATCTTTTGTATACACGCAACCATACTAGATGATTCAGTTCACGATCTAAAGCCATTTAGATAGGTTTTTGTGAGTTACTCTTGTATATTGAACAAATTGGTACAATCCCATGGATAGAAAAATGCCTTCTTTGTTTATCTTTCTATATATATATATAATAAGAGAGCAGTACACGATTTGTTGCTCGACAGAGTAGAGTTTTTTTTGCTCTTCAAGTGTATACTTCCATTACATGCCACCTAGAATTAGAAAAGTTATACAGCAAATCTGTTAAAATAATGTTAAACGCTGCTGCAAAATCTAATGGATTGGGTGGGAATTTTAATCAAATTCAAATTTAAATTGTTCTTGCTGTACATTTTGAGATTATTTTAAGGTAAATTTTATGGAGTTTTTGTTGTGGTATCTAAATTATTTAATTTATTTTTTAAAATAAAAAATAAAATATTTAAAATAAAAAATAAATTATTTAAAATTTATTGAATATTATTTATTTTTTTATAATTTAGATACAATATTAAAGACATTATAACATTTACTTTATTTTAAAACTATTCGTTCTCTCGCTCTTAACCTCATGTTTCAAAATAAATCCGAAAAAAGAAGAGAAAAATTTAACACGACAAAAAATAAAACAAAAAAAGAAAAAAAACACAATGAGAAACACAACGGAAGGAGAAGAGAGTGGCAACGCTGACGATAGTGAGAGATGTACTTCAAATATATTGTCCGTACTCTCCTGTGGATTTTTTTTTTTCTTAGCCTTCAAATGCTTTTTCTTTCAGGGATTAATTAATATGGATTATGAATCAAAAGTGAAAGATGAATTTCGTTCTTTCTATATTTCGGAAGGGAGAGGTACATAATAACTTAATTTCCTCTTTCAGTCTTTCCATTTCTAGAATTTAAGAAGCTGTTCATTTAATGTTCATCTTCCAAATATTACTACATTTTTTTTGGTACAACAAAGTGCAGGTGAGTTCAATATCAAATATCACTTCATT
Source organism: Arachis ipaensis (assembly GCF_059453495.1). Taxonomy (NCBI): domain Eukaryota; kingdom Viridiplantae; phylum Streptophyta; class Magnoliopsida; order Fabales; family Fabaceae; genus Arachis; species Arachis ipaensis. The sequence continues at coordinate 142,611,412 of NC_142435.1, read as the reverse complement.
ATAAGCCTAGGACTCACAGATTCTATGTCCATTTCATAAGTGCACCATTTCTAAATTTTAGATTACTCTTCTTTTTTCTTTTTATTTTTTCAATATGCCTTATTTCTGAATTTTGATTCAATAAGTTCTCGAAGGCGGTTCAAATTAATGTTGTGAGCAAGATTTCAACCAGAGAGTGGAGTTTGTGTTTCTAATAATATCACTTAATAATAGTGTACTAGGTGGCTTAAGTGAACATGTGTTTGCCTGTCTAACATCGTTGAAGATCTCTTTTACTCATGATGTATTTTCTGTTCTGTTCCTGTACGGATACCTTTAGGAGAGCTCGGTCCCTGGTGAGTGTGCCGAATTATAGCTTTCAGCACCGAATTTGTGAGTTCTGGGAGTCCGAACTTGTAACACGCTTGTGGAGAGAGCGAGCAAGAATGGGGGAGTGTACCTGCAAAAGGTACTCCGATGCTTAAGTTAGTATTGTGAATACCATGTGTCAATTTAGGACAAGATATCATACCTTTATAGATATAAAAAACATAGGTCGGTTACATTGTCATTGATCGTCCGAATTGAAGAGTAGTTATTGGGTTTTAATAAGCGATAACGCTTGATCGGGCGTTTTGATTTCGAGATGTAGTTCGTTGAGTCTGGTTGTAATGTGTAACTGCCAAGTTATAGCGCCAGATGCCGAGTTATGACATCGGATTTGTAACAGTCGGATCATATCCTTCAAGCTTAATCTGAGAATATGTTTAATGAAGTAGGTTGAGCTTTTAATAAATTGTAAGTCAGCATCTGAGTGAGTTTATAGCTTGGTGACTGATTTGGCCTTGGAGCCCCCAGTTCAAGTTGCTTTATTAAATAGTTACCTATACTAGATAGTGGTATGATTAGGAGAGAGAAATAGTGGAATCCACATTAAATAGCGTGCGTGTTCCCAATGCCTCCTCACTTGCTTTGATGTAACTGATTGGATTGATGGTAATAGAATCGAAAAAATGTTTTAAGTGCCTTAATTGAAATACTTTGGAATCCTGAAGGTTTTCATTGTGGTGCATCGTTCTTACTAGTTATCAGAAGCGTTTTGAAGCCTAATGAGTAAAAGAGGTACGCTCTAGCTTGTTGTCTCCATTGCTTTATTCTGTTTCGTATTTTTCTGTTCTTTGTTCGTCTACTTCTTCATCTGTTATTTTCGAATGGGATTTGAGAAGGAAAAGAGGGATAAGATTGATTGGTCTTATGATTGGGTGAGCGATGATGTGAGGAATCGTGCATCTTTGTTTGTTGATGAAGATTCTGTGAAGGAAATGGACAAGAGTAGGATTGTGAGGGTTGGTTCTGGGGTTCGGTTGGAGTTGCTTCCCTGTTCTTCCCATGACCGGGTGTTTCATAGGGGGGAGGGCTTTGAGTATTTTTATATGTACAGTAGTGTGTTGGAGGAGTTGAGGGTGAAGCTTCCCTTCACTGACTTTCAATGTCAAGTGTTAAGGCAGTTAAATTGTGCACCATCCTAGCTGCATCCCAATGGTTGGGCATTTCTTCGTGCTTTTGAAATTCTGATGGATTTTTTGGAAGAGAGGCCAATAGTGGAGTTGTTCTTCTCACTGTTTCAAGGAAAAGGTGTTTGGAAAGGGGGTTGGGAGAACTTGAATAATTCACCAAGGTTTGCTGTTTTCAGACTTTACAAATCGTCTTTTAAGAATTTTAAGGAGATGTATGTGAAGGTTAGGAATGTGGAGGGGGACTTCCCGTTTTATATGGACAAGCATTTAGGGGAGAGGTTTCCGATTTGGTGGTGTTTGGAACCTCAAAGTATTTTAGGGCCAAAAACCATTAATGCAAAGAATGAGTGCATCATAGAGTATTTAGTTGAAGTTGTTGATTGGAAAGAACTAATATCGGTGTTTGACTTGCTCCAGTGGGATGAGAATAGGCAAGTAGTGATAGATTACCTAGGTGAGGATTTCGAAGTATTGAGATAATTGTGTTCCAGCTAACGTTTTAGCTGACTTTGTGTTTGCTATGTTTTCTGCAGGAGGAAAGTATCCTGGGGTGTCCGCTGCCACTCTCAAAGCTCGGGTAAAGAGTAAGAATCTGGAGAAAGAGGGCTCAACCTCAAAGGCCGAGAAGGTCGTGGGTACTGGCGAGGTGTCTCAACCGAAGCCGAGGAGAAAGAAAATTATTATGAAGAAGAGAAAGACTAACGTGGTGGATTTGTCTGAGGATGATGAGGAAGACAGAGAGGAGGTTCCGATTGAGGAGGTTCAGAGGTTTTATGAAAATCAGAGGAGGTTGCATGATGTGGATGGTCAAAGTGATGGGTCTTCGCTGTGGGGAAAGGATTACCCTTACATGGTTGTTGCCGATGAGGTTTGCCAGAGCTCGGTGGATATGACCTTGGCCGACGAGGTTGGTGATGTCACCATAGACCAATACATGCAGGTATTGTAATGTTTGTGTTGTTATCTATAGATAGATATAGCAGTCTTTGTATAGAATCTAATATGGTAGTCATTGTCTTGTTTTTCCAAGGTGGTTGGTCTTCGGCTTGCCAGTTTAGGGCGTAGCCAGGAAAAGAAACATCGGAAGGTGGTCGGGTACAAAATTGATCCCAAACTGAGAGAGGAATTTGATTTAAAAACTGCTAGGGTAGCCGAGTTGGAGACTAAGCTGGCAGAGATTGAGAAAGCGTTGAAGGTGATGAAGGAAAATTATGCCAAAGAAGTCGAAGATCTGAAGGAAAAGGAGGCCGACATTTCTACTATAAGCGCTCAGGTAATTGAGGTTATGGCGAACCTAAAAGAGATGGAGAAGCAAAAGGAATCAGAGATCTTAGATTCGTTTGTCGAACGGTTTGAGCGAGCTTCTCAACAAGCCAAGTTTCTTGTTCCTGATGTTGATTTTTCTCAAGTAGATACTTCTCAGCAGGGCTCCTCCCCTCAACCTAAGAGGTTTAGAAACTCATACTGATAGAAAATACAATAATAAAAATGTGTAAAGTGTGCGTCCTCCTTTGATGAGAGGTGTAAGAATCTTTAAATACTAAACTAATGACTAAGGATTACATTAAGAAGGGTAAAACAGTTTTTTAGTGCTAAAATCCACTTTTGAGGCCCACTTGGTGAGTGTTTGGGATGAGCTTGATTGAGATCCACGTGCTAAGAGGCTTCTAGGGCATTGAATGCTGGCTAGGGGGTCCTTTTTGGGCGTTGGATGCTGGTCTCTTCTCCTCTGGGCATTGGATGCCAGAATAGGGCAGGAGGCTGGTGTTGAACGCCAGTTTTGAGCCTTCAATTCTGAAGCAAAGTATAGATTATTATATACTTCTGGAAAGCTCTAGATGTTAGCTTTCCATAGCCGTTGAGAATGCTCCATTTGGACTTCTGTAGCTCCAGAAAAGCTCTTTCGAGTGCAAGGGGGTTAGATCCGGACAACATCTGCAGTGCTTTCTCTGTCTCTGAATCAAACTTTTGCTCCAGCTCCTCAATTTTAGCCAGAAAATATTTGAAATTGCATAAAAACACACAAACTCAAAGTAGAATCTAAAAATGTGAATTTTGCACTAAAACCTATGAAAACTTAATAAAACTTAAACAAAGCATACTAAAAACTATATGAAAATGATGACAAAAAGCGTATAAAATATCCGCTCATCAGTCACCTACCACTAATTGAGTTTTCTTATAACAACAGTTATCATGCTAATATTGGAATGACACCATATGTGGCTCGTTACGGACGAAAATACCAATCTCCTTTGTGTTAGTATGGACTAGAAGAAAGAGGATATTTAGGGCCAGAACTAGCAAGACAGACCCCAGAGGATAACAAGAAGATAAGGGAAAGAATACATACAACCCAAAGTTGACAAAAGAGCTATGCAGAGAAACGAAGAAAACCCCTCGAGTTTCAGGAAGGTAATCACATGTTCTTGAAAATTTCCCCCACCACAGGGGTAGGGAGGGCTCTTAAGGTGAGAAAATTAAACCCTCGGTACTTAGGTCCATTCAAGTTCTCTAATGCAGAGAAAAGTTGGCATACCAGATCGCCTTTCCTCCGAATTTGTCAAGACTACACAATGTGTTTTACGTGTCTTAACTTTGAAAAATACCAGCATGATCCAAGTCATGTGCTACAACAAGAGGATGTAGCACTCAAAGATGACCTAACTTTTGACCTATCAGCGGTAGAGATCTTAGACAAAAGTGTAAAGCAATTGAAAAACAAGACGATACGATTAGTAAAAGTAGTATAGGCAGCGATGGTTCAAGAGATTACACGTGAAAACTAGAGGCGAACATGAAACAAAGGTTTGCAGACTTGTTTACAGGTAACGATCATGAAAAATATTTTCTCTCCCAATAGTAGAGATTTACCAATATAGTACCTAGATTACCTAGTGATCTTTATCGACTAGTTTAGGGCATGGAATTTGGGACAAATTCTTTTTTTTATGGGGGTGGTAATGTAACAACTACTCCTCCCTCTTCACCCTCTTTAAAATTTCAATTTGAAATTCAAAAGCTAGTTAGAAAATAGATTTAGAATTTTAAATTTTTGAATAGAAGTCTAACAAACACTCCAACTTCCTTCTTTTAAATTTGAAATACCCCATCACACTTGCTACCAAAAGTATATAAATAGGAATAGACTGATAGATAACAGATGACGCCTTTCAACACTAATATTCTCCCTCCTTCTTCTAAAAAAAATATTCCGTGTGCAAATTATAACACCCCGATTCTCCACAGAGTTATTCTCAGAAATTCTATGATGAGAAATTCGATGAATATTTGAGAATCACCTCATCATAAAATAATAAGGCGGACTTAGACTTGATAAGTGAAAAGTATAGATATATCATTAGGTGTAGTTAATCGTGAACCAACATATATTAAACCACTTTCTTTTCATTGATTCAACTGAACCAGGATCAAAAACCATTCACATCATCAGGAACCTTTGTAACCATGATTAAAGTCCTAATTCTTTTTCTTCTTCCTCTGATTAACCAACCAGAGAAAACTCCTAATCAAGGTCACACCTCTTGGTCACTGCTTGGAGTGATTGGCTTCTGATTCGGTGTCCTCTGAAGAACAAACCACACCACTCTCTTTACCACCTCATCCCACTTCTTCCTCTCCTAGTCTCCTATTTATATGTTCACTGCTTCTTTTGGGTCTTCTTTTTCTAATGCAAAAAATGGAATTAGGAACGAGAGAGCAAGAGAACGACAGAGGGAGTAGGAGTGACGCCAAAAGAAGGTTAAGGAGGAGTCTTTCCAATTCTTCTTGTTCTCCATCAATCAAAGCAACAAGAGGAGTAGAGTGATGGTGTGAGATGTGGGTGACCAAAGCTGAAGGGGTTGGCCAAAGTTTAAAGTAAAGCTAACCGAGAGAGGGAGAGAAAGCTAAGACCGATTTCGTGAGAAAGGGTGAACTTCATCGAGGTAGGGGTTAGGCTAGCTTAATAGTATGTTTGTGTTTGTGTGAATGATGAAGTGTGATAATGAAATGTGTGATTGTTTGATGATTATGTTGCTGAATTAAGCATACTGATGGTGATGATAATGGTAGTGCTACTATGCAGAATTTGATGAACATATATGTACTTGTGTGAGTATGCGCACTTGTAAAAAATGTGAATTGATGATTCTGAGGTCTAGGGGCTGCGATAACCACTCTAGAAACTTTGATTAGTTAAAATAAAGATAAAATTATGGTTTTAGAAGAGTTATAATCTTAGATATAAAATTTGGTAGGTGAGGTTGTTAAATTACTTGATGCAGAATTTCTGCATATTTGGCAGCGAGTTAAAATAAATTCTGGGAGCACTCCAGACCACCGTTTTGGATGAAATTATTTTTTTGTGAAACCTTGGAATGTCTTGAATGTTCTCTAAAAATTTCAAGGAATTTGGCCAAGTGGTTTAAAAGATATGAATTTTTGAAAATAGTAGCTGCTGTAGAATTTTTCTGGTTTTCTGGTTTTGTAGTGTCAATTTCAAACCACTAGAACTTATGTTTTACTTGACATTTTAAGTTGCTACTAAAAGGGTTTTGAGGATCTATAAGTCTACTTTAATTGAGCACAAATTTCATGTCCATATCTATTTTGTAGACTTAATTAAGTCACTTGGAAGCTGGGTTGCTTGCTGAAAATTCTGAACTGATTTATGAAAATAGAGCATCACTTCCAATTGAAAATTAATTAACCAAATAAAGTGATATGAACCTAAAATTTATTTTTTCTGAAACTTAGGGATGTTGAGTGTATCTTCACCAAAATCTAGAAGTAACATATTCGAATTGAATTTACTATGGATTTTATAAAAACAGAGCTGCCTGTTGTTTCCTGAATTTTTATGATGTGCAGCAGCGGATTTTCAAAGTTTGTTATAATCCAAATGTAGTAAAATCTAATTCAAATTAAGGATTAGGATCTCTAGAATGACCTTACTAAGAGAGATAGTTCGTGCATAGACTTTCGTAACATAGACACCACATAACAAGACAGCAAGGTGCTGTTCCAAGAATCTAGAATAATAGTCTCAATTTTTCTTTAATATCTAGCGTTAAACTGCCCAGAAAATATGATTCTTAGTTTTTTAGAAACTTGAGTTCGATACGAATGCGTGGACATAAAGTTTGAGCGAATCTGAGTCCGTTTGGTATATTAATTATTAAATAGAAGACTGGTCGCCCAAGAAGGTAATAGGCTAGACAAGTCAAGAAAATAAATAAGAATGTAAGTTGTTCCTAGTAAGGTTTAAAGTTAAAAGGTGCTGCCGAGGTATGTTTAGTAACATGGTGATGTGGAGGTATGTTTAGTTATATGGTGATGCGGAGGTATGCGTATTTATAAGGTGATGCGGAGGCATGATGAAAAGAAAGAAAATAAGAAAGAGTAAAGTATCGTTTTTGTCCTCAATTGTCCTATTTAAGTACCTAATATTTCAAAATTGACTCAATGTTGTCCTGCCGTTAGAGATCCGGTAACAGAATTGACGGCGGGATAAAATTTGGACGATTTTGAAACGTTAGGGAATTAAATAGAACAAAAACGTTGGGGACAAAAACGATACAAAGAAATAAATTTTAATTTTATCCTTTAATTATAATATCATTTTTTTACTGTACATAATATTCAATTATTTTTAATTACATATAAATAATGATGGTTTCAGTGGCTAAGAGAAGGGGGTTGAATCTTAGCCCCTTTTTTCGTCTTGGTAACACTTGCTGAGCTTTGAGGAGACTTTTCTGTTTTTATCTCGTCCCTAGCCACGAGACTTTTTACTTTTGTCTCGTCACTTGGCACGAGCTATTTTTGGTTTTAGCTCCTGTGCAGTAGAAAATAGAAATGGCAAAATAGAGAGAGAAGATTACACCCAGATATATCCTGGTTCAGCTGCTAAGTACCATGCAGCCTACATCCAGTCTCCATCACAACAATGATGGAATTTCACTATAATCAATCTGATTACAAACTGTAAAGTGCTAACCCAACTTACAAGGGGATTCCCACAGAATCATGAAACACAACATAGATGAACAAAGGAACTCTAAGACATCTATGGCTTTTTCTTTTAATTTTGCACTCTCTGCCTTTTTCTGCTCTATGGCTTTTTCATACAAACCTCACTGTTTGCCTTTTTCCATGAGACTCAAGACATGACAAAATTAAACAGAAAAATACTAAACAGAATACATTGAAGGAGAAGAAAATCTGTAAGCTTAGGTAGCTCTAAGAATCCTGTGCCTTACACTCTCACTACTTACTTCTAACTCCTTGCTCCAAACAGTGGCTGTTCTCCCTTTTTATAGAAGAGAGAAGCCTCCACACTTGAAGCCAAAACCCAAGCCAACTTCTTCTTCCTTCAAGAAACCGGTTCGGCCACACAGAGAGAGAAGAGATAACCATGCAATAACCAACATGCAATTACCTCTAGTCCTTCCTTGGTCATCACCCTTCATCAATCCGAGCTCTCCATCCTTGGCTTGCTCTCTAAGATGGATTTCTGGCCCTTGATGCTTCATGATGATGATGGCTTCATCTGCTCCAATCTCTGCCTCTTCCATCACGTAGCCACCCTAGCTACCTTCTGTGGTGGTTGAGCAGAATCAGAGACAAGCCATGCCTCCAAGAATCTCTTCCTTGCTGGCCGAAATCTTCTTCAACCCTTTTTTGGTATGAAGAAGCCAATATCTTGTCACCATATCTTACCATTCATGGTTGAAGATCTTAGCCACAGCATACTTTTCTTTTTCTTTTTCGTGCCATCATCATGATGGTCTTGAGACGTGTTTTTCCTTTCTTTTGGTAGCTCATTTTTGCTTCCATGGTTTCCTGGGTATTGACCAAAAGAAAGAAAGAATGAGAGAGAAGAGAGAATCTGAAGAAAAGCAATTCAAAGTGATTAAACAAATTAATTGAAAATAACTTGCTTTTACTTCCCTGGGTGGCGTGTAATGTTAATGCCATCAATCATGTCAATGAAACTTTCTCTCTCATATTTCCCACTTAATAAAATTTTGAATTCCACTTCATGATGAGTAAAGAAGTTCCGTTGGAAGCAATGGAACTTTTGCTTTCTATGCTTAGTGGATTCGGATCATGCATTGGGTCTTGTAGCATCAATATTAATTTGGGCTTGTAGCAATAATAACTTCAATTTGGCCCAAATAATATCACAATAATTCAGCCATACTTCTTTGAATATTTTTTTGAATCAAAGCTGAATTAGAAATAAAATCACACTTGGGCTTGTAGCAATTATATTTTATTTTTGGCCCAATTATAAAACCTGCAACACAAAATTATTAATTAACATATGTTAGATGAAAATCAAATTAATAATTTTGTGATTAATTATTTTAATAATGTTTAGTCATCACAAATATTAATTTAGAATTTTCCAAACTCATCAAATAAATTACACTTAATCACATTGCTTTTCTTCTAAATAAATTTTTTTATATTTTTATATTAACTTATAACTTTAAGTGTAAAATTATAAAAAAATAAATTTATTTAGAATGAAAGTAATGTAATTAAGTGTAATTTACTTAGATATGATTACAAAATAATTGAATATTATGTAAAGTGAAAAATTGATATTATTGAAGGATAAAACTAAAATTTATTTCTATGTATCGTTTTTGTCCCCAAAGTTTTCATCATATTTAAGTCCCTAACGTTTCAAAATCGTCTCAATTTTGTCTCGCCGTCAATTCTGTTAACGGATCCCTAACGGCAGGACAACATTGAGTCAATTTTGAAATGTTAGGGACTTAAATAGGACGATTGAAACATTAGGGACAACTTTGAGACTTACCCCAAACGTTGGGGACAAAAACAATACTTTACTCAAATAAGAAACCATGAATCGATAATGATTCATGAGTATTGTTTGTTTGAATGGACCTTTGTGCCAAAAGTGCTAATGCAGAAGTGTCCGCCTGACTGATAGCCTAAGGTTGCTAATGCGGGAATGTCCGCATAACTGATAGCATAATGTATGTTGAATGGGCCTCATGCCAAATTGCTAATGCAAAAGTGTCAGCCTGACTGATAGCTTAATATTGCTAATGTAGGAATGTTTGCCTAACTGATAGCTTGTTTCTACCATGATGCCAAGATATCCTAACTTATATACCCATGATGATAATTGTGCCTGACTGACACGGTAAAAAAACCATATTCGGGATTCGTCCCGACTAACGTCGGATTGCGGGTAGACAACTGACGCATGAACTCATGGCCTGCACTAGGTATAGGCATGCATCATAAATTTTTGTGCATTTGATTGTGATTGTTTACTGTTCATTCTTTCTGCTACGTGCTATCTGTTTCTTATTAATTTTCTATTCTCTTATTCTTGTTTGTGTTTTAAAGTTGTATAATTACAGTTTCTCCAAAGCTTAGATTAAGATAATAAATTAGAAACAATAGCCCTAGTGAATAGTATAAGGAGCGGCATTAACCCCAACGGAAGATGCTAAGATAGAGTTATGTCAAAGCCGCGATACGGAAGTAGCCGAGAGACTCAACAAGCGAGTTATTACGATAGAGCTAGAACTCTAGGTTTCACGAGAGAGACGTATTTTCACGGTGTCGCCTTACTGGGAACCATATAGGTTCTCACCCCTTCCTTTTCCTTTTCCCCCCAGATGGAGGATTTCGACTTGACTGCCGCCACTAGAGTTATATTCAGAAGGGTACCGGAGGAGCATGTATTTTCGAACCCTACAGGAGATGCTTGAGACTAGTCCTGAGATGATGCCTGCTGACTTGTGCCCTGATGGTGAAAAGAATGTAGGATATATGATCTTTATTCCTTAGACTTTGCTTTTCCTCACTTTTGTAGCATTTTTTGAGGGGTAGAACTTGATATTTTCTTTTCTTTATTAGTTCGGGTACCAGTTTAGGGGTTTTCTATATGAACCACGTCTTCTGAAAAGTTATGAGTTGAATATAAGTCTATGTGTATATATATAGCTAAGTGTGTCAAGTTTGTATGAACTAACTTAAGACGTATATATGTATGAAAGCTTTTTTGTAATCTTGTTGCTATTTTAATTTTGCTGTTAGTTTGGTGTTTATTTTATATTGTATATCTCTGAAGATATTTATAGTTTTGCTAATAAGTTTGTTAAGAAAGACATATGATAAAAATAAGCTAACATACACGATTTCGTTAATACAAAAGGCTCATATGTAGTAAATATTAGTATAGGACTACTAGAAAATAACATCTGACGACTGGCAGTGCTCCGGACCTGCCAAAAATCGAGTCGTTACACAAACACTAAGAGTCAGCTCCATAGTCAATCAAGAGACGTTAGAAAGTGTATGGAATTATGTTTTTTTACTGTATATGCTTGCCATAGATTATATTTTTCTTATTATTGTTATGTCAAATCCTTATTATGCCAAATTTTTGTTATTTATCTCTCTACCATGTATCCAATGTTTTGTTTTCTCTTTTTTTAATATCTATTTTATGGCATTAATTCTTTCTATTTTATGGGTTCACTTCCCAAACTTTTATCCTACAAATTTATCATTTATATAAGGCTTTTTAACGAAGAGTAGATGCATATTTCTATAATTTTCTTAATTGATATTATTTCTATAATTATTGTTACGGTTCTTCTATATTACCGCATTTCTGTCAACTTCTGCCAACTCTTATTTATAATTGTGTTTAATGGAAGTGTCTTCGTGAATGTGTCTAATAAAAATATATTTTTTATGGCTATGTTTAATAAAAATGTCTTTATAGATATATTTTTTGGATGTGTCTCTTTATATATGTATTTAAAATATATTAATTATTGTTAACAATAAGTTGCATTGGCAGATAATATGTTGGTATCCTATACTTTTCCTTATTGTTATCGTCTTACAAGTCATTTAAGCTAAGAGTACGTGTATTATATGAACTCTATATGGTTGTTTAATAGGTCTCGTTATTATAATATTTTCTAAAAGTACGATAATATATGCATTTTTCCTATATATTTTACATCGATATGTTCATTTCATGCAATTGAACAAAATTGAAATAAAAACAAAACACAAAATGATTTCTATTTTTTCTGTTCTTTTCTATAGTTCTTATGGTGAATTATAAGGTATGAATTTAAATTTGTTTAAATTTTTTAGATATTTTTTTGATTGACTTTTTTTGAGTCACATAAATTTTATTTGCCTTATATAAAGTTTTTTAAGTAGGAGTACAAGTACACAAATTTATCATTCATACAAAGCTTTTTAATTGGAAGTACATACATATTTTTGTCACCTTTTTATTGATATCATTTCTGTAATTATTGTTATCGTCTTACAAACCATGAGTACGTGTAATATATGAACTCTATACGATTGTTTATACGTCTCATTACTATAATATTTTCTAAAGGTATGATACTATATGCTGTCTATGCTAGGTATGCAAAAAAGTCTAGATTTTGGATTTTAAACTAAATCCAATCCGAACCATTTAAAAACAGTTTTAAATAAAAAAATCTAAACTAAATTATATATCTTTTATAATTTGGTTTTCTAATTCAAACCATTTAAACAGATTAAATCTAAATCCAAATCCAAATCCGTATTAAAATTAAAATCTAAAATTGAAAAAACCCCTAATCTTAGACTAATTGGTGAAAAAAATCCTAATCCAAAATTGCTTCATGTTCGTTTTGGCTGTCTTTGTATTCCTCTGAACAACTCTGTTGGTTCTCGCATCCATAGTCTGTTAGAGTAACGATAGCTTCAGTTACGACAATGGCGAGGTGAGTGTGGTCTACAGCGGGTTGACAAAGCTAGAGATTCTTCTTTCCATGCTCAACAACAGAATAATATGAAGAATTCTACTCAGGAGAATAAACAAAAGAGAGTGATGAACAGCCAAGCTTGGAAGGGATTTCGAAGCAGAGAGGTCAAGCTCAACAAAATTCAATGCATGATGTTAATTAGACAATATAGGATGGAAAACATAAGATGAATGAATAACAACAACAAAATCATATAGAAAATCAACACAGTTTCTCATCAAAACAACAATTCCATCATAAACAGCAAACCAGCTTCAAACACTTTCAACAACAATCAAAACCTAACAATCTAAAGAAAATCATCCTAACCTAACCACCTATAATCAACTAACAGCAACTAATCTAACTAAACTAATTAACCAAAATCAACTAATTAACCAAAATTAATCAAACTTAATAAAAATAAAAAAAAATGGACAAAAACCTAAAAGTAGAGAACTAAAACAGGACAAAAAGAAAGGGGATAGAGGTGTTGCAGAGATGATAGATGGAAGACGTTAGAAAGCGTATGGAATTGTGTTTTTTTTACTATATATACTTATTAATCCTTATTATTTATCTCTCTACCATATATCCAATGTTATGTGCTCTCATTTTTTAATTTTTATCCTACAAATTTATCATTCATACAAGATTTTTAATGAGTACATGCATATTTCTATCACTTTTTTAATTGATATCATTCCTATAATTATTGTTATCATCTTACAAGCCATTTAAACTAAGAGTACATATATAATATGAACTCTATGTAGTTGTTTAATATGTCTTATTACTATAATATTTTCTAAAGGTATGATACTATATGATTTCTATCTTTTCTTTTTTAGATGTTGTTTTCTACGGTTCTTATGATGAATTATAAGATATGGATTTAAATTTGTTTAAATTTTACAGTTTTTTTTGTGATAATCGGTCATAAAATGATTTTTTTTATGAATCACTACTAGAAAACTAGTTATTACAGACGGATATCTCCGACGGATTTTATTCCACGGAAATACAGACGAAATTTCAGAGGGATTTTTTTGTCAGAAAACAAAAAAATGAATTAGCATAAATTACTGACGGAAAATAAAATTCATCGATAATTCTGTCGGTAAAATTAATATTTTTTCGTAAGAAATAATTACAGACGGAAAATCCGTCTGTAATTAAATAGACAAAATGCTGCGTTTTATTAAATTATTACAGACGAAAAATTCGTCTGTAATTTATAATTTTCCGTCGATAATTTTTAGTTAAACTTAAGATTTGCTCGAACTCCATTCACACTTTTACAGCACACAAATCATAGAAACCTAGCTAAACCTAGCAATTTAACTTCAGATCGAAGAACTCCCTTCTTCTCTCCGTCAACGGGCTCCTTCTTCTCCATACCTCACCTACTGCTCCACCGCCGGCCACTCTAACCGCCGGAGCTAGCTTCTCCTTCTTCTCCTCTTTTTTAAACAAAGCAAGCTCAAGCTCCACCACTGCCGCACCTCAATCTCCTTTTATCCCCCTCAGTTCTGGCTGGCTTACCTTCACGCAAGCCCTAGCTCCATGGCGACCAAAATCGGTTCCACCGTCAGCCGCGGTTCCACCTCTCTCTTTCCCCCTATTCGAACCGATAGGGTGCGTGAACTAGTGGTTGTTCATCGGAGAGACACTGGCGATGCTCCTATTCTCAAGCATTCTAAATTCAAGGTGATCTTCGTAATGGCATCATTATATTTTTCCCAGACTTCAACTCAAAATTCATATGATTTTTTTTGCTTATCGTAATCGCTGTGCTTTCTCATTGCTTATTGTGATCTATGTGCTTTTTCAGTTTCTTTTTAGGTTTCTAATTCAAACTTTTGATTGAGGACTATGATTGGTTTGAATCTGAATTATAATTGTTTACAATATTTTGTCAGTATTAGTTTGGGAGGGAACTTGACAATGGTGGATCTTCCTGGTATAACTAGGGTTCCTGTTCATGGCCAGCCTGAAAGTATCTATGATCAGATCAAGGATATTATCATGGAGTATATTAGGCCTGAAGAGAGCATTATTCTGAATGTTCTTTCTGTTACCGTTGATTTTACTACTTGTGAATCCATAAGAATGTCTCAATCTCTGGATAAAACTGGTTTGAGAACCTTGGCTGTTGTAACAAAGGCTGATAAGTCTTCTGAAGGCTTGTTGGAGAAGGTAACTGCTGATGATGTTAACATTGGTCTTGGTTATGTCTGTGTCAGGAACAGGATTGGCGATGAATCTTATGAGGAGGCGAGGATTGAAGAAGAGAGGCTTTTTGAGTCTCATCCAATGCTTTCAAAGATTGACAAATCCATTGTTGGTGTTCCTGTTCTGGCACAGAGGCTAGTTCAAGTTCAAGGCATGATCATATCCAAAACTCTGCCCGAAATTGTGAAGAAAATCAATGAGAAGCTGACTTACAATTTATCTGAGTTGGATAAGTTGCCTGTGAATCTAACCTGTGTTGCTGATGCCATGACTGCATTTATGCATATCATTGGTTTATCAAAAGAGTCATTGAGGAAGATTCTTCTGAGAAGGGAGTTTGATGAGTACCCTGATGAAAAGAATATGCACTGCACAGCAAGGTTAGTCGATTTGCTGGATTCATACTCTAATGATCTTCGATGTTTCTCTGAAAAAAAGGCCACATAAGATTTTCTCATGGACGAGATTAGGGAGCTGCAGGAAGCTAAATTGATTGGTTTGCCTAACTTCATGCCTAGAACTGCTTTTCTATCAATACATCAGACCTCACACCTCACACCTCACTCTCACTCTGCACCCACAATGTTAGCATCTGATAATGTTATTAAGTGGAATTCAGCAAGGTTTTACTAGAGTTCATTGTGGTGTGCATCCATTCCTTTGTGTGCATCCATTCCTTGCGTCCATTTCTTGTTAATAGTGTGCATAAATTTGTTTGCAGATTTAGGAACAAAAGACTATATAATTCCTGGAAATGTGTCGAATGTCAAAGTCATACTCAATGGTGGTCAGAGAGTTACTTTTTTGAGGCCTGATGGATATTTCTCATTGTATCCTTTAATTTACATCTTCATTTTAAACTCATTTCAATTTGCATGATAACTGCTATTACAATAATACTTCAGGTCATGTTTAATTTGATCTCTCTTTGCTGTCCTGATATTGCTTTTGCAAAGTTATAGTTAATGATAGTTATACTCAACCAGGATTTGGAAAGAACCCAATTTTGATAGAGAACTGCTTTGATTATTGCCCAACTCATCAGTATTCTTTCACTTCAACATCTCTATGTCCAATCTTTTCCAAGACCAAATTGCTAATCTATGCCTTTGTTGCAGAGAACTACTTTGCTTGGCTTCTCAAAGTCTTGCGCTTCTGTTCTAACATCGACCTTCTTCTATTCTGTTTCCTTCTTGTTCTGACTGTGAGTTTCCTTTGCAACCGTAACTGTAACAGTAATTTTAACTATGTGATGGTTCTTGTGATCCATAACAATAACATATCATTTTTGTTGTCAAAAGGTTATTTTTTCTATTTCTGGAAGCTCCCCATGTCGCCAAAATCCTGAGGTATGTTTCTCTTGTTAAATTTTGAAACGCCAATCATTAATTTACAAATTTCAGTTTTGAGATCATGAGTTGGCGCTTCTCTCTACTTCCTTAGCTTGCTGAATTTTTAGAAACTTAAGATGGATCCCCCTGAAGGGAAGTATAGTTGATAATCAGTGAATTTAACTCTGCTTTAACTCAGCCTCGGTGCATGTGTGTGTACTTTTTTTGTTACAGATGTTTGTATTGTTGGTGTTGCAAGGACTCCAATGGGGGATCTACTTGGCAACCTATCATCTCTATCAGCAACACAACTAGGCTCAATTGTTATCAACTAGGCTCAATTGTTGCAGCTACCATGCTTGCAGTACATTGTAGAAGCAAGGTTTTCTTTTCATTCATGAATTGCCAAAATTATACACTTCTGCTGTGTTCAAATGATTTTTCTTGTGGTATTTCAGTAGATACTTTATCCCACCTAGTTTCACCTACTAAGTTGCTTGCATTTTATGCTGGGTTTTTCTTGTATATATTGCACTTGTAAAACAGGAAGGGGTCTCGATATGGACATGATACGATCATTGATGGTATGATCAAAGATGGCCTTTGGGATGTCTATAATGACTTTGGCATGGGAGTTTGTGCAGAACTATGTGCAGATCAGCATGTCATAACAAGAGATGAGAAGGTTGTGTAATATATTTCATGCTATGCTTATGTATTTCTTTATTATATCGATTTGAGAAGGTTTACCTTCTTGCCAAATGACATTACTCTAATCCCTTGGAATATATTATTTCAACTTATTGAAAACCTTTTGAATCAAGTATTCATCTGGCTATTCTTTTTTTTCTATGTATATCTGTTAGGACTCATATGCCATTCAAAGCTTTGAGAGAGGAATAGCTGCTCAAAATGCTGGTCATTTTTCTTGGGAAATAGTTCCGGTGTGATTATGATTTTTGCCTGCACTGAACTGTTGATAACTTATGCAGTAATATTTATGTAATTCTGATTTAACACTTTGGTCTCTTACAGGTTGAAGTTTCTGGTGGAAGAGGGAAACCCTCTAGAATAGTTGATAAAGATGAAGGATTGGGGAAGGTAAGCAGATCACAGTATGTAATTACATGTGTTAACTTATCTCTATAGGACATAGTGGTAGATATTAGGATTACATTGTAATGCCATGTGTATGCGCATCTATAGTATAATGTACTAACCAGAGTTGCTGATAAAGGAGAGTTTATTAGAATTTAGAGTTTCTTTTACTTTACTATTTTTTCCCCTTTTTTCCCTGCCTCTATTGGTATAACTAGAGAAATTTGTCACCAAATTTACGTCAGTTCGATAAAAAAAAACTTACATATTTATTGGAATGCTTTTGTGTATTTGTTTTTTATTATTTTGTTATTTTGTACAAAATTGGTAATTGCTGGAACTTTATGCAGTTGACATGCTAAATATTCACTGATATAGATTTTGTAGTATTTTATGTACTACATGTAGGATTTTCTTCTTTCTGTGTGTTTCTTACAAGCTTTTACTTATTCTTGATCGATCGCTACCTCAGCTTCCTACAGTCCCAGCAAAAAATTTAGCTGGTTTTTGCTTGCATCTTATCTTGTGAAACTATTGAACTGAATTTCTCCAAGAATCCAGGTGAATGACAAGTTCTATATTTGAATTTGTCTCCATTTCAAGTAACATAGTATTTATTTCAATTTCCTCTCATGTTGCTATAATAGGATTCAACTTTTCATATATATTGCTCTCACGGGGACACAGAAATTGTTGAGTTCTGATCAGTGTATATAGGTAGCTAATTTCAAATCTGCACTGTGATGTCATACAAATCATATAAATCATTGAGAAACTGTGTTGATCTTTTTCTCCACATCTGTTGCAGTGCTCAAATATATTCTTAACAGTGCTAAAATAAAAGCTCAATCATTCATTACTCTTTTTCTTTGTTATTCTTCTTGTAAACTTTTGCATACTAGCTTTACAGGAGTTTGCTGAGAGGAAGGACAATGGGAAGATGGCTGAAGGATTAAGAGGAGAGGAAAAAGCAGGAAATTAGGACTCATAATGCTCAGTTGCATGCTGCAGTATCCGTGGCAGGCATAGCTGCTGCCGTTGCAGCCATTGCAACTTCAATAGAGTGTACATAGTAGCCATAAGAAAGTGTACATAGCTGCCATAAAGTTCTACACTTACCATATGAGTGGTCTCTAGCTTAGCTTGCATTGTTCAAGAAATTTTAGAAAATTCTAAGGATACTACTCTACTAATGTTTGTGAGACATGGATGTAATTTTCACTCCATATGGATGTATAACTGTATATTATTGAATAAGTAGAGTTATATGCAAAGAAATATTATATAGATAATCTATTTTTCATATATCTCAAAGAAGAAAAAAATAATATATAATTTATATGAGTTGAGTTGAGTTTTTTTATATTTATTTTGTATGAAAACAAGTTTATTTTGCAATTAGAAAAATAAAAAAAATTCTATTTTACCTTACAGACGGATTTCCGTATTCGTCTGAAATCAGAACGTTGGATGATTTTCCAAAGTTCAAATTACAGACGAAAAATCTGTCGGAAAATCTGTCTGAAAATTCATCTGTAATTACAGACGGAAAATCCGTCGTAAAATTCGTCTGTAATTATAGACGAAAAATCCGTCGTAAAGTTCGTCGCCTTTGGAAAATGGATAGAAAATTTACAGAGGGAAAATCCGTCGGTAACTGGTAAAAATTCGTCTGTAATTTTCCGACGGAAAAAAATCCGTCGGTAAATAATTTCCGACGGGGCTTTTACAGAGGGACAAAATCCGTCGGTAATTTCGTCGGTAACCAAAAATCCTTCTGTAATAAAGACTAAATCCGTCTGTAAATCTGTCTGTATTAATCTATTTTCTAGTTGTGAATAGGCTCTTTTCTTTTATTTGATAACAATTGAATCCAACATATTATTATAGTATGATGGCGAAGACAATGCGATTTTACGTGCTTTGTCGATTGCATGCCATTTTCACAATCACAATGGAGCAAAAGAGTGGCGATGATGTATGGACCTTGCTTGCTCTGAACGTGCAAAAAGAACTGGTGCAGATGCGCTTGAAAGACGGTATTTTTTTTCATTTCCTACTGATAGTACATGCAATTCTACAAAAATATATCTTAAACTTATCTCAAATTATAACAAAATTTCAAAATTTGAGCTAATTCTTTCTATTTTTGTTTGATAACTTCTATACATGTAAGTTGTGAATTATGTTATTTACTAATTAATTATGGTATTTCATGGTTTAGGTATTCATATCAACAAGGGTTTATTGGCTATTGGGAATGTAATAATTGCATAAGGAGATGAAAGAAAGCCAAAATGAAGTCACTTACCATATCGTGATAGCAAATTAACTCGGCTACTTCACGTTTGTATAACATTATTTTAACTTTTAAGCAATACTTCTAAAGTGCATATGCGATGAATTTATAATATATTATCATGATAAGTAATTGGTTGATAAATATGTAGGATTCTCTTGGGGGGAACAGCAAAATAGTGATGATAGGTAAAGTCTTCATGCTTATTGCTTTATGACTGCAGTTTGAAATTCTTTTCCTTAAGACGTATGAATAATTAACTTGGGCGGAAATGTTGACACCAATGTCAAAGAGACATTGAACACTTTAAAGTATGCAAACCAGGCACGCAATATTTAAAATAAGGCAGTTGTAAGTGATTTAAACTATTGTCTAATATGAATATAGTTTAATTTTTACTTTCATAGGGGTGGTGTTCTATCACATTTCTTATATTTTGGTGTTTTTGAAATTTTCTTGTATTTTTAGGTAAATCGTATCCAGTTAAAATTGAGCAATTGCATGCTAAGGTTGGAGACAGAGAGCGTTAGGGTTGGAATGTCGTTTCAGAAAATGAGAAAGTGAGAGTGAGAGAGTTGGGAAGAAGCGGGGTAAGTTCAGATCGTCTAGGGAGTTTTTTTTATCATTTTTAAATGGTTAAATTATATAATTGGTCCCATATTTTCACTAAAATTATAAATTGGTCTCTATTGAGAATATGTTGAGAATATTCTGTTAAATCAAACATTTTTTGAACGGCGGGGGCTAAATTATAAATTTTAATTATCTTTAGAGACCCAATTATAAACTTTTAAAGTGTAGGAACTAATTTACAATTTTATTGAAAGTATAGGGACCAACTGTGTAATTTAACCATAAATAAATGTATTGATGCCCCCACGATTGATTTTGTGCCTCTGGAGCTTATACTTGTTTTTCAGATTATCGACCTTGTTCTTGTACTGTTGTCATGTAGGACATTTCGTTAATTATTTAACTTTGACCTCAGGGTGAGACTATATTGAAACTAAATGAAACTTTTTTGAATTCAAATAAGACACTTTAAACCTTAAAGATCAAAACAAGATTATGCCAAATATAAGGGACCAATTTAGTATTTTATCCTAAAAAAATTGATTATCTAAAATTATTGTGATAAAATTTAAACATTAAAAGACATAAATAATTAATCACCAATTTAAACATGAGCAAGAATTCTAATTAAAGTGTGACTAATATATTCCCCTGATTTTCAACAGGAGTTTCATCTAATTATTGTTAATTATTTTATTTATATTATATTTAAAATAAAATATAATTGATAAACTTCATAATAAAATTGTTAAGCATAATTAGACATGAAATAGTGAATATGTAGTAAAAATAAGTTAAAAATGATACATCTTATAAACTAATATTCAAAAATGTATATGATGCACAGCAAAAAGAATATAATATAACGTATATAAGAGAGACCGGATATTACTATTTTAAAGAATATTTTATGTTGCAAAAAGAATTATAAGTGGACAAATGAAAAAAATACGAAGTTGTATGGATTTTGAGAGAGAAAATTATAAAGTCATAAAAATAAATTTGTCAACTTATGTATTTTCAAATTACTAATAAGATATAATTTTTTAAAATAAACTTTCTTGAAGAAATTTACTATTTAAAATTAGAGGTGGTAATAAGGTTGGTAGGGACAAATTTTTATTCTATTTGATCTTGTTCTACCTATGGCAGGTTGTCTATCCGATTCACCAAGGATAAAGTAGAGTACGGTGTAAATTTGTTAATAAGGTCAGGTACAAATTTAGAGTATACTATATCTTATCCTATCTGCTCTCTAATATAGTAATATATTATATAATATATATTTAAAAAATTATATGTATAGTAAAAAAAGTGGGTATTGTTTATGAGTTATAGTTCAAATGGTATAATCTCTCCATACTCACTCAAGAGATCGTGGGTTCGAGTCTCTCTACCTTTGGTGAAAAAAAAAAGATGTAGGTATTAAATCTAAAATTATTAATTTGGTAAGTTTATTTGATAAACATAAAAGTACTTTTAATTAAAAAATAAAAAAGCATTTGAAAAATATTTTATTTAATTGGATTGACTGCTATTAATTATATATAAAATGAAAATGAAAATCAGAAATTTAAATGAAAGGATTTTATTTTATGAAAAAAAATTAAAAGAATAAAAGAGAAAGAGGATTAAATGCATAAATGTATAAATGAAGAGAGAGAAAAAAAAAACATGATTAAATACATAAATGCATAAATGAAGAGAGAGACCAAAGATTATTAGTATGAAAAATGATGTATTATCATCATACAAAAATGCATGAATTAGAATACAGTATATATATTAACCCACCCCATGCATCAAAGTTACTATGAACCCAAGAACACATGAAAATGAACACTCCAACTGTTCTGGCTATACCATATCCAGCTCAAGGACATGTTAATCCCTTGATGATATTTTCACAAAAATTAGCTGAGTATGGGTGCAACATCATCTTTGTTAACACTGAATTCATACATGAGAAAGTGGTGAGTTCCATCAATAATAATAATAATAATAATAATAATAATAATAATGGATCATCATCAATAAAATTGGTGGCAATCCCTGATGGCTTGGAACCTGAGGATGATAGAAGCGATTTAGGAGAGTTATGTATGTCTATGTTAAGGACCATGCCCTCTATGTTAGAGAGGCTAATAGAAGATGTTAGGTTGAATGATGGAGTTACAATAAATTGTATTGTTTATGATGGGATTATGGGGTGGGCTTCGGAAGTTGCAAAGAAAATGGGAATCAATGGAGCTCTCTTTTGGCCTGCATCAGCGGCTCTCTTTGCGTTGCAATACAACATTCCCAAGCTTATTCATGATGGAATCATAGATTCTCAAGGTAATATATAATATACTCCTATGTCCTCCCTAGGGCTGGAAGTGAGTCAAGCCAACTCATGAACCAACTTGAGCTCGACTCATTAATAGTTTGATAAGTTGAACTCGTGAGCTGCTGAGTCGAATTTAAGTTTGGAATTGAGCTCATAAATTAAATGAGTCGAACTTGAGCTTGGATAAGCTTAGCTCATTAGCTCATGAGCTAGTTCATTATATATATAATATTAAAAATATAGATTAAATACATATAGGATATGCGTATTAATAATATATATATATATATAAAATAAATAGTAATATATAATTTTATATATATTAATGTTCTTAATTATTTAAAATTTATAGTCATTTTTTATATATAATTTTGGTGTAAGACATAAATAAAAAATTTATAATTGATAAATAGATAATATATAAAATTTATTTTTTTTAATATTTTTTAATATATATAAATTATAATTTATTGATATAAAATTATAGATTATGTTTCTATTATTTAAGCCAGTTTGTGAGCTTTCGTTGAACCGAGCTTGAATTTACGAAATAGGCTCAATTGTTAATGAGTCGAGTCATGAACCAAACTTAATTTTCGTGAGCCGAGCTTGAGCTTGGTCTAACTCGACTCACTTCCAGCCCTAGTGCTCTCCTTTATGTTAGGGAAAGTATATATATTAAAAAAGAATTAGAGTATGTTTTGTCCTCAATATTTATAATTTTTAACAATATTTTTAACGTTTAATTTTATTTTTAATAATTTTTTATTGATATCAAAATTATCCTCTGAAATATGTAGAATAATTTTGATACAAATTGAAAATGTTAAAAATAAGATTAAATAAATAAAAATTATTAGAACAAAATTAAATAAAATTAAATATTATAGGTATTTTTGTAAAAAATTACATATATTAAAGACAAAAAAAAATTATTATATAAAAAATATCTTAAATGAGATTTAATTAAAATTTTAATTTATGTAAATTGTTGCAACGAGTTATGGTTTTCAACTAAGGGAACACTCAGATAAAGCGATTAAAATGTCTTTTTTTAAAGATATTTTTTAGTAATTAAAATTTAATATATATAATTAATTAAACTGTGTTATTTTTGTTAAAATTAGATTAGATAAATTAATTTTAGCCAAAAAATCGATGAAGTACATTTTGAACCAATCTAAATTAATATTTTTTTAATAAAAAAATGACTATAATATTCTTATTATAAAAATAACTAAAATAATTTTATTATTATTATTATTATATAAATTTTGAGAATTGAAAATCCTAACCTTCTCTTATCTCTGTGTCATCATAGAGTTATGATTTAAGATTTTTAAAATTAATATATATATATATATATATATATATATATATATAAATAATATGAATATTTTAATTATTTTTTATAATAAAGTTATTGTAATCATTTTTTTATAAAAAAGAATATTAATTTAGTCAATTCAAAGTTTGGTTTACCAATTTTTCGACTAAATCAATTTGTCTGATCTAATTTTAACAAAAATAATATAATTTAATTAATTATATATATTAAATTTTAATTACTAAAAATTATCTTTAAAAAAAAGACGTTTTAAATATCTTTATCTAAGTGGCTCCCTTAAACTAAATAATACTAAGCTGCGATGCTTTAGCTTATAACAAAGAGTGTATAAGTTATGGGAAGCCACCATAATTTAACGTGTCAAAGACAATTTATAAATAATTCTTTATTTTGTCAGTGACTTATAATTTAAATGAGTTTGAGTTTTATTCTTAACTAAAAAAAATACCCCTGTATTTTTATGAAGTTTAAAAGTTTTTGTTGTATTCATTACATCTTGTATCTAGTATATAACAAGTACATCAATAATGTTTTTAAAATTTATTTTTGAGATTAATTATTTTACAAAGAGTCAATATTTTATAACATGTTTCACCATGGCCAACTTGATTATTTTATGGTGAATTCTATAGAGTCTTTGTTATAGTGTCTAAATTGCCTAACTTCTCTTTTAAAGTAAAAAATAAAATGTTTAAAATAAAAAATAAATCATGTAAAATTTATTAAATATTATTTATTTACTTTTTTTAGTAACTTAGCTATAAAGTTTTATAAAGTGATAGGTACCATAGCATTATCTTAATTTATTTACTTGTACAACATTCTTTATGAAACTCCGTTCATTAACGAACCACGCATAATTAACTTTCATGTTTTATTTTATCTGGAAATTCATCAGGGTTTCCAACCGCAAAAAGGAGTTTTCAGATATCACCTAGTATTCGTGAAATGGACACAGGATTAATTTGGTGGACAAATTTCCCAGACTTAGAAACCCAGAGGAAGACGTTTCAATATTTGTTGAGCATCACAAAAACTCAATACTCCACAGATTGGTGCTTTTGCAACACCACAAATGAACTTGAACATGCAGCATTGTCTTGTTTCCCAAAGCTACTCCCCATTGGGCCATTATTGAAAAGTAATAACAATGAAGATAGCACTACATCATTCTTGGAAGAAGATCTTTCTTGTATGAGTTGGCTTGATAAACACTCAACTGCCTCTGTTGTTTATGTTGCCTTTGGAAGCACCACTCGTTTCAATGAAAAACAATTTGTAGAACTTGCTCTTGGTCTTGACCTCACAAACAAACCCTTTCTTTTGGTTATGCGTCAAGATTTCAAATATGAGTTCAAGGCTGGGAGTCGAGGTAAGATGGTTAGATGGGTGCCTCAACAAAAAGTACTAAGCCACCCTGCTATTGCTTGTTTTGTTAGTCATTGCGGTTGGAATTCTACTATTGAAGCTTTGTCTAATGGGGTGCCATTCCTGTGTTGGCCATATTTTTTGGATCAGTTTCATAACAAATTATACATTTGTGATGACTTGAAAGTTGGGTTGGGATTTGAGGGTGATGAAAATGGACTGATTTCACATGGAGAGATAAAACTCAAAGTAGAGCAACTTCTTGGTGATGAGAATATAAAATCAAGGTCTCTTGAGTTAAAGGAGAAGTTGAAGAGCAACAATGAAGAAGGAGGTGCATCTAGAGAGAACTTAAGAAAATTTGTTACATGCTTGAAAAAGTAAGAACAAATTGTGCATCCTAATAATTTGTTTCAACCTTTCATGGATTATGTGCATTTGAATCATTTGTATTAACCTTTTTACAGGTTACATACAATTTAATTAGTACTGAAATGTAACCTTTGTTCAAAAGTTATATTTGAATAATATTAGTTGCAAATTATTTTATTTAATCCTAAGCATTACATCACAAATTCACTCACACTACACACTCACACACCCAACACTTAAAGAGTTTCTATCCACTACTTAATTTTCACCAAATTTCGAATCTAGATGCAGCGTATATCAACAGACACATGATTTGCCACTTGAACTAAAGTCTCATATGCGCATCTATATTCCTTTAAGTTATGAGCATAGCCTAAAGATAGACACTTATAGGATTTGTAATCAAGTTTTGAAGTATTATATGGTGTCAAATAAGGATTGTAAGCACTACCAAATATCCTCAAGAAGCAATAATAAAAATGCTTTTGTGACAATGATTAGATAGGCGATCTTGTCTTACCTCATCAAAGCCCGTAGGTGGGGTTTTGTGTTTTGGCCGAACAATTTTTTCCTTTTCAATCAATTAAGTAGATCTATCAGATTTTACTACCTATAAATCTAACACTATAATTTATCTATAAACTTAAAGGAATAGACTAATACTTTTATTTTCTTCAAAAGATTGCAAGTCTTCTGTAAAATTTTTGAAAAACCTATTTTATAGAAATTTTCTTTTCAACTATTAGTAGAGATCGAAAATAAAATTTTTTATTTGATATTGTTCCTGGGTTTCCGAGGTATAGCCTGTTATGTTAGTGTTTGAACTTGCTTTCCTTGGAAGTGAGAGGAAGGAATATCGTTGTAAGGACGGCGGCGTTGGCCACCTGCAAAAGGGATTCCAACGCTCAAGTTAGTAAGAGTGTGAGTAATAGAGATGATATTCAGAATAAATAACGTACCTCAATAATGTCAGGAGTGGATATATTTATAGAATTGCTTTGCTACGGGCCTAATTATGTGATAACTGCTCTTTAGTGAGCTTCTTTAGAGAGATTTGCGGAGAGATTACTGTGCTCATTTGGGTTGGCACGTAGTTACTTGATTTTATGGGATAAGTCCGTTAGGAGAGCAAAATACGTACTCTCCACGTACTCCTGATATAGCACGTGTGTATTTAGTTTTAACTAAATTCCGATTTATAGTTTTACCTGAGCCGAAGTATAGCCAACGGACGGAACATAGCCCCCAAGCTTGACCTGTGAAAATTTTCAATTAAACAGCTTTCGACCTATAAATCGGAATTGTAATTATGGCAGCCCCCAAGCTCAACTTGTTAGATTGAAAAGAGAAAAAAAATGAAAAAAATTGGTAGTAAAAAAGTGATATTGAAAGATTGTGAACGATCGAACAGATGAAATAGATAAACAAATAAATAAGATGAATAAAAAAATTAGAATGTGAGATAGTTACGGCTATTCAATGAGTGGTAGCCCTCAAACTTAGTCAGTTAGTCGATATTTATTCAAAACCAATTGAATGGTAAGAGTTGTTCGATCAATATAATTGTGTGGGGATACTTTTCTGCTTGAGAACAATTTTTCATGGATGGCATATAGTATTTGATTGATGCGAACTGAAAAGTTCGAAAATATGTATTCGTTGACCGAATCGATTGTATGATCCGAGGATGCAATGATCAATTGTCTTGAGAATTTTTCCAACCCACACCAATTTATTGACGAATTTCTTGCCCAAACAATTAATTATTGAATATTGAGTGAATAATAAAGATTTGTAACATAAATAAAATGGATTGAAAGTAAACATGCATAAATTATTGTAAAATAGAAAAATAAATTGAGATCTAATTGAGTTTGTTTTTTGATTGGTAAAAAGTCATTTTTTTTCTGATTGATTAATAGCTAATTTTGTTTTTCGATGGATTGATTGATTGATTTTGATATATGAAATGATAAGATACACGTATAATGTGAAGCAATTCGAATATATAGAGTAGTAGATACCTCGTAGGAAGCTATGATGTATTGAAAGTTGACATAAAGAATTTATATGAGCAAATTAGATTATACATATAGATAATTTCACCGAAGTAGAAATGTCAACGGCGACTTATAAGTAAGGTTCATAAGTTATAACTCGATCTGAGTTGGTGGAGAAGGTGAAAAATTGAAGACACATTAAACATGTCCTGTTCCAATCATCAATACATTAAGAAGAAATTTTGTTAAATACATATTCTGAAATTATTGGCTAAAGTTAAAATTAAGCACCGTCATTCCGAATAATTGAAAAAACATGAATAAGACAGCATGAACATTGAGTAATTAGTTGAAGAACAAGCAATAATTGCTAATAATAATAATATAAACAACAAATAGAGAAGTTTTCAATAATACATGAAAACAATTGAGAAAGAATAAGAACAAATGTAGCTTGTTAACTTGTCAATAGGAATAAGTAGTTATGTATTATGCTGATTTGCTAAAAATCAATAAGAAAGTGTCATTACCATAGTAAGTTCTTAAAATTTTTATAGTCAGTAACATAAGAAGAAGAAAGAGGAATTCGGCATAATAATAAATATTCTGATTAGAGCAAAGCAATGTGAAATAAGGAATAAAGTGAATACTCATTCACGAGTAATACGTGAATTTAAAATGAACATAAAAAAAATTCACTATCAATAAAAGGATAGAATAAATGATAAGTTTGTAAAAATTTATTAAAAAATATTATAAAAGATTGTTAAATTTGGTTAAAAACTCGAATATAATTCCAACTTTGTGAACTTCGGTGGAATATCTCTGTTAGGTCCTCGGCATGGTTTGCTGTTTGCGTTGATTTTGCTACCATATCGTCAACATAGACTTCTATGTTTCGTCCGATTTGTTTTGAGAAGATTTTGTCCATGAGGAGTTGGTAGGTGGCACCTGCATTTTTTAGTCAAAATGGCATAACCTTATAACAGAAATTACCATTATCAGTGATAAAGGCCGTCTTGTCTTGATCAGCCTCATTCATTAGGATTTGATTGTAACCAAAGTAGGCGTCCATGAAGCTTAGGCATTGGAAACCAGAGGAGTTATCAACGAGTTTGTCGATGCACGGGAGGGGATACGTGTCCTTTAGGCAAGCATTGTTAAGGTCTGTATAGTCTACACACATCCTCCATTTGCCGTTGTTCTTCTTTACCATCACCACGTTGGCCAACCATGTGGTGTATCGGAGTTCCTTGATGAATCCAGCTGTTAGCAATTTCTGGGTTTCTTCCAAAGAGGCTAGCCTTTTTTCGGTGCCGAGGTGTCTTTTCTTTTGAGTTATAGGGCGGATTGACGGGTTGATTGCCAATTTGTGGCAGATGATGTTTGGGTCTATTCCTGATATATATGCGGGTGTCCAGGCGAATAGATCGACGTTTTGCCTTAAGAGTTCCACTATTATCTCTCGTTCTGCATCTTTTAGGGCGTTTCCGAGGTATGTGTATTTGTCTTCATTGTTCGTCAAATGCACCTTAGTGAGGTTATCGATTGGCATTGGTCGTTCCTTGTGGTTTGTCCTCGGATCTAGGTCTGCTAGAGGAGGTAGTTGTTCCGAGTTATACATTGTCTGGACATACTGTTGGTCATGATGCTTTGGTTGTTCGCTCTTTAGGCTGGCGTTATAGCACTGCCTGGCTTCTTTTTGGTCTCCGTGGATTGTCACCACTTTGTTATCCTACGAGAGAAACTTGACGCACAAATGTACAGTGGAAACAACAGCGTTGAATGCATTCAACGATGGTCTGCCCAGAATAATGTTATAAGGGCTTTTGCAATCGACTACAAGGTATTGTATTTCTAGTGTTTTGCTGTTGGGGTAATCCCCAAAAGTAGTCTATAACCAAATATAACCTCGGATAGAGACTCGCTCACCTGAGAAACCTACCAATTCTCCGGGTGATAGTTGTAGGACTTTGTCGCTCAGGTTCATCTTTTGGAACGTTGAGTAGAACAATACGTTGGCGCTGCTCCCTGGGTCCATAAGGATCTTTTTTATCAGAGGTTCTCCGACTTGTGCCGTGATGACCACGGGGTCGTCTAGGTTTCGATCAGTGGCCTTATAGTCCTCGGGACTAAACGATATTCCTGGTTTGTCCTTGTTGGCTTGCGGAGTTGTATTTGATTCCGTCATAGTCATCATAGCTCGGTATGTCCTTTTTCTGGCCGAGTTTGTGCACCCTCCACCTGTAAAACCACCAGAAATGCACTTTATTATTCTGCGGGGTGGATTGTTATCATTGTCTACCTTTCTTCCCTTGTCTCGGGAGTTGTCAATTGTTTTTTGTTGGTGGCCGAGGTCTTCGACGTTTTTTCTTCGTCCGCGGGTGTCTATATATTTGTCTAGCAGTCCCTGGCGCGCCAGTTTTTCGAGGACGTCCTTTGCTATTACACAGTCGTCCGTGGTATGGCCGTACTTTTGGTGGAAAGCGCAATATTTGGATCTGCCCACGTGCCTCTGGTCTTGGTAAGTACCGGCTCTGTTCGGTGGTTTGATGAGCTTGGAATGCAGTATATCTTTCACGATGTCCTCCCTTTTTGTGTTAAAGGGAGTGTACGTGTCTAACTTAAGGGTTAGTCTGAACGGTCTCTGGTCTGCCTTACTGGTCGGGTGTCTGCTTCGTCTGTCCTCTTCCTTGTTCGGGGTGGACTTTTCTGCTCTCCGCAGTGCTCGGAACTCCTCCACTTCGATTTGAGTTGTTGCTTTTTCTCGGAATTTGGCCAGGATCTTGGGCTTTGCTATCACAATGGATTCTTGGAATTTTTCTGGTCGGAGGCCACTTTTCAGGGCGTGGAGATGAACTTCAGGATTCAGGTTAGGTATCTCATTGGTTGCTTCTGCAAACCTGGTCATGTAGTCCTTTAGGCTTTCATTTGGTCCTTGTTTAATGGTACTCAGATAATCTAAGTTGTGGACATAGATTTTTGAGCCGACGAAGTGGTTGACGAACTGGTCGGCTAACTCGTCAAAATTTGAGATAGAACCTTCGGGTAAGTTAGAGAACCAGATGAGTGCGGCTCCGTCCAAGAAAGTTGGAAAGGTTCGGCATAAGATGGGGTCGGACTCTTTATTCATGAACATCATGGTGTAGAATTTAGTGACATGGACATTCGGGTCTCCTATTCCTTGGTAGGGCTTTAAAGTTGAAGGTAGGGTGAGGTTTTCGGGCATTTTGAAGTTCATAACTTGTTTTGTGAAGGGGTTGGTTCTTTTGACGATTGTCTTTGTTGTTTTGGGGATGGTTTGCTTGGTTTCTGAAGTATGCTCATCATTGTCCTCTTTTTGTTCGGCGCTTTTGTGTTCCCCCTTTGTGCAATCGTGCTCCATCTGTCGCAGGAACTCGGCCATCCTTTGGTTCTCGGCTCTGAGGGCCTCATTGATTGCTAACATCTCCGATTGTTTGGTTGATGTCGGAGGGAGCGTGGCTTTGTTCGTCCGCCATTATTTGTGTCCTGCAAAAAAAAAGAGGAGATAAAAAATATACAAAGCAAAGAAATAGTGGGGTTAAGTAAACTCGGTCCCATGGTGGGCGCCAAATGTTCCTGTATGAAAAGTTGACTCCGAGGTATAGCACGTTCTGGTGATAAGTAGACTGGCTTCCCTTAGAGTGACGAGGGCGGAACGTCGTTTTCTTTGACAATAAAAGGTTGTCGTGGGGTTATTTAATTTCGGCCCCACGATGGGCGCCAAATGTTCCTGTGTGAAAATGGGTCTCCGAGGTATAGCTGTTAGTGCTTGAACTTGCTTTTCTTGGGAGTGAGAGAAAGGAACATCGTCTCCTTGTAAGGACGGCGGCGTTGGGCACCTGCAAAGGGACTCCAACGCTCTAGTTAGTAAGAGTGTGAGTAATAGAGATAATATTCAAAGTGAATAACGTACCTCCATCATGTCAGGAGTGGATATATTTATAGAATTACTTTGCTACAGGCGGTTACTTAGTGGGCCTAATTATGTGATAACTGCTTTTTAGTGAGCTTCTTTAGAGAAATTTGTGGAGAGATTTCTATGCCCATTTGAGTTGGCACGTAGTTACTTGATTTTATGGGATAAGTCTGTTTGGAGAGCAAAACATGTACTCTCTCCACATACTCCTGATATATTGTGTATTTAGTTTTAACTAAATTCCAATTTATAATTTTACCTGAGCCAAAGTATAGCCAACGAACAGAACAGATATAATACTTTATTACTGAAAAGTCTCCTTGTCAATTTATAATTTTATATCGGCATTCATTGATCCCGAGATTGTAACTAACATTCAAACTTGTAAATATTTTTATTTCAATATATACTTATACTAACTTAGTAGGTAGATAAACATGCGCCAACGCGGTTACCAGATATATGTACTTGGAAAAGCATCAGAAACTGTAACACATAATCACAGGACAACATGAGTGTTCCAACTATGCTAATTTTACCATTCCCTGCTCAAGGACATGTCAATCCAATGATGATCTTGTCTCGAAGATTGGCTGAAAATGGTTGTAATATCATCTTTGTCAACGCTGAATTCATCCATAAGAAAGTGCTGAGTTCCCTGGGGAATCAAGAAGGCGGCGTTAACCGACAATCTCGGATAAAGTTGGTGTCAATCCCGGATGGATTAGGACCTGATGCAGACAGAAATAATTTGAGGGAAGTATCTGATTCTTTAATGAAGAACATGCCTGCTATGCTTGAGAAGCTAATTGAAGATCTTAGATTGAAAGATGGTATCACAGTAAGTTGCATAGTTGCTGATTCAGCTATGGCAGGGGCGTTGAAAATTGCAAGCAAGATTGGAATCAAAGGAGTTGTGTTCTATCCATCATCAGCAGCAATGTTAGCCTTGCAGTGTAGCATACCAAAGCTTATTGAGGATGGGATCATAGACTCTAGTGGTAAGGATATCACATTTCAAATTTCACTAACCAAACTTGTTTGCACGTTTTTGGGGTTTGTTTAGTTTTTATTTTTAACTTCTAAGATAAGGAATGTTTTTGTTAACTTATTAGAAGTTTTACCACTGCTTCTAACATGTTAATTCCATCGATTTATGAGATTGCAGTGGCTAAGGATAAAAATCACCTTTAATTTTTTGAGTTTGAGACAATTTTAAATCATATTAATAGATAGGAAATGAATATTGAAAAAGAAATAAATGCTTATCCAATTTAAAAAAGAGAGACTGTATGAACTCTGTCCGAGCTCACACCTCTAAAATACTTCTAAACTCAAACTAAGTTTAGCAACTTCTAAATGCTAACCCAATTTAAAAAAAAGGAAACTAATCCTAATTCAAATAACCGAAAATTTTATAAAGATAATGAATATTATGAATTTTTCCAAAATTATCTTTCTTGTATCACTTTTGGTTCTTTCTATGATTCTTTGCTCAAGAATAAATCAATTTTTTTCAATTACAAAAAGATAGAATAGAAAAGATGAAAATAAGATTGTTTAATAAGTAAGTTCTTGTAAATTTGACTTCATCCTTAAGAGGTTGTCAATTATATAATGATAGTCAATCTCTAAAAATGAATATGCTATACCAAGGAGATATTTTCTTCTTTTGAGCGACAAAAACTTTTTAAGAAATAAAAAATGTCTAATTATCTAATTTTTTTAATTTTTGTGTACATCTTTAAATATTTAGTCAAATATATTTTTTTTTAATTATTAAATTTGATGTACTATGAATATAAAATACTTTACACAATTTTCTAGTTACATCGATTTTTTTTTTAATGATCATTAACATGATTTATGTAAAAAGTAATTATTTTTCTTCTAACATGATATTATATATGATTGGATGTATGTGTAAAATTGTGCATACACTCATAAATTCTTAAAATATTTCTAAGACTTATTTGTTGTTGTATCTTTCATGATCATGTTGATAGTTAAAAGCATAAATTGGAGTGGATAATTTTGTAAAATTCTTTGTAATTACAACGTGAGTGTATATTGTTATTACAATTGTTTTTGTAAATTCTGCTGCATTCATTGAGGCAATGCACGTCACATCGTGATCATAATCAACAATTAATGTTTTGAAACTGCAGGGTTACCAGTCACACAAGAAACGTTTCAATTATCACCAAGTTTTCCACACATGGACACAGGATCCATATGGTGGGCAAAAGGGTTTGACTCTGTGTTTGGGAATTTGGTGTTCAACAATATTGTTCATGGCATGCAAACTCTGGAATTGACAGAGTGGTGGCTTTGTAACTCCACACCCGATCTTGAACCACAAGCATTGTCCTATGTACCAAAGTTATTGCCAATTGGTCCATTATTGAGAAGCCATGATGACGATCAAGGTGTAACTGAAAGATCTTTGGGACAATTCTGGGAAGAAGATCTGTCTTGTATAAATTGGCTTGATCAACAACCTCATGCTTCTGTCATATATCTTGCTTTCGGAAGTCTCACTCATTTTGATAAAAAACAATTCACAGAACTCGTTCTTGGACTTGAACTCACTAATAGACCATTTCTTTGGGTTGTGCGTCAAGATTCCAATTGCAACCCCCATGAATTTAAAGGGAATCAAGGTAAGATAGTTGAATGGGCTCCTCAGCAAAAAGTGTTAAGTCACCCTGCCATAGCTTGTTTTGTTAGCCATTGCGGTTGGAATTCGACTATAGAAGGTTTGTCCAATGGAGTCCCCTTCTTGTGTTGGCCATGTTTTGGTGACCAATTCTTTAACAAAACATATATTTGTGATGAGTTGAAGGTTGGATTAGGATTTGATTTAGATGAAAATGGACTGATCTCACGTGAAGAGATAAAAGTGAAAGTGGATAAAGTGCTTAGCGATGAGAACATAAGATCAAATGCTCATGTGTTAAAAGAGAAGCTGCTGAACGCCATAAAAGATGGAGGAAGGTCTTGTGAGAATTTAAACAAGTTCATCAAGTGGTTGAAAGAATAAAGGTTTAGATTTGCTCAGATGAATAATAATTGAAAAGAGCCTGTGATGTTTTCTAAGCTTGGTTTGCTTATTATTATTACTCCACCCTTTTGGTGTTGAGTTGTAATAATTATTATATATATTATAAACAAAGAAGGCATTATTCTATCTATGGGAATATGGGATTGTACCAATGTGTTCAATATACAACTAGGGGCTATTTTTTTCTATATTATAAATAATTTGGTAATATGCATTGATATTTTAGGGTTGGCCAGTTATAAGATACAGATGTTAATTGGTATACAGATAAAAAGATCCCCTTAAATACAACGGTAGATTGACACGTAGTGTATGTGTCATTCATATTCATAATTGCTGTCGGTGAATAGCAGAAGTCTCACAGAAGAGGCAAAGGAGATGGCTCATAGCTGCTGAGCCGTGTAGCACCTGAGCTCCGAAAATCCGTTACGGGATTGGGTATTTTTAATTTTTTTTGGCCAGTGTTACGGGAATGCTATTGGATACATTGTTATCGTATTTTGGGCCTTTTGGATTTGAGTTTGAAGAAGTTCGGCATCATTTTTTTTGTTTGTGATAATAGTTGTTTGTTGAGAAAGGAATAAAATAAAAGTGGGCCCGTTTAGGGCAAAAGATGTTAGGAGGGAAAAATTCTAAGGAGTAATACTATATTGAAGAAGGTTTTAACCAAACAAAAAAAAATTATAGTGAAAAGTGATGATTTTTTGAAAAATAAAGATTATGTTTTTATGTAAAAAGAAATCCAGTTTTTAAAAAAAAATGCAATGCAAATATTTTTTAGGGTAAAGTATATTTTTTGTCTTTGACGTTTACTAAAAATTTTAAAAATACCCTTAAATTTTAATTTGTTTCAATTTTATTTTTAATGTTTTCGATTTGTATCAATTTTATCCTTATCTTCAAGCATGTTCTCAAAGATTTCAACAAAAAGATTCTACCTTTATCATCTTTGTTGAAATCATGTTGGGAATCAACAACCTTCTCTTCTCATGGGGCGTTGTATCTTTCAGTTTGCAAGTGTTGAAGGTAAGGTCTTATGGAAGTTGTTGGAGTCAAGCCAGAGATGCTCGAGCTTCTTTAGAACTCCGATGGTGACCGAAATCCCACCGAAAAAACTATTGTAGGACGAGTTGATGAGCTGACGTTGAAATTTGGAGGATAAAAATATACTTTACCCTATTTTTTAAATTTAATTAAAAATATTTATTGTTCACATAATTCTATTCTTTATAAAAAGAAAATCATTAAGATATTGGGAATTGTATTTTCAAAAAAATTCATTGGAATAAAAAGAAATAAAAAAGTTTTAAATGAGATAAATTGAACCAATAATTGGCACAGATAAGCAATGTTATTATTATTATTTGTCTAATTAATCCACTATAAAAATAACAAAAGTTTTTAGTTTTCTAAAACCTTAAAAAATATAAATGGAGTGACCTTTGAATTACATAATAAATTAGCTTTTGTTCTTTTAGAATATTAGATATATTAGTGATTAGTCTATAATAAAATGTCTTTTAACTGTTTAACTCTATTTGAGAAAAGAAAAAATTAATTGGTCTTTTTATATTATTTAAAACTAATTTATTTAATAAAATATCATGAATTAATATTTTAACTGTTTAATTCGATTGGTTATTATTACTATTTGAAATTTGAAACACAATTACATGTGAGCATAAAAAAAATAATGAAAACACTGAAGAAAATAAATTTTGAAGATCAAAGAGTAATAAATTTTGAAGCTCAAAGACTAATAATTTTGAAATTTGAAACACAATTTGAGCGTCTACTAATATCATTAGTGTCATCATAGGTAATCGGAGATTAATGTACTGGATTCGTTGGGCTGCCTCAATCGTCAGATGGAGGAAGCCTCTGACCTGGTTCACGTCTGGGAGCTTCCGTCCGAGTTGTATGCGTGAAAAAATGGGGGTAGTACCTGCAAAGACACTTCGATACCTATGTCAACAAGGGTCTAAGCAAGTTTTAAAGAGTATTGGAACCTAGAGATACCTGAGGGATGTCAGTGTATTTATAGTGGTGAACCAATAACCACCGTTGAAGCATTCCATCTTTTAAGGAGGATAACCGTCCCTTTATCTTAAGGAAGTTGAGATATGGCTCCTTAGAGCAAGTTGTGGTTAGAACCGACTTCTTGAGAGAAGGTCGGTGTCGAGTGAGGGTCAATATTTGAATTTGGCCTCTCATTTAGACCTGGGTCTTAGCGTTTGGGCAGAGTATAAACAATTAGTATACAAAAATAAAATTTAAATAGAAGAAGTAATAAATAACGAATTTAAATTTAAAAATTAGCAAGACTATTTATTTGGATAGGCTTTTGTTGGAAACATATTAATAAATTGAATGAATATTAGCTATAAATTTCAAAAAAAAAACTCGATTCAGACAAAAATAGATCTTTAGGATTATCTTTTTTTTTTGTTACGTGATATGAACACATGGTAATCTTTTATGAAGTCGTTCGAATTTTTCGTGAGGAGGTGTGCATGGGATGGTATCTACAAGGGACTTAGATGCTTAAATAAAAAAGGATTTTAAGCAGACTTTTATATAAATTAGAATTGAAAAATCCCTAAAATAAAAATGAGAGTTAAATAATTGGACGAGTGACCTAGTGATAACTCTTGTAACTTTTCCTCCTAATCTGGTGGTTAGTTATCTTCTTTTTTCTAAAAATTATTGAGATCTTATATTTAAATACAGAAATATATTTATATGTGCAGTTAAGATTATGCACTCTAAGTCGGCCTCCACAAGGTCGGACACACCGACAAAATGGATTTGATATTTATATATAGGCTTTGTCTGGTTCTTGAGCCTTGTTTTGAGTTTTGTGGCCGAACATGAACAATAGTCAATATATTATTTTTTATTTATTTAATATAAAATATAAATCAAACAATTTAAAGTCTATCATATTTTTCGACTATAAAAAAAACTCTTAAAAAATAAGAGTATATATAATTATATTATTCGTATGTCAATTTTGCCCTAAACTTTACATTAAAATTTTTTTAATGTTTATTGCGATAATAAAAAATAAAAATTATGTCCATCTATAACTTTTTTAATAATGATAATGTTCTTTTTACGATAATCAATTAATTAATTAGTAAATCGGTTTTAAGTTTTCTAAAATATAAATATTTATGTTCATACCCTGACCCAATGATAAGGCCCAGGTCCAAGTGAAAGGCCCAATACAAAGGATTAAGCCTCGCTCTATACCGACCTTCACCCCATGAAGTCGGCTCCTACCACAACTTGCTCTAAAGAAGTCGGGACGAAGATTAGCTAGCAGATAAACACTCATTCAAATGAGTAACTGCCCCTAAAATCTCTCTACCCACTTCCTGGAGCCATATCTCAACCTCCCTAAGATAAAGGGACGGTTATTCCCCATGAATAACGGAATTACTCCAACGGTGGTTATGGGTTCACCACTATAAATATACCGACACTTCTTAGGTATCACTAAGCCTAATACTCTCTAGACTTGTTTTGCTCCATTTGCTGACTTTAGCATCGGAGTGTCTTTGCAGGTACCACCCCGGGGTCTTGGATCATCAATCCGCTTGGATACTCCCTTATCCCAACGATTGGGCCAGCCAGACTAATCCAACCCAATAATCTCTGGTTACCCATCGTAACAATTTATTTTCCACTTCAAATATTAGTTGCGAGTAAAAAATTTTATTTATATATTAACTGAAAAATTTATAAAAGTCTGACTTTAAAGAATACAACATTAATTATATTGTAATTATAAAAATTTTCAATTTTTTACAGATCTGACGGTTTCAAATTTAAGAAAAATAACATATTTTTAAAAAAATTGACTAATGTTGATTGTATTTAGTTAAAAGAAATTAATCTTTTTAATTGATTTCTGATTCATATTCATTATTAGTTCTTTTATAATTTTACTTATATATTAAAAATTGAGATTTAGTTTCAAAATTAAGTGGTTAATTAAATTTGAAAAATTGGATTATCACTGTTTATTAATTTTTTGATCGAGTTAATTTATTTAATTATTCCTAATTTTGATATTAATTCAAATTTAAGAAAATAAATTCTGTTACACCCTAATTCAAATTTAAATGCTAATTAGTAATCTCTTGATAAAAACGTGCATTAATTTTTTTTAAATATTACTTGAATTTTCTACTCGGTTATATTTAAATTAGTTTTATTTTTTGTTATTTATAATTATAAATGTCACTATAAGTAAACACGTATAAATAAAAACATAAGAAATATTTGTGTCAATTATATTATATTTATTAATATAATTATGATGTTTATTAATATTATTTGTGAATAAATACATATAATATATAACGATTTTATGAATATAAACTAATTAATTATTTTTCGAAATAAAAAATGTTGAGCTCAACCGGAGCCTATAGCAATTAGTTTACCAATGTGGCAGTTTATGTTGGCCAATTTAATTTTTTCCATTCCCGAATTGTATTTATAAGAACCTTTTTTCCAATAAATTGCGACAAGTAAATTAATTTAAGAAAGGATACCCGACATTATTTTTTAGGGTACGTTGACGAGAGCCCAAACCAACGGAACGCGTAACTTTTGTAACCCCGTTCAAGTTCACCCCACCAAGCCGGTTCCGTCTCACCTCCCATCAGCTCCCACCAGCCTTTCTCAGCCACCTGCAAACTGCAACATGAGACCAACACGTGTCATTACGTGAAATACAGTAAAACAAATCTGTATATCTGTACGAAATTTGCTCTGTATACTAGTGCGACCCTTTAGGGTTATTGTGTTTTTATTCTGCTATGGTTCTGACACAAAACGTAAATGACATTTTGTGGATAAATAATAATTTTTATGTAAATAAAAACAAAATGTAATCGATGTTTGGTATTAAAAGAATTTTTTTAATGTTTATATATAAAACGGCAGTGATGTTTTGCATAATTATTATTTTTTTAATTGAGAAAAAAAAAATAGCGGTGATGTTTTATGGCGTCCGTCAGATATTCCCACAACGATGTTAAACACCATTTTTTGGTCATTTTCGTGGGTTACAATAATTAGACTCCAATATTAAAAAAAATTATAATTAGGAATGAGTATTAAACCACACTTAAAATTTGTTAAAAATTTTGATATTATTTTTAGAGTAAATATCGTTTTTATCCCCAACGTTTGGGGTAAGTCTTATTTGTGTCTCTAACGTTTAAATCGTCTTATTTGTATCCTTAACGTTTATAAAAGTGATTCAATGTTATCCTACTATCAATTATACTAACAAATCAGATTATATTTTTCAATTATTCTCACTTGGATGTATTCATTCTCAATTAGGTCTCACTTGGATGTGGTCGATTTTAATATTATATCCACTATTTGTGTTTAGATTCAATTATGTCCCTAGAAAAGTGAATTATGTAAATATTGTAGAAATTAGTTTCAACATTTGATGAGCTATTTTTCGGAGTAGATCATCAATTCTATCCCAGACATTTGTATTCTAACTTCAAGAAAAGATTTTTAAAATTCAAACTAAAGCGCTCATAATGTGTAATTGACGGCAAGATAACATTGAATCACTTTTACAAACATTAGGGATATAAATAGGACGATTTAAACGTTAGGGACACAAATAGGATTTATCTCAAACGTTGGAGACAAAAACGAAACTTTACTCTTATTTTTATATGCCAAATTTAATGTTTACAAAAAATTTTAGATTTTTAAAGCATTTAAAATATACAAAAGTATTTATAATAAAATATAATAAATTTAAAGTATTTAATAACCTTAATAACGATAAAAAAATTATTTATATTTTAATAGATTGAGACAAATCTGATGAGTCAATAAAACTAATTAATAATTCTAGATCTAGCCTATTAACATTAAGTTTTTTATAATAAGTCAGACCATATCAGACTAAATATACAACAGATTGTAGCCTTGTAGGTGCAGGTTGTCAAAAGTAGCCAATTTCCTACTCTAAATATACAAGAGTTTGTAGGTTTAACTAATGAACTCACAAAAATCTATTTAAAATGGTTTTCAATTATGAATTGCATCATCAAATGTGGTTGTGTATACAATTACAAATAATCATGACCAATGCCGTCTCTGGTGAAATAAAGCACATTTATTATTTCCAATTCTGAAGTTGCTATTAGCAATTTCTGGCAAAGGGGGACACTCTTTTCAGTCTTTCTCATACATAAATGCTTGTTGGGTCATGCATGATAGAAGCCCCAAGGTGATCCATAGTGAATACGAATAATTTTGTTTGTATGAATGCAAAAATATGCATAACCACTTATCTTTTTATTTATAATAATTTGTAGAATTTACAAACTAAAAGAAAAATTAACGATTATGAATATTTTTGTAGCATTAAGTTTTTCTTACTTTTATAGAAGAATAGCATAACAAATGATTGCAATTTTTTCATCTTCTTTCCTTGTTGGTGGTTGCTAGCTAGAATTTGCGGTTTCTCTCAGATTTTTTAACATTTGTTGTAGCTTCTAATAAGCACGGGGTGCAACACATATCAATGGAAAACGATGCAACTAACACACTTCACTCATTAGGATATGTGTCCTTTATTGCTTTGTTATTGTCATTTTTTTTCTAGTTCTATGTGTATCTAAAACATAACATCTATAGAAAAATCAATTGCGCTAAAAAAAATGAAAATTGTGATTAGGTATATAAGGTTGGATGACATTTATTGCTTCTGTAAACGAGGCACATGGAATGGAAGATGAAAAGGAAAGTAGTGGCCTGGTGCCTGGTGGGATAGAGAGAGATAATAGATATTAGATAACAAAAAGAATTTAGAAAGGGGTAAAGTTGCCATTATTGAACATTTTAGGGGTAATAGTGGAAGAAAAACCTCCATCGCTCGTTGTATACCTTCAATTTAGTGTGGTACAAATACTATTGCTTTCTTAAATCCACCGTGTACTTTTTTCTATTTTTTTTATCAGATAGAAAATTCGAACTCGCAATTTCTTAAATGAGTATAGGGAGACTATCAGTCGTGGAACTTAGTTCAGACAAGGGGTGGCCATGGCCCCCCAAATTTTTTATAAAAAAATTAGTAGTACTTTTTCAAAAGATAAAAAATAGTTCAATTGACTTAAATAATTTATGACTTAAAGTATCTAATAAGTTCAATAAACAACATTCTCTCTATCTTTAGGTTTAAATATAAAAAATTAGATATCTTTTATTTATTTAATTTAATTTTTTATATAATAAAAAATAATAAAATATTCAATAAGTATTAATATTATTGTATTTGTATAAATTGATAAAAAAATTCAATAAATATTATAAATTTTAATATTTGTCCTTCTAACTTTTTCTTTATATATTTTACAGGATATATATTCAAATTTTTATATAAAATAATAATGAAAAATCAAAGAATTGATACATTTTTTAAGAGGAAGGCTAATATTTAAGAAGGAGAACATATAACTTTTACAATATCAACACATGTAGATAGTTCTTCTACTTTAATGAATTACGAAGAAAGTGAGATATAACCTTCAAAAGTTCAAAAAGTTATATCTGATGACTTTAACTTTAACTTTTTGGAACGAGATCTTAAAAAAGGGCTTTAAATTTGGCAGTATCACCCAAACCAGAGAGATGAGATTAGACGAACTTATCTTAAACGAGATCCATATAAAAAAATATTTTGACAATTATTTTCTATTTAGCCCCCCAAAATTTTGTTTCAAGTTCCGCCACTGGAGACTATATCATTTGATTGTCTTCAAATTAATATTCAAATAAATTCTTAAAATTATATTTATATTTTAATTTAATTTTTAAAATTTTAATTTATTCAATTTTATCTATCATCTCAATTTACTCAAAGTTAACACTTATAAATTCTTTAAGATATTTTATTACTCAAATTTAAGGAGAATTTTTTAAAGGACAAAGTGACTTCAAGACTATCATCTATAATTCTTAGCAATTCAAGTATTAAATAGAAAGTTGAGATTCAAAGCTTTTTTTATAATTTCATAATAAATATATTTATTCTTTTATATTTTAAAAAAGTATTATTTAATTTTCTTATATACTTTTCTCTTTTTAAAGTTATTTTTATTAGTGGTATATATAGACTTTTAGACAATTTTAATAATTTGTCCTACTAAAAATTATTTATTTATTTGTTTTTATATTTTTAATATATTAAATATATAAAAATTAAAAAAAAAATTATTAGTATATTCTTAAAATGTATCTTTAAAATATAAGAGTTAATTTTTTTTTATATATGATAAAATCACTTATTGATAATTGAATTTGTTGCTCTTTTGACAAAATTTTGTATAATTGCTATTGAATTGTTTTGTTTTTACTCTACAAATTCTAACTTTAGTTAAACGAGAATATATAAACTTAAAAGAGAACATTCTTAAGGGTTGTAAGAACTGCCAATAAATTATAGTTCAAATGACATAGTCTCCCCATACTCAATTAAGAGGTTGCGGGTTCGAAAAAAAAAAGGGTTGTAAGAACAAATTTTAATTGAATGTTTTTAAAGTGATCATTTTGATATTTATGATAAGTGAACTAATTTAAAGTCAAAATTTGTATTAAAGTTGATCTCATTTTAGAATGACAGTATTATTTTGATGAAATACTAATAAATTTTTTTGTTATTTGTATAATTGTCTTGATAAAATTAATAAAAATAATATAAAATTTAAATTGAATTAAGACTAAGTATTAAAATGATAAATCTTATATTTAATCTCAAATTGCTATTATTTTTTACATATAATCTTACAAATATTAATATGATATATATGAAATTTAAAATAAAATTAAAATAGACTCTAATATTAGAGTTGTTCTTTGTTAGAGTATAACTAGGATCAATTAGATCAATTATCATTATTTAGTATATTTGAATATTTATTATAGGATATTACGTCTTTATTATTTCGATTCTTTTAACACCTATAAATACTATTCTATATTGTATTACTCTAGATAATTTGAATAGACACACAAATATTTTCTCTACTGCTCTCTCTTACCCCTCTTTAACACTCTTAAGAGTTACTGAGCCGCATAACATTATCAATAATTAAGTTCACTACTATTTGGACTTTGGAGGCTTAAATTAGGAACATGTCCTTGTCAATTTATATCCACATTTATTGATGGATTATGAGATTGTAACTAATCTTCAAAACTCGTAAATATTTTTATGAAAATGTTAGAAATTTATTATTTTTTGTCATTAATTAGTTATCAATTCAATTTTTTTAATTTAATTCTTTTAATTTAGTAATCTAACAATATATTTTATCTCATATTTTTAAATAGAAAAAAATTTGGTAATCAAAAAGTTTCAGCTATAATTAGCCAAAATTTTCTATAATATACTTCATTTACATTATTTAATAACAGTTTTATTTTTTAGCCCACTCTCTTATCATTCCACTTACCATATTCTTATCAACTCTATTTATTAATGATATTAATTATAATATCATATTCCTTATTATTAAGCAAGGAGAGTTGTTTGCTATTTGGAGAAGCTTTCTTTTAACATGGGACTCGGGACAAAGAGACATTATATGTGAGACAGACTGTGTAGAGGCTTTTACTATTGTCAATAATTTACAAGATTGCTCTGGGTTTATTGATCCTTTGGTATTAAAAATCCGAGATATCATGTCTTGGAAATGGCGTGTTGATCTTCGGTTGATCTTGAGAGATGCAAATACAATAGCAGACATCATGGCAAAGACTGCAATGAGGACTATTTCTCCCCAAGTGGAGCTTCCATTGCCTTGGAAGGAGTTTGAGAGTAGTATTAAGCGGGACTGCCTTTCTTAAGCAATTTTTTTTTAAGTCACAAAAAAAAAAAGCATTCTTGTAATCAATACTTAATATTCTCTTTTATAATTTAATTTTTATATTTAAAAATATAATAAAAATTAATAATAATAATTAATAACGATTATGATTTATCATTGTAATTGATTCTTACTTTGCTCCTTCGCCTAATGGAAATACGATAACATCACATAAATTCAATAATTATAATTGATTATTATCATAAACACTTTTTTGTTTTATTATTATTATTA
Organism: Arachis ipaensis; assembly: GCF_059453495.1. NCBI lineage: Eukaryota > Viridiplantae > Streptophyta > Magnoliopsida > Fabales > Fabaceae > Arachis > Arachis ipaensis. Next base: position 142,566,985 of record NC_142435.1, on the reverse strand, counting down.
TTATCGTTTTTTATTGTAATTAATTTTCTGTTTTTGTTAAGTCATTTATCATCATTCAATGGAGAGATACAAAATCTGAAAGCTACCCTAATATGATTTTGTTTCCGTCAATCCAATTATTTTCATTCAAAATTCACAACTCTAATACAATTGCAAGCACAATTAGAATAGGTTAAGAAATTTTACAAAAAATCATCTTTGTCATTGTATGTCATTTGAATTCTATCTTAATACGGTACGTATGGTAGAAACTAAAAAGTGCTGAAAAATTTGAACATACAACAGATGGAATCACTCGACGAGGTTGTTGTCAATAAATCAATTTTCGAGAATATGAAAAACTTCACTAGTTTTGATGAGGTATGGTAATAAACTGATTAATTTTTTTGTGTATTTTTATGTGCATTATAATTATATTTACTAACTAAGTTCATACACATAACATTCATACGTAACATCTAAAAATTACATTTATGTTTATTAGATATTACATCTATACATATATCATTTTTTAGTTATTGCTTAAGTAACTATAAAATTAACACATATGTTTTTAAATTTTATCATAATTGAATTTAAAAAACGTCAAATTCTTAAATTAATTTATTCAATTGATAAATTTACTCATAACATCCATAAATTCATACACATAACATCCATAATTTCATATTAATAACATCCATAATTTTATACTCATAATTTTCATAATTTCATACATACGATGTCTATAATTAATACATTTTTATAATCAATATTATCAAATTTTAAACTATACGTCTTATTGTATTCTTCAAATTATCTCATATGTGTACTAATAGGTTATAATTTTAATTATTTTAATATTTTTATTTTATATTCGTATGTATACTTATTTATTGATTTTAATATGACGAGTTCATAATTATTTTAAAAAATTTATTTTTAAATTTTTGTTTATATTTTATATTTTATTTTTTATTTTTTAATAGTCTATATGTAAAATATAAATATATAGTAGAAGTTGTTAAAAATTTTTAATTTAACTTCTATAATTTTTGCAGAGAATTATTGTATTTTAATGGATAATAATGTAATTGAGAGATGTTAGGAATTTGATTTAGGAGAAACTGAAATTAATTTTGAAAAGAACATTAATGACTTCAAATATGAAGCAAAATGGTAGGTGATAAGGAGGTGTATATCACTTGCTTATCAAGAGAATAAGAATTTTTACGTAATATTTTTATATTGTAATTATTCTTTGGCTACCTAACACTCCTCTTTAAATATTATTCACTGATGAGTCACCAAAAAAAAATATTATTCACTGATACATAAAAACAATAAATTCTGATTAAGTTGTAGCATTCTTCTATTTTTATTTCAATATATACTTGTAATATCTTAGTAGGTAGATAACATGTGATTCAAAATGCACCAACGCGGTTACCAAATATAAGTGCTTCGAAAACTATCAGAAACTATAACACAGAGATCAAAATCACAGGAAGCGCCATTTAGAATAAACTCAGTAAAGACACACCGTATTCTACAAAAAATCATTTATCCACACTATAAACGCACAAAATCTTCCAAGGTGCTTCAAAAATCACAACATGTATTTCCGTCCTTACTCCCATGTCTCCATGTAGCTTGATAGCACCTCTTAATGGCAGATCAGATTCAACTCAAAACAACACTCCAATGAGAAGCAATAAAAGGTGGTCCACATCGTAGCTTGGCTGGCCTTTCTCGTTAACGTTGCAAGTGTGAGAGCGCATGAAATTAGTCTCACATTAAAAAAAGTAAGAACGAGTGAGACAGTGACGGATCCAAAAAATTTTGATAGTGGTGGTAAAATATATATAATATAATAATAATTTTTATAATAAAAATATTATGTGTATATATAAATCAGCTATCAAAATATTCATTAATTATTATATATTTGTATATAAATATATGTATTGTTTAATTTATTTTTAATGTATTTTTTTTATTTCAATATGTATACAAATAGTTATTTTCTATGTACATATAAAATGATTAGTCTTTAAAATATCTAATTTATAAATTAAAACACTAAAATAATAATTTAAATAATAACACATAATTTAAAATTTTGTTATTTAGGTTTTAATATTTTAAAAAAATTGAGTAATCTTTTTCTTAACAATACAATCGAAATATCTCTCTTTTTATAAAGAATAATGCTACACATTCAAGTTTTTTTTGTTAAACAAATCCAACAAAATTAATCTAAAATAACAAAATTCAGTTATGACTAGCATTATTCTATATCTTATTGTTTAACTTGGTTAGACTTAGTTCATAAAAAGACTTGAATGTGTAGCATTACTCTTATATATATATAAGTAAATACTTATTTAAAAATTTACTTCTCATATAATTAGAAGTCAATTCTTATTGAGATTTATAATTAAGAAAGTTTTTTAAATTAATGCTTACTAAAAAAAATAAAAACTAATATAAAAAAAAAGATAAATAATACGCTTTCAAGTCGATTTAAAAAAAAAACATAAATTTCATTTAAATTGAGAATTGATCATTCTAATGACATTTAATATAAAATTTTTAAATTGATTATAAAGTACCAAAAATTGAATAAAAAATTATTGTGGGGTCAAATTTAATAATTAAGTGGGGCAAATAAATATTATTATCATATACTACTTAAAAAATTTTCAAATTGTAGTGGGGCGCTTGCCCCCACAACCACCCACATAGATCCGTCCTTGGAGTGGGGAGTTTATAAAATAAGAGATTCATGAACTTATTACCTTTTTAAGGTTTTGAGTTGGATATTGTGTCTTCTCATTTTATATTTTCTTACTTTATTTTTCTTCTGATGTTTCTCCGGTGATCAAGAGCTCCTCACAGTGGCACAACACTTCTTAAGGATATAAAATACATATTGAAACTTATTTTAAAGAAAAAGTCTAGGGGCAACAGATTTGTAGTTTTTAGCCATCAATTAGTCATCAATGATTTTTTAATGATGTGAAATTATATCTAATGGTATAGAATCATTCAATTTTCTTTTGATAGTTAAGTACTAGCCATAATTTAACAAAAGTACTCTATTTTAAATAGGTGACATCTCTCGTGGCTGTAATAATGGGATGACTAAGGTGGCCAAGAGTGAAAAACTAATGTGAATTTGACACATGGTAGAAGTTGACTAGAAGAAATTGTCATTTGACTCCGAAGAAAGGCAAGTCAAGTAACTAAAGGGTAAATTTGTTGAAACTGTGAAATACTGAAGAGGAATTTCTTTTTTTTTTCTTTCTTGTACACTCCATTATTTTTATTTTGGATCTTGAGTTATGCCCCCTCCCTATAACCCAACCCACATACCCATCCGAATAATCTTCAGATGAAGCTTTCTTCTCTAACTATCCATAATATCCAATTTTTCTGAAGAAATTTAAATAGTAAAAAATCCTTCCCCCAAATTTCAAAATAAATCACAAAACATAAAGAACACTACTATATAACAAGAATTGATGTTCCAATCCTCTTTGGTGGTTATGATTCTGCTCTCGCTAGGTCTGCTGTCCCAAAACATTCTGCGATTGGCCTCTCTCAAATCTGATGTGCACCCTTCAAACTAAATCACACTAACGCCTTGAAGCTCTACTCCGGCGAAGTTGTTCGGTCTCCCCGTGGAACCGGAAGCCCAATAAAGATAAATTCCTCCACGAGTATCTTCTCTTCGACGATTTTCTTATGGAAATATCCATCATTATCTTCAAGCTGTGATTTGAATTTTGAAGGGAAAAATTACAAAAACTCCAGGTTTTGGTTTTTCCATTCTTTTTGGATAATCTTCGTTACCCGTTTTTGGTTTTTGTTAGCGGCACAAATGACAAGAAGCATTTTTTGTGTTAGTTTTCCAAAATTGCCCCCACGGTAATAAATTACCAGATTCACAACGTTAACTTCTACCAGACTTAATTCCTTACCACGTGTCAGCGTTTTATTCGTTGGTCAAATCTAAGCCATTGTTAGCCACCAAAACTCATGCCACCAGATATGTCACCTTTTAAATATGTGCATATAGCAAATATAAGTAGTTGGAAAACTCTTAAGAAACTATAACAGCTAGATCAAAATCTGAGGACAACATGAGTGTTCCAACTGTGCTAGTATTACCATTACCAGCTCAAGGACATATCAACCCAATGATGATCTTGTCTCAAAGATTGGCTGAAAATGGTTGCAATATCATCTTTGTCAACAATGAATTCATCCATAAGAAAGTGCTGAGTTCCATGGGGAATCAAGAAGGCGGCGTTAACCGACAATCGCGGATAAAGTTGGTGTCAATGCCGGACGGGTTAGGGTCTGATGCAGACAGAAATAATTTCAGGGAAGTATTTGTTTCTATAAAGAAGAACATACCAGCTATGCTTGAGAAGCTAATTGAAGATCTTAGATTGAAAGATGGTATCATAGTAAGCTGCGTAGTTGCTGACTCAGCTATGGCAGGAGCGTTGAAAATTGCAAGCAAGATTGGAATCAAAGGAGTTGTGCTCTATCCTGCGTCAGCAGCTATGTTAGCCTTGGATTGTAGCATACCGAAGCTTATTGATGATGGGATCATAGACTCTAATGGTAAGAATATCGCATTTCAAATTTCACTAATCAAAGCTGTTTGTAACATTTTTGGGGTTTGTTTAGCTTTTGTTTTTAAGACAAGGAATGCTTTTGTTTTAATTATTAGAACTTAGAAGGTTTAACCGTTTAACACTTCTTTCATTTATCTATGAGATTGCAACGAACCGGGAGGTAATTTTAAAACTTAAACCACCAAACATTTTGGATAAAAAAGTATGATTGTAATTTTCTTAGTTGGAGACAATTTTAATCATATTTATTTATGGATATAGTTAACATTTGAAACTTATTTTAAAAATTACAATAACATTAATAGAAATTAAATGTTTAGGTATTTTTAAAATTTCTTACTAATATTAGGAATAAAAATTATGTTTTGAAACTGCAGGGTTACCAGTCACACAAAAAACGTTTCAATTATCACCAAGTTTTCCACACATGGACACAGGATCCATATGGTGGGCAAAAGGGGTTGACTCTGTATTTGGGAATGTGATATTTAACAATGTTGTTGATGCCATGCAAACTCTGGAATTGACAGAGTGGTGGCTTTGTAACTCCACACCCGATCTTGAACCACAAGCATTGTCCTATGTACCAAAGTTATTGCCAATTGGTCCATTATTGAGAAGCTATGATGACAATCAAGGTGTATCTGAAAGATCATTGGGACAGTTCTTGGAAGAAGATCTCTCTTGTGTACAGTGGCGGATCTACGGGGCCTAAGGTGGCCATGGTCCTCCCCAAAATTTTTTTAAAAAATAGTAAATAGTAATAATTAATAATATTAAAATTTTTTATATATAATATTAAAAAAAAATATATAAGTTACAAAATTTTATAAATTAAAATAACTAAAAACTGCGCTATGTATTAGATATTTGAATTATTGTTGTTCTTGTTAACAAATAGCCCATTCTAATAATTAATAAAAATGGTTCTATTATACTAACCCAAGCCCATACTATTAATTAAAGTAACACTAGTACATTTTTCAAACATTTTTTTCAAACCATCAGAGGCATCGGCGCCACTTTTCTCTCTCTTTTAGTGGTTCCTAGACTTTTGGTCTTCTACTCTTCTCATTCTAATTTTCTTTCCATACCAAAACAAGATATATGAAGAAAAACCACTGAAGAGAAATAAACAGCAAAATATTAACCATTGAATGCACAACAAAGATTCAAAGAGGTATATTTCAGTTTTTTTTAAGTTAATAATAATGTCAAGTATTATTTATATTATTTATTTAAAATAATTAATTTATTTTTTTTATAATAGACAGTGTTCAAAAATTGAAGTGAGGACAAAACTCAATAGAATTATTTTTAGGTGAGACTTGGAATAAAAAAATAATAAGGTAAATCAATAACTTTATTTTTGGTTATTATATATTTTTGTTTCTAAAGTTATTTGTTATTGCTCAATAGGTTTAATATTTTTTTTAAGAAAATAACATATATGCAATTATTTTTATTTTTTTAGATAGTTCAAGTTAAGTTAAAAATGTTAAAGATGAAAACAATTCACTCATTTTTCAAGAGAAAAGAGAGAATATATGATGAACAAAATTCAGCTTCAGATTCTTTGAGTAATGTTCAAAATATTATTGAACAACCTGTGACACAACTTGTTCACTTCAGAGATGATAATTGATAATTTTAGTTCCATGAAGCATCGTCGAACAAGTTTAAAAATATCAAAATCTTAAAGTATGTAATTGAACATTGACTTTTATATAATATAATTACTTTTTTGATATATATGCTACAAATCATATTTTATTAATTTTTTTGTTATATTTTATATTTAATTGCCCCCCTCTTATGAAATTTCTGGTTCCGCCACTGCTTGTGTAAATTGGCTTGATCAACAACCTCATGCTTCTGTCATATATCTTGCTTTCGGAAGTCTCGCTCATTTCGATAAAAAACAATTCACAGAACTCGCTCTTGGACTTGAACTCACTAATAGACCATTTCTTTGGGTTGTGCGTCAAGATTCCAGTTCCCATGAATTCAAGGGGAATCAAGGTAAGATAGTTGAATGGGCTCCTCAACAAAAAGTGTTAAGTCACCCTGCCATAGCTTGTTTTGTTAGTCATTGCGGTTGGAATTCGACTATAGAAGGTTTGTCCAATGGAGTCCCCTTCTTGTGTTGGCCATGTTTTGGTGACCAATTCTTTAACAAAACATACATTTGTGATGAGTTGAAAGTTGGATTAGAATTTGATTTAGATGAAAATGGATTGATCTCGCGTGAAGAGATAAAAGTGAAAGTGGATAAAGTGCTTAGCGATGAGAACATAAGATCAAATAGTCATGTGTTAAAAGAGAAGCTGCTGAACACCATAAAAGATGGAGGAAGGTCTTGTGAGAATATAAACAAGTTCATCAAGTGGTTGAAAGAATTAAAGATTTAGATTTGCTCAGATGAATAATAATTGAAAAGAGCCTGTGATGTTTTCTAAGTTGGGTTTGCTTATTATTTTTACTCCACCGTTTTGGTGTTGAGTTGTAATAATTATTATATATTATCAACAAAGAAGGCATTCTTCTATCTATGGGAATATAGGATTTTAGCAATGTGTTCAATATACAATTAGGGGTGAAAATAAGTCAAATTAGACATGCTATATAGTTAATTGGTTTGAATTTGGTTTGAATTTGGTTTATAATTTGTTATAAACTCTTTTAAGTATTAAACCACACTTACAATTTGTTAAAAAATTTATTGCCAAATTTAATATTTACAAAAAATTTTAAATTTTTAAAATATTTAAAATATACAAATTAAAAGTATTTATAATAAAATATAATAATTTTAAAATATTTAATAATTCTATTAATGTTAAAAAACTATTTACATATTTATTTATATTTTAATATATTTAAATAGATCTGACGAGCCAATAAAACTAATTAATGAATCTAAACCTAACCTATTAATATTGAGGCTTTTATAATAATTTAAGTTTGTGTTTATTTTATAATAAGTCACACCATATCAAACCAAATATAAAATAGATTGTAGGCACAGATCGTCTAGCCTATTTTCAACTCTAAATATACAAGAGTTTGTAGATTTAATTAAAAAAAAACACAAAAACCTATCTAAAATGGTTTTAGATGGTGAATTGCATCATCAAATGTGGTTGTGTATGTATACAATTACAAATGATCATGACCAATGCCGTCTCTTGTGAAATAACATCTATTTCTTATGTAGCACATTGATACGTGTTTCAAATGTTCGTGATATGAAGAGTTCAAATGTTATTTAAAAAATATTAGTTTATATTTTTAAAATGTTTTAATTTAATTTGATATATTTTTATTTTTGTTTATTTAATTACTAGATTAGACCTTATGTTTATGAGTTTTAAGGTTTCTATATTTTAAGCTAATAAAAGGTTATAAATACCTCATAAACTATGGTAGTCGTAATACAGAATGATTTAAAGATTTGAAAACCTTTTTTGGTTTCGTGATAAAATCATAGTGTGAACAAAAGAGGGACTCCTCAACCTCAATTGTCCACACCATGGTTTCATTACGAAACCAAAAAAGGGATTTTGAAACCTCTAAATAATTTTATACTACGACTACCATTTATATATGAGGTATTTATAACCTCTTATTAGGTTAAAATATAGAAACCCTAAAACTCATAGACATAAAGTCTAATCTAATAATTAAATAAACAAAATCAAAATACATCAAATTAAATTAAAATATTATAAAAATATAAACTAATATCTTCTAAATAACACTTGAACTTTGCATATCACGAACATTTGAAGTACGTATCAATATTTATTATTTCCAATTCTGAAGTTACTATTGGCAATTTCTGGCAAAGGGGGACACTCTTTCAGTCTTTCTCATACATAAATGCTTGTTGGGTCATACATGATAGAAGCCCCAAGGTGATCCATAGTTTACAGGAATAATTTTGTTTGTATGAATGCAAAAATATGCATAACCACTTATCTTTTTATGTATAATAATGTATAGAATTTACAAACTAAGAAAAATGAATGATTATGAATATTTTTTGTAGCATTAAGTTTTTCTTACTTTTATAGAAGAACAAGTGTAATAATTCGTGCTATGCACGTGATAAAATTGAAATTATAATTTTAAATTATTCTATTAAAATTAATTTGAATTGTAATAATTTAATTAATAAATAAATAATATGATGTGCATTGTTTGTGTTTTTTAAATATAGTATTAAATGTATTAACTCGAATGTAGTTATTAAGTGTATAAAAATTATATTTGAATTATGAATTCTCTAAATGAAATTATTCCGTTTAAAATATTTAAATTATGATTTGAATCATAAATTACAATTATGATTTAAAAAAATTATTTGATATAATATTATATTTTTTCTCCATTTTACTATTAATATATTGATATTTGCAAGTCTAAATTCTAATATTTTATTGAATCTTGGCTGAAAAAGAAAATAGTTACGTGTTTCTATCGTTTAATTTATTTAATACACCATGTACGTATACTAACACTAACGGTATTTTTTTTAAAATATATTGATAAAAATAGATATAATATAATTACAAATATAACATAAATAAATAAAATATATAAATAAATGCGAAACCAATATGTTTACCAATGTCTTTGTTAAATTTTATAAATTATAGAATAAATTATGTATTCGGTTGCTTAGTAATCACATAGATGATCAAGTAATTGGATTGTAAATTGATCTCATAGTGTACATCTTATTTTTTTCTCCTTTTTGAATGAAAGCGAGAATTAAAACTTAAAAGAGTAAATAGTAATACATAAAGAAAAAAAATTTGCACCACAACACATAATTATTACCAAAAGAAATATTCATATTAAAATATTAAAATTTTACATACTGCAAATCATGAAAATCAATCATAATGTCTGGTCACTTCTCTCTATTTTTGACCATGATATAAGTTTTTCTTTTCCATGTCAAGAGTCCAATAACATCTAACTGAACAAAAAAAATTGAATTAAAAGTACCAAATTAAGGACAAATGAGTGAATAATATAAGAAATTATAACTTCGTACGTGTGTAAAATAAAGAGAATTTACTGATTTATTTTATGTTAAACGATAAAACTAACAATAGTATATTAATAAAAGGATATACCTCTAAAAAAAGTCACAATACAATTTCAAATATTTTCATAAATAAACTGTTAAAATTTTTATTATCGATAAAATGATGCTATTATACAATTTTTTGGCAAAACTTAAAATCAAAATGAAAAAATTTTGTGTGGGTTAATATAAATTAATTATGTACCAAATAAGTAGAATCGTTCATTTGTTTGTTTCAATATTTCAACATGGGCAAGCAAATTAAAATGATTATCTTGAATTTTACGATCATCGACCGTATGTACTATACATGACTCATTCTCTATTAAATATAAAAGCTATTAGCATTTACAAAGCTATTAAAAAGAATTGTCTTTGACTTGTGAAATGGTGTACTTATAAAATTAACTTAAAATATGAACTACAAATATTTATAAGAATTTAATTTTGATGTACTGACAGTGTAAAGTAGTTTTACATGTGCATCCAATTACGTAATGACACATAAAAAAAATAAATACCTTTTATATTGACCGCGTGAATGGTCATCCAAAAGAACGGATGTAATTGTACGACTGTGTAAAATGCTTTACACTGTCAGTGCATCGAAATTAAACTCTATTTATAAATTGAACTTAGCATTACTTGAAAAAATTTAGTAAATAAATCAGAGGAATGCTAAGGGGCCAGCAGAATTTGTGATGTTCAGCCATCAATTAGCCATCATCAATATTTTTAATGGTGTGGGATAACATCTAATAGTGTAAGATTAATCATTTTTCTTTTGATGGTTAAGTACTGGCCAAATTTCAACAAAAGTGCTGGTCTCCCAGACTTTCTTAATAAATCAACTAATCTTATCATCTATTAGAACTATTTTTATGTAAGCCGTCTTGCTCTTGTCAAACTTGGATGAGATTTTCTATAGCCTTATAATTCTTGTGTTTATTTTTCATACTTTCTCTTTGTATAATCTACTATAGGTGATACTATTGATAGGATCGTAATCAATAGTAATTAGGTATGAAAAAAAATAGAATAAAGACTATGTGAAAATTATAAATTTTTTAAATGATAAATATGAAAAAATTTTTACTATTGCTTATTATATATACTAATAATATATCAATAATTTTAAAAATATACTAATAATACTAATAGTTTAAAGATAATTGTACTACAGTTATAATAAATTTATTTATTACTCTAAATAAATAAAATAAATAATATATTTAAAAACTAAAGAAAAAAGATTAGCGGTAATTATGTTTGGAATATTCTCATATTTTTTTTTGCTTGCCATTCTTTCACCGCAATGATAGATCAAGAAAACTCTAAATTTAAAATATAATAATAAATATGTCATGTGATAGAAAAATAATAAATTATATATATGTTATCGTAATAAAATATCATACTATGAATAATTATATTTGTCAAGTAAATTTATTTATACTCTATATTTATTATATTATTTTATGTAAAATTAAAAACTACTCTTCTAATTTAATATTATATATATTTATTTCTGACATTGTCCAAAATTAAATTAGGATTATATCTAAAGTCTTAACACAGTAAATGGAATATAATTAATATCTAATATTTTAATAATTAAATATCTAAAATAAGTTAATAAATAACAATAATTAATACCTAAAAATATCATATATATATATATATATATATATATTTGATATTGTCCAAAATTAAATTGAAATTATGTTCAAAGCCTTAATACTATAATTGAGGTATAATTAATACCTAAAATTTTAATAATTTAATACCTAAAATAAGTTAATTAAATAACCACAATGAATACCTAAAATATTGAAAAGGAATCTTTTAATAAATGTGAGAAATAAAAATAAAAAAATTAATAAATAATATTAGTATTTAAATGAAAGAATTAATAAAGAATAATAATTATAAGTAAAAATAGTATTTTTATTTTGGAAAAAAAAAACACATGAGAAATTGTTTAATAATTCGTGTCATGTACATGATAATAAATTGTTCAATAATTCGTACTATGCACGTGATAAGGTTGAAATTATAATTTTAAATTATTTTATTGAAATTAATTTGATTAATAAAAAAGCAACATGTTATGCGTTCATTTTTTTTTAATCTAGTGTTATGTGTATCAACTCTAATATAGTTTTTAATTATTTTTGTTAATCTACTCTTTTTTCTAAATTTATGATTTAAAATAACAATTATAAATATTAATAATTAAACAAATTATTATATTATCATTATTTACATTTTATTTCCAAAATTAAAAACATATTATTTTTTTTATTTAATGATTTTTTTATTTATACTATCAGTATATATTGATCGATTAGTCAATAATTTTTTTATTCGTAGGATATATTTATTTATTTTATTTAAATAATTTTAAATCTTTCCTTATTTAAGTAACATATATATTAAGTCACATATATTAATTATTTTTTGATTTTTTTATTATAAATATTTTTTTAGCCTACAATCATTTAATGATTTTGTTATTCCATTAATACCATCATACGTGTAATAATATTTATAAATTATACTAATTTTTATATTTATTTATATGTATATATATCAATTGTTTAGTTAATAATAAAAATTTTTAGAATATATTTATTTTGTTAAATAATTCTAAATACTTCTTTATATATATATATATATAAATATATTTAAATCATATATATTAATTATTTTCTGATCATGATTATTTTTTTTGAGCTTACAATCATTCGATAATTTTTTATTCTTTATTATTAATGTCATCCACTACAAGAGACACGCTGAGTAGCAGCGGTTTATTTAGGGATTTGCGGCGGTTTTAAACCGCTGCGAAACGAAATTCCAGCGGTTCCAGAAGCGTCGCTTATTAGGGGGTTGTAATATGATTTTGTGGCGGTTCTAATGAACCGCTGGCACAACCGCCACAAATCAGGTTGACGATTTTGCGGCGGTTGCAGAACCGCCGCTATTTCTGTATTGGATTTAAAAAATCTGCGGTGATTTCAAAACCGCCGCAGATTTATGTTGTTTTTTTTTTTTTTAAATTGCAACGGTTTCAAATATAGTATAAGCAATAAATTCTATAAATAAAATGAAACAATCTATCTGATAAACAAGGAAGGTAATAGAAGCAGCAATAAATTATAAGTCAATAAAAGTTATACAAAGGTGTGACGATCAAGCAAGATAACATCAAGCAAGATAACAAGAAATACTAGGACGAAAACACAGAAACATGCAAATTCAAGAAAATTCACAATATAAGCTACATGTTCATGTTTATAACTAAGTCAGTGCAAGATTCTTTTTTATGTTACTCACTTGGCAGTTAGCATACTTAGCCAGTCTGATAAAGTAGACAATGGTACAACTACAAGAAAAGGGCCATGGATTTGCTGGGCATTCTGTATAAAGAAACAAGTGGATTAATTTAACATTCTACAAGTGCATTTGTAACCTAATAGAGAAGGTACTCTACCTGTAGAAAACCAAGCATTGAAACTGACTGAACAATTTTACCAAGACCTATTTCATCAGCTAAAATGACATTTGTATCATTTCTCCAACTGCAAAATAGAATAGATAGATTCAGAATGCAAAAAGGACAAGCATATCCTATGTAAACCTACAAACATGATAATCACAGAGCTTTCCGCAGAGCTTTCCACCCCTCAACCATTCAGGTTGTTCCTCAAGCTTCCGCAGACTTTCTACACAGTTCATCCATAAAGTAGAAGTTCAAAAATCAGAATTAACAACTTTTACAAGCCAACTAATATCTCTTTGCAGGCATTACAAGAACAAACCTTTGCAACTTCTAATCTTCCAAGCTGTGTTGTGCAAAGAAAAATAGCTGACCTATGATTTGGAAATTCTGAAACTTTCATATGAAAATAAGAGCAACAATCGAACAAAGATGTAAAAAAAGAAATATAGTAGCCTGTGTAGATACTTGTCGCACAAAGTCTGAACTGAATGAAAGATCTTACCATCAATTGCATCGGTATAGTAGCCAAGCATCTCTCTAGCTCTACCTCTTCTAAAATACACTTTGACATTCTGCGGAAAAAGAAAAGACAGGTAATTAATATCAATAAATAATAAAATTCTGCACAGCTACTAGATCCAAGAAATTATAGAATATGCAAGAATCTGAACCTACGTTAGAAGGAGCTTCATATGAAGCAGACTCATGATATTTGAAATTTGGATTATAAGCAAAAGTTGTTTGTCTTCATGACAAGAAAATCAATCATCACAGAACTTTCATAATTATCCAAGTTCAGGATTATTTATAGAGGTAAATCACCTTTTTGTCAAAGTTAATTGCTTTTGTACAATCTGCTTCAGCTTGGAGGTAACTGCATATAAAGTTAAAGGATAATAATAAAAGTAAATAAAAAATCATGATGCTTGCTAAATAACTTTTGAAAAGTGAAAGGCAAGGATGATATGCTACCTTCCAAGTTCTAGATAAGCTTGGGACCTATCACTGTCGTATGTTGCATTGTTACTGCTTAGTTTTATGGCTTCCGAATAAAATCCAATGGCTTTCTACCACTGCTTGTCTTTGTAACCTTGATTTTCCTGATTAAGTAACAAACTGAAAAAGTTAAAAAATAAATTAACAAAATAATAATAATAATACAAGAAGAAAGAAAGAAAATTCAGCGTATAATGTACATGGATTCAAATGAAAGATAAGCATGGTTTATAACAACTGAGTTTTAGCAAAAGATGATGCCGTAAAATGTGCTAGCCATGTTGCATAATTATATCAGAACTCATAAAGTGCTGAATTTATCTAAAGAAGTATATAAAATTTGGTCCACTATATGATTAGCATGTGAGCAACAAAATTAATATGATCAGCATGTAAGCACAACTTGGAATAAAATTTGCAAACAACCATGCTATAAATTAATATTAATAAATTGTACAACTTGGATTAAAAATCTAAAGAAGTATATAAAACTTATAACAAGAGCAACAAATAAATCTAGATTAACGGCTCATGCTAATGCAGTATGTCTAACACTACCATCAATTTCACAAACTTCAAAGCCTTTCTCACTAAAATAGTAATCCAGTATGTCTAACACTTTGGTCCACTGACTGAATATCAAAACCTAAAAGCATTTGGCAAACACAAATAACCATAACAGCTTAGAGAAAATAAAATAATATATTGAGAGACAATCACATAATTGGTGAACATACTTTGTGTTTTCTTGCAAATAACCTTTTCAACAGCCGTTCAAGCAAACGAAAATTTTCACATTGTTCAACTATCTCATTTACAGGAGGATAAAGCCCTAAGAAAGCAAAACACAACTTAGTTGAGAACCATAAAGTACCAAACCAATAGAACCTTTAATAGCATGGTACTTACATGAACCATCAAAGGCATACTCTAAGAGGTCAGGATGGTTACAGACTTCCCTAAGTTGAATAACCAAATTACTAAGCGACTTTATTCCACGTCCTGATGTAAAGCAATACAATACCAAATTGTATTAGTATATTTCACTTTAGTCTTGTGTGATTGTAGATGCAACACAAGAATTTTGAACTGTACCAAATTGAGAACTAAAACAAAAAAGACACCTGAACAAAATTGCAATCCAAATTTGCAGCTATGTTGTGTACTGTTCTCTCTCGACTTCTCATGTATATAAGTATGTAACAATATATATATCAATTTAGTATCTAATTTTCAATTTTCAATTAGGCAAATACTAGCACACTTACACAGTTCTGAATAATGTAAAATTTCAACAATTCTAGTTCTATAAAATTAACAACAGACCTAAAAAACTAACAACAAAGAAAGTTGATAGCAACAAAATAAATAACAGTCCAAAGGCAAAATAAATTTTTAGGTGACATGAAAATTTACCAAGTATATATACAACAGTCAATAGCAGCAACAACTTATCAAAACAGAAAAACATCAGCAGCAGCATTAAGCAATTATTAAATATTTGAGTAAAAAAATTGTTAGATATTTGAAAGTGGAAACCCATCAATTGGAGCTGTTGAACGATAAAGGGTACATGTCAATACTTTATATCAATTATTAAAACAACGCAGAGAACTGTTTCGATTCCATCAGACCAACCCAAAAACACAATAGTGGTACCTTCAAATCCTTTAACTCTATATAGGAACAATTAACTTCAATTAATAGAAGATATAGACAAAATCTAAATCAAATTAACCTGAAAGCATAATCTGAACCGAGAAGATGTAGACAATTTTGATGAAAATAGGGAACAAATTGGATGGAAGAATGAACCAGGGGAGAGGTCGCGATAGCTCAGATCGCGCACGATAGAGGAGGGAGTAAGGGGTGGAGGAGAGGGTACGGTCGAGAACGGTGAGAGGAGGATGTCTGGGCAACCACGCGATTGAAAGATGGCACAAACGCACACGGTGGAGCAGAGAACAGGGGTGGGTTTCGCACACCGTGGAGGAGGGATTAGGGGTTTCACGCACTGTAGAGTAGAGGGGAACGGTCGATGGCGGTGAGAGGAGGATGGGTCGGCAGCCACGCGATTCCAGGGTGACACAGCGGCACACGGCGGAGCAGAGAACAGGGGTTTGCGCGCTTCTACTCTCCTTTCGTAGGTTTCTGTTTTTCTTGATTTTGGGTAATCTGATCAGATTAGGTAACACAACCACCACGTATATGATAAAGGGTTGGGGTTGGTGGCGGTGCTTCATGGATTCGACGCTAATCCATCCGATTCTGCGTCACATTGAAGAGGTCGAATGCCAATCGCAGCTATCTTGCCAATTTGCAGCTCATGGAAAAACCGCAGGCAATTTGTTGCCTCTATCTTCCGTGTTTCTTGTAGTGATCGTATGTGTAATTTTCATAAATTATAATAATTTCTTTATTTATCTATACATATATATTAATTTTGTTAAATAATTTTAAATATATATATTAATTATACATATAAAAATTTAAGTCACATATATTAATTATTTTTTTGTTATGATTATTTTTTTATATATATATGATTATTTTTTATTCTACAATCGAATAATAATTTTTTTTTATATCCATGCATATTCTCCAATCCCTTTTCATATGCATGATTAACAATTTTTTTTAAATGGTGATATTTTAATTTTTTTTCTTTCACGCATTTTATATATTAGCAAGAAAGCAAAACCACGTATTGTGACTCTTTTTCCTTTTTCACGTCTTAATCTTAATTAATCAATTTTGTGTCCACACAATATAATTAAATTTTGATCATTCTAATCTATTAATGAATTACATTTCTCTTAATAATTACATTACTAATCTGAATTACAAAAAAAAAGGTGATACATATATCCAAAAGAGAAAACAAATTTAAAAATAAAAAAAGAAAAAAATTTCATATTAAAAAGTTTAAAAATAACATATCCAAAAAAAATAGTCATAATATATAAATTGAGACAACAATTTAAATTTTTCTAAAACTAATTTAATCAAATACCAATATTAGAACTAAATTATTTAAATAATATTTAATTTATTCTAATCCTTAGATATGTATAGATTAGAGTCATTCTCGTAACAACTAACCGAAATAACATCATAAGATCGAACACTTAGAATCCGTACAAATTCAGACTATCTTCTTGTTAAAATTGTCAAACTAAATTGACTTTTATTCTCCTCAATGGCATTATATTAATGCACCAGAAGGCCAGTAGTTTCTGAAAAAAATCACAATATATTATAAAATTATTTTTAATACAAAAGTTTAAGAGAAAAAAATTTAAATATCGTACCAATCTTTGAATTGCATCTTTAAGGTTGACACAAATTTTTCAAAACTGAACCTAAATTGAGAAAATTCAATCTCATTATGTGCTCCACTTCGAATATTTTCGGACAAACATAGAAAACGTAGAGGGGATGTGACTTGAACTTGACCTACAAAGCTCTTTAGAAACAACTGCCCAATCAAAGAAAAATAACAAATTAGAAAAAAAGAATACTTTGACTCTTAGATTTAAATTCACTAACCACAAAGAAACATTATATATAGCCATTAGTAGTACAAAAATAATTATAGAAATTAATTATTGCAATATCAATTTACCACTATGAACGTTAGTATCATATTTATGGTAATTAGAATTATAAATTTATGTTTAATTTTTTATATAATTATAATTAAGATATTTTTTTAAATTAATATAATTATACATTATTCATTAAATGCTAATGGTAATATAATTTTAATAAAGATATTTTTTAAAATAAATTTAGAACAGAGAATAGTGTTTTTATTTTGAAAAAATAAATTCACGAGGAATTGACACTTTACTTTCATTAGTTGGAGGAAAATCTAATTTTAGTATATTAAGTAGATTATTTTATATAATTATAATAAAGATATTTTTCTAAATTAGTATAATCATGCATTATTCATTAAATGCTAATTGTAATATAATTATAATAAAGATTTTTTTAAAAATATTTTTAGAAGAGAGAATAGTGCTTTCATTACATGAAAATAGTACTTTCTAAAAATAAAGATATTTTCTTAAATTAGTATAATTATAATAAAGATATTTTTATAAAATAAATTTAGAAGAGAAAATAGTGTATTCATTTTGGCGGGAAATTGGATTCACGAGGAATCGACACCTCACTTCCATTAGTTGGGGGAAAATTCAATTTTAGTATATTAAGTAGATAAATTATATGATATTTAAAAAAAAATGAATAAGAATAAAATAAAAAGAAATAGAAGAGATAAAAGACTACAATAAAATAAATTGAGTGTGAGAGTTTTATTTTTTTTTTTACAAATTTTATATCACATCCGTTTCAATAATAATAAATAAAAATACATCAACTTGATATCTAAGAGAAAATGATGAGATAAAATCATAACACAGTTCTAAAACAAAAGCTTAAATTAAACCATAATATTATTGCACAACACAAATTGAAAGTAATTTCACACTATAATATACCACACAAACAGGTAAATGACTTAATTAAGCTTAATTACGGAATTTTTTTTATTTATGCATACATGATAACAACATGGTCTATAAATGCTTCATGGATAGCATATCATATATTGCTCTGAATGATGAGCACAGAAGTTGAAGAGCGTGTGGTGGTTTGTGTCCATGATAGTTGACTTCTTGCGACGACGCCTCATAGGAAGAAAAAGAATTGTTGTAAAAGCTACCTAATGAAAGAGTAATTGGTAAATGAATGATATTTTTTTCTAGCATGCATATATGGTCTTTTATAGTGGTAAAATAAAAATGGAAGGAATAAAATTTTATATTTTTATATTCGGAATAAAATTTGATATTTATCGTAATAAAATTAAATAACTAATCAGTTATAATTCATGTATTTAAATAAATAAAATAAATAAAATAAAAATATTTTTAAGAATTAATCAAATCAGTTAGTTGATACAAATAATTAGTATAATTGATTAAATTAATTAGTTGATATAATTAATTTATTATAATTGATTGGATTTAATAAATTAAAAAAATAAATAGGAAAACATATGAGACAATGATTTTTTTAACTAAATTAATTTGTATTTATTGTATTTAATCATTATAAGTAACAAATCATCTATGCTATTATGTACCTTATAAATTAATGAATTAAAATAATTGATATAATAAATTACAATTATTTGGTTGATATGAATTATAATAAATCGTGTGATATTTAAATATCTAATCAAATCAATTAGTTGATATAATTAATTTACTGTAATAAATTGTATTCAATGAATTATAAAAAATAAATTAAGAAATACGCTCAAAATAGTGACGGATCCAGAAATTTTAAATAGTGGAGGTAAACATATATCATATAAAAATAATAAAAAATATTTATAAATATATCAAAATATATAAAAAATAAATAATATAAAAATATTAAATATTAAATAATTTTTATGTAATCATTATTAATATTAATATATTGATAAATAATAATATGGTTATTAATTTATCTTTCTATAAATTAAATATAATAATAATAATAAATAAAATTAATCAAAATATAAATAGATTATCTTCTAATCAATAATAAAAGTGAAATATATTTTTTATTAATTATATACAATAAATGGTATTTTAAATAAATGATATTTTTTTATGTTATATTTTTTTCAATAAATAATATCACGGGTAATTATCATTATCATATATTATTATTATTATCACTATTATTATTATTATTATTATTACTATTACTACTATTATTATTAAATTGATTAAAAATATTTTTAATTGATAATTGATAAGTAGTTTAATAATGCATTAAATATTGATTTGATATAATTATAATAAAGATATGTTTCTAAATTAGTATAATTATGTATTATTTATTAAATATTAATTATAATATAATTATAATAAAGATATTTTTTATAAAATAATTTAGAATAGAGAATAAGAAAGTTCATTTTGGAGGAAAAACGGAGTCATGAGAGATCGACACCTCACCTTCATTAGTTGGGAAAAAACCCAATTTTAGTATATTAAGTAGATTAAGTAGATAGCGTAACAAATGATTGCAATTTTTTCATCTTCTTTCCTTGTTGGTGGTTGCTAGCTAGAATTTACCGTTTCTCAGATTTTTTAACATTTGTTGTAGCTTTTAATAAGCACGAGGTGCAACACATATCAATGGAAAATGATGCAACTAACACACTTCACTCATTAGGATATGTCTCCTTTCTCGCTTTGTTATTGTCATTTTTTTTCTAGTTCTATGTGTAGCTAAAACAGAACAGCTATAGAAAAATCAATTGCGGTAAAAAAAAAAAAAGAAATGAAAACTGTGATTAGCCGTATAAGGTTGGATGACATTCATTGCTTTTGTATACGAGGCACATGGAATGGAAGATGAAAAGGAAAGTAGTGGGGATAGAGAGAGATGATAGATATTAGATAACAAAAAAAATATGTAAAGTACTAAATTGGCCCTTATATTTGGGCGTAATTCTGTTTTAATTTTTAAAGTTTAAAGTATTTTATTTGAATTTAAAATAGTTTTATTTAATTTTAATGTAGTCTCACAATGAGGTCAAAGTTAAATAATTAACAGAATATCCTATATAATAACAGTACAAGAACAAGATCGATAATTTGAAGAACAAGTATAAGTTCTAGAGGTACAAAATCAACCGTGGATGTATCAATACATTTATTTAGGGTTAAGTATGATTTTGGTCCCTAACGTAGAGGCCGAAAACTTATTTCGTCTCCGGCCTTTTTTTCGCTACAAAATAGTCTCGAAGATTTAATTTAGTTTTAAAACCGTCCTTCGAACTAAAATGCCCCTTCCTCTTCTTCCCCAAAATCAAGTAGAAGCAGAAGCAGAAGCACAAGCACAAGCACAAGTAGAAACAGAAACAAAACCAGAACCAGAAGCAACAACAACAATGAATCAACAATATAATCAAGCAAAAGTAGGAACAACAACAACAACAACAACAACAATGAATCAACAATGAATTAATAATGGAATCAAGCAGAAGCAGAAGCAGGAGCAGAAAAAGAAGCAGGAGTAGAACAACAACAACAACAACAACAATGAAATAATATAATCAATCAGAAGCAGAAACAACCAAAAGCAACAATAATAAAAAATTAACAACATAATAGAAACAAAAGCAGAATGGAAGCAAAAGCAAAAGAAGAATGGAAGCAGAAGCAGAAGTAGAAGCCGGCGAGCCACCCGAAACCGTCATCACAACGCCGATCCACTGTCAGAGCGCCGCAGCCCTTTTCTTCTTCTCTCTTCGCGCTACCCTAGCGCTGCCATCACAGCACGACCTCTTCTCCTCCCTTGGCTCACCACTGTCACAGCGCGACCTCTTCCCCTGTTCTTGCATCAAACCAGAACCCACCGCCATCGAGCACCTCCGCCGAGCCCAGAGGAGCAGCGGCGAGATCCAGCCACCGAACGACGACGAGCAGCGGCGGCCCTATTCTTGCCTCGAACCAGAACCCACCGCCATCAAGCAATCCGCCGAGCCTAGAACGAGATCCAGCCACCAAACGACGACAAGCAGCGACGACGGATTAGAGCAGCAAGATCTTTTCCCTCCCCCCTTCTCCATTTTTTTCCTTATTCAACAACGTTTTTGTTTTTTTTTTTTAATATAGTTAGGGGTATTTTTGGAATAAAAAAATTTTTGATAAAAAATATTATTTTAAATTACTCAAATTTAAGGAGAATTCTTTAATGGACAAAGTGGTTTAAGGACTATCATCTATAATTCTTAGCAATTCAAGTATTAAATGGACGGTTGAGATTCAAAGTTTTTCTTATAATTTCATAATAAATATATTTATATTTTTTATATTTAAAAAAATTGTTCATACCCTGGCCCAATAATAAAGGCCCAGGATCCAAGAAAAGAAGCCCAACCCAAAGGGTTGGCCCTCACCCAGTATCAGCCTTCATCCCAAGAAGTCGGTACTAAACACGACCTGCTCCAAAGAAGTCGGATACGAGGGTTAGCTGGCAGATAACACTCATTCGAATGAGTAACTGCCCCTAGAAACTCTCTAACCACCTCTTAGAGCCATATCTTAACCTCCCTAAGATATGAGAACGGTTATCCACCTAAAAAGGTGGCACTACTTCAGCGGTGGTTATTGGTTCACCACTATAAATACACTGACACCATTTAGGTATCTCTAAGTTTCAATACTCTCTAACCTGCTCACACTCTTGCTAACTTAGGCATCGAAGTGTTTTTGCAGGTACCACCCCCCATTCATTCACACGAACAAGTCGGACGGAGGAACACCGAGTAACGGATCCACTCAAAAGCCACCTCCTTCATACGTTTGGGCCAACCAACGCCATCCAACCCATTAATCTCCGGTTACCCACCGTAACATTGGCGCCGTTGCCGGGGACCCGAGAGATCAACCAGTGATGGCGGATAGATCCCCTGAAGAGGGTCATGTGGAGACAGATTCTGAACAAGAGAATCTGAACACTGGAAACAATGAGGCAGACCAGACCCTTCACCAGGAAGCCAATGATCAACACAGGGAAGGCACCTCTGGAATCAAAAACCCGAAGGTAAATTCTTCGGAGGGGCGCGAATCAGAAAAAGAAGGACCATCCCACGCAATTGAGCTCATGGGATTAGTCCACAGTCGCCTCGAGCAGCTAGAACAGGAATGGGAGCGACAAAAGGAAACCGAAAGGAACCTAAAAGAGGAGATGGAGCGACGAAAAGAGTTAGAAAGAAAACTCTTAAAGTTAGAATCTTCCCTCAAAGGTCAGAACTCCCACGACGGTAGAGAAGATTCGCCCTTAGGGGAGGAAGATCCTTTTAGTGAGGACATAATGAGGGCAAAAGTTCTGAGAAACTTTAGAAGCCCCGATATGGACCTCTACGACGGAACCACTGATCCAAAGCATCATCTGAGCAACTTTAAAAGTCGGATGTATCTGGCTGACGCTTCTGATGCTACGCGATGCAAAGCTTTTCCGACAACCTTGTCAAAAGCAGCGATGAAGTGGTTCGACAGCCTCCCTCCGAGGTCGATTACCAGTTTTGAAGACCTCTCAAGGAAGTTCTTGATGAGGTTCTCCATCCAGAAAGACAAAGTAAAACATGCACCGAGTCTCCTGGGAATAAAACAGGAGGTCGGGGAGTCCTTACGAGCCTATATGGAAAGGTTCAACAAAGCATGTTTGGAGATTCAAGACCTGCCCACCGAGGCAGTCATCATGGGGCTAGTCAATGGTCTTAGAGAAGGTCCCTTCTCACAGTCCATATAAAAAAGACACCCCGCCTCTTTAAGTGATGTACAGGAAAGAGCTGAAAAGTACATCAATATGGAAGAGAATGCTAAGCTAAGAGACCCGAGTTGGCGACCTGGTCACCCTCCCTCAACAAAAGAGAGGGAGAGGGAAACTAAGAAGAAGGAAGAACTCGGCCTCGATAGGCCAAGAAAATATCACTCTTATACTCCTCTAAAAGTTCCTGTAGTGGATGTATACAGAGAAATTTGCAATACCGAAAGGTTGCCTCCTCCCAGGCCCATTAAAAATAAAAGAGGGGGGAGCCGCGGTGATTACTGTGAGTACCATAAGATATATGGGCACTCCACAAACGACTGTTACGACCTTAAAAATGTGATAGAAAAGTTGGTCAGAGAAGGTCGGCTTGACAAATATCTCATAGAAAGGTCGGACATTCATGAAAAAAGAAAGCGAGATGATGTGGATAGAAGAGACCCACCACCACAAACTCCGGAGAGACATATCCATATGATCTCAGGAGGGTTTGCGGGAGGGGGACTCACAAAATCTTCTCGTAAAAGACATCTCAAGAGAGTTTAACAGGTCGGAGAGGAGTCATCCGACCTCCCTACCATTTCATTCACAAAGGAGGATGGGCAAGGAATAATCTCGGGGCACGATGACCCAGTGGTAATTACCATGATCCTGGCAAATGCCCATCTCCACAGAACACTAGTAGACCAAGGAAGTTCAGCGGACATCCTCTTTAAGCCCGCTTTCGACAAACTGGGATTAGATGAGAAAGAGTTAAGAGCCTACCCCGACACCTTGTACGGATTAGGCGACACGCCAATAAAGCCACTAGGATTTTTGCCCCTCCACACCACCTTTGAAAAGGGGGAAAAATCAAAGACTCTGAGTATAGACTTCATAGTCATCGACGTAGGGTCAGCCTATAATGCTTTAATTGGCAGAGCTACCCTTAATCGACTCGGAGCGGTGGTATCGACGCCCCACCTCTGCATGAAATTCCCAACCTCAGCGGGGATAGCAACGGTGAAGGGAGATCAGAAGTTGGCAAGGAAATGCTACAATGAAAGCCTAAACCTGAGAGGAAAGAACAAAGAAATTCACACAATAGAGCTCGGTGGAGCAAGGATTAAAGAAGAGCTGCGACCACAGCCCGGGAGAAAAACCGAGGAGATTCAGGTCGGCAAAGAGGAAGGAAAAACCACCCACATAGGAGCCAACCTAGGGGAAACCCTAAGACAAGGGTTGACTAAGCTCCTAAGAGATAATTCCGATCTCTTCGCCTGGAAGGCCTCCGACATGCCTGGGATAGATCCCGAGCTCATGTCCCACAAACTCTCGGTCTACTCGGGGTCCCGACCTGTGCAACAAAGAAGACGCAAGCTCGGCCCAGAGCGAGCCCTAGTAATGGAAGAGCAAGTACACGCGCTCCTGGAAGCTGGCTTCATCAGAGAAGTCAAATACCCGACATGGCTAGCCAATGTAGTGCTAGTCAAAAAACAAAATGGCAAATGGAGGATGTGCGTCGACTATACCGACTTAAATAAGGCATGTCCCAAGGACCCTTATCCACTACCAAGCGTTGATGCCCTAGTAGACTCTAGCTCGGGGTATCAATACTTGTCGTTCATGGACGCCTACTCGGGGTATAACCAAATTCCGATGTACGAGTCAGACCAAGATAAGACATCATTCATCACACCCAGAGCCAACTTTTGCTACGTGGTCATGCCATTCGGATTAAAAAATGCAGGAGCCACCTACCAGAGGTTGATGAATAAGGTGTTTGCCTCTCACCTAGGAAGCTTAATGGAAGTATATGTCGACGATATGCTGGTAAAGACCAAGAAAGAAGTCGACCTCTTGCCTGACCTTTCACAAGTCTTTGACACCATAAGGTCGCACGGGATGAGACTAAATCCTGCAAAGTACGCCTTCGCGGTGGAGGCAGGAAAATTTCTGGGATTCATGCTAACGCAAAGAGGGATCGAAGCCAATCCCGATAAGTGTAGAGCTATCCTGGAAATGAGAAGTCCGACTTGTTTAAGAGAAGTCCAACAACTTAACGGCCGACTTGCAGCTCTCTCCAGGTTTTTGGCAGGATCAGCACTAAGATCCCTTCCACTGTTCTCCCTATTGAGAAAGGGACGCCAGTTTGAATGGACTCCCGAATGCGAGGAGGCGTTCAAGGAGTTCAAAAAGTTTTTGAGCCAACCTCCTATTTTGACCCGACCTGTAGCCGAAAAAGACCTCGTCCTATACCTATCCGTGGCAGACAAGGCTATCTCAGCAGCCTTGATAAGAGAAGACGAGGACGGTCAACACCCAATCTATTTCATCAGTAAAGTTCTACAGAGCCCTGAGCTAAGATACCACAAACTAGAGAAATTTTCCTACTCCTTAGTGGTAGCCTCACGAAGATTACGGCCTTACTTTCAAGCTCACACAATAAGAGTCCGTACGAACCAACCCATGAAGCAAATTCTCCAAAAGACGGATGTTGCAGGAAGAATGGTTCAATGGGCAATAGAGCTCTCCGAGTTCGACTTGAAGTATGAAACTCGGACGGCGATTAAAGCCCAGTGCCTCACCGACTTCATTGCAGAATACGCAGGAGATCAAGAGGATAAACCAACTACATGGGAACTCTATGTAGATGGATCCTCCAACAAAACAGGAAGTGGTGCAGGCATAATATTGGTAGATGAAAGGGGAACCCAGATAGAGGTTTCCCTCAAGTTTGAATTCCCAGCTTCAAATAATCAGGCAGAGTATGAAGCCTTGATCGCAGGACTGAAGCTGGCAGAAGAAGTCGGTGCTACAAAGGTGATGATATACAGCGACTCCCAAGTGGTGACCTCCCAAATAAGTGGAGAATATCAGGCAAATGACCCAAACATGAAGAGGTACTTGGAAAAAACTTTGGAGCACCTTGGGCGCTTTGCAGAAACCGAGGTGAAACACATAACTCGGAATCTAAACAGCAGAGCAGATGCCCTATCCAAGTTAGCAAGTACCAAGCCAGGAGGAAATAACAGAAGCCTGATTCAAGAGACTCTCCAGGAACCTTCAGTGGTAAAAATAGAAGACAAACAAGAAGTCTTCGAAGTGGTCGGATTAAACCTCGGATGGATGAACCCCTTAGTCGAATACCTGAAATTCGACATCCTCCCCCAGGAGAAAAAGGAGGCCAAGAAAATGCGAAGGGAAGCACAACACTACACCTTGGCAAGAAATATCCTCTACAGAAGAGGGATATCAACGCCATTATTAAAATGTGTACCGACCTCCAGAACCACCGAGGTATTAGAGGAAGTACATAGTGGAATCTGCGGAAACCATCTCGGAGCAAGGTCATTAGCTAGGAAAGTAATCCGAGCTGGATTCTATTGGCCGACCTTGCAGAGAGATGCCACAGAGTTTGTGAAAAAGTGCCAACCATGTCAAATGCACGCAAATTTTCACGTGGCTTCTCCAGAGGAGCTCATTAGCATCACTTCTCCGTGGCCCTTTGCAAAATGGGGAATGGATTTGTTAGGTCCTTTCCCTCAGGCGCCAGGACAAGTCAGGTACCTAATAGTGGGAATAGATTATTTCACAAAGTGGATAGAAGCAGAACCACTGGCCACTATCACTGCACAAAGAAGTCGGAGGTTCCTCTACAAAAATATCATCACAAGGTATGGGATACCTTATTCCATTACCACAGACAATGGAACCCAGTTCACCGACTCCACCTTTAGAAGCCTAGTAGTCGGTATGAACATCAAACACCAGTTCACCTCGGTGGAACACCCACAAGCCAATGGGCAAGCCGAAGCAGCCAACAAAGTCATACTGGCAGGGCTGAAGAAAAGATTACAAGATGCGAAAGGAGCTTGGGCTGAAGAGCTCCCACAAGTACTATGGGCTTACAGAACAACCCCC
The DNA here is from genome assembly GCF_059453495.1 of Arachis ipaensis. NCBI lineage: Eukaryota > Viridiplantae > Streptophyta > Magnoliopsida > Fabales > Fabaceae > Arachis > Arachis ipaensis. The sequence goes on along the minus strand of NC_142435.1, from coordinate 142,539,504 downwards.
CAATCTGCCACTGGAGAAACACCTTTCCGACTAGTTTATGGCGTAGAAGCCATGATCCCAATAGAGGACAATGAGCAAAGCCCAAGAGTAATCTTCCACGACGAGATCGGGAATATACAGGGGCACAAAGAGGAGCTCGACTTGCTCCCCGAAATCCGAGAAGAAGCCCAGATAAGAGAAGCAGCGTTGAAGCAAAGGATGACCGCAAGATACAAAAAAAAGTCATTCGAAGGAGTTTCACCCCAGATGACTTGGTCCTAATCAGAAACGACATTGGAGTCAACAAATCTGGGGAAGGAAAGCTCGCTGCTAACTGGAAAGGACCATACAAGATCAACGAGGTCTTAGGAAAAGGCTATTATAGGGTAACCGACTTCGACGGCAACGAGTTACCAAGATCATGGCATGCTTGTAATATGAAAAGGTACTACAGCTAAAAGCGAACCCTACTCCCTGATGTACTCTTTTCCCAACTTCATGATTTTTTCCCAAAATCAATGGGTTTTTTTCTGAAAAGGGTTTTTAACGAGGCATCACAGTAGGGGCTAAGGGAAAATAGATTGTCAAAAGCCCTTAGTAGCAATAAGGTACCTCCTCAATTAATAAAGATCTCTTTCATATATCTCTTTTAAAATTCCCTTTTTTATTCTCTTTCTACGAAACGCGCCGATTTAAGCTCGACAAAACGTGAAAATCCCATGAACCGACCTAGATGGTCGTCAGGATAAAACGACGAGGTACAAGTCGGCGTAAAGAGGCTATGGAAGTCGATCATGATAAACTCGGGAGCAGTCTGACTCATAAGTCGGAATGCGAAACCGAGTAAAACTAAAATGAATCGCAAAAGTAGCCTAAGTCACGAAAAGCTCAATGAAACAAAATTGAGTACTAGGAATAACAAAAAGAGATAGGAAAAAACTAAGAAAAGATTATAAGGCTGCTCTGAAGATTAAAAAGATTCAGAAAAGCAGACAAGCCCAAAGAAAAGGTTTTTTCCAGAAAAGATCAAAAGTCAAAAAGAACTACGAATAGAAAAGCATGCGCGCACAAGGTAACTCAAAACCCTTATCCAAAAAAAGGGTATTTATTTAATCGTTAAAATTAAACCCTTATCAAAAAAGGGTATGATAAAACTATTTTGTTTACGGCCTTAAAAGGCCAAAAATTGTTCAAACATCAACAAATAAATATAAAGAGTTTAAAAAAGGGGGCCCACAGGCCGGACCCCCAATAGCCAACAAATTACTTCTTTGCAAGAGGAGTAGAAGGATCACCACCACCAGGACCAGGAGTTGGAGAGAAAGCCGGAGGAGCGGTAGAAGAGCTCGGAGCGTCCTTAGAGCGAGGAGGGGACTCTATGATCCTCTGCCCCCGAGTCTTCAAATCGGACTCGGACTCCACCACGGGGACAGGAGGATCTACGATGGCACCATCAATAACAATCTTATCAGGATCTAAAGGAGAAAGGTCCAAGTCAGGAGCAATGACTCCGACCTGCTCCTTAAAAACCCTCCAAGCCTCATCAGCACCATCCGCAATAGAGTCCTCCAACTCGGTATAGGCCTTCCGGGCATTCAGCAAGTCATTCTTTACAGACACAAGATCATCAAATAAACTGTTGTAGCTGGCTTGCGCTGCCTTCCTCAAATTCACCTCCATGTTGCATTGGGCTTGCAACTTCTTCTCCTTCTCCCGGAGGCCATCTCTCTCCTCCTTCAGCTTGGCGACTTTCCCCTCCAACTCCCTCTCGTGCTCCTGATATATGCGAAGCCTGCCTTCCAGCTCCTCGACCCTCGAGGTCATCCCTAAAGAGCTGAGAGGAGTCTTCTCAAATATATCTAAGAGTTTGCCACAAACTCCCGCCGTCTTGAGACTCTCCTCAACCACAGCAGTGAGGTAGTGCCGAACAGAAACATCATCCATGCTCATACGAGCATGGGGATAAATGTTCTTTCGGACGAACGCAAGAGCGTCCGCCTCACCAGAAGCACCAGACTCTAAGGTCTTACGCTTCCTCTTCTCTGGTTCAGGAGTAGGTCAGACGGAGGGGGTGGCAGAGAGGAAGCAGAAGAGGAAATCACAATAGGTTGGGAGGGAGTCCCGACGTTCCGAGGAGGAGGAGGAGGAGAGGCAACCGCCCTAGCTCCACCAGACCTGGCACGAGACCTCGCCTTGGCCTCCTGAACTCTTTGGTAAGACTCCTGGGCATTTGTTTTTGCCATCTCTGAAAAAAGCAACAATTGATAGATTAGACAAGTCGGAAGAATTAATCAGACAAGTCGAAAAACCAAATGAAAGCTACCTATTTGCGCCTGGATAAAACTCGGAGACCCCTGGAGAAACTTTTTTTTGTCCAAGTATGGAGACCTCCCCCAAACTTCTCGGAGGAATCCCACAATGGCTGCCTCCACATCATCCAGGTCGTCAAGACCATATTTTTCACAAGGGGAGGCCTCCAACCAGTATAAAGGAAAGCGGGGGGAAGAGTTATCATCCAGGAAAAAGGGGTGGTGACCCTCTACAGCTTGCACTTTGAAAAAATAGTTTTTGAAGTCGTGGAAGGATTCGTCAAAAAGGGTGAAAATTCTCCTACCTTGTATGGCTCGGAACGATACCCACTGTTGTTTATTGTTTAGCCCACTAAAGGGTTTTGTCATATGAAAAAGATGGAAAAAAATCTTTAAAGAAGTCGAAAACTCTAAAGCCTGGCTGATGAATTGATAAATTTTCAAAAAATTCCAAGAGTTGGGGTGAAGCTGGGTAGGAGCGACTCGGCAATGACGTAAAACAGACATCTCAAAGTCTGAAAAAGGAAGAAAAACACCCAAACGGGTGATCATACACTCATACATAAAGAAAAAATGGGAGGCCGCCTCATTAACCCTCCCAAAGCAAACCCGGTCTTCTGGACCCGGGGCCACTAACTCATACTTCGGCTCGTCCTCCTCAGAAGAACAAATTCTGTGGCGAGTACGAAGATGGGTGATAAACTCAGAATCGACTGAGGGTTCCTCCCCTAAGACTGTGACATCAACCCAGTAAGAGAAAGCATCTACAGAAGCCATTTCTTTTTCTAAAAAAGGGGTGACAAAACCTACAAGGGGAAAAGAAAAATCACCAACACAGTCTCTAAAGGGAGGGGATGCGAAACTAAAGTCTGCAAATCAAATTTATCTACAAAGGCATATTAAAGAACTAACCTTTATCTGGAAATAAGGGTTGGAAGCAAAAGCCTTCGAAAGCACAAGAATGCAGTACGAACGAATGCAAGGGAAATTTGAAAGATCGTAGAAACGAAACAATGAAAGAGAGGGAAAGTATTTATAAGAACGTTAGGGGCATAATGGTAAAATAGGGGCAGTCATTAATAAAGATGCACCGTTACCAAGGCTATTGAATCCCTACGCACACCCCTAACGGACACGACGCTTGATTAGATGTAACTGTCAGAACCAAAAGGTCACGAAAGGTCACGTCGGTTTCAAACCATCACGTCGGTCCTCTTACAAATCGGTTACGACCCCGAGTAGAATACTCGAACCCAAATCTTAAAAAGAAATTGGGCTCGAGTAGGGGCACTGTTCATACCCTGGCCCAATAATAAAGGCCCAGGATCCAAGCAAAGAAGCCCAACCCAAAGGGTTGGCCCTCACCCAGTATCAGCCTTCATCCCAAGAAGTCGGTACTAAACACGACCTGCTCCAAAGAAGTCGGATACGAGGGTTAGCTGGCAGATAACACTCATTCGAATGAGTAACTGCCCCTAGAAACTCTCTAATCACTTCTTAGAGCCATATCTTAACCTCCCTAAGATATGGGAACGGTTATCCACCTAAAAAGGTGGCACTACTTCAGCGGTGGTTATTGGTTCACCACTATAAATACACTGACACCATTCAGGTATCTCTAAGTTCCAATACTCTCTAACCTGCTCACACTCTTGCTAACTTAGGCATCGGAGTGTCTTTGCAGGTACCACCCCCCATTCATTCACACGAACAAGTCGGACGGAGGAACACCGAGTAACGGATCCACTCAAAAGCCACCTCCTTCATACGTTTGGGCCAACCAACGCCATCCAGCCCATTAATCTCCGGTTACCCACCGTAACAAAAATATTATTTGATGTTCTTATATTCCCTTCCCTTTTTAAAGTTATTTTTATCAGTAATATATATATAATAAATGACTATTTGTACTCATGAAAGATAAAAACGTTGACATATGTATCCACACTAAATCGAAACCAAACATGTACTCATGCAAGATGCTCTCCGTGTGACAAAAGTACCCTGTCTTTGGAGGGTTGGAGTGCCACATAGAGTACTTTTGTCACACGGATAACATCTTGCGTGGATACAAGTTTAGTTTCGATTTAATATTGGTACATATGTCAGTATTTTCATCATTTATAGATACAGATGATCATATATATATAGATTTTTGGATAATTTTAATAATTTATCCTACTAAAAGTTATTTATTTATTTTGATATTTTTAATATATTAAATATATAAAATTCAAAAAGATTTATTAGTATATTCTATATCTTTAAAATATAAGATAGTTAATTTTTTTTATATATAATAAAATAACTTATAGATAACTGAATTTGTTGCTCTTTTGACAAAATTTTGTGCAGTTGCTGTTGAATTGTTTTGTTTTTACTTTATAAATTCTAGCTTTAGTTAAACGAGAATATATAAACTTAAAAGAGAACATTCTTAAGGGTTGTAAGAACAAATTTTAATTGAATGTTTTTAAAGTGACAATTTTGATATTTATGATTAGTGAACTGATTTAAAATTAAAATTTGTATTAAAGCTGATTTTATTTTAAAATGGTAGTATTATTATTTTAATAAAAAATTAATAAATTTTTTTTATTTATATAATTATCTTGATAAAACTAATAAAAATAATATAAAATTTAAATTGAATTAAGACTAAGTATTAAAGTGATAAATTTTATATTTAGTCTCAAATCGTTATTATTTTTTATATATAATTTTGTAAATATTAATATGATATTTTATAAAATTCAAAATAAAATTAAAATAGACTCTAATATTAGAGTTCCTCTTAAGTGCTACTGAGCCGCTCAACATTATCAATAATTAAGTTCACCATTTGGGTTTTGGAGGCTTGAGTTAGCAACATGTTTAAAAGTCTCCTTGTCAATTTATAGCCGTATTCATTGATTGCGTGATTGTAACTAATATTTAAAACTTGTAATAAATTTTTTATAAGAAATATTAGAAATATCAGAATTTATTATTTTTTATTATTATTTTATTAATTAGTTATTAATTTAATTTTTTTAGTTTAATAATCTAATAACATATTTTATTTCATATTTTTAAATATTAATAGTTAACTGATAAAGAAAACAATAACTTTTGATTACTTTATAGCATTGTTCTATTTTTATTTTAATATATACTTCTACTATCTTAGTAGGTAGATAACATGTGATTCAAGATGCACCAAGGCGGTTACCAAATATAAGTGCTTCGAAAACTATCAGAAACTACAACACTATCTTAGTAGGTAGATAACATGTGATTCAAGATGCACCAACGCGGTTACCAAATATAAGTGCTTCGAAAACTATCAGAAACTACAACACAGAGATCAAAATCACACGAAGCTTCGTTTGGAATAAACTCAGTAAAGACACACCGTGTTCTACAAAGAATCATTTATCCACAATATAAACGCACAAAATTTTCCTAGGTGCTTCAAAAATCGCAACAGGTCCCCATATATGTATTTCCATCCTTACTCCCATGTCTCCATGTAGCTTGATAGTACCTTCTTGTTGGAAAAACTCAACACAAGTTTAAAATAAAAACCTGTCTAACAGCGAAAGTACAAAAAATAAATTTTTCACAATCTGTGTGATTAAATAGGCAATATTAAGAATATTCCAAGTAATAAATATAATGATAGAAATTAAATAATCAGACACCAAAATTTTAATGTAGAAAAATCCTCCAAAAAAAGGACAAAAAACTTACGGGACCTAGTCCATAAAAATCTTCCACTATCAGAATAATGGGTACACAATTAGTCTTCTTAGTAACACTAGGGCATCTCAACAATCAACAAAATACATCTTCAAAACTGATGGAATCAACATAAACCCTCCACAAAGTGGGTATCTCAAATCAGACAAAAGAAAAGACAATACAACTAACAAGTTATATCCTAATGTTCATCTTTACACCAGAAATAACATACTAAAATTTTATAAGAAATAGAGCAAATTTACCAGGTCAATATGATCAAAGTTGGCATGCCCTTTTTCCCAATTTTCTTCTCCTCTCTCGCCGTCGAAGCCCCTGCTTCGTTCTTCTTTTCTTTCAAAAGTGAGAGACACTATTCTCACTCTCTCGCCGTGGCTAAAGCCACTTTTGTTTCTTTATTTCCTTTTTATTTTTTTTAATCTGTGTGGGTTCCACTTGAGGTTGGGGACCCACCAACAAATCTCCCCTTCACTAACTCAAGTAGGGATAGACTATTCCATCAAGTCCATCTTTTTTTTTTTCTTGCAGGAATCAAACTTCACTGCAGGTAAACTCTTAGTCATCATATCTGAACCATTATTATCGGTATGGATCTTCTCAAGTGCATATGACTTCATCTCAAGCGCTTGACGTATCCAATAATACCTCACCTCTATGTGCTTCGATCTGGAATGAAACGTCGGATTCTTGCTGAGATGGATAGCACTCTGACTGTCACAAAATAACACAAACTTCTCTTGATTGATGCCTAACTCTTATAGAAATTTCTTCATCCACAAGAGTTCCTTAGAAGTTTCAACAATAGCAATGTATTCTGCCTCTGTAGTAGACAAAGCAACACATTTCTGAAGTCGAGATTGCCACGACACAGCTCCCCTGCAAAAGTCATCATATAAACAGAAGTAGACTTTCTTAAATCAAGATCCCCAATCATATCTGCATCTGTGTAACCATCCAACACAGGTTGGCCACTCCCAAAGTATAAACAAACTCTGGAAGTACCATTAAGGTATATGAGAATCCACTTCACTGCTTACCAGTGTTCCTTGCCAGGATTAGAGAGAAACCGACTAACAACTCCAACGGCATGAGCAATATCCGGCCTGGTGCAAATCATAGCATACATCAAACTGCCAACTGTAGATGCATATAGAATCTTCTTCATTTCTGCTTTCTCTTTCTCACTTGTAGGGCATTACTGCGAACTCAGCTTGAAATGGCTAGCAAGTGGAGTACTAACAGGTTTAGAATTACTCATGCTAAACCTCTCTGAAACCTTCTCAATATACTTCTGCTGCGACAACCACAGTTTTCCATTCTTCCTGTCACGAGTGATACTCATGCCAAGGATTTTCTTTGCAGGACCCAAATCCTTCATAGCAAAGGATCTGTTCAAGTCTTTCTTAAGACTTTCAATCTTCTTAGTGTCATAACCAACAATCAACATGTCATCAACATAAAGCAAGAGAATTATAAAATCACCATCAGAAAATTTCTTAGCATACACACAATGATCAGAAGAAGTCTTACTATACCCATGACCTTCCATGAAGGAATCAAACTTCGTGTACCACTGTCTTGGCGCTTACTTCAGCCCATATAAGCTCTTCTTCAACTTGCATACAAGATGCTCATTTCCTTTAACCTTGAAACCCTCTGGTTGCTCCATGTAAATTTCTTTATCTATGTCACCGTGAAGGAATGCAGTCTTCACATCAAGCTGCTTAACCTCTAAATTCAAGCTAGCTGCCAATCTAAGCACAACTCGAATAGAGGACATCGTCACAACTGGAGAGAAAGTCTCATCAAAATCAATACCTTTCTTTTGCTCAAAGCCTTTCACAACCAATCGAGCTTTGTACCTTGGTCGTGAGACATTTTCATCCGCTTTCAATTTGAACACCCATTTATTCTTGAATGCTCTCTTACCCTTTGGCAACTTCACCAATTCAAAGGTATGATTCTCATGCAAGGATTTCATTTCTTCTTGCATGGCCTTCAACCAATCTTCCTTATGCTCATCAGACATAGCTTCCTGGTAGCTCTTTGGCTCCCCAGTCTCAGTGTTTATCACATACTCATGAGGAGAGTATTTCTGAGAAGGATGACGCTCTCTAGTAGATCTTCTCAATTCAGGCTCAATTGGTGGTTCAGGTAGAACTTCAACATCTGGCACCTCAGGTTGAGGTGTAGGTTCATCATGCAAATCAGCAACATCATTATCAACTTGTACATCTCCCCCATCAACAGGAGGTCTAGTAGAAGGACCAGGTTCATCATTAGCAGAACGTCTAACAGTTATTGGCTTATCTGTCTTCTCAAGATCTTCAATAGTTTGGTCTTCAAGAAAAATCACATCTCAACTTCTAATTATCTTCTTGCTCACCTGATCCCATAATCTGTAACCAAAGTCTTCGTGACCATAACCCATGAAGAAACACTGCTTTGATTTTCCATCAAGTTTAGACCATTCATCTCTTGAAATGTGAACAAAAGCCCTGCAGCCAAACATTCGCAAGTGACTATAAGAGACATCTTTCCCTCTCCAAATTTTCTTTGGAACATCACCATTTAGTGGAACTGAAGGAGAAAGGTTGATCAGATCTACTGCAGTCCTCATCGCTTCACCCCAAAAAGATTATAGGCAACTTTGCATGAGAGAGCATACAACTGACTCAATCATTGATAATACGATTCATTCTCTCAGCAACTCCATTGTGTTGAGGAGTCTTAGGAACCATCTTCTCAAACTTGATCCCATGTCTTTTACAATACTCTTCAAACGGACCCCTGTATTCACCACCATTATCTGCTCGAATACATTTCAATTTCCTTCCTGTTTCTCTTTCAACACCTGCATGAAAGTGTTTGAAGGTACCGAGCACCTGGTCTTTAGATTTCAAAATAAAAGCCTACACTTTTCGAGAATAATCATCAATAAAAGTAACAAAGTATGATGCACCACCTAGTGTCTTAGCATCCATAGTGCAAACATCAGTGTGAACTAAATCTAGAACATGTGATCTCCTATGAGGTCCAGAATTATGAAATGATACTCTAACATGCTTTCCAACAAAATAATGAGTGCAAGTATTTAAAGTTGTACCTTTCACTGGAAGTGAGTGCTTCTTGGACAAGACACTTAATCCTTTCTCGCTCAAGTGACCAAGACGTATGTGCCACAAATCAAAAGAGGAATCATCAGCTATATTCACATCTTCTTTGCACAACTTTGCTTGCAAACGGTAGAGAGTAGTGAGACTATTGTCTTCTCTAGCATCAATGAGGGCCCCTTTGGTAATCTTGCATTTTCCACTACTATAGGAAGTGCAATACCCCTCTTGATCCAATGCCTTTACTGAAATAAGATTGAACCGCATATCTGGTGCATGCCTAACATTCTTCAACTGCAACTTGCATCCCAGGTTAGTTTCAAGCCACATATCACCCATACCAATGATATCACACACTCCTTTATCTCCCAATTTGATCTTGCCAAAATTTCCAGCAGTATAGGAAGTGAAAAATTCACGTCTCGGAGTGACATGACATGAGGCACCAGAGTCCATAATCCAAGTGGAATCATCACAGACAAGATTCACATAATTTTCATCATATGTGATAAGAACATCTTCATAAATAATAGCAGCAGTCTCTTTATCACTATGTTTACCTTTGTTTTCGTTTCTTTCCCTTGATTGTTCTCTTTTCAAGAACCTACAATACCTCTTGATATGCCCCGGCTTGCCACAAGGGTGACAAATAAACTCCTTTCTTGGCTTGTACTTTTCTCTTGACTTGCTTCAACTCTCTGACTTGTCGGAACTATGAGGTTTTCTACTTTGACTTCTCCCACGTGACTCTGAAACAAGTGCTTCTGACTGGGAGGAGGCATTAGTCAAACCTCGCTCTCTTCTTCTGGCTTCTTCATTTAACATGCTCTCTTTAACCATTGCTAACGTCAACTTCCCATTTGGAGCTGATTTAGTTAGTGTCACAATCAGAACTTCCCAACTATCAGGTAAAGAACTCAACAACAACAAGGTTTGCAACTCATCATTCAAAGTGATCTCATTATTTGTCAGTTGGTTCACTGTCTCCTGAAAAATGCTCAAGTGTTCCGGCATTGATTTACCTTCAACACACTTCATATTGACAAGCTTCCTAATAAAAAAATGCTTTATTTTGCACATTCTTCCTCTCATATAACTCCTTCAATTTGTTCCACATCTTCTCAACATTTGTTTCGGTGTCAACATGTGGATACACGTTAAGATCAAGCCATTGCCTAATCAAAGCAACTGCCTTCCGATTCAGCTTCTTCCATTTAGCATCGGATTTGGTACCTTTGGATTTATCCCCCTCCACAGGATCATACAAGTCCTTGCTATACATCATATCTTCCATGAGGGTCTTCCAAATTGAATAATTTTGGGAATTCAATTTGACCATATTCGGTCCATGAATATTTTCCTCCATTTAATCAACACAGAGATAAACATCCGAGCTCTAGATACCAGTTTGTTGGGAAAACTCAACACAGGTTTAAAACAAGAATCTGTCTAACAGCGGAAGCACCAAAAGTAATTTTTCCACAAGCTGTGTGATTAAATAGGTAATACCAAGGATACTCCAAGCAACAAATATAATGGCAGAAATTAAATAATTAGACACCAGAATTTTAACGTACGAAAACTCCCAAAAGAGAGACAAAAAATCCACGAGACCTAGTCCATAAAAATCTTCCACTATCAGAATAATGGGTATACAATCAGTCTTCCTAGTAACACTAGGGCATCTCAACAATCAACAAAATACATCTTCAAAACTGATGAAATCAACATAAACTTTTCACAAAATGGGTATCTCAAATCAGGCAAAAGAAAAGGCAATACAACTAACAAGTTATATCCTAATATTCATCTTTACACTAGAAATAACATACTAAAATTTCATAAGAAATAGAGCAAATTTACCAGATGATCAAAGTTGGCATGCCCTTTTTCCCAATTTTCCTCTCCTCTCTCGCCCTTTTTCCTTTATAACCACAAGTTTCAATCTTAATGGCAGATCAGATTCAACTCAAGGACACTCCAACGAGAAGCAATAAATTAAAACGTGGTCCACATCGTAACGAACTCTGCTAGTGTCCTTCTAAAGGATATAAAATACATATTGAAACTTATAAGTAGTTGGAAAACTCTTAAGAAACTATAACAGCTAGATCAAAATCACAGGACAACATGAGTCTTCCAACTGTGCTAGTATTACCATTACCAGCTCAAGGACATGTCAACCCAATGATGATCTTGTCTCAAAGATTGGCTGAAAATGGTTGCAATATCATCTTTGTCAACACTGAATTCATCCATAAGAAAGTGCTGAGTTCCATGGGGAATCAAGAAGGCCGCGGTGTTAACGGAGAATCGCGGATAAAGTTGGTGTCAATCCCAGATGGATTAGGACCTGATGCAGACAGAAATAATTTGTGGGAAGTATCTGATTCTATAAAGAAGAACATGCCAGCTATGCTTGAGAAGCTAATTGAAGATCTTAGATTGAAAGATGGTATCATAGTAAGCTGCGTAGTTGCTGACTCAGCTATGGCAGGAGCGTTGAAAATTGCAAGCAAGATTGGAATCAAAGGAGTTGTGTTCTATCCTGCATCAGCAGCTATGTTAGCCTTGCAGTGTAGCATACCAAAGCTTATTGAGGATGGGATCATAGACTCTAATGGTAAGAATATCATCTTTCAAATTTCACTAACCAAAGTTGTTTGTAACACTTTTGGTGTTTGTTTAGCTTTTGTTTTTAAGATAAAGATAATGCTTTTGTTAAATTATTAGAAGTTTTACCACTGCTTCTAACATATTAATTCCATCGATTTATGAGATTGCAGTAGATAAGGATAAAAATCACTATAATTTTGTTAGTTGGAGACAATTTTAAATGATATTAATAAATAGAGAATGAATATTCAAAAAGAGATAAGTAGTCATCCAACATAAAATAATAGAGACTTTATAAACTCTGCCTAAGCTCACACCTCCAAAACCTCCAAACTCAGACTAAGTTTAGCAACTTCTAAATGTTAATCCAATTTAAAAAAAAGGAAAACTATTCCTAATTTTAAAAACTTCATTACAAAAATAATGAATATTATGACTTTTTCTAAAATTATCTTTTTTTATTACTTTTGGATTTTTCTATGATTTCTTATTCAAGAATAAATCAATATTTTTCAATTACAAAAATAGAATAGAAAAGAGGAAAATAAGATTGTGTAATAAGTAAACTTTTGTGAAGGAAAATAATGAAATATGAGTGCTCTGTATTTGTTTTTTTTTTTTTTTTTTTTTTTTTTTTTTTTTTTGAATTTATCTTTAGATGTTTGCCAACTATATAATATTGGTCAATCTCTAAAAGTAAATCTGCTACACCAAGGAGATATTTTCTTCTTTCCAGTGAAAAAAAATTTAAAAAATAAAAAGGATCTAATGATCGAATTTTTTTCTAAGTTTTTGTACACATCTTTTAAATACTTAGTGAAATATATTTTCTAATTATTAAATTTAATTTACTATTAATATAAAATATTCGGAAAAGCTCTGCATACAAGTTCATTAAACAATAAGATCAAAATATGCGCTGCTTCAGGTACGTTGATTACACGCGCTATATAACATCGCGCGTATATCTAACTACCAGATTTAAAATATTTCTTTCCCTTTTCGTTTTCGTTATTTTGAGATTTCGTTCTTCTTCTTCTCCCGCGTTTACCCTCCTTCTTCTCCATTGTTCTTTTCTTCTCCTTTTCTCACTAGCATCTTCTTCGTTTAGGTTACCTTTGTCTCTCTCTGCAACTCCATCTTCGTTTTCTATTTTTGATTTGTTGTTTTTCGAAATCAAAGTTTGATCTCGTTTTGAAGATAATGGATCATTCAACCTCAGATTGTCATCTGAATGCAGGCGAAGTGGATTATGAGTCAGAATCTAACGAAGTCCCTGAGGTTTGATTTACATAGGATTAGTATGAAATTTCTTTCAGTAATTTGTATAGCATTGTGTAGTTGAAAAATTGCTGAACATTACTGTGAAAGTAACACGTTTACGTGAATCTGTCGATTCAATGTATTAGTTGTGATTAATTACCTGGAATTTGTAGCAGACGCTCGGGTGTAGATCAATTCTTGTTTGGGTGTATTTTAGCTAGAAGTGTGGGTGTATCTACACTTTACTGGTTTTTTGTTATTTTAATTTACTTGTTGTTGTTCAGCTGTATTATAACAGACATGATTAGGTGTGTTTTTAGAACTGTATTATATCTGCATGCTGTGTATTTACAGTTTATGGCTTTAAAAGTCATTCTGTAGTTGAGTTGTTGCGGTTAGGGTGTATCGTATTAGACATGATTGGGTGTATTTGAATCATATCTATGGGTGTATTTACAGTTCTGACACGGTGTATTTTGCAGCCTCTCTCAGTTGTTGATGACGAGCTTGTTCCAAAGGTTGGAATGACCTTTACTACCCTTGAAGATGCTGGAAAATTTTACAGGAACTACGCCAAGGCTGCAGGTTTCTCTACAAGAGTTCGGTGCACAAATAGGAAGGGAAACGAGATTAAGAACCAACTGATTACATGTAGCAAAGAGGGAAAATGGAAATCTAAAATATCTCCGACCGAGAAGACCAATCCGACAGCTGGTCTAAACTGTCCTGCAAGAATTTATATACACACATTGAAGGATGTCAGTGCTTGGATCATTTCAAAGGTTGTGCTGGATCATTCACACCCCTGCTGTCCAAGCAAAGCAGAGATGCTCAAACAGCACAGGGAACTAAGCATGTCCATTTGTCGTACGATAGAGAATAACGAGGAGGCCGATATCAGACCAAGCAAAACCTATCAATCATTTGTTGCGGCTGCCGGGGGTCACCGCGAGTTAAATTTTATCGAAAAGGACGTGAGGAATTACATTACCAGGGAAGTGCGGAATGTTTCCGAACAAGAAGATGCAAAGGAATTCGGGAAATATTTCTTAAGAATGAAAGAGAAGAATCCGAATTTCTTTTTTGAGCTCCAACTCGAAGATGATCAATCGATTAAGCTGGCTTTTTGGGCCGATGCAAGAAGCAGAGCCGCCTTTGAGTATTTCGGAGACGTCATTTCATTCGACACCACCTACAATACAAACAGGTAACAAACTGTCCCTGTTTATGATGCCAAATTAATTTATTTTTACGAATCCGCAGTAGAGGTGTATATTGGCTGTTTCATTGGGTGTATGCGAAGCATTTGTTAGGGTGTAGCTAATGATTTTGCATTCTGGACCATGGTAATTTGTTTCAGGTATAATTTGGTCTGTGGTTCTTTTGTCGGGGTGAATCACCACGGTCAATCAACACTTCTCGGATGCTCTTTGATGAAGAACGAAGAAATTGAATCATTCAAATGGTTATTTCAAAGCTGGCTTCGTTGCATGGGAGGAAACGCTCCGAAAGGGTTTCTCACCGATCAGTGCGCATCCATGAAAAGGGCTTTAGAGGCCTGTATGCCAACAACAGTTCACCGCTGGTGCATTTGGCACATCATGAAGAAGATTCCAAGCAAATTAAACGGGTACAAGGGACATGCCGATATCGAACAAGAAATGAGCCAAGTTGTTTGGAACTCTCACAGCAAAGACTCATTCGATAGGAATTGGAACGATTTTCTGCTGAATTTTGGTCTTGGGGACAACAAGTGGCTTTCAGGTAATGTCTTTTTAAAATCTGCATCAGAGGTGTAAATTGCATGTTTTTTCGGGTGTATTTATAGACTGTCTTTGGGTGTATTATGCAGATCTGTACGAAGACCGTCACATATGGGTTCCTATCTATCTGGATCACCATTTCTGGGCAGGGATGAGAAGCACACAAAGGAGCGAGAGCATGCATTCATTTTTTAACAAGTATATCACCCGGAACAGCTCGCTTATTCAGTTCGTCAAACAATACGATAATTGCCTCGGAAGCAGGGAGCAAGCAGAGAGAGAATCAGATGCTGCAGATTTTCATACGGTCATACCGTGTGCAACGAAATCCTGCATTGAAGCTCAGTTTCAAGATGCGTACACTCACGCAAAGTTTAGGGAAGTCCAAGCGCAATTCAGAGGAAAGGCGAATTGCATCACCAGACTGAAGAATTCCGCTCTAGGCTATTCAGTATACGAAGTCGGAGAACAAGTTTCCAGCTCAATATTCAACAAGTTCGTGGTTACTTACGACTCGGTTGCAGCCGAGGTAAAATGCCATTGCTTATTATTCGAGTCAAGAGGGATACTGTGCCGTCACGCACTAAGCGTGTTAAGCTTCGAACAAGTAAGCCAAGTGTCACCGAGATACATACTAGAACGATGGAGCAAGAAGGTAAAGAGGCGACACACACACATCAAGAGCAGCCACGACGAGCCACTAATGGAGCCAAGAAGCAAGAGGTTCGACCAATTGGTTTTTCGTTCGCAAAATATATGCGAATTTGCCTCCGAATCGGAGGAGCTGACTGCAATTCTGCACCGTGCGTACGATAACGTCATGGCCGAGATGGAAGCATTAAAAGCCAAAAGGAAGGGGACATCTTCTTTATCCCACGAAGACGCCAACTTGGAATCCGTTAACGAGCTTCAAAGCCCGCCAAGGATTCGAACAAGAGGACGTCCAAAAAACAGGCTAGGTTCAAAGCTGGAGAAACAGATCGCAAATGCCACAAAGAAGAAGAAGACGAAAGTTTTAAGCGAGGTAAAAGTAACGTTCTTTAAATTTGTGGCGATTGAGTTTATTTTTCTCGTTAATAGTTTAGGTAATGTGTGTGTGTTATATTTCAGATAAACCTGTTTGATGCTGCATCAGCGGCGCATTCAAATTGCAGCCAATATCAAGGACACGTTATGAGTTATCAGTTCAGGGTACCAGCAGCAGGGGATAACTCGTTGGGTGTATAGTTTTACAGAATATGGGTGTAAAAGCACCGTTATTTTGGGTGTATTTTCGTTAATTTACAATTTAGATATAGACACATATATAGATATATATAGAACAAAAACTGTAAAAATTCTCAGGTTATGGGTTTATATTTAATTTGATGTTTTTCTTCATATTTTAGTACATGTAATTCATACATTTTGAATACAGCGCAGACAGTTTGGGTATATATTTTATACAACCTTGGGTGTATTATTAGACTTGCGTTGGGTGTAGCAGTTTATAATTTGTGTTTATATATGCCTTGATTTTTTCCTTCATATTTTACCACCTGTAATACAGCTTTTGAATACATCACAGACAGTTTACCAGCACAGATAGTTTAACTATGGGAAAAAATATACATGGAATAGAAGTTGTTGATAAATGGCAAATATTTACATCATTTGTTCAATTTACAAACTACCAAGCAGTTGGATTACCCAGTTTCTATATCAGCAGAATTAATCTGACAAAACGGACTTAATAATATAGAGGATGGCTTCGACAGCCTTATAGCACTACTCTCTCTAATTGCCTGATCTCTCTGTGTATTCATCTCACTGAATAGTATCCGGGATGCGTACTCCACTCTATAGTGGTCCACCTCCTCCTACAATAAAAAAGTATATTCTGTTTAAACAGCAATATTAATTCAGTAAAGTAATACAGAGTTATATGGTTTTAAAGACAGTTACCTGTGGCCAATTATCCCATTGATACTTCCCCTTTTTGATGTTTTCCGGCTCAATTATCTCCATCCACTTCATAACGTACACAGCGCAGTCATAGCTGAAAACAAAGAAAATAAATTACAAATCTCATTTACAAAAGTTTAATGTTCAGACTCACAAATTTATACCTTGTTTTTTGGCCTGATATTTTAACATATGGTGATTTAATTTCCTTCTCCCTCTCCCCTTTCTGAAGAGGTCCCCCGCCGACATATGTTATCAATCTTGAAAATACGTATCCCTTAAATACGAAAACAAATCAGTAATACACCCGAATGAATGGACAAGATACACCCAACTGAATGGACAATATACACCCATCACAACTAACGAAATAGACCTATCTATTAAAGTAAAGAAGACAGAGGCAACTTACAGTGAATTTATTAATGGTCTTTCTCTCATCAGTGGGAGCTATTTTGTGTAGCGGGTCAAGTATTTGACATTTCCGCTTTCTTGTATTTATCAGCCATAACCACCAATGCCCGGCGTAGCAGACAGGGGCAAAAATCTGAAGGATTCCCACACATGAACAGTGTGTTATTTTATTTTGCAAATAAGTAAATAAGCGTAGTAACAAATTTAGCAAACGAAAACTTACATATGGGTGCGAAGTCAATTTTTTTCTATCTATGAAGGGAATGAAACTCGGGTAGGCTTCCACCCTGAATTCCTTTTTCGTTTTTGGTGATACGAATTCCCCGTTTGGGTGATCCGAAAGCGCCATGCACTGCAAGAATGGGAAAAGAGAAATGAAATACTAAACTTACACCCAATGGAACGTGACAAATACACCCAAATCAATACAGAAAATACACCCGAAGTTCGTAAAAGTAACACTTACCACAATATCGGTGGGGAGACAGTATATTTGTTCTTGAAATCTCTTTTCATTTTTGTTGTTGAGGATGAGGCAGATGGCAGATACAATCTAGAAATATATGCCGAAATCAATTTTACATTAATAAGCATTGTAATTGACTTTGGTGTAAAAACAGTAATCTTATTCTAATATTACCTGAGATTCTATATCACTTTTTGCCTGGAGGGAAGCAAGGTGCATTCTCATCAAAATGTATTCTCCTTGGCCAATCAGAGTGCACATCTCCTCATACTCGTTAGTATTGCCATCTGCATCTTCCTTCAGTCTCGTCCCCCAGATGTAGCACTTTTGTTTCATATCATCCGTAATCTGATATAATCCCCGAGGAGTTTCAAACTTTGCAGAACTTTCTCCCCCAGTCTCCCTCTGAATTTGTGGACTTGTGTTTTTTCCCTTCGTCGCGCTGCTTGCTATTCTTTGGACCAAACTGTCCAATTGTTCTATCAAATTCGCAGCTTCTGGAGATTTTTCCCTTTCTGTCTCCTGCGTTGACGCCCCCTCCTGGCTTGAATCAGTCAATCCAAGGCTGAATGATGGCACCCCTGGATCTGTTTTAGGAACATAGGAAGCTGTCCGTGCCATCATCAACAGGGCAGCAGCGTCTTCTGCGTCTGGATGACTGCGTCATCATGTATAAGAATAAGAATAAGAATAAGAATATACAGATGATAAGCAAAGATTGATTTTAGTCTGAAGAACTTACACTTTAGTTGGAGCTGGGGGAACCGTGGGTGTGGTCTCTTGAAGTTGTTTGGGGGTTTCAGGAGTGCTGCACAGTTACAAAAAATTAATCACGGCGTAAAAGAAACTAATCAGGAACAATATACACCCAAACTGTTAGCTAATATACACCCAAACTCCAAACAAATATACACTCAATACTATTTCTTACGTTTCTATAGTCCCTTCAATCTGTAGCATAGGGGTTGGTTCAAAATCTGTCTCTGTGGTTGTTTGGGATGCCGGCACAAAAACCTGAATCGGGACTCTAAACAAGAAGAAAAGTGAAAGGTTAACAACGCCTTTGAAAATAATAAGGTTATAAGGTTGAATATTATTGTAAAACTCACATTGCAAGCGCTTCGGACGGTGTCTGTTCCCTCACAACCATCATATTCGAATCAGACGGACTCAACCTAAAATACACCCAAAGAAATTCAAAAAATACACCCGAACAATTCAAAAAGAAGACAGGCTTTGTTTTTTTGAGAACTTACATACTTGCAGTTTTTGCTTTTTTTTCCTGCCTTTTTTTTCTTGAATAAAATAATAAAGGGCTTTTTTTTCTAAAAAAAAATATATACAGAATTAGAAGTAGAAGGGTAATAGAAGAACAAAAGTAACGGTTATTTGAAAGAGAAATTACATGCTCTGTGACGGCTGGTTTACACTACTCTGTTCTGTGTTTCCTTGAGAGGAAGGAGCATCAGTTCCCAAGTTCACAGCCGGTATTCTAAGACAGATTTGATCCAAGCAACACAACAAAGTTAATATTCCAACTTATTAGACAACATACACCCAACTTGATCCACTCAATACACCCAAATGGTACCACAAGACACACCCAATTCATGATAACAAGATTTTATTAAATAATAAAGCTTCTTACGTTTCAGACGACACATAGCGACCTTCTGTCGATCGCAGGTCAGGTTGGTTCTCCCTGCGAAACAAGAAACAATTATTAGCATGCAAAACACAACAAAATATGAAATAGACAGCCCATCAAGACATACCCCTCTGCAGCAGATTTATCAACGTTTTGCCCTAGCCATTCATCCAGTTCGTCACTTGATATTTCATATGTCTCACTACATTCATAAAGGAAGATGTTAACAAAAATAATTACGACGATAGACGGTAATATAGCTTACGAGGTACTGTACCCGTGAAAGTATTGGTCTTCTTTAGGAGGTGAATCCTCCACAAGAACTTTTTTCTTTTTTGGTTGTGTTCTGGGTGGAAAAAAAAGAGTACCAATCAGAAATAAAAAATTAATTTTATCACAGAATATTATGCAAAGAAGTGCTTACTTTTTTGGTGTTGTTTTTGTTTTTTTCTTCTCATTCTCCTTCTCTGCAGGTGATGATTCTTCACTCCTATAAGTTAATAACAGACACTTCAGTTAATACACGAAATCTTTATAATGAAGCCAAAAGAAAGGAGTAATAATTTCAGGACATTACTCATCACTTTGTTCAGATTCAGATTCTGAATCAGAATCTGGCTCCTCTTGCCTCTGCTTTCTTTTTCTGGAGTCCATTCTGGAAGGCAAACAGTGATTATTTAGAACATATTAAAATACACCCAACGTGATCAACAAGATACACCCAACTCGAAAAAGAAATTACACCCAAGTATGGTACTTACTTTTTCCCCTTTTTGATGGGGTGTTTTCTTGCTGAATCCTCCGAGTCTTGTTGAGTCTCAGACTCAGAGGTAGAAGTGTCACTGTCAGTAGCTGTTTCTGTCTCCAAAGACGATGTTGGACTCGCCTTCCTTTTTTTTGTTTTTTTGATTTCTTGTTTTTTTTTCTTTTTTTTTCTTTTTCTTTCATTTTTTCTCTTGCTCTTGTCTCCGCCATCTTCACAATCCCCTAAAACATGAGATATTTTAGCTAGCAGCATTCAGGTAAATAAAATACAAGCAACATATTATGTTTACTTACCAAAATTTCTTCTTTTTCTGCAGTCATTCTTTCCACCAACTTCTCCTTAGTCCAGTTGGCAATCCAAGGCTTTGGTGGTCTTTCGGCCCTCTTCTTGCCTTTGTTTTCAGAAAGATGAAAGTATATTATCATGAGGGCAAAGAGGCAGCCATCAATTGCCTTCTTCTTCTTATCCTGGTAGTCTGTGATGCCTTTGATCAAGAAGGTCAAAACATGCGCCCCCAGTTTCTCTCCGATATGCCGTCCATCTTAAAAATTGGGGCGAGGTGCACGGGCGATATTTTGTTTATCGTCGTTGGCAAAAGGAACGCCATCTGTATGTAGAGGATGAATATCCTCTTGAACATCAGGCGTTCCTCTTCGCTGCCAACGCCGATTTCCATCATTTCATCGGTAAGACTTTTGAGGGTCTTACCCTAGAATCTTCTATAAATTATTTTGTCATCATCAGAAAGTTGCTTATAAAGTTGCTTATACTCAACTTTCTCAGGAAACAGATTTCCTACAAAAAAGAAAACAACAAAGTATCAAAATCGGTTCAAAAACACCCAAGCATCAACCTTAAATACACCCAAGCATGAACTTAATATACACCTATAATTTTGAGCTAGTTACCTGTTGCATTGATGCCAAGCGCATCACCTATTGTCTTTGGTGTTATTTGGAAAGAACCATATCCTGTCTTCAGTCTGTTCTCCCCAAGTTTGAAGTTGTTTGCCAGTTCCCTTAAGAGTTGGTGATCCACCCTTAGAGGTGGGACGTGCATCAACCCACCAAATCCGAGATCCCTGACAATTGCCTTCTTCTCCTCAGCCATGTTTCTGAACTTATCACTCAGGAGATGTGTGGCACACTTAAGGTCTTTCGTTTGGTTTCTTGCTGCCATTTTGTCTGAAACAAAAAATACACACAAATATACTCCCATTAGTAACAGTAAGATACACCCATATGTAAGAATCAGATACACCCATTGATAACAGTGAGATACACCCATTGAAATTATTCAGATACATTCATATATATCAGTCAGATATCAGTCAAACATGTTTCAATATCAAGCAACATTACAAGGTCTAATAACAGTAAGATACACCCATATGTAAGAATCCGATACACTCATTGTTAACAGGGAGATACACCCATAGATATTATTCATATAAATCCATATATATCAGTCAGTTATCACTCAAACATGCTTCAATATCAAATTAATTCAGATATCAGTAAGATACACGCATATATGAGTCAGATACACCCATATGTAAGAATCAGATACACCCATTGATAACAGTGAGATACACCCATTGAAATTATTCAGATACATTCATATATATCAGTGAGATATCACTCAAACATGCATCAATATCAAGTCACATTACAAGTTCAAACAGTATACAACCCCCAATCTACGGAATAAAGCCCCAAAAATCAACAACAGTAGCAAGAGAACTTAGAACAAGAATGTAGAACGACGTAGAACTTAGAAGAATGACGTAGAACTTAGAACAGTGTGACAAAGAAGCAAGAATAATAGCACAGTAAACCCTAGAGAAGAACGACGTAGAAGAAAACTAAAATTGGGAGGTTTTCTTGATGAACTTACGTTGAGTGTATTTGCTTCGTTTTCTCTTCAGATTCTTCACGGAGAGTTTGATGTTGTTTTGATGGAGGTTTCGAACAACGATTTGTATATTTTGAACTTTGATTTTTGCTCGAAATTGGGAGCGTTCCTTGGTTTCGAAGCGTTTTGAGAAGTGGAAGAAGTGGAGGAAGTGGAAGAGTCTGCCATACGTAACCGTTTGTGTTGAGTGCGTGATTTTGACGCGCCATGTTATGCTTCCTTATGCGCGTGTCTTCGATTTGGGCTGGGCCAACTTGGATGCTTGGATACTTGTATGTGTAGCAGGCCCGTAAAATATTTTACATAATTCTCCATACAGTTATATCTAATCTTTTAAATGATCATTAACGTCATCGATATAGAAAGTAATTATTTCTCCTAAATATGTAAAACTGCTTTACATACACAGATGTACTATTAAATTCTTAAAATATTTTTGAGATTTATTTGTTATTGTATTTTTCATGCCCATGTTGATAGTTAAAAGCATGAATTTGATCGGAAAATTTTATAAAGGAGTAAATTATTAAAACGATACTCGAAAGTTTGTATCATTGATAAAAAGAACCCCAAAAATGCTAACGACAAATAAGTTCTAGAAAGATTTAAAAACACGATAAAAAGAACTAAATATTAAATATATATATTAAAAAAATTGACTTTAGAAATCAAATTTTGATACAAATTTTTGCAATTATTATTAAAAAAATAAAATATTTTCATACTTAAAAAATTTGATAATTTTTTGTCAAGTAAATTTTTTAAAAAATATTTTTATCGTGAATGACCATATTTTTTTGAAAAATAAAAAGAAAAATTTAGAGATCAAACTTCGCTTCAAATTTTTGTGTGCATCTTTTAAATATTTATTCAAATATTGTCACAAAATTTTAGATTTAATCAATAAGTTGTTTGCTAAATATAAAAATTTTTTGTATTGTTTACAAAAAATATAATGTATATTAATTTTTGTCATATTTTTAAATTATTTAGTGTTCTTTGGTGGATAATATTTTTTTTTTAACGGTTGATTTTTTTGGATATGATAGTTAATTTTAGGAAACCAGCTATAACTTAAGCCAACTCAAGCCAATCGGTTGTTATTATTGTTGTTGTAAATTCCCTTCACTGAGGCAGTGTACATCACATCATCAACACTGTTTTGAAACTGCAGGGTTGCCTACCACACAAAAAACGTTTCAGTTATCACCAAGTTTTCCACACATGGACACAGGATCCATATGGTGGGCAAAAGGATTTGACTCTGTGTTAGGGAATGTGTTGTTCAACATTATTGTTGATGCCATGCAAACTCTGGAATTGACAGACTGGTGGCTTTGTAACTCCACACCCGATCTTGAACCACAAGCATTGTCCTATTTACCAAAGTTATTGCCAGTTGGTCCATTATTGAGAAGTTATGATGACAATCAAGGTGTAACTAAAAGTTCATTGGGACAGTTCTTGGAAGAAGATCTGTCTTGTATAAATTGGCTTGATCAACAACCTCATGCTTCTGTCATATATCTTGCTTTCGGAAGTCTCGCTCATTTCGATAAAAAACAATTCACAGAACTCGCTCTTGGACTTGAACTCACTAATAGACCATTTCTTTGGGTTGTGCGTCAAGATTCCAATTGCAACCCCCATGAATTTAAGGGGAATCAAGGTAAGATAGTCGAATGGGCTCCTCAACAAAAA
The DNA here is from genome assembly GCF_059453495.1 of Arachis ipaensis. Lineage (NCBI taxonomy): Eukaryota > Viridiplantae > Streptophyta > Magnoliopsida > Fabales > Fabaceae > Arachis > Arachis ipaensis. Next base: position 142,515,867 of record NC_142435.1, on the reverse strand, counting down.
GTGTTAAGTCACCCTGCCATAGCTTGTTTTGTTAGTCATTGCGGTTGGAATTCGACTATAGAAGGTTTGTCCAATGGAGTCCCCTTCTTGTGTTGGCCATGTTTTGGTGACCAATTCTTTAACAAAACATACATTTGTGATGAGTTGAAAGTTGGATTAGGATTTGATTTAGATGAAAATGGATTGATCTCGCGTGAAGAGATAAAAGTGAAAGTGGATAAAGTGCTTAGCGATGAGAACATAAGATCAAATGCTCATGTGTTAAAAGAGAAGCTGCTGAACACCATAAAAGATGGAGGAAGGTCTTGTGAGAATTTAAACAAGTTCATCAAGTGGTTGAAAGAATAAGTATTCTGATTTGTGTTGAGTTGTAATAATGATTATATATTATAATTTATAAAGAAAGAAGGCATTCTTCTATCTATGGGATTGTGCGAATTTGTTCAATATACAAGAGTCATCTAATGTGGTTGTGTGTATACAAAGGATGATGACCACTTCCAATTTATAGATACATGAGTAACTCACTGAGAGCATAACAGATTAACTAACATAACTACACTTACTTCCTATTTTTGAGGTAATCAGGCCATGGCAACGTCCAGGTGTTTTACATATTTTATTCTAAAACAATGCACTCCGCAACAAAAGCTGTTAATTAAAAACCATACTGTCATTCGTAATTTGCTTTATCAGCTATTGTAGTTAGAATTTAACTATGGTAATTGTCAAAGAAAAAACTGTTACAGGCCAACAAAATTTATTATTTTTGTCAGTAATATTAGTTATAAGCCTAATTATTTAGTCTAACAATTTAACAACATACTTTTAACATGTATTTTTAAATATTGTTAGTCAAAAATAATAAATTATGCCGACCCTTTAGTATTTTTCTTTGTTAAATATATATTTTTCTTTTATCAACTTAATTGAAATTCAAATTGTTTCTAATATTAGAGGAGTTTAAACGCATTCTAACATAATTTAATTTTTGGATAAAATATTGTTTTAGTCTTAATCTTTACATAAAATTCTAATTTCGTTCTTAATATTTTAAATATTTTATTTTTATTCTAAACTTCTTATTTTATCTTTTTTTAGTTCTTTAGCCTAAATTAATTTTTTTTTCAAAGATATTTTTTTATTATGATTTTTTTTAGATAATGACAAAGATAGTAATTGTAGTGATTATGGTAGTGGTGTAATAATTTGAAAGTGAAAATGATAAAATAATAAAAAAATAATAGAAAAAATTTAATTTTAACCAAAGAATTAAAATAAGATAAAATAAAATATTTTAAACAAAAATAAAAAAATTTAAATATTAATAACAAAAGTAAAATTTAACTTAAATATAAGAGATTAAAACAATACTTTAATCTTAATTGTTTTTATTTTGTTTCACAATTTGTTCATTTAGGAAGCTTACTATTAGAGTTCATATGCCTTTTTTAAAATGGGTTTGAATCTATTATATATTTTTAATTTTACAATAAAAAATATTTTATATGTCATTTTTTTATTATAATTGAAATTAAATTTTTTTCTTTAAAATTAAAGAATTTTTTTCAACTCTTTACTAATTTTATAACCAAAATGTGCCATATATAACTTCTTCATTGTAATTGAAATTAAATCTTTCCTTCCAAAATTAAAGAATTCTTCCTTCCTTCCTACTAATTTTATAATCAAAATATACCACATGCCACTCCCACATTACAATTGAAATCAGAGCTTTCCCTCTAAAATTAAAGAGTTCTCTCCTCTTCCTTCTTCTTTTTTCTATCTCTCTCATTTCTTCAATCAATCTATCTCTTTTAATTTATATATTATTATCAATTATCAATATCAATGACCAATTACTAATTTGACAATAAAAATATACAACATGACATTCTTTAATTGCATTAAAATTAAAATTAAAATGTTGAAATTAAAATTAAAATATACCTATATTATGTATCACATGTCACTTTCTCATTACAATTGAAATCAAATCTGTCCCTCCAAAATTAATAAATTTTTCCTTCCTCCTTACTAATTTTACAACTCAAAATGTGTCAGATGTAATTTTCTTATTGCAATTAAAATTAAATATTTTCCTCCAAAATTAATGAATTCTCCTTTTCTCTTTATTAATTTTACAACCAAAATGTGTCACATGTCACTCTCTCGTTGTAATTAAAATCAAATTTTTTTCTCCAAAATTAAAGAATTTTTTCTTCATCTCTACTAATTTTACAACCAAAATATGCCACAGGTCACTCCCTCATTGCAATGGAAATCAAATCTTTTCCTCCAAAATTAAAGAGTTCTCCCCTCCTTCCTCTTCCTTTCTCTATTTCTCTCATTTATTCGATCACTCTATCTCTTTTATATATCATTAGCAATGACAAATTAAGAATTTGACAACTAAAATGTGCAACATGATATTTTTTAATTGCATTAAAATTAAAATTAAAATATTAAAATAGAAATTGAAATTAAAATATACCTATATTATGTATCATATATCATATATTACTATCTAATTTAATAACCAAATGTGTTGACACTCTTATTAAAATCAAGAGAAAATATTTTTCTCCAAAATTAATAAACTCCTTTCTTAAATTCTCTCATGTACCTCTCTCAATTTTTCTATCTCTCTACCATTTTCACTCTATATACAATTTATATTTTATATTAATAATTTGACAAATCAAAATATGTCATCCGATATTTTTTTATTACAATTAAAATAAAATTTTTCTTCTAAAATTAACAAACTCTCACTCTCATTCTTCATCTTTATCTTTCTCTCTCTTTTTTCTCATTCGTTATTTTTTCTACCTTTCTGTTCTACAGAAAATAAAATTAATAAAATAATATAATTTAAATAAAAAATATTATTATATACATATTTTTTTAGATTTTTATTTAGTTTTAAATTTTTATCACTTATCTTTTTAATCTATATTTTCATTTCTCTTTTTTCAGATATTTATTACATATAATTTGGAGAGAATACTAATGTTATAATTAAAAGTTAGAATCAAGATTTAATTGTTTAAAAAAATTAATTTTAAGTTAATTTTATGATTATGAATATAATTTTTATGCTAATATCTAATTATATTTTTATTTACATAGAGAGAAAAAATATTATTTTTAAATAGTAAGTATAAAAATTAGTTATTTTTATTTGTGTAATAGATTTAACACGTAATTAAATGTAAAAGTATACATATTAAATTGTTTCAAAATTTAGATAACGAATGTTAAATAAAAATAATAACTAAAGAACTTATTATTTGATTTTTTATTTACAGAGATCTTAGTCTTTTTAGTTGGAGATTTTTGTCAATTTACAACTTTTTTTTATAAAAATTATTTAATTTTATAAATTTTTTGTGTCATGCATAATCTATACTGTTTTATAATAAAATAAACCGTAATTTTAAAAAAAATTATATTTTCATAATATTATTACGAGTAAAAATATTAGTATTATTCTAAACGTGTACATCAATGAAGATACTCCTTGCAGCGCACGTTACAAGATTCAAAGTAGAACGATGTATAGGAAATCAAAACAAAGTACACTTCTCTCCAAACTTTTTTGTGACACGGTGGGGAAGAAGCCAAGAAAAAACAAACAAAAACTAAAAAGATCATCGCCCACGTAAGACGTAACCCGGTTCGTGTCCAAGCTTTTAAATAGATATCTTAAAAAAAAGTAACCTCAAATCTTAAGAACCTGATTTTTTTTTATTCTAAAACCTATAAGTTTATAATAAATTTTTTTAAAAACATATTTATCTATTTTTGTAATTGATGAACAAATATATACAGGTTTCCAGCTAATATAAATTAAACTCGAGATGTGTAAATATATCATATATAAAAGTTAAGAAACATTTTAGTCCAGTATTTTTTCAATAGCTAATAAAGTCTAATCTTAAAGAACTCGAACATTATTTATTTATTGTTCAAAAGAATTTGAACTTTATTTGTTACACATAAGGAGAATTTCTTTGGTAAAAAAAAAAAGAAAACAAAATAAAGATTGTAGTTATTTTTTAAGAAAAAACTGTGCTTTTTATATATTATTTTAAGGGTTGCAATATCATCTTTGTCACCCCTGAATTCATCCACAATAAAATGGTTAGTTCCATGGGGAATCAAGGCGGCGGCGATAACGGAGGATCGCCGATAAAGTTGGTGTCAATCCCGGATGGGCTAGGACCTGATGCAGACAGAAAAAATATCAGGGAACTATTTGATTCTATATTGAATAACATGCCTGCTATGCTTGAGAGGCTTAATTGAAGATCTTAGATTGAAAGATGGTGTCACAGTAAGCTGCATAGTTGCTGATTTTGTTATGGCATGGGCGTTGGAAATTGCAAGAAAGATTGGAATCAGAGGAGTTCTGTTTTATCCTGCATCAGCAGCTATGTTAGCTTTGCAGTGCAGCATACCAAAGCTTATTGAGGATGGAATCATAGACTCTAATGGTAAGAATACCACATCTCAAATTACACTCACCAAATAAACTTGTTTTTAACTTTTTAACATTTTTCTTATTTCAAATTTCAAAAATACCAATGTTTTTAGCCGTTAATATCAATTATATATAAATTTTATTAGTGAAATCAACAACTAAAATATCGGTATTTTTGGAATATCTACAACTCTTCTAATTATATATACTATTTTTGTGTATAATGTATATTCTTTTGGACAACTTTTTTTTTTATATATTTTACTTTTAATATTAAAAGAAATATTTTTTCAGAAGTAACATAATCAATTTGGATTGATCAAATAGTCAGCTCACTTATCTGTATAAGTAAGTGTTGGAAGTTTAAATTTCGTCTTGTACATGCAGCAATTTATTGACCAATAACAAACCCTTAAATAGAGCGTAAAAGTGGCAATGGTTAGAGTAGGGTTTGAATCCAACCCTAAGTTTCTAATTTTACCCACGAGTTGAATTTGTTACTAAAACTCAACCTTATCCTACTTTTGAGTTCAAAACAACCCAACCTTAACCCTATCCATGGTCAACCCATAGGTATCCGACCCAACATGCTGATTTTCATAAATATGCAATAATATTATATAACCTAATGAGTATGCAAATTAAAAATTTAATATAACCAACACAATCGTCCTATAAACAACACAATTATCCCATAAACAACATAACCATCAAATGTTTAATTTTACATAAAAGTCTTTACTTAAATTAATAACATAAATACAAATAAAATATTATATTTATATATTACTAAAATAGATTTGATTTTTATATAAATAAAAATGTTAAATTATCAATTAATAATCTTGAGTAGAGTAATTACTCAAAATGAATTTATCTAAGAAAAAGCCAGAAAAATAGTGCAAATATTTATTTTATTTTATTTTCTTTGCGAAAGAAATAGTAACAAAAAATTCACAATTTCTGTTGTCGTTATTTTTCAAACTATTTCCGTAATATTATCATGTTTTGAAACTGCAGGGTTGGCAACCACACAAAAAAGATTTCAGTTATCACCAAGCATTCCTCCCATGGACACAGAATCTATATGGTGGGCAAAAATATCTGATTCTAAAACTGAGAAGATGTTATCAACATTATTCTTGAATCCATGAAAACTCTAGAATCCACAGAGTGGTGCCTTTGTAACTCCACACCCGATCTTGAACCTGGAGCATTATCATTCGTACCAAAGCTATTACCAATTGGTCCATTATTAAGAACCTATGGCTATGATCAAGGTGTAAGTGAAAGATCATTGGGACAATTCTGGGAAGAAGATTTTTCTTGTTTGAATTGGCTTGATCAACAACCTCGTGGTTCTGTTATATATGTTGCATTCGGAAGTACCACTCTTTTTGATGAAAAGCAATTCAAAGAACTCGCTCTTGGACTTGAACTTACTAATAGACCATTTCTTTGGGTGTTGCGAAAAGATTCAGATTGTAACAATAAAGTGTGTTTTCCTAACGAATTCAAGGGGACTCAAGGTAAGATAATTGAATGGGCTCCTCAAGAAAAGGTGCTATCCCACCCTGCCATTGCTTGCTTTATAAGTCACTGCGGTTGGAATTCGACTTTGGAGGGTTTGTCTAATGGAGTGCCTTTTTTGTGTTGGCCATATTTTGCTGACCAATTCTTTGACAAAATATATATTTGTGATGAGTGGAAGGTTGGATTGGGATTTGATTTGGATGAGAATGGGATGATCTCACGCGAAGAGATAAAAGTCAAAGTTGATAAATTGCTTAGTGATGAGAACATAATATTTAAGGCTCGTGAGCTAAAGAAGAAGCTAATGAGGGACGTTGATGTTGGAGGAAAGTCTTCAGAGAACTTAAACAAGTTCATCAACTGGTTGAAGGAATAAGGATTTGCTTTTTCTGAACATGTTTTAATTCTAAACGTTAGTCGTTTGTTAATTGTTATTGCATGCTTTAGCTCTAGCTTTGATGATTGTTCCTAATGTCAAAATGAATAAAAAGAAATAAAAAAGGAAAGTGATTTATTGTTTATGACTTTCAAGATGATGATTAAGTAGTTTTAGTCTTTTAGATATGTTCCTCTTCTAATTGACTCAAATTAAATAAAAGGGGATGTTATCAAATAATGCCTTAATGTTTAGAGGAAGTATAGGGAGGCAATATATGTGTCGCACAATGCATACTGATCCATCTGTCACAACTTGGTTTAAAAAATCCATAAACTCGGAATTAAACTAGAGTCAAAATAAACACGTGCCAATCTCAACTCACCATAAAAATTTCTTTGCAAATCTCTAAACAAACCCATAACAAGTAGGGGTGGCAAGCGGGGAAGCCCGCCCCGCCCCGCCCCGCCATAAGCCCGCCAATTGGCGGGCTGGCCCGCCCCGCCCCGCCTAGTGAGGCGATCCCAGAATCCCAACCCGCCCCGCCTAACGGCGGGCTGGCGGGCCGGCGGGCTAAGCCCGCTAAATATTCTCTTTTTTTCTTTTTTTACTTTTAACTATTAAAATAATATATATAAAGATATAAAAATTTTTTTTTGTTTTTTACTTTTAACTATTATAATTTCTAAAAGTATAAACAAATTATAATTTTTGTATTCACAAACATTAAAATCTTTTTAATTATAAATATCTAATAAACATGATTATAAACCAAGTTTTCATCCAAAACATAATTATAAATATTGTTTCCAAAGCAAAATAAACATAATCCAAAACATAATTAACAATATTGTCTCTAAAACAAAACAAACATAATTTAAAACACTCAATTTTCATCTTCATTCTCTTGTAAGTTGGGTTGGGGGAAGTTGGGTTTTGGTAAAAAAATTGTAAAAATACCCCTTACTAAAAAAATACTAAGCCCGGCGGGGAAGCCCGCCCCGCCCCGCCAAAGCCCGCCAAAACCCACGGTTTAAGCGGTGCGGGTTAAGCGGGCTTTTGCTATTTGGCGGTCCCAATTTTTCAGCCCGGCCCGCCTTTTTTGGCGGGTTACGCGGGCCGGCCCGGCGGGTTTAGGCCCGTTTGTCACCCCTAATAACAAGCCATCAAAGTTCAGTTACCGAATAATTAAAAAAGCTCTAAGGAGCAGTTTCAGTTTTAGAAATATCTATAACCGCTCCAACCACAATAAATTTATATATACAAGTGACCCATTAAGTCACAGGTACGTTATTCACTCTGAATATCATACTTATTACTCACACTAAAATTGACTTGAGTGTCGGGGTCCCTCTTGCAGGTTCTCCACACTGTTCGAACGAGGAAGAAATTCACGGTGCAGCGTACACAACATGATGATAACCTGATCACCGACCCTATAATCTAAAAGACACAAGATCCACCCACACCTCCTACAATAGTAAATACTAATGGTCAATAAATAGCATGCATTTAATTATTTCATGCCTAACTCTTTTTATTTCGTTATCTCTTTATAGTTCAAAACTTCAGATACCATAAGTTCTATATTATAATAATGAAAATTCAAATTACGCTTAAACTATATTAAATATTTCTTATCTTTTCATAATTTACGATCCTAATAAATTAGAATATATAACTTCTTATCATAGTAATAAATATACATGAGAGTATGTAAACAGTACTGTATCTATACTTAATAATAGAAATATTATTGATATGATAGTTTTAGATATATATCTAAATTATCCATTAATACCATATCATCTACTTCATCATTGTAATTACTCATAGTATATCCTTGCCTATAAATACAACGTCCACGTTTAACAAACTTTCAAGTTATACCAATCAAATTATAGCTAATTAATTAAAAAAAAAACCAAAAACTTTTGTAGAAGTTCATAATCAACTACTATCAAAAGTAAAAATGCACTAATCAAACCACCGCCTCTGTCATCTCAGATGTTGCCTTTTCTTTCTTTTATTTTTTTTCAAAAACATTGGTAACTTTTTAGAGCTCATCATCGTTATTTCTAGTCTTTGCATGTTTCAACTTCCGTGTCCCACCAACAATAGGAGTCTTGCACCTATTACCCACAAATCCAAAATACAAAATCATTTATAGACTGTAAATCTAAAGACCAACCACACATCAATATCAACTAACACCTGGAATAAAAACAACCCACATTTCAATTAATAATATTTTAGCAGTATGTATAGATTTAATCTTCAACATCTTAGGCACGCCAAAATATACTCAACTAAAAAATCTACCATTCAGATTGTCATCTTCACCTTCACTACTACGATGATCTACATCTAATACTGACTCGGTTATCAACACCAATATATCGAAAACAGCTCACACAAACTTTTTATATGAGTAAAGGGGAATTATATTCATAAAGTTGGAATTATATTCAAATTTTTTAACCAAATTTAACAATCTTTTATAATATTTTTGAACAAATTTTCATATGATATATACATTATTTTCTACATATTCTAGAAATATTTGCTACTTAATTTTATTTATGCCTTATCTAGTATAATATCACAATATCTGATGATTTTTTATTCTCAATAAATTAAAAATAATTATGATGTCTTTACAAGTAATTTGATTAGTGTAAAAATAAACATGATATAAAATATATCAATTTTTGCTATTATCTATTCTTTGCTTTTATGTTTTTGTACATGATCAATCTACCTTTATATTTGTTATTATCAATTATTAAAAGCTAATCATTTTAGTCGAACTCTTGTTTGAAAGAAATAGAAGCAAAAACTACATTAGCCATTGTTAAAATTTTGATAAAGCTTCAAATCAATGGCATGAACATTACTCACGGTAATGAAAGCATAGATGAAGATTCAAACTTGATTTTCTCTCAACTAAGGTCGACACAATGAGCAAGACCTTATAACGCACTATAAATTTAAAATTCCCCAGTAACATCATCTAGCGGTATGCAGTTTTAGTTTATATGCTACACATTTTCGGTTTTCATATTTACGTAAGAGATGTTGGCTTCTTACGATCAAATAGCAAAATTAATTTCATTATCTTTGATCAAGAATAAAATTCTATAGGATCTAAATAATTTGAATAAGAATAATCTCGTACCTTCAGGATGCTAGTTCAAAAATACTTATCATCTATTTTACTCCTTTAGTAATAGTGAATCTTTCGAACTCATTCGAAATTCATATATTATTTGTCAACACGAGTTCCTGTCTTATTTTTTATTTCAGATTGTTTTAATCTATTCACAACATTTATTCTTATACTAATCGCTCTTTTCCTTCTTATAATATTTTCTAATTAGTTTCAATGAAGCAGCACAAATGCAAATTACTTATTCTTATAGATACAATGAGATATATTTCTTCTCAATTGTTTTAATGTATCCCAAATTTCTCTAGTTATTTTTACATTGATATTGCTAGTAAGTATTATTTTGTTTTTCAATTATATTTTAATTGCTCAATGCTCACACAGTCCTATTTGCATTTTTCCTTCATTAACTTCAATTATTTGTTTCTTAGAGTGATGAAGTTTAACTTCAGCTTTAGTCAATAAATTCAAAATATGTGTTTGCATTGTCACATTTAACTTCTTTTCTAAATTAGAACTGTCTTATATATTACTATATTATGAAATGCTGAGGTCAACATAACAAGGACGAATTTGAAGTCAACTCAGAAATAAGGTGATGAAAAGGACCAGAGAAGTCCTGTAGCGGTGAAGACCACACCTTGGAAATAATGACTATGGTAATAGTCACTCCAAACCCATCAATAGAGAAACCAAATTCTGCCAAATGCTCTAGTAACATTATCTAACATACATAATTTTAACTACATATTTACATTTTCAGTTTCTATGTTTTCGTTAGAAATTTCGAATTAGCACAATTATGCAGGTATTTGATCAAATAAAATCAATCACGCTTTGATTGCTCAGTATTTAATCCATACTATTTTATTCAAGTCTTTTTTCATTTTTTTTCCAATTATTCTGCTCCCCGAACAAAGGGATCCTATTTTAGTTTTAATCGACAAATTCAAAACATGAATTTACAAAACAAAAAAAATCCAAAAATTAACTTGAATGATAATTGAGAGGTGAATAACCTCAACATATAAAATTGATACGTCCTATACTACAGTGAAATAATTCGTAAGCATAACCTACACGCTTATATAATTCTTTTATTTTAATCTTTAATACGACATGGCCTCTTATAAGGTATGGACTAACCTATATACTTAAACCATTTTACCTTAATGTATCTTACCATTTCATATTCTAACCTTGGACATGCTATATTTTGTTGTATATTGTCAATCTGTCTTTCATTGTTGATTGACTTTCTTTAAGTATATCTGATACTATTGTCGAAGTCTTATATACAGGGTAATACAATCATGCCGATGAAAAAAAAGAGCATCAACCGCAGTACCGCCATTTAGATTATAATTAATGAAATATCTGTACTCTTTTATTTTTATTTTTTTTGTCATTTTCATCATTCCTAATTGATCTATAAGTCATCTCATACAAGATAAAACCGTTCCGCCACGAATCTTCAAAATCATATACGAATCTCCGACCGAGATATACTCTCTTGAGTTATAATTTGGTTTTCAAACAAATCACGACTTTTACTCCTTTTTAAAACCTAGTTATACTTCAATTTTCAAACGCAGAAGCTACTAAGCTATCTATCAATTCAAACAAACCGACATCTATAAGTCGGACTCATTTCAAACAACCCGACACCTATGAGTCGGAATAATTTCAAGCAAACCGATCTATAAGTTAGGACAACTCCAAATATCGGCAACATCTATGCTATGCCCAATTTTAAACTGGTCTATTATATCGGTTCACCAATTTTTCAAACAACTCAACAACAATATTGACCTATCAACAATAGTCCTCATTGATTACTACTAGTCATACTTATTGAATATGAAAACCAAGTCAACGTTTACTTGTTTTTCTCATCAATATTTCTATTCCTTATAAGTCAAAAACACTTTTTTTGATCAAATTATTCCAAAGCATCAACTGGCGTATCAACTGCATACAGAACAATTATCATGCAAATCATGCTACTTCTATCAACCTCACTATACGCAAACATCAAAAGCACAAACAGTTTCCAACAAAACCAAATCCAATCATATTTTCATCCATAAAATCTGATTCAATCCAAACAACCCGACATTTATACGTCGGAATAATAACTCTACACAAATTTGCATCTATAAGTCAAAATCAAGTCGATGCATACCAAGAACTTTTTTCAATGAAATATTTTATTCTCCATGACATAAGATTAAACTTGGAGGCTTATCCTCATTATTTAACCATTATTCCTAATCATTCTCAAATTTCTTTTACTTTACCATTCACCTACACCAAATTTCAAGCATGACTATCATTTTTCAACATACAACAAGTTGAGCTTGGGGGCTCCTACTATCCTGATTTCGAGTTATAGATCAAAAGCTCAACCTGTTTAAAGCTAAACAATCCCACAGGTCAAGCTTGGGGGCTATGATCCGTCTGTCACAACTTGGTTTAAAAAACCCATAAACTCGAAAACAAACTAGAGTCAAAATAAACACGTGCCAATCTCAACTCACCACAAAGATCTCTCCGCAAATCTCTAAACAAACCCATAACAAGCCATCAAAATTCAGTTACCGAATAATTAGAAAAGCTCTAAGGAGCAGTTTCAGAAATATCTATAACTGCTCCAACCACAATAAATTTATATATACAAGTGACTCATTAAGTCACAGGTACGTTATTCACTCTGAATATCATCCTTATTACTCACACTAAAACTTACTTGAGTGTCGGAGTCCCTTTTGCAGGTTCTCCACACTGCTCGGACGAGGAAGAAACTCACGGTGCAGCGTACAGGAAAAGGACATCGCCATTACTCCCTCAGCTGCATCCGATCTATACCTCGAAGTCCAGTCCCAGACAGAAACACATACAATGGGAGTTAATTTCAAATTAAAATTAAAGTATCTGATGTTTATTTAAAGCTGTTCACATATATTTATTTTAGAATAGTAAAGGTGTATTCGTGTGATCAGTTTCAAGTATTTTAAATTGTATGTTCGATTCAGTAGGATATCAGATGTTTATTATCCCTGATATCCGGATGGTTATTCTGGATAATATAGGTGTATTGTGTTTGATAAATTAGTAGTATTTTACCCTGGATGTTCATTTTTAACTCATATTGGGCCAAATAAACAGCCCATTATACATATTGTACAGATACTTCATTGGCTCCCTAGCGAGATTCTAATGTTTATTGGCGAAATTAGGGACTATAGTTAACTGTATTAGTAATTTTTTCTTAGTTTTTTTTTTTTTGAGAAAACATGACTTTAAACTGTCATGAGAAACATACAAAATTTAATAAAAAAATATCTAAAATCTAAAAATAATTAAAATCATTTTAAAAATTCTAAAATTTATTTTTAAAATTTCAAAATCTTTATAAAAATTCCTAATAAAAAAATATATCTAAAATTAAAACATCCAAAACTTAACAAAAAAGATATATTTAAAATTATTTTAAAAATTTTAAAACTTATTAACAAAATAAATCATCCAAAAAATATTAGAAAAATAACATCAAAAAATTTAGTAAGAAATATCTAAAACTATTAAAAAATTATCCAAATTTAAAAAAGTACAAATATTCAAAATATAAAAAATCCAAAACTTAAGAAAAAACATAAAAAACTAATAAAAAATATCCAAAACCAAGAAAAAGATGAACAACGACACGGATAAAGCATGGAGTTTGGATGTGACTAGGCACGGTGTCCTTCTTTTTTACTGGCTGTTCCGTCGTGCTTCGCGGTGACGTACGGCATCACCAATGGCGTGCAATGACACTTGGCAGCAGGACGCGTGTGGCATTGTGTTCGCAGAGAAAGGACGCTACACGGGTTTAGGCGGCGCCGGGAGGAGTACTGTGTACGTCCGGAAGCAAGAGAACGCTTTTGTTTACTTGTTTAGTAGACACTATCCAATATAAATAGTGAAAATTATTTTTTTATAATTATTTGCTGGCAAAAGTACGTATTTTAATTTTTAATATATTTGTAAAGCCATGGATTCTGGATTTTTTTAATAATAAAATAAATTCATATTTTTTTTAAACATAATTTTTGGACTTTAATTCTTAAAATACGATTTTTTTTTTGGTATTTAAGCACGTTCGCCGGAGCCTCGGCGAACTCTGTAAAAATTGGCAAGTTTGCCTAACCCTGGTTCGTCTAACCCCAGCGAATTCCACTCAAATTTTTTGAAAAACGCATTTTTAATCCATATCATTGTCTAGAAAATAGTATATAGATCTACAAACAGTATATAAGAATACACAAAAATACACAGACAACAAGCATGACTTCTTCAAGAATTTTTTTAATTATAAATTAAAAAAATGAGCCATATTTAACCAAAAAAAATTTAATTATAAATTTAAAAAATAACTATTTCCCAAAAATAATCCACTTCAAATATATCAGATTGGAAAGTTAACAACGGTAACCATTATCATCGTTTCCAGAGTACATAAGAGTACACAAAAGTACACAAGATAACCATCCTTGTTATTTTTGGAAAATAGTTATTTTTTTAATTTATAATTAAAAAAATTCTTGTTAAATATGGCTTATTCCAATGTACCTATGTATTTTTAGAGCCGATAACAATGATTGTCATTGTTAAATATGACTTATTTTTTTAATTTATAATTAAAAAAATCTTTGAAGAAGTCATGCTTGTTGTTGGTGTATTTTTGTGTATTTCTATATACTGTTTGTAGATCTATATACTATTTTCTAGACAATGATATGAATTAAAAGTGCGTTTTTCAAAAAACTTGAGTGGAGTTCGCCGGGGTTAGGCGAACTCTATAAAATTTATAGAGTTGGCCGAAAAGTTAGGCGAACTTGCTAATTTTTATAGAGTTCGTCGGGGTCCGGCGAACTTGCCAATTTTTATAGAATTTGCCGGAATCCGGTGAACTTGCTTAAATGCTAAAAAAAAAAAAATCGTATTTTTGGAATTAAAGTCCAAAAATCATATTTGGAGAAATATAAATTTTTTTTTATTTTATTATTGAAAAAATCCCCCACGGATTCCTTATTCCCACTTTACGTGGGAGTATCATTAGCCAACATTAAAATAATTAAAAAAAGAATCCAATTTTTTTATTTTTGAGAAAACTAGTAATTAGATATGGACCCTCTAATTAATTTTTTTCACATTTTTTTATTTTCTTTAATTTCAAATTCAAGGTAGTGGGGAGACATTTGTTCTACTTGTTGTGATAAGATCTTATGTGGATGCCCATTTCCAATGTTGCTTGGTTTATCAAGGATGACTTCATTTATTGTAGTTTGAAAAATGTCATCATATGCATCTATAAATAGAGGGGTCAATCTATGATACAGATGTTATTTGATACAGATTTACAGATATTCCCTTTTAATGAGTATGAGATGGACACCTGGCTGATTTGTTGCAGGGATTGTCTCCTGCTTTACGTTAGGGGTTGCTGAGCCATACGTTAGGGGTGGCTGAGCCAGAAAGCCAAGGTTTTTTTGTTTGTTTGTGTTTTTTGGACATGGCGTTAGGCCAAAGAATTGACCCAGCGCACACAAATAGAACCCTGCCCGACCCGAAGCACTACCCAGTACCCACGCAGAGACCTGCCCTTCCCTAACAGCCCCAAACCTCCCTTCCTCGCCCTTCCAGCGCTATCTCTGAAGCTTTACATCGTTTGTTGCATGGAGGCAAAATCAGGCACCTGGATCTTCAACCGTGGCCACAATCGGAATCCTCAGGTACTGTCTTCTTGAGGTCACCCATGCCGCGCCTACTCGGAGTCGATCAGTCTGTTGCTCGTGTTCAGCGATGACCATTTGTGCCTCTTCACAATGACTGCGACATCTCGCTAACACGCATGTCATTTCATTCTCCTTGGACTGCGCTTGCCAATGCCTTGAAGAAGCTCCTTCTCCTGCTTCGTGGTGATTCCGAACCTCACCTCCCGTCTTGCCTCCCCACATGCATTAAAGCTGTTGGCGACTTCTTTCTTGGTCCCTCCTCCCCATCCGTATTGATTGAATTATAAGCCGGTGAAATTTTTGAACGGATTCATCTCGTAGCCCGCATTGGCTTCGTGTGGCAGTCGACACTCCCGCTGCAGGCGCATTCGGAAGTTGCTGTTGTTCTGGTTTGGTCCTCGTCGCAGGTATGAATGTCATTGTTTTTGCTCTGTTCGAATTCGTGGTATTCGAAATTGTGTCTTGCTTTAGAGGTGTAGAGCATTGGGTAAATAGAGTTGAATTGAATCTATAAATTTAAACTGAATTTCCCTTTCAAAGTTTCTGGTTTTGAAACTGGCATAAGAGTATGAGTAGCTGCTTTATCCTTCTCTGTAGTTGTCAACTTTACTTTTGTCTTTACAACACCTCCAATGAGAATTTTGTTCTGAATTTCGTTGAACATTTGAAATTGTATCACTAGAATGCCTACTTCTCTCGACTAAACCTTAAGCCATGGTTAGCTGGTAGTAATAGACTCATGGTGACATTAACTTATTTGGCAAAACGTTTTTAGAAGTGGTATTTACATACTAAGTTAGTTACGGAAATCAGTCAATATATATAATCTACAAAAATATGTTGTTTAGCTCATCCTGAATTTTTATTTTGTATTTCAAACTATATTTTTTACCCGTGGTTGATTTTGGTATGTATCTTGTATGGTTGAATAATTTTTCATCCGACACTTGAACTGCAATCTTGTTTAACCAATTTTAACCAATTTTCATTTGCAAGTTTATTTACAGATGGTATTTAATTGAGAGTAAATTAATATTTGGTTAAAGGTGAAGCCGTGAAGGTGCTAGTGAAGTTATGCATTTTCAAGGAATTAGAATCCTTTCTCACGTTAGTTGTAGTTTACTTTATATTAGTGTGCTTGGGTGGGATTGTTATATCTTAAATACCATGGAAATCAAAGAGAATTTAAATGATGTATTTAAGATTTTTTAGATTTTTTACAATTGCTAAGTGTGGCTTAGATTTGTTATCCCTCTTTCTTCAATTATGTTTAACGTTCAAGTATTTCTCCCATAGCGTATATAGTCGTTGTTATGGAATACATGATTTATAGTCATGTACCTAATAAGATTAATAAGCATGCTATCAAGTATATGATTAAATATGAACTGTGAGAACTTCAATTCTGGGCGGATGGGAATTGCAGCAGCACTAATTTTTAGCATGGATTACACATTCCTTTTTAATTCTTTGCCATGGAATTCGTGTCTGTTGTGTATGACGCATGGGCAATGCAATTTTTCGAGTTTGTGTTGTTTATCAAACTGTTGCTGCCTGCTTGACTTATTGTAAAATGTGCTATTCAGAAGATCCAATTTTTTTTCTAGTTTCACCGCAGAAAGTAGAAGTGGTTTTTTGGAAGCATCTCGTTCGGTAACAAGACTAATGCTAGTTGGACTAATGAAAGTTGTCGTATCCTTTTTGAATGGCTGAAATAGCTGCGGTGTCGGAAGACCCCTTGTAATAATTTGTGAGTGTCTGGGATCTTGCAAACATGTCAGGTGAAAAGGGTGGTTACAGAGTGTTTCCCCCAATGGCACAACTGATGAGTCTCTCAAGAATGAGAGTGCAAAATAGTTGACTTTACCCTTTTATGGAATTATCAACTACGTCAGTTATTGTTGTGGTTCTGTGTTTTATTTTTTTTAATGTTTGGATTTCAGCTGAATTGATCACATGAACCATTCATTTAGGTCGAAGAGTTTGGAAAGATAGCAAGAATTGAGGGAACACTCAAACATCAAAATCTTGTTCACGGTCGCCACACTCTGATCTAAGATTGGATACGACTACATGTAAGTTTGTTGCACTTGTTGCTTTCTTCAAGAGTTCACCGGTTACATAATGTGCGTTAAATATGCAGTACTGTTTAATAGGTAGACCTGATTTGTGTTTATTTATTGGAATTGCTGCTGCTTGTTACTGTACATTCGCGCTAAAGTTATTCCGGCATCTCTCCCGTTTAGGACTAGTGATTGCATTAGGTCGAGAAAGCAAGATTGTAGGGTGAGGATCAACTGCTTTAGTTAAAGTTTGGTTTACCTATGTACAAATGCTAAGTCTCTTATAACTTCTTAATTCGTTGCGAGATGTTAATTAAGTCACATCCGTGCTAATGGTTACTTTTTCGCCGACTAAACATTTTCCAGGTGATTGACTTCCTTTGTTATTGAGGATGGATTTGAGCTTCGACTTCAGTGGTGGATATGATGATTCAGATTGGGTTAGTGAAGAAGAGTACTTCGAAGTGTCCTCCTCGAGTGGGGATGATGAGGACGACCCCATCGACAACGACTCCGATGCGGCTGAGATGGGTGATGACCCCCACGCGAGTGGCATCAGTTCAGATTCGAAGACATGTCTGGGTGATGCTCCTTGTTTTAAGTCGACAGAGGATTTCTTAGACAAGGTGTTCACTACCGAGGAAGATTCATATGCGGCATACAAACAGTTTGCCCCCCTAAGGGGGTTTGGTGTAAGGAAGGGTAACGTGGCTCGAATAAATGGTGTTTTGGTCAGACGAGACTTTTTTTGTCACCGTCAAGGTACAAGGCATGAGAAACACTACGATCGTCCAGAAAAGTATGGGATGAGAGGCTGGAGAGTCGCACAGGTTGTTTAGCAAAGTTGAAAATCTACTATGATTTGCAAAACCAGGTTTGGAAAGTCAGGAGGATAGACGACAACCATAACCACCCTCTTGCTACCACCATGTTTACTCATCTTCTTCCAAGTCATCGGAGACTAAGTGAGAGTGATAAGGCTCAAGTGGATAGTCTTAAAAAGTTCGGGATTGCCACTTCGAAAATTATGGCTTACATGGCCGGGCAGTCAGGGGGTTATGGGATGCTTCGTTTTACGAAGAGGGATCTCTACAATTATGTTCACAGCCAAAGAATAGCACAAATAAACGACGGAGACGCGGCAGCAACGATAAGTTATTTGAAAGGCAAAGCCAACGCTGACATGATGACGGTCGCCAGATATACCAAAACAGCAGAAGACAGACTTGGAAGCCTATTCTGGGCTGATGGGCAGATGATGGTAGATTATCGTCTGTTTGGTGACGTGCTTGCATTTGATGCAACATACCGGTCCAACAAGTACAAGAAGCCTCTAGTAGTCTTCTCTGGATCAAATTATCACAGGCAAACCGCAATTTTCGGTTTTGCGTTGCTGGAGGATGAGGAGGTCCATACATATAGGTGGGTGTTGTTGAATATTCTAGATGTCATGGATAATAAGAAGCCTGCCGTTGTGGTCACCGACGGGGATAAAGCAATGCGAGCAGCCATTGCGGATGTGCTGCCTTCAGCCAGGCATCGCCTCTGTGGGTGGCACCTGGAGAAAAACTGTGTCCTTAGGGTAAAAGAACCTGAATTTCGAAAGGTGTTCAAGAAGGCAGTTTACGCAAACTTCGATGTTGCGGAGTTTGAGGAGTATTGAAGAACGGCTGTAGAAAGTCTAGGGTTAATGAACAACAGCTGGGTTAAAGGCACCTATGATTTAAGAGAGAGTTGGGCAACAGCATATCTACGAGGAACTTTTTGTGCAGGGTATAGGACAACTTCGAGGTGTGAGGGAATAAATGCATTCATCAAAGGGTTTCTTAAGTCGACAAATAGCCTTTTGGAATTGGTTCACAGCTTGGACAGGGTGGTTAAAGATTATCGCAACAATGAGGTCACGGCCCAATTTTATTCGTCGTATTACACGCCCGTACTGACGACCGGTCTTGATAAGATAGAGTTGTTTGCCTCGAAGTTATACACCAGGGCAGTCTTCAAGGAGGTTAGAAAACAAATAAAAGGGGTTGGAAGTTTATTGTTTTTGGAGAAAGACAGCATAAGCACGACATCCGTCTACAAGTTCTCAAGCATAGGGAACCGTCGTAGGATCCGCAAGGTGCTTTATGATCCGAGTGAGCCGAAGATTGAATGTGATTCTATGATGTGGAACAGCGAAGGTATTCCTTGCTGCCACATATTTTGCGTGATGAAATATGAGGGTTTGGAAGAAATCCCACCAGGTTTGATACTGAGGCGGTGGTGTATTGATGCCAAAGAATGGACGGCATCATCAACAGAAGAGACAGCGAGGCAGGGCAGTCGATTACTACGGTATGGCGCGTTGTGTAGTGCAATGACGGTTGTTGCCAAACTGGCTTCCAATGATGCAGCTAACTTCGCGGTAGCTAGGGATGCAATATCCTCTTTGGCACAACGACTTCAGGTGCGAAGAGGAAACACGGTACACCGTGAGGCTGACATGAGGCAATAGGATGTTGTGAAGGAACCTTCGGTAGCAAAGATAAAGGGGGCTCCTAAGCGCCGCAGGGAAACGTGATCCTCCACACAGATCGAGGTTGGTCGGAAGAGGCGTTGCTGCACTTCTTGTGGGCTTCCAGGTCACACTAAGAGGACGTGCTTGTCCGAAAGGGAGATGAGCCAAGTCGGTGACCCAGAGGGGATATCAGCCACGGTCGGGCATTCATCCTCGAGAGAGCTCAGTGCGTATCCTAGAGAAACTACTTCTTCCAAGGTATATTTCCTAATTTCGGTTATTTTTTACATGTGACTTAGCTATGGATTGTGACATGGTGATCGTTTAGTGAAATTAACAATGCTTTCACACACAATGAAAGAGTTTACTTTAGTTTATAGTAAGTAGTTATTCTGTCTGTACGATATGTGTTACTACCTAGTGTCTCATCCCATCCCAAATATAAGTTCCGTAATAGAGAGTCAGCGTATCACAATCAGCAGAGTATCCATCTGTCATTCCTTTCTGTGTGTACAAAGGATCCCATGTTCGTGGAACTATAATAGGGGAAAATTAGTGAATTAGCTGGGCATTTACCATGTATGGTTTTCATGAGTTCTTCGTGTTTTCTTATAATGTTCCTTTGGGAAATCAATTATGAGTTTTTTAGTTTCTGGGTGTATACGTAAATTAAATTATCAGATTCGGATGAAGTGGTATTTCCGTTTGATGGGATTTAAAACCAGTGTGTGTTTTGACATCCTAAAATGCCGTCTTTATTAAGGGTGATTGAGTAGTTTCATCCAATTTTCTTCCACGGATGTACCTTTTATGGTTAAGACAACAATTTTTTAACTTTTTTGTCATGATCTTATTCCGTGATTACTGTTGAAGGAGGAGTTATAATTTTCTGGTCCGGCTGTATCGAAGATTGAGTGATGTCTCTTGTGTGTATTAACTTTAGGGGTAATTAATGTAACACTTTCAGGCAGAAGGTTTTTACAGGCATCTTCAATATAGTTTGTACTGTACATGTGGCATATACATAGTCATTATGTATTCGGAGGGGTACGGTTTCACATAGAACTTTGCTTATATTTTTTCAATTGGTTATTGCAACTCCAAATATAATTTATTCTTCGAATTCCCTTTGTTAAGCATAATTTGTTCATTTGGTTTGCAGGCTGCAGAAGGCTACTCTGGACCGGGTATTCCTAGAGGTTCGGGCTCCTACATACCAAGTCCTGCCGAAGCAAGCGCAACCCAGTCGTACCTACCCCAGATGAACCCACGGGGCGGTGGTGGCAACTTTTTCCTTGGGGGCCAGCACATACAACAATTCTTTGCCGCTCCAAGCTACTCCACACACCATGGGGCCCTTCCTACCCAAGCACCCGCAATGGTGACCTCACCCGAACAAGCTCCCATTTTAAACCCGACGGAATTTAAAATTCCTAGTTTCGATGCCTTCCAAGCAGTGGTTGCTTGAGGTATGCATCTTCCGTAAGTTTCTTCATTGAGTACTAACACAAATCTTGTTGTACCGCTTTAACGGACAACATATACTATCAATGTTATCGCTCATTTCAGAAAGCAATGGGCAGGGCATCGTCCCCCAACAGGACAGCACATTGAATTTCAAAACACCATTAGCAGTAGTTTACAGGGGACTACGTAGAATGGAGGCAGGTTAAACGACGCAGGTTGCGACGAGGTGCTTGTCTCCCACCATAATCCTAATAAATTCTTAGGTAGCAAAGGAATGGTTGACCCTCCAAGGGACAACGTGCGTTAGGCGTCGGTTCATCGTGTGGCGTTGTATACTTGGACATATATTTTATGCACTGTAATGGAGGTTGTTATTCTTTTAGTGCTCTCATTGTCAATATGAGTCTTCTGTGGCGCCCTTCTTATGAAATTAGGGATGGCAAAAAACCCCGGCGGGGCGGGTATCCGCAGGGATTTACCCGCCAGGGGCAGATATGGGGGACTTTTTGAACCCACGGGGACGGGGGACGGGGACCCGTTTATTATATGGGGCGGGGGCGGGGATAGTGGTACCCGCCCCGTGGGGATCCGTTTAATCCCCATTTATGTGAAAATACTAAAACGCCCCTATTATATATATATAAAATATGAGAGTTGAAGAACCCTAGCCGTCATTCACACTGCGTTACGCTCCTCTCTTCTGTCCTCTCTTCGACTCTATCTCTCTCAAACCGTTTCCTCTCATGAATTCATCACCGCCGACCGCCACCGCCACCTCCTACCGCTGAGCCCCTCACCAACAACGCTCAGATCCTCTCCTCTCAGTCTCGACGTCACAACATCAGTGAGTCGTCGCCGTTAGAGCGTCCAAGCCTCTGCGCCACTTCTCATTCTTCGTCGTCTTCGCCGTTGGAGTGTTCGAGCCTCTACGTCGCTTCTCAGCCATCGCCGATCTTCACCGATATCCGACCCTCTTTTCTTTCTTCTGATAGGTAGCTTCTATGAACTCTGAATTTCTTTTTTTACTTTGATTTGAAGTATTTGTGATTCTGATTTTGTTCTGAAGCATCAGAAATTTTTAGTTTGTGATTTTTAGTTTGTGATTTGAAGCATCAGAAATTTATGTTTTTTATTCTGATTATGAGTTAGGTTAACTATAATTTATGTTTTTTATTCTAATTTTGATTTTTATGATTTATGTGATGCTTTGTTAATTCTGTGATTTATATAATTTTATGTGTTTATGTTACAATTTTTTATTTTGATTATGATTTACATAATTTATGTGATTGTGTTCTAATTTCTTTGATTTAGGTTAATTATGATTTATGTTTTTTTATTCCGCTTCTGATTTGCATGACTTATGTTTGTGATTTCTGTAATTTATGTATGTAGGATTCAAGTAAATCAGAATCCACATCACTACCATTACAACTATTACAAGATGAAGAAGGCTTAAGAATTACTGAAAATTATGTTTCTATGATGTGATAAATTATGTTTGGTTGTTTATGGATTATGTATATGTTATTATGTTTGGCTGATTTTGAATGTAATTTGGGATTATCTTTATTTTCTATTTTTTTCAATTTTTTTTATTTTTCTTGATTTTTATTATTTTTTACAGAACTCCGCGGATATCCGCGGAGACCCCGGTCCCCGGCGGATACGGGGTCCCCGTTACCCGTAGCGGGGACGGGGCGGGGACGGGGACAGGTTTTGGAGGCGAGGGACGGGGGGCGGGGGGCATGTCCCCGCCCCCATGGGGACCCGTTGGCATCCCTATATGAAATGTTGTATACGGTTGGGTTGTGTTAATTTAAACTTATATGAATGTTATACTTAAAAGTTTAACTATAAGATGATGTAAATGATGATGAATTGTGGCTAGCCTTTTCGTTGTAGATATTGGCAGGTTGATTGTTAAGATAGAGGAATGGTGAAAGATTTTATAATTGGCAGGTTTATTGTCACTATTTTTTTATATTTTTTTTATTAATAGCATGAATATTTTTGTTTAGAATTATTGTATGTTCACTTATCTATGTCATCGTATTTTTTTAATAGAATTTTTAGTCTTCGTTGTTCATGATTTTTTTTAATTACTTTTATTAATACGTATTTTCTGTATCTCTTTATTTTTGTAAATGACTTTGTAAATTTTTTACTATGTATTCTTAAATTGTATATTTTTTATTTATTATTATTAATTTTGACAATGTAATTTTTATTAAAAAGATATAGTTAAATACCATAAAGAGTTCTAAAGGAGAGTTTTAACAAATTATCACAAAAGGGTACTGATTCTCAAAACATAACGTTAATTCTTTTCAAAAGTGATTATAGGTTAAGAAAGTGTAAAAATATTATATATTTGAATGCTATAAATTCATGTTTCCTTTAGTAATTTTTGTGTAACCGTAATTTTGAATAATGTGATCCGAAGAACATTCTTTCTGTTATAATCCATTTTGAGAAAAAAAATCTCAATCATAAATCATGTTAACATCAACTCATTTTTAGTCATAATTAAAGGATATGAATGATGGCAGCTAAAGCAACCACAATTGATGCGCAAGAGGTGTATCGAAAGATTACACCATTTGTTGGTATTTACAGGTTACTTCACTTGCAACAAAAGCGTAGTATACATGTTAGACCTAAGAACAGCTACAGTATTTTCAAAAAAAATATACATGCATCACCTTTCTATTGAGAAACCCCAACGTCTCTTCATCCAGGGATATTGTGCAAGGTGGTCCAAAAAATGATTCGTATAAACCAATTCTCTAATACAGCATGACAATCCTACTATGGTTAAAATGGCGTACAGTTTCCAACCTGGATACTGGTTTCAGGCCGGCCGACTTGTTACCGGCATCCAGGTTGGATACTGCTCTACGTGTAATCAAGTTCAATTGTCCACGTAGTCCCTCGCGGGTTACTGCGGCACTAGACTATTGGTCAAAATTAAAATTAACAAAGCTGATGCGCAAGTCAGCATCTACCTCCATCTTGTCCATCACTAAGTCGACAATGCCATACGCGAAGCAGTCACTAAAAAATTTTCTCCAAAAGTGGAACCAAAATCAGCGTAACATGTCTTTCCCAACCTAACTGTATCACTCACGTCCATGTCGTGAAGACCCAGCCTTCTTTCTCCAGTAACACATCGCCTTTTCCACGACGTCGATGGCCTTAGCATTGTGTGACCTCAAGACAAGGTCAAGGGCTATTCGCATCTGAGTAAGATCGTTCACTGCCTGCAAGTCATTCAACCTCAACTTATAAATTCTTGGATACACATTCCAGTTCTATAAGTGATTTATCACTATCAGAAAAATGACAGTAAAGTCATATGTGTGTATGAATTGAGTATTGTAACATTGTGTATAGCCCACAGAGCGCCCCTAATCATCAATTGTAAGACCCAGACACCACAATCCATCCTGTTACATGTCACGCACAAAGTCAATTATTGTTTCACACATGAAGATAGACAGTTTAAAGGTACTATCAACGCACAGTATTAACCAATTATTAAAAGAAAACATGAAGACGAGATGAATAGGGTGTTGTAGTTTGAGTGACAACTCACGATAGCCGATGCTGCTGAGGCACGACAGGCTCTTCAAAGTCATACGAAGAAAATCGAGGTCGTTCAGCTGTGCACTTGGACAGCCACTTGGGTCCAATAGTCAGCGACTCCAAGTGCAGTGCCTGATTAAAGAAACGTATCAGTCAAAAGCATTTCCAGAAATTATTGAAACGTAGACAAACCCTAAGTGGGCATGGCAAGCTAATGAATAGACTTTTTTCACAGGATAGTAAACTACAAACTTCCGTCCACCCCAGAGATGGTGAGGTACTCAAGTGGGACGCTATTTATTAATGCTGCAAATTTTCACTTGTATCAAAAATGCACATTTGTCATTGAATACTTTACCAACACATACTACCCGACAAGATTATGCATGATAGTATCGTCTCCTCGTAATAATGGTAACAAGACCTGTCCCATGTATAATTTGGTACGTAGTTAAGAACTAGGATAGCTTTTATTCGAATAACATGCAAACAACTTATTGGATGTTGAAAGACAGTACATATTTCATTAATGTGGGTGACAATAGAATACAAATGTAACGAGGCAAAAATTTAACTGCACCGAAAATTCAAAATTGCATATATGTTCACTGCAAATATGAATAAAAGTTTCGTCACGAGGTACATGTGAATACCATAAATTAGGCGTGTCGAACATGACTAAACTTACCACTTGCGTCATCGCATTTTTTCTACACTCCGTTTCTGTTGAACACTTGAACGAGTCGAAGTACATCAGCTTCTTCCGTCGTACGTCCACCACCATCAAATACCAATATTCGTCCGTCCACATCGGTTGGAAAATCTGCAAGGCCCAACTCGGGCACGAAGGTCGATCAGTTGTAGGGACTTATCGCTTCATCATTCAGATTTTCTAACACAGAAGGAAAACCTATACAAACCTCAGTAACCTTGTCAACCTTGCACCTCATATGCTTGCATACGACGGCGTCCAAGTTAGCCTGTGTTAGACGTGTCCCTTGTATGGCATCTTGCTGCAGTATAACATGGCAGTCACCTATACGGTTATGACAAACATGTCTGAATCATGTAATCTTAGAGTAGATGTTAATATGAAATAACTAGAGTTCAGATGGACTCGCCCCTACCAAAGTGGTCACTCACCATGATCATTGTCAGCATGAACCACTGGTGACTACTGGACGTCTTCGACAACATCGTTGCCACGACAGTAATAACCTGGAAATTCAAAACTAAGATTAATGTTGTTCGATTTGGAAACCAAGGCCGAATGAGCTTGGACAAATGAGGAATAATGGTATCAATAAATACACAACACTCACATCATCCATGACTCTTTCATTTGGGCCAAGCGTTAGTAATGCAGTTCTGTCCGCAATGCAGTGACCGACGTCAGCCAGAACTTCACTGGAGACAACAGTCATAATCAGGTCATGAAAATTTACATGAACCGCATTTCAATAATTAGAAAATAAAAATAAGTAAATAGCAGGCAGAGATTTACGTTGCTGTTGCCTTAAAAAAAGATTCTAATGCGTTACTAGGTAAGGATTAGCATTAATGAGTTAATCGAATAATGTTTCCAACGATATGTATCTGTTAACAACAATTTAATTAGAGGCCTAAACACGAAACATGAACATCTCCGTAATTATCAAAAATACTAACAGTAAATTAGAGTTTGCCACGTGACAGCTCCTTCAGGCATTCGTATATTCCTTATTGCTCTAGTTAAATTTTATGTGACCTAATCACCTTTCACACCATATGGTTATATAATGCTTCTACAAAGTGAATACATTTGTCCAGCCTATGCACACATATTAATGGGCTACGTTCAAGGAAGTATATTATTGGGACCACCGAATGTGATAGTTATATGATTTTTCCTGCAACTCTAAAGTCGACATGAGTAATTGAGAAACATGTACCAATCTACGTAAACCCACCGTAAGGTAACTAATTCATAGACAAACTATTATCAATAAAATGCTTCTCGAGACGCATCGTACACTATCCAGAATATAACATCAATGAAAATGACATTAGACATAAGTACACCAGACCAGAAATATACATTTTCGGAAGATCTTTACTAAAGATGTACGCGGCAACAGCGAGCTCAACCTCGGCGAGATCCATGCTCTGGGTTGGTACGAAGGACAGATTGAAAGTCTGCTTGTATACAACAAAATATCACAAACAATCTATTCTCGGGTGCCTAGCGGCGGCATATGCTGAGTAAACCAAAAACGGGACCTTACCTTTGGGATCTTCTCGGTAGTCATCAATAACAGATCTGACTCATGGACCACTCCGTCGCTACCAACCGGGGCAAGATAATTATAGTGCCTCTGAAGGGAGGTAGTGCATCGTGGTGACTTGCTGCGTTGACGTCGACGCCGTCGAATCTCCCGACCGCGTTCACTAGACAGATCGACCTGGTAGGATAAGCATTCTCCGCAACAACAGTCATGGTGAACAATACAGTGAGGTTAATGAAGTAATTAATGATTTACGGTTTTAGGCTATTACCAACTTAGGGGGCTTCTTTCGTTGTGTCTTTTCTTGACCATTTCGTGGATTACGTTGGGCTCTCTTTGACCTCTTCGATCTGAAAGGCATATGGTCCATGCTGAACTTTACATCCAACGACGGGGCATACGTCGGGTCATCATGTTGCGAAGGGCCCTCTCCTGAGCGTGAGCCTCATCGTTTGCAATACCCTCCATTTGTAGCCGCCGCTTTGACCGGATGGCATTCTCACACGAGCACCTCATTCCGTTTCCCCGATCCCACTCATGGTGCGTTTTCTGCATTTCTGCCAACAAGGTCAATGCCTTTTTGAAATCTGCCATAACTGCATTATGCTGGCTAATGCATTCCGTCAATCGTCGAATTTCTTTATTCAACCCGGACACGCTGGTGACAACACTGAGTGCAATTGGGTTGCAGTCCTGTTACGAGAACAATTTAGGTACACAAAAATTTCAGACAAGCTCATTCAGTAGGTTGAATAAACTCACGAACTAGTTACATGACGGCACAACATGTGAATACTTACATTTGCAACCGCCGCGCATGAAGATCCAGTACCGGCAGTGACTTCGCTTGCATGAACATTGCTTTGCCGAGGTAAGCTGCATACAGACATGGTTGTCAATCGCAAGAGTATATTCAAAGTGAAAAGAGGTACACATGGGGAAGCACAACTGGGAATTAGGATATGTCACTAACCTATTTGAATTTGGGGGGGGGGGGGTTTGTTCGTCTGGCACAGGAACGCGTTGATTCAGACGTAGCCCGTGATCTAAGTTGGATGGTCACCGGTGGTTTGGACAACTCAAACCTGGACGTCACCCTTCCTCTGGTGGTGCTTCTAGGACGCCTGCGAAAACAATAGTAGGTGTTAGTCAACTCTCTATTCTGTATATACTCTCAGGCGATTGGGCTTAACTATGAACCAAATTTAATGGCATGTAAAACTTCTTACTGTTTCACTTACCATGCTCATAACATGGGCCATTAGTAGTTACACGTTCAGTTCAACGTATAAGCCAAACAATTTTCCCTTTTTTATGAGGCCCAACTGTGTGACTATCTTTTAGGTCTGTACATGCAGAATAAAAAATAGTGTTAAGTAGACCAGAAACAGCTTGTCTTTGTTGGGCTTCAGGAAAGTTGTTTTTAATTTTTAAATTTTTTTTGGACTTCCAACGATAGAGGGGCGGAAAAATATGTTGGGATTATTCCCGAAATAAAACCAACAAAGTTTTCTGTACCGGTCCATAGGAAAAAAAAACTAATGTGAAGCGAAGCACGAAATGTGCCTCCGTCATGGCCTACCGGGGGTTCAAAGGCACCGCATCAGACGGCGGTGGAGGCACCGTGGTCAACACTGAGGACAATCTAACATGCATCAACAGAACCGTGTACAGGACATTGTAACATGCGTCAACACAATCCACTTTACGTTAATGTGTAAGAATACTAAATTCCACAGACTAACCTCCGTGAAGAAGAATTTGAATATTCACCCCCTTTTGATGATGCCGTTGTGTGGTATGAATCGGCATCTTCCCGATGCGACGACATGACGCCTCGACAAATGGCTTTGGGAAGTAGAGGCAACCCTCGAATGTTAGGCTACAAAGAGTCGCTGATTATACAACTGATAGTGACCTTCTAATGAAAAAGTTTGTTGACTAAGCCGCGTTGCCATTCTCGTTATCTTCGTCGGTTAATGACAGCCATGTCCTTCCAAACACGGGAAAAATTTGCACACCCACGGGATATCCCGAACAACGAACAGGTATGTTGGCGATTCACCTGGTTAATTGAGTTTTTAGTGGTTTGTGCTGCTAGATGAATGTCACTATACGGTCTTGCATCACATGTGTTGAATACAAGTATGGCCGGACAGTCCACCCGTGATGGACCTATACTATCCCTGAAACATAGTTCTCCATTTCCATCAGGCAGCCCCTTTTTCCATCGAAACCCCAAGTGGTAATTGCGAATACCAGTGGCAACGTGTATGGGCATATCCAAGTAATGGATAATATCACGGGCCAATTATAGGGGCATTGTGGTATTTTACAGCGAAATTAGACTACAGAGCATGCAGTTGGGTGCGGCTTCCCGCCAAGTTATGTCAATCATGTCACCTCCTCATTAAACCACAGAGCTCCAGCACATGACCACCGGGTTCTGCTATCCCCCCCTCAATGTTGCACGCTTTTTCAAATCCATAGGCACGTAAATCTGCGAAACGGGGGGTCATGAACTCGTAACGGATCGTGGTTGGGCAGTTCAATTTGTTCTCACCTACACTAAAAAAAAATTGGATTTTCAGTTGCGGGTGAAAGGTACGGCAAAGGACGGCCTCACACAAGTAAAAGGCCGCCGTTTTATGTGGTATATTAAACGGTGGTCTCATTGTGTTTTTAATGTTACTTGGTTAAAATCCCTAATCATACATCCACTGAAGTTAAATTTATTCTATTTAACTTATTTTAATTAAATTTTATTTCTGTTAGCATATACTTTCGTGTTACTCAAATAAATTAAAAGCCCCACCGATGAAGATGGGCCAATGGAGGTTAATAAGAGTTATCCATGTAGTAATAACAATATAGTAAATAATAGCAATAATATTTATAAACATGATAACCATATTAGTAATATGGATACTAATAATATTAATCCTTACAGGGATGAATCGCAACGGTGGGAAATTTTTTAAATAAATTTATTAAAAAATTAAATTGATGATTAGATTAATAAAAAAATTTGTTTAGGTTAATAACTCAAATTAATTTTAAATAAAAAATTAGTTTTAAAAGCAAATTCGTTTTACATGAAAGAAAAATTTATTCAGAAAATCGATTTTTTTTATTTAAAAACCTTTTAAAAAAAAACTGAATTTTTTATAAAATTATATTAAATCAATTACAACTTATAAATTACTTTTTAACATTTTAAAAGATCAATCTTACCTCTGATAATATTTAACTTTTAAAAGCTTTATGACTAATTATTTTTATTATAACTCAAACAATAGAATACAAGGTTAAAATGGTATTGAAGTAAGAACGATATGAAGGAAAGAATTATCCAACCCAAAAAAAATTCCTACAAAAAAAGAGAGAGTACCTGAAAAAAAAAAAAAATGTCAAAACAATAGAAAAAATAAGAAGGGGTAATAGTGGAATAATAAAAAATATCTATGGACAAAAAGTAAAACAAAATTTATATAAAAGTCTGTGTCCGTTTTTCCAAATTCCGTGTCCATCATTATCCTTCGAATGATTAGGTACTTGACCTGCGTACTTCGAATTGGTCAGGTTCGAGTTAGCCTCCCTCATAAGTCGAACAGCCTCGGTTCGAATTACTCCTGTTTGTAGTTCGAGTTAGTCTGGTTCAAATTACATAGAGACATGATTTTGGTTGACCCGTCATTAGGTTTGCGGGTTTGGTTGAATCCAGTAATTTTACATCCAATCTGACTTAAGACTGTATTTCACCCTTGAGCATGCATCTAGTGAGGTTATATTAAAATCGGACCCAATTGCAGTTCAGTCCTATTTCCAGACTGTAGACGGAGTAGAATCGGTGATGTCTGCTGTGAATCGGTAACGATCGGTCAACTTTGTTAACCAAACACTGTTGCTGCATATTCTAAATATTCTGGAATAGCTAGCTATTCCTCAAGTATTAGTGGAAATATGTAGTTTACATTCTAATTCAAGATGTTTTAATATTATTAGCTTCTGAAAGATATATTTGACCGAGTCAATCAGACGAACTACTGATTCACGGGTTGAATATACGACCCAATGACCCAGCACTATGAGGTGCTCGATCACCGGTTCATTGCTGACAACTATGATCCACTGTTTTCTTTCCTCACGAAAAGACCGAGAAAATTTTTCTACGTTAGGTTACATCGAATAATAATAAGGATTGAAGGTAAAAAATTAGACGAGATAGATAAGCAGTCAGAATTGGAAACTAAATGGAGTAACGGAAAGTATTTTAGTAAGTAATCATAAGAACAATAACGCGAATAATAATAATAATGCTTCCTGCAGTTCATTTCCGGAAAGTATTTCTCAGTTATAGTTCACCGTAAATGGCTCCAGCTCCGTTTCACCGGTTCGACTAGTTGGTCCGATCCTAGTGTAATAGAAACCGGACCGGATCGGTCGGTTCAACCTGAAAACTGGTGAACCGGACCATCTACCGGTTCTGTCCGATACTCGGACCGCATAAGGTTGAAAACCGACACGAACCGATCAAACCCGGTGCGAACCGGAGAAAACCGGTCAAACTCGGTAATGCTCGGTTCAACCAAACCAGTTAGGGTTAATTTTTAACAAAATGTTAAAACAGTGATTCGAACCCCTCCCCTCTTGGAAACGTAGCATTATTCACCTCCACCAGCCTATGATCATAGTTGTCAGAACCAAATCGGTGATCGAACCGATCAGGTCACTGGGTCACTGGTTCAACTGATGGATTACTAGTTGAACCGATTGACCCGGTCCTGTGTAAATAAAAAATAAAAAAAAAAACTCAAAAGTTTAACTTTAAAATTTAAAGTAAATATTTTTACTAACATGTTAAAAATATCAACTTATTTTAAAAAATAATGGAATATGAACAATAAATATTTTATTATTTATACACTATCATAACTATTTTTATTTTGTTCTTATATTAAAATAACTATTATTTTTAAATTTTAATAATTTATTAATTAGTTTATATCTATTGTACTATTATATACTACAAGTATTTATTAAAAAATAAATACTAATAGATATTATATAATTATAAAAAAATAAGTGAGTTCTTAGTTAAAATTAAAATAAATTAAATAAAAGTAAATTATTTGATGAAAAATATCTACATGTATTATAATTTGCATAAATTTTAATAAGAAGCATAGTGGCCTGGTGATTGTGGAGTGCTTTTCTTTCCTTGAGGGCAAGGGACTCGAATCCTATGTCAAGCAGTTCGGTCAGCCCGATTCAGACCAAATTTGACCGATTTTTACCGATTCGATTTATTGTAAGGTCCAAACACCAGACCGGACCAGTATACGGTCCAGTTCACCAGTTTTTTGGTTGAACTTGTCGGTCCTGTCCGATTTGCACGACAATGGCTGTGATGATTTTCATTGATACTAATGCAAATATATATATATCTTCTATCAAATATTTTTCTTCTGTGTAATTTATTTTAAATTTAGTTATAAATTCACTTAATACTAAATTAATTATATTTTTATTTAACAATAATTATAAACTCATTTATTTTTTCATAATTATATAATATGTATTAGTATTATTTTTTAATAAATACTTGTAGTATATAATAATATAATAGCAATAATAATAATTAATAAATTATTAAAATTTAAAAATAATAGTTATTGTAACATAAAAATAAAATAAAAATATTTATAAAAGAGTAAAAATAACACAATACTTAGTGTTTCTGGTCCATATTATTTTAGAATAGCTTAATATTTTTAAAATAGTAGTGAAAATATGTATTTTAAATTATAATTTTAAATTTTTGATTATTTTTATTTTTTAATTGTACACTAAACCGACTCAACCGGTTTAACCAGTAACCACCGGTTGAACCAGTAACCTAGTGATTCAGTAACTTAATCGGTTCGATTACCAGTTCGGTTCTGACAACTATGTCCGATCCTTTGTGAATAAATTTAGATTCTCAGCGACCAATATTTACTAATATTCTGGTATACGCCTTCTAAGTAATGCTTTCAGAAGATCAAGCAATTCTAAAAGAACATGGAATCAGAACGTGGAATCAGAACAACAGGTACCTTGCAGGGACGGATCTAGAAGGGAGCTAGTAGTGGTCACGGCCCCCCTTTAAGAAACTATATATCTTTCTGAGATATGTATTTTAAAATTAAATAAATATTATGTAATTTAATAGTTTTATATGTATTATTATTTACTATACGATGGATTCATGTCTTATACTGTGTCGTTTAAATAATTAATAATTTATAGTTTATTTTCAATTTTTTTAAAGAATTGAAAGAATTAATTTAATAAATTGTATGTGATAAAATTTCACTAAACACGCTATAAGATATTGGTTTCCTATAATTTTATAATGTATTATTCATGTTCTTATATTTCTTTTATGTATGTATCATATTTGCTTAGGTTGTTTTATTTAGGTTATTATTTTTTAGATTTAGAGTTTTTTTTTTTGCTGACGTGTCCCTCATACATTAAGTTAGAAAATAATTTTCTTAGGTGTGGTCAATAGAAATTTTTAAACTTTTATTTATAAATTGTAAATTGTTTGCTTTAGTGGTAATTTTTTTAATTTTAAGTTATTTACTGAAGTTGTTTTACTTAAGTTGTTATTTTTCAAATTTTAAGTTATTTGTTTAAGTTGTTAATATTATTTAGCTAATTTAAAAAATTATTTATAAATTATTTGCTTAACAAGTTACTTTTAAATTTTTAATTTATAGTTATATTTTACTCTTAATTATAATAATCTTACTCTTTTATTTAAAGAGAAAGCGAATAAATTATTATTTTTTAAAAAAAATAAGTTCGCTTAGTAACTAATAGCAATAAATAAGTTCACGTAATTATTGTGGTTAAGTTATATTCCTTTTTCTTTTCTTCGATTTTCGAAAAAATTATAGTGTTAAATTAGTTACTTATTAGAGTTTATAATCTAAATTTATTTATTTTATCTATAAATTTAAGTCAAATTCAAATCAAACTCAATTAAGTATCAGAAAATTTTAACTATGATTCAAATATAAAATTATGAGTTAGAAATATATAAAACGATATCTCTATTGTGTAGTACAATCAATTACTTTCAGTTCATATGCTGAACTGAAAAAGTTTAAAAAAAAGATAATTTTATTTCGTTGTACATAGATTATTTTTATAAATATTCATTTCGTTTATTTATTTTTTTAGATTTAAAAACTCACTGAATTAAGAAGTTTGTTTGTTTTTTATATTCTAGACAAACTTGAATTCGTTTTTTCAAATTTAAGTTATACTTAGATTAAATATTGATAAGTTAATAAAATTTAAATATGAAATATCTTTTGCAACCGTAACAAACTGTAATTCTAATAAAAAAATTAACTGATAAAAAAGTTACTAATAAGATATGACTCAAATGGCATAATCTTTTCGTACTCGTGTAATAGGTTGCGGGTTCGAGACTCCTAAATTTGGAAGAAAAAAATATTTAATCTGTAAAATTAGATGATGTGTTTTTTTTAAAAAAATTACTTTAATGTATGCACACTAAAATATTCATGTTGTTAGTTTTATACAAATTTCAACCCACTTCAAACCTCAACCTCCAAGCTCTAACTTCCAAACCCTACGTGTTAACCCTTAAACTTTCTTAATTAGTGTTTCGTTTTTTTAGAAATAAAACAAATATTTCTGGTTACACTCAAAATAATATTTGAAATTTTTTTTAAATATTCATATAATATTTTAAGTTAATCAATTAATATATTTTTAATATTTTCTCAAAATTGTATTGTTTTCTCTGTTACGAAATCTAATTAAATAAAGGCCTGTAATAAGAATAAAATAAGAGTGATATTGGTATATATAAGATAAGACTAATATTTAAATGTATAAAATATATTCCTTTCCAGCGTAACATGTTCTGATAAATTAATAGTATTTTGAGTTACCTGATTAATTATAGTAATGCATATATAAAAAATTAGTGAATTTGTTACGTTAATGTGTTAATTATAGGTAAACGATATGGACAAAGTTTTTATTAATTATAGTAAGATATGTGAAATTATTAATTTGTAAGCATAACTTCATGTATTATAGTAGTATAATTTAGGTAAGTAGCTATTTTTTCGTAATTTTATAAGTTACAGCAATATGATTCGAGAAATTAGTTACTTATTAAAATAATTTTATTAATTATATTAATATGATATGAAAAATTAACAACCTTTTTATATTAGTTTAATTAACCATAGTAATTAATTATGAAAAATTATTAACCATATAGTGTAGTAATTATAGTACATACCGTAAAAGTTAGTGCAGCCCACAGAGTATATAAAGATCACAGAGAGTACACATAAAAGAAGACATGAAAATAATACGAATAACAAGAAGAAGTTTCATATCACAGAAATAAAGATCTCATGAAATTTAAATATATAGAGCTCTGAATTTGTAATTTTAAGAATAATTTGATTAAATATATATAATTATAAACAAAATTAGTAATTTTGTTATATTTCTTTTATTAACTATAGTTAAATGATACGATAAATAATTTTAGTTATTTTAGTAAGATGTTATATAAAATTAATAATTTTTTAGAATAATTTTATAGGTCTCAGTAATATGATTTAGGAAATTAGTTATCTTTTTAGTAATTTTATTAATAATAATATTATATTGTATGAAATTAAAAAACTCTAAAGATAGTCTTTCTTTCTTTTTTTTTTGGTGACTTAAAAGAAAATAAACAAAAACTAAGAAAGAAAAAAAAAAAAAAACAAGAAACTGCTTAAGAAAGGCAGTTTCGCTGAATACTACTCTCAAACTTCTTCCAAGGTAATGGAAGCTCCACTTGGGGAGAAATAGTCCTCATTGCAGTCTTTGCCATGATGTCTGCTAATGTATTTGATCTCTCAAGATCAACCGAAGATCAATACACCATTTCCAAGACATGATATCTCAGATTTTTAACACCAAAGGATCAATAAACCCAGAGCAATCTTGTAAATTATTGACAATAGTAAAAGCCTCCACACAGTCTGTCTCACATATAATGTCTCTTTGTCCCGAGTCCCATGCTAAAAGAAAGCCTCTCCAAATAGCAAACAACTCTCCTTGCAAAATGCTACGACTCTCAATTGTTCCCAGACAGCCTCGTTGCCACCTTCCCTTCCAATCTCTGCTAACACAAGCAAAACCAACTCGAGCACCACTGCCAGGATAGCTAGCATCACAATTAATCTTAAAGGTACCCACTGAGGGAGGAATCCAAGAGCCACTAATGGTTGAGGGGATAGATAGTCGTTGCAACTCAAAAATTTTGGAGCTCCTTTACTAAGGACAAAGCCATAGCAATCACCTTGTCTGTGGTCCAATGCTTGTGAGGATGAAAGATCTCATTATTTCTCGAACACCAAATCCACCAGAGACCAGAAAAGAATCTAAAGAGGCGCTGTTTGCTATTATGTAAGAACCAACTCATCAAATCCACTGGTTGATCAGAGATCCCTAAAGCTTGCCAAACAAGTTGGGCTTTTGGACAATCTCGAATACAATGTAAAACCGATTCCTGACCTGAGAAATATCGTGGATAGCTATCCGTGTGCGAAATGCCCCTCCTAAAACGAAATGCAGCAATAGGAAGAGTCTCCCAAAGACATAGCCAGGCCAAAAATTTGTGTTTTTCCGAAACATGTTAACGTCAATTATGTTAATATGACATCAGAAATTAATTATTATGTTCATAAATTTGTATAAAACATAGTAAGATGCCATGAAAATTTATTAATTATAGAGTACGAAAATTGGCATCTTTTAAATTAATTTTATTAAATAATTGGTAGGTGTTATCATTGACTTGGGAAATAAATCGAAAATGAAAAGAAAATATATGTAAGAAGTTCTACGTTTTAAATAATAAGATTAAATATTTCGAGGATAAGAAGAAGAAAAGAAAACCCTAAATCCTAAATCTTGAATTCTAAACTCTAAATTAGTAATTTACAGAGTAACTTGATTTATTATAGTAATGTAAAGATTGAACACTAGTGATTTGTTATATTAATATTATTTATTAAAGTTATTTGATATGCAGAAGAATGTTATTTATTATATAATAAGATGTTATGTGAAATTGGTAAATTTTTAGAATAACTTTATCGTTTATATTGATAAAAACTAGTTATCCTTTTAGTAGTTCTATAACCTATAGTAATATAATCTGAGACAATACCATAATTTTAAAATAATGTTATTAATCATAACAATATAATATGAGAAATTAATAATTCTTAAATTAATTTTATTAATTGTAGTAATATGTCATAGAAATTTATTAACTATTTAAAGTATAGTAATGTGTTAAAAAAAATTCCGTTTTTTGATATTATTTTTACTAAATTAACTACTTATATGTCTGGTAATTTTATTAATAATAGTATTATAATTTGATAAATTAGTAATTTATTTAAGTAATTTTATTAATTATAATCACAAAAAACGAAAAATTAGTAAATCCTTATAAGCACTAATAACAGTGGAAACCCTCTTGGTTATCCACAAGTCCACTATATATGGGTAGGCTAACATCAGTTTTAGGATACAGTTCTGTAAGGGTTCCAGTTCAGTGTTCTTGCTCCAGGAAGT
Source organism: Arachis ipaensis (assembly GCF_059453495.1). Classification (NCBI taxonomy): domain Eukaryota; kingdom Viridiplantae; phylum Streptophyta; class Magnoliopsida; order Fabales; family Fabaceae; genus Arachis; species Arachis ipaensis. The sequence continues at coordinate 142,477,961 of NC_142435.1, read as the reverse complement.
CTTGGGCTCAGACGAGTTCTTGGGTGTTCGTCGATACGAATAGCCATGTCCAACAGCAACCCGGTTCAAGCCACTTATGAAGAAGTTGCATCGATGGAGCACATCCGCGCCCTCATCGTAGAAGCACGTGTAGAGGTTCTGGCCAGGATCTCTGTCGCAGATCGACTGAAGCAAGAACGGTGGGTTTCGGAAAACCCAGACGAGGTCGCCAGGCTCATAAGCAACACACGGGGAAGGGGAGCAGGTGAGTGACTTCTCTTTGTTAAAGTGTACATTCTTTCCATTTTTTGGACCTAATGACTTGGGGCTGTAGGCATCCCCATTCATTGGTGTCTCTTTACATTATTCACGCATTTGTTATTGACGCAGTGGACGAGATGATTTCGGATCGGGACTAGAGCAAGGTCGTTGTTTGGAGGAGCCGCCAAACAGCACTACGACAACTATGCAAAGAGCTCTCTCGACCCGCTCCATATTACCATCTCCAGACACGAGACTTTACCGTTGTGGGAATTGTTCACAGGTTCTTCGTCGTCATTCCTCCGGGAACGCGCACGGGTGCTATCTCTGCAGTCGGCAGGTTCTCCACGGACCCCCACATTGCTCGGGAAGATGGCACGTCCGAGATGATACGGCTATTATTGGAGATGTCTGGTAAGCACCTGGATGACTACAACTACGATCTCCTTGATGAGTCTCTCGCACTCAACCACGATCTTCAGTGGGAGATCGGGGCAGTGAAATCTAGCTACCGGGAGCTCCGTTCCTCATACAAGTATGTACTCCGGTGTAACAATCCGGAGTTGGTGGACTCTGACTCCGACTCTTCGTGATGAGGTGGGAAAGTATGAAAATCACCAACCATCCCTCCAAACGCAGTAACCGAACCGTATCAGTTTGAACGTGGGTTAAATGGCGTTTATGAAGTATGGCTGGAAATCTGCAAATTTTCTTTACGTCTAAGCTGTGTTTACTTAGTCTTGTCCTTTTATTTTTATTTCTCGTTTTGTGTGACCATAACTGCGTGGTTGATGGTATTAACTCTAGTGTTTCTCGGATAAGATATATTTGGTTCGCAAGTTAAATCTGTTTACCGGGAAAACATATATTTGATTTCACCTTCACAATCGGCGGTTCATGTGTTTGTGTAGCATAGTGTTTATTGATTATAACCGGCGAATGATACGTTTGCCATATTCCAACTACTTCCAAGCGACAATATTGTTTACTCACTAAAATCGATCTTCCTTTTTGCAATTGATTTAATGTCACGAATTTGACATTAACCTGTGGAATATAATTCAATGGTAATCCTGGTATAATGAATAATGGTTACGGGGTTCATATCTGTTTCGATATCGTATACTGAGTCACCAAAAATAGTGTCGCATATGTCCTAGTACAGTGTTGTAGTCCCTCACCCAGGTTAGTTAGGCATTACCGGCTTGTATGTAACATAATCTCCGGAGCGGAGTTTGAATGGAGAAGACACCATACAGGAATTTAAAAAGAAAAGCATAGCGTTCAATGCCACTGGTGAATATCATTCCGTAGTCATATTAATTAATTAGGATTTCTTAAGGTATTAATGGGCTCATCACTAACTTGAAAATTTAACGTAAAAACACCGAAACATTTGCTTAGTCATGATCTTTGGCATGTACATGTACAATGAAGTGCAAGCCCAAGGTCTTAACACCATATTGGTGGTAACACTTGAACGACCCTAACAACAAACTGGCATGAGTCCCAGCGAAAAAATTAAATAAACCTGCTTTACAAGTTCAGTGATGTGAAACACTCAACGTTTGGTGTTCTGAGGTTAACATTATTTCCTGGGATATTTATCTATTTCAACAGAACAGGCTTTATTCCAAAACTCATCTCAACTTTTAGTTGTTGTTGCAGATACCGGCATGACCGCAACACAGTATCCGCACATATCGCATAAAAAATTGATAACATGCTCAGAGGCTGCTTTGAATCAAACTTTTATGATACAGCTACATTCAGAATTCCCCTCCAACTAAGCAATTGAATGATAACTTATGTTAGATCTACATGGACGCATTGTTTGCAACGTCTACAGCAAATCTTGTTGTTCTTCTGTTGCTTCCTGTAACACAAACTGTTGCGCACACAGCCTGTTGTTTCCCCCATCCTCCTCCATGTCCTCGTCATCAACCAGGGTAAGAAATTAACATCACTCGTATTAAATAATTCCGTCAAGAATTCTATGTAACAATTTTTTTCCGAGTAAAATTAAATTTAATATTCCCTCAACAAAGAAAAAACAAAATCATCATCCATCCGGTTAATATCTAATCTTCTGTGTCGATTGTTAATATCTTGTTTAAGACGTATTGCCGGCTGCGATCTTCCCTGTCGTTTTTTCGAAAAAAATTACTGGAAAGGACTATCAAATCTGATATCGTTGGATTATTCAGCCGCGGATGGAATAAAAGCAAAATGGATCAAGAAAGAAGATGAGAGTGTTGTGTTGAATGCAGCTTGGCACGGAGTTGTCGAGCTATACAGAGTAAAGCATGGATATTTTGTGACTTTTAAGTATAAAGGAGAATCTAAATTTAATGTCGTGCTGATCCGATCGAGTGCTTCAGAGATTGAATACTCAAGTTTAAGAAGTTTCCATAATGCTCACCCCCATATGAGTCGGAAAATTATTTCCTACAAGGTGGTGATCGTCATGGAAACTTATGAAACTCAAATAATCAAGCTCCGAGTCACTCGAATGGATCAATGGGAACTTAAATTTAGATCCTCCTTTACACTTAAAAATCACAAAATACCCACGCCCTAAGCCCAATAACTTTACAATTCCGTACCAACATTCATTAAACCCAATACTAACATCTTCTTTCTTACTCCATTTTACTTTTATTCCTTCCCCGGCTGATACCTTCACCGATATCGGACCAGACACCCCTCTCCAACAATCCTTTAAAACTATCCGACTTTACGGCAGCACGTACTCAACTAATTACTAACAACAGGCACAGAAAACTATACAATACACCAGTATTCTCTGTTCTAACATATTTTTATCCATGTAGTAAGTCTTCTCTCGAATGAATGCAATTTAACCAAGTTGAGTGATTATTTGGCTTTTTTTTTGTCAACAAACTATTAATTGGAGTTCGAATCGAAACTATTTATTATAATCCAGGATAGCTTTATACCCAAAAAAGTTACTATATTACTAACCGATTTGTGAAGAGGTATAGAACGAGGAAACCACGAGCCGCCTTTACAATTTTGAAGCTGCTCTTCTGTGTTAAATTGCTCCTTCCGTGATTCTGTCGGGGCAGAGGCGAAGCATTACAATGCGGGAGGACCGGAGAGGCAATCAAAAACAGAACATCCAATTAGATAAGACTATAAATAATCAAACAGCCGATGAACATGAACAGAAAATCCGACAACAATAAAAATCATGATTCGTAAAAACTGCTTCTATAATGCAATTCCCCCGACACATAACCCAACAGTGGCTTTTTTGGTTCAAGCTTGGTATAGTTTATGAGGTGGTGGCAGTGTGTATAACGTTAGAAGGGTAACTAATGGTTTTTGTTGATGACACTTTGTTGGGTTGAAGTGTGCTCATAAATGAGGTGAATTAATTAGTTGTAGTTTGTTTATAATGTTAAATAGAGAGTTGGATTAAAAAAGACTCACAATTAATAATTAGCTATTGGTTTGGACCTTATAATGTTTGGAGGTTATCCTATTTGACTTGTGGCACAAAGGAATGTGGAGGAGTCTAAATAGTGTTGATACTGACAGTGTTCTTTTCTTGATCTAAAATGTTCTAGGGATGTTTTGTATTCGAAAGATTATGGAGAGTTGGTCTGTTCCGATATGATATGATGATTAACAAGTTTCAGAGATATGACTCTTTGCACCACTAGACTCATTGACTTTAATGAATACTAACACATGGTTGTTATCTATGGGTCAAAACATTCGAATTAAATGACTAATTCTTAATCCAAATTAAACTGTTAACAGTTTTCTGCATGAGCTATTTCTCATCTTTAAGCTGGAAATCTGGAATGTCTTTTTCCTAAGTCTATTATGTTATTTCGCTTTTTAAAATAAACAAATTAGCACAAGCTGGCTAGTAACCGTAGGCATTGTTTTCCCTTACTTGTATCCAAAAGTTTTAATCATCATATCCAAGTTTGCTGCAAGTCCAACTTCTTGAGAGTTTACAGTAACATTAAATGACTTTTCTGTTAAAAAAATTTTACTTCTTTTCTAAACTAATCTGTTGCCTTCTCAATTACACAACATGCAAGCATCAAGGTGACTCATTGCTATTCATACATGCGAAAATATATTATAAGTATTTTAAAAGCAAGGTCTTCACATAAATTTAGGTTAAGAATTTATTCTATAGCTTATAAATAACATAGTCCCCAGAAAAGTATGGAATTTGTCGGTTTACTTGAATTCATCAACAATAAGCTTTCAGTTCGTATCTGATTGAAGTAACAAAGCACCAACAACACAATATCGGTTATGGTCTGCCTCACTCATCGCCTACAGAACAACAACAGGCTATAATAAAAATAAGTATATAAAATAAAAAAAATACATGAATTGGACCAACCTTTCACCTCCTTCATTACCAAAATGGACATATCTGAAGAAATATTCGTGGTTCAACGTACCTTTTTTCCAGTTCCACTGTACGCCACCTACACAAATCCCTCCTCAGTGCGCATCCGAAGGGCCATCGCCCTCGTCAAAGCTCTGGATCTCTTCCTCCTTCTCCCACAGTGTCTTTGTTCCGAGGTAACCCAGATCTCTCCCCCACTCATAGCCACACCTCACAATTAATCAAACAATGAATCACAGCAACACACAGCGGCGTTACAATATAAATAACGCTCGTATTCACACTTCTGAAATACAAAACAACAAGGGCGAGGAGTTACCTTAAAGCCTGGACCGTTACATACGTTAGAAGGGATCGATGTTTCTGTTTCTAGGTGTGATGAACTGGGGTTAGGGTTCTTCTTGTTATAGAACGGCGGCTGCTGCATTCTCTTTAAATCTATTAGGTTTTACCAGTCTTGGGCTAAGCCCAAAAAAATAACCCGAACCAAGTAATACCTCTATGGTCATCGTAGGATTACAAGCCTCGATTACCCAAATCGGCCACCTCTTGCTCCTCTGAATCACCTCTATTCCGAAAAGGTCCTGTTCTACCATGTATTCTCCTGGATCTGCAACTAGGAACCACTGTAAGGCAAAAAAAAAATTAAAAAACCCTAAAACATGAGATTATACGAAAAGGGAAAATAAAAGTGCAGCCAGAAGTGCATTTAACAGCACCTGACTTCTAACGGACCTTGTCGAATACTGGGTAAGTATTTCCTCAGGGTATATAACTTTTCCCCAAAGGTGGACACCATCAGAATAAGCCGCGGTTTCATCAGCCTTATCTGCAGGTATTTAAAGTCCGTCACAGGCCACATCTCTCAAACACTGTCAACCTGATATCCGATTCAGTCGATCAATACATCGGAAACGAACCACAAGGACTTTCGTATCAATAATGAAGAAATTCACACATGTGAATCAGAGAAGATAAGGACCACGAACTACGAGGAAGGTTGACGATTCTGATTCTAATCTTACTGAATTGGGGATTGATTTTGTTTATTTCTTACTGGAGCTTGCATTCTTCTGGACTCCACCATGTCATTTTGTTTCTTGTATCATTTTGTTTCTAGTCCACTCATGCCCAAAAACTAAATTCTAAAGCAAAGGCCCAGCCCACTCACTAAATCCAATTTCAGATTTGTTACATCGGCTCCATCTTTCATTAGCCAGCTCCACCTACAGTAGCCAAGGGAGACAATGTCATAAAGCCCTGCCAAGCCTGTTCCCTAACACCATCATCTTTGCCACTTGTCAATACCTCCTTAAATCTGTATGAGTAAATCTGTACCTTATCATTGGCCTAAATAGAGACTTAAGCCTCTGAATAAAAACACACAAGCAATAAACAACTCTCTCTCTTTTATGTTGTAATATTTCTTTCTCTCTCTTTATATTTTTATTATTGTTACCTCTTCCTTATTTATTTAGTTATTTCATAACACGTTATCAGCACGAAGTTCTAACGAAACTTTAGAAAGACTCTAGGTAACAAATTTTTATTATGTCGAAGCTCTTTCATTTTGAATTTAATACTCTTAATATATTTGGAAATAATTATTTATCATGGATACTAGATTCTAAAATCCATCTTGATTCAATGGATCTTGGAGATACCATTAAGTCTGAAAATAATACATTCCAGAAGGATAAAGCCAAATCCATGATTTTTCTTCGTCATCATCTTGAAGTATAATTGAAAAATGAATTTTCCACATTAAAAGATCCTGCAGATCTGTGGAAAGACCTTGAAGAAAGGTATAATCATGAAAAGACGGTGATACTTCCTCACGCCTGATATGTTAGAGAAAATTTTCTCAACCTTCCATGTCTCGAATGTGCTCCTGCAGCAGCAGTATCGAGAAAAAGAATTTAAAATTTTTTTTTGAGCTCTTGCTTTCTTGTTACTGAACGCAATAATGAGTTTCTCTTAAGAAATCAAGAAACGCGTCCAGCTGGCGCTGCCCCATTTCCTGAAACAAATGCGGCAAATTATAACCCCAGAAGAGGTAAATGGCAAGATTTTGATAATAAGAAAAATTATGGAAGGAAAAGAAATTATGTTCACAAGAAAAGATCTCACCAGAAGTGGGATAAAGAAAGAAACAATGGGCAAAGTAAATCAATTGAGGATAAATGGTTCCGTTGTGATGGAAAGGGCCATTGGTCACATACCTGTCGTACCCCAAGGCACCTAGTTGATCTTTATCAAGCATCCTTGAAAAAGGATGACAAAGAAAAGGAAATAAATTTTGTTTCAAATTATGAAAATTCCACCACTCATTATGATGTATCTAATTTCTTTGAGGATTTTGAAGGAAATATTGGTCATTTGATCAATGATGGAATAGTTTAATATGTGTGTTTGTTAAGTATTCATGTGAATCATTTTTACTGTGCATGTACTTTTACTCATTTTATTATTATCATTATTTGTTTTTGAAGAAAAATGGCAAGGACATATTCTGAAGATATTTGCCTTACGGATAGTGCAAGTTCGCACACTATTCTTAAAAGTACTATATATTTTACCCATCTTGTGCCAAAAGAAGAATATGTTAATACTATTATTGGCTCAGGCAATGTGATAGAAGGCTCCGGAAGAGCTATAATTTTGTTTTCCGGAGGAACAAAATTTATAATAAATAATGCACTATTATCTACCAAGTCTCTGAGGAACTTGTTAAGTTTCAAAGATATTCGCCAAAATGGATATCATATTGAAACAATGAATGAGAAAAATCATGAGTATTTATGTATCACAAATCATGATTTAAATAAAAATGTTATATTAGAAAAGTTATCCTCACTTTCATCTGGATTGTATTATACCAAGATTAGTGCAATTGAATCACATGCCATTGTAAACCAGAAGTTTACTAGCCCAAATGAATTCATAACTTGGCATGATAGATTGGGTCATCCGGGAACAACCATGATGAGGAGAATTATTGAAAACTCTCATGGACATTCACTAAAAAAATAAGAAGATTCTTAAATCTAGTGAATTTTGTTGTGCTGCATGTTCTCAAGGAAAGTTAATTTTAAGACCATCACCAGTAAAGATTGGATTTGAGTCCCCTAAATTCCTAGAAAGGATTCAAGGTGATATATGTGGACCTATTCATCCACCATGTGGATCTTTTAGATATTTTATGGTCCTGATAGACGCATCTTTGAGATGGTCACATGTGTGCTTATTATCTTCTCGCAACCTGGCGTTTGCGAGATTACTAGCTCAAATTATTCGATTAAAAGCACAATTTTCAGAAAATCCAATCAAAGCAATTCGTTTTGATAATGCTGGTGAATTTACTTCCCAAGCTTTTGATGCTTATTGTATGGCTAATGGAATAAGTGTTGAACATTCAGTAGCTTATGTTCACACACAAAATGGGTTAGCAGAATCACTTATTAAGAGCCTCTAATTAATTGCTAGACCCTTACTTATGAGAACAAATCTCCCAACCTCGGTTTGGGGGCATGCTATTTTACATGCCGCAGCACTTATTCATTTGAGGCCAACAAGTTACCATCAGTTCTCTCCTATGCAATTAGCTTTTGGCCAGTAGCCAAATGTTTCCCATTTAAGAATATTTGGGTGTGCGATATATGTTCCCATTGCACCACCTAATCGCACCAAAATGGGACCCCAAAGAAAATTGGGGATATATATTGGATATGATTCTCCCTCTATAGTAAGGTATCTTGAGATACAAACTGGAGATGTATTTAAAGCCCGGTTTATGGATTGTGATTTTGATGAATCAAAATTTCCAACATTAGGGGGAGAGAATAAGCTTCCTGAAAAGGAACTTAATTGGAATGTATCATCGTTGATGTATTTAGATTCTCGATCAGGGCAATGTGAACTAGAAGTTCAAAAGATTATACATTTGCAAAGAATAGCAAATGAATTGCCTAATGCATTTTCCGATACAAAGAGGATAACTAAGTCTTATATACCAGCAGAAAATGTCCTAATTCGAATTGATGTCCAGTAGGACAAGTAGCCACTGAAGCAAATTCACGCCAGAAGCGTGGCACGCCTGTCGGTTCCAAAGACAAAAATCCTCGAAAGAGAAAAGAGGTAAGTACTATTCCTATTGAAAAAGACATAGTAAGGACACCTGCAGATGTCCAAAATACTGATATAATTTTAACGCCAGAAGACATTCAGGTACCTGAAAATTGTGAAAATTACGAGATCTCGATAAATTATGTCTTTACAGGAGAGAAATGGGACCGAAATAAGACAATTGTCAATGAAATATTTGTATATAATGTGGCATTAAATATCATGCATGAAAGTAAGGATCTTGAGCCAAGATCAGTCAAAGAATGTCGACAAAGGAATGATTGGCCAAAATGGAAAGAAGCCATGAAGGCTGAATTAGACTCACTTGCAAAACGTGAAGTCTTTGGACATGTAGTCCGTACACCAGAAGATGTAAAACCTGTTGGATACCGATGGGTATTTGTGAGAAAACGAAATGAGAAAAATGAAGTTTTGCGCTACAAAGCCTGACTTGTGGCACAAGGTTTTTCACAAAGGCCCGGTATAGATTATGAAGAAACGTATTCCTCTGTAGTGGATGCGATAACATTGCGTTATTTGGTCAGTTTATCTGCATATCATAAACTACATATGCACTTAATGGATGTGGTAACAGCCTATTTATATGGCTCATTAGATCGGGATATCTATATGAAAGTCCCTGAAGGACTAAAGATATCTAAACCATCCAATGAATATTCACAAGGGTTATACTCAGTCAAATTGCAAAGATCTTTATATGGTCTAAAGCAATCTGGACGAATGTGGTATAATAATCTTACTGAGTATCTGGCCAAGAATGGATTCAAGAATGATGATATCTGTCCATGTGTTTTCAAAAAGAAATCTGCATCTAGATTCATTATAATTGCTGTGTACGTTGATGATTTAAATATCATTAGGACTCCTGAAGAGATTCCAACAATTATAAAAACTCTAAAAGAAGAGTTTGAGATGAAAGATCTTGGAAGGACTAAATTTTGTCTTGGCCTGCAGATCGAGCATATAATAAATGGGATATTTATTCATCAAACAACATACATAAAGAAGATCTTGAAAAGATTTTATATGGATAAGTCACATCCCTTGAGTACTCCAATGATCGTAAGATCTTTGGATGTGGAGAAGGATCAATTCCGCCCTAAAGAAGAGAATGAAGATATGCTTGGTCCTGAAGTACCATATCTTAGTGCCATTGGAGTACTAATGTATCTTGCTAATAATACACGACCCGATATATCATTTGCTGTGAATTTACTAGCAAGATATAGTTCCTCTCCAACCAGAAGACATTGGAGTGGAATCAAACAAATCTTTCGATATCTTCATGGAACGATTGATATTGGATTATTTTATCCCTATGGATCCAAGTCACAACTAGTTGGCTATGCAGATGCTGGATACTTGTCTGATCTACATAAAGGGAGATCTCAAACAGGATACCTGTTTACATATGGTGGAACAACTATATCATAGAGGTCCACGAAACAGACGATTGCTGCAACATCCTCTAATCAAGCTGAAATACTAGCGATACATGAATCTAGTCGCGAGTGTTTTTGGCTGAGGAGTGTAATCCAATATATTCTGTCATCATGTGGACTGATTGATCAGAAGATAGCTCCAACTGTCTTGTTTGAAGATAATACAGCATGTATTGCTCAACTTAAAGGCGGATATATCAAAGGTCATAGAACAAAGCATATTTCTCCCAAATTCTTCTTCACTCATGATCTTCAGAATCAAGGGACAATTGATGTCCAACAGATCCGCTCAAGTGATAATCTGGCAGATTTATTCACAAAGTCACTCCCAAAATCTTCTTTTGAAAGATTGGTACATCAGATTGGGATGCGCCGATTTTGAGATATAAAATAATGTCGGCAAGAGGGGGAGACTGTACTCTTTTTTCCTTGGTCAGGTTTTTTTCCATTGAATTTTTCTTGACAAGGTTTTTAATGAGGCAGTCCTTATCACTAAAGGATATTGTACTCTTTTTCCTTCACTAAGGTTTTTTCCTACTGGGTTTTTCTTTAGTAAGGTTTTAACGAGACAATAATCCTAAATGGTCATCCAAGGGAGAGTGTTGTGATAAGATGTTATGTGGATGCCCATTTCCAATGTTGCTTGGTTTATCAAGGATGACTCCATTTGTTGTAGTTTGAAAAATGTCATCATATGCACCTATAAATAAAGGCTTAAACCTCTGAATAAAAACACACAAGCAATAAATAACTCTCTCTCTCTTTTATGTTACAATACTTCTTTCTCCCTCTTTATATTTTTATTATTGTTACCTATTCCTTATTTATTTAGTTATTTCATAACAATGCTAGGATTTTCTCCCTCTTTCAATCACCGTTGCCATTCTCTCTTTCTCTCTCTATACAATCTCTCATGTTCGCTTCAGCCGCCGCCGCAACCAGCTTTTCCTGACGCTGCGCAACTGCTTCCCTGACCTCAGCATTTCATGATATAGTAATATATATTAGCGATGAGAACATAAGATCAAATGCTCGTGTGTTAAAGGAAAAGATGTTGAACAATATAAAAGATGGAGGAAGGTCTTGTGAGAATTTAAACAAGTTCATCAAGTGGTTGAAAGAATAAAGGTTTAGATTTGCTCAGATGAATAATAATTGGAAAGAGCCTGTGATGTTTTCTAAGTTTGGTTTGCTTATTATTATTACTCCACCGTTTTGGTATTCAGTTGTAATAATTATTATATATTATAAACAAAGCAGGCATTCTTCTATCTATGGGAATATGGGATTGTACCAATGTGTTCAATATACAACTAGGGGCTATTTTTTTCTATATTATAAATAATTTGGTAATATGCATTGATATTTTAGGGTTATTGTTTTTATCCTGTTATGGTTTTGACTCAATTTATTTAAAAAGGCACAAAACGTAAATGACATTTTGTGGGTAAATAATAAGTTTTATGTAAATAAAAATAAAATGGCATCGATGTTTTGTATTAAAAGAACTTTTTTAATGTTTATATATAAATCTGCAGTGATGTTTTGCATAATTATTATTTTTTTAATTCGTAAAAAAAATAGCGGTGACGTTTTGTGGTGTCCGTCAGATACTTCCACAACGACATTAAACACGATTTTTTGGTCATTTTCGTGGGTTACACTAGTTAGGCTCTAATATTAAAAAAAAATTACAACTAAGAGTGAGTATTAAGCCACACTTAAAACTTGTTAAAAATTTTGATAATTATTTTTATATGCCAAATTTAATGTTTATAAAAAATTTTAAACTTTTAAAGTATTTTAAATATACAAAAATATTTATAATAAAATATAATAAATTTAAAATATTTAATAACTTTATTAATAATAAAAAATTATTTATATATTTATTTATATTTTAATAGATTCAGATAGATTTGACGAGTCAATAAAACTAATTAATAATTCTAGACCTAATCTATTAACATTAAATTTTTTTATAATAAGTCAGACCATATCACACTAAGAGTCCGTTTGGAAACGCACAAAAGTTACTTTTTTTTTTTTTTTACTTTTGAATTATGAAAAGTTACGATAAGCGTATTTGGCACTATTTTTAAGAAGAGCTTTTAACCTCCCGAAAAGTTAATTTATAACTTTTGGAAGAAGTAAAAATAGATGACTTTCTGCTTTTTGATAAGTCATTTTATCACTTCCGTGAAAAAAATTTGATTTCAAAACAAAAAAATTTACTTTCGTTCTTGATTCTGTGGAAAAATGTTTCCTGTTTCTGCTGGAAATACTGGCCATCCACCACCATTTTGACGCAAGGTTCCATCTTCTAGAAGCACTGGCCTTCCACCATCATCCTCACGCAATGTTCCATCTACGGGAAGTGTTGGCCTTCCACCACCATTTTCACGTAATGATTCATCTGCTGGAAGTATTGACCCTTCACCACCATCTTCTGTTCCATCTGAACCAGCATATATTTCTTCCAGGTATTTTTTTTATCATTTTATCATTCTATTTTTATTATTAAATTTGTATTGAATATTTTGTATGCTATGAAATTTCAGTCTTAATTTTATTTTTTTAGATGTGATTTTAATTTTATTTTTTTATATGTGATTTTATTTTTATACAACTTGCTATTATTTTTATAATTAGTTTTATAATTTTCTTTTTTTTTTTATGTTCTTCCCCAACAAATTCATGAAAGTGGCAAGTCCGGAAGAAAATTTAAAGCTGATTGGAATGAATTATTGGTGCTTGTATGGCTTTACACAATTTTATTCGACGGAATGGCACAAGCGATGAACAATTTGAAGAATTTTATGAAAATTTTGATCTTATGGGTGAAGGTGAAGGTGAAGTAGAAGAACCAGTTTCTAATGATATTACGTGGGAAGAATCGAATGCTAAAAATACTAGAAAAATGGAACTAATTAGAGAACAAATAAAGAATCAATTGCCTGATCAATTGTAATTTTAGTGATTTGATTATGTAAAATTAACCTTCAATAATGGAAAGTATTTGTTATTATCGTTATTTTAATATCCATTCTCTTATGTTAAAAAATTGTATTTTTTGAGTTATTTATCCAAACGCTACAACTTTAAAATAAGTATTTCTATAGTTAAAAATTCAAACACAAAATAACTTATTTATAAGCTACTATTAATAGAAGTCCTTATACTTTAAGTTCTTTTTCCAAAAGAACTTATTTAAGTTATTTACCCGGACGTAAATATAGAACAGATTATAGGTGCAGGTCGTCGAACATAGCCAATTTCCAACTCTAAATATACAAGAGTTTGTAGGTTTAACTAATGAACTCACAAAAATCTATCTAAAATGGTTTTCGATTATGAATTGCTAATCATGACCAATGCCGTCTCTTGTGAAATAACATCTGTTTCTTATGTAGCACATTTATTATTTCCAATTCTGAAGTTACTATTAGCAATTTCTGGCAAAGGGGACATACATAAATGCTTGTTGGGTCATGCATGATAGAAGCCCCTGGTGATCCATAGTGAATAGGAATAATTCTGTTTGTATGAAGGCAAAAATATGCATAACCATTTATCTTTTTATTTATAATAATTTATAGAATTTACAAACTAAAAGAAAAATTAATGATTATGAATATTTTTGTAGCATTAAGTTTTTCTTACTTATATAGAAGAATAGCATAACAAATGATTGCAATTTTTTCATCTTCTTTCCTTGTCAATTTATATCCCCATTCATTGATTGCGAGATTGTAACTAATATTTAAAATTTATAAATATGTTTATGAAAAAATATTAAAAAGTAGTCAGAAGTTATTATTTTTAGTCATCAATTAGTTATGAATTTAATTTTTTTAGTTTAATTCTTTTAGTTTAGTAATTTAATAATATATTTTAAAGAAAAGAATAAATATGTCTCTGACTTTTTGTCCCGCAAATAATTTTGTCCCTAACCATTGAAAAATACTTTTAAGTCCCTGACCTTCACAAAATTTGGACGGATCAGTCCCTCCGTCCAAATGCCTCTGTCAAAGACTGATCCGTCCAAATGCCTCCGTTAGGGACTGATCCATCTAAGTTTTGTGAAGGTCAGGGACTTAAAAGTATTTTTTAATGATTAAGAACGAAAATGTCTACGGGGCAAAAAGTCAGGGACCTATTTATCTTTTTTTTTTCTATATTTTATCTCATACTTTTAAACATTAATAATTAACTAATAAACAAAAACAATAAATTCTAATTATTTTATAGCATTCGTCTATTTTTATTTCAATGAGTAAATAATCAAATTAGTCATTGAAAAATTACTTGTTGTTCAAATTGGTCTCTAAAATAATCAAATGATGCAGACAGAAATAATATCAGGGAACTATTTGATTCTATATTGAATAACATGCCTGCTATGCTTGAGAGGGTTATTGAAGATCTTAGATTGAAAGATGGTGTCACAGTAAGCTGCATAGTTGCTGATTTTGTTATGGCATGGGCGTTGGAAATTGCAAGAAAGATTGGAATCAGAGGAGTTCTGTTTAATCCTGCATCAGCAGCTATGTTAGCCTTGCAGTGCAGCATACCAAAGCTTATTGAGGATGGAATCATAGACTCTAATGGTAAGAATACCACATCTCAAATTGCACTCACCAAATAAACTTGTTTTTAACTTTTTTAACATTTTTCCTATTTCAAATTTCAAAAATACCAATGCTTTTAGCCGATAATATCAATTATATATAAATTTTCTAAGTGAAATCAACAACTAAAATATGGATTTTTTTGGAATATCCAAAACTCTTCTAATTACATATACTATTTTTGTGTATATTTTTTTGGACATCTTTTTTTTATATATTTTATTTTTAATATTAAAAGAAATATTTTTTCAGAAGTAAGATAACATAATTAACTTGGATTGATCAAATAGTCAGTTCACTCATCTGTTTAAGTAAATGTTGGAAGTTTAAATCTAGTCTTGTGCTTGCAGCAATTCATTGGATAACAATAAACCCTTAAATAGAGCGTAGAGGTGGCAATGGTTAGGGTAGGATTTGAATCCAACTCTAAGTCTCTAACCCTACTCGCGAGTTAAATTTGTTAATAAAACTCAACCTTATCCTACCTGTGAGTTCAGAACAACCCAACCTTAACCCTACCCGTGGTCAACCCATAGGTATCCGACCCTACACGCTGATTTTCACAAATATGCAATATTATTATTAGAGTAATTACCCAAATCGGTCCCTGAGGATTTTAGAATCGGACATTTTAGTCCTCAAGGAAAATTAATACACAGATCAATCCTCAAGATTTTACTCCAGCAGACAAATCAGTTCCTAGTTCATTTTCCAACAAAGTAATTACCCAGATCAGTCTCCAAAGATTTTAAAAACGGACATTTTAGTCCCCAAAAAAATTAATGTACAAATCAATCCCAACGTTTCTCTTAGACATAATAGTCCCCCGTCCAAAAATAAAATAAAATAAAATTATTATTATTATTATTATTAATTGCACAATAATATTGTACTATATTTTTTGTATTTTTTGGACAATAATAATAATAAATTTATTCATTAAATTCTTATATATATATATATAGTCACTCAATAATAATAATAATAATAATAATAATAATAATAAAATTATTAGAGATTATTTTACAAGAAATTCAAAGTTAAAACCATTTGATAATTTTGTATTTAATATAATCAAAAAATATCCTATGTAAAAGAAATATATATGTTTGTATTAAAAAATATGCACTAAAAGAAAATATTTTAATTTGAATTTATATTCAATACATTTTTTTAATACAAACATATTTTTTAAAATAGTATATCTTTTAATTATATTAAATACACAAATATCAAATGATTTTAATTTTGAATTTCTTGTAAAATAATCTCTAATAATTTATTTATTTATTATTAATTATTATTATTATTATTATTATTATTGAGTGATTATATATATATATATATATATATATATATATATATATATATATATATATATAAGAATCTAATGAATAAATTTATCATTATTTTTATCTAAAAAATACAAAAAAAATCATGGCATAATAATAATAATAATAATAATAATAATAATAATAATAATAATAATAATAATAATAATAATAAAATTATTAGAGATTATTTTACAAGAAATTCAAAGTTAAAATTATTTGATATTTTTGTATTTAATATAATCAAAAGATGTACTATTTTAAAAAATATGTTTGTATTAAAAAAAGTATGTATTTAATATAAATTCAAATTAAAATATTTTCTTTTAATACATATTTTTTAATACAAACATATATATATTTTTTTTAAATAGGACATCTTTTGATTATATTAAATACAAAAATATCAAATGATTTTAACCTTAAATTTCTTGTAAAATAATCTCTAATAATTTAATAATAATAATAATAATAATATTATTATTATTATTATTATTATTATTATTATTATTATTATTATTATTATTATTATTATTGAGTGACTATATATATATATATATATATATATATATATAAAAGACTTATCATTATTTTTGTTCAAAAAATACAAAAAATACAGTACAATATTATTGTGCAATTAATAATAATAATTTTATTTTTGGATGGAGGACTGTTATGTCTAACAGAGAGAAACGTTGGGGATTAATTTGTACATTAGTTTTTCTTGGGGATTAAAATGTCCGTTTTTAAAATCTTTGGGAATTGATCTGGGTAATTACTCTGCCGGAAAATGAACTGGGGACTGATTTGTCTGCCGGAGTAAAACCTTGGAGATTGATCTATGTATTAATTTTTCTTGGGGACTAAAATGTCCAATTCTAAAATCTTTGGGACTGATTTGGGTAATTACTCTTATTATTAACTTAATGAATATGCAAATTAAAAATTCAATATAACCAATACAATCGTCCCATAAACAACACAATCATCCCATAAACAACATAACCATCAAATGTTTAATTCTACATAAAATTCTTTGCTTAAATTAATAACACAAATATAAATAAAATATTGTATTTATATATTACTAAAATAGAATTGGTTTTTATATAAACAAAAATGTTAAATTATTAATTAATAATGTTAAGTAGAGTAATTACTCAAATGAATTTATCTAAGAAAAAGCCAGAAAAATAGTGCAAATATTTATTTTATTTTATTTTATTTTCTTTGTGAAAGAAATAGTAACAAAAAATTCACAATTTTTGTTGTCGTTATTTTTCAACCTATTTCCGTAATATTATCATGTTTTGAAACTGCAGGGTTGGCAACCACACAAAAAAGATTTCAGTTATCACCAAGGATTCCTCCCATGGACACAGAATTTATATGGTGGGCAAAAATATCTGACTCTAAAACTGAGAAGATGTTATTCAACATTATTCTTCAATCCATGAAAACTCTAGAATCCACAGAGTGGTGCTTTTGTAACTCCACACCCGATCTTGAACCTGGAGCATTATCATTTGTACCAAAGCTATTACCAATTGGTTCATTATTAAGAACCTATGACGATGATCAAGGTGTAACTGAAAGATCATTGGGACAATTCTGGGAAGAAGATTTTTCTTGTTTGAATTGGCTTGATCAACAACCTCATGGTTCTGTTATATATGTTGCATTCGGAAGCACCACTCTTTTTGATGAAAAACAATTCAAAGAACTCGCTCTCGGACTTGAACTTACTAATAGACCCTTTCTTTGGGTGGTGCGAAAAGATTCAGATTGTAGCAATAAAGTGTGTTTTCCTAACGAATTCAAGGGGAATGAAGGTAAGATAATTGAATGGGCTCCTCAAGAAAAGGTGCTACGCCACCCTGCCATTGCTTGCTTTATAAGTCACTGCGGTTGGAATTCGACTTTGGAAGGTTTGTCTAATGGAGTGCCTTTTTTGTGTTGGCCATATTTTGCTGACCAATTCTTTGACAAAATATATATTTGTGATGAGTGGAAGGTTGGATTGGGATTTGATTTGGATGAGAATGGGATGATCTCACGCGAAGAGATAAAAGTCAAAGTTGATAAATTGCTTAGTGATGAGAACATAAGATTTAAGGCTCGTGAGCTAAAGAAGAAGCTAATGAAGGACGTTGATGTTGGAGGAAGGTCTTCAGAGAACTTAAACAAGTTCATCAACTGGTTGAAGGAATAAGGATTTGCTTTTTCTGAACACGTTTTAATTCTAAACGTTAGTCGTTTGTTATTGCATGCTTGAGCTCTGATGATTGTTCCGAATGTCAAAATGAATAAAAAGAAATAAAAAAAGGAAAGTGATTTATTGTTTATGACTTTCAAGATGATGATTAAGTAGTTTTAGATATGTTTCTCTTCTAATTGACTCAAATTAAATAAAAGAGAAAAGCTCTATATCCATGTAAAAAATACATGGATGTTATCAAAGTAACTTTTTTCACACACGTGTTCTCCCATTTCACAGTCATTTGCTATACACCTAATAAAATTCGTCGTTCTCTTCTGTTTGCATTTTTCTTCTCTGCTCGCATTCTTCATTATTGATCTGCATTGAATTCAACGTAATAAGCTCCGTTGTTCTTCTTTTTCTTCGTTTTCTTCTTCGATCTACACTTCTGAATAGAAACAATAAATGATTCAACTTCAAATCAGTTGAATGGGGTTATTACGTTGAGACAGCTAAGGAATGATTGCCACATGCTATCACAATAATCTTAAACATTGAACAAAGTAAAATGAGGCCACTGAATCGAACAACATTCATTTAGTGAATCAAAATCACAAAGGCCACCGAACCGAACAATGTTCATGTGGTGAATAAATGGTGATCAACTTTTAATCAACAAGAATAGTATTTCTCCTCCTCTTTCTTCTTTCAAATTCGCGCAGTAGGTTCTTCTTCTTCTTCAGTTCGGTGGATAGTTTAACTAGGACTTTGAAATTGGTTGTTACTATGTTCAGTACTTTTTTTGCATGGAAAAAAACTATTCTTGTTGATTAAAAGTTGATCACCATTTATTCACCACATGAACATTGTTCGGTTCAGTGGCCTTTGTGGTTTTGATTTGTAGGTAGAGTTATTTGAATTTGATTTTATATAATTGATTATGTTTCGTTCACTCAGTACTATACAATTGTGAATTGTTTCACCATGAGTACTGTGTTCAGTTCACCATGAGTACTGTGTTCAGTTCACCATGAGTACTGTGTTTGGTTCATTCTGTAGAAAGCTGTTTGAATTTGATTTTATATAATGGATTATGTTTCGTTCACTCAATACTATACAATTGTTTCACCATGAGTATTGTGTTCGGTTCACCATGAGTATTATGTTCGATTCACCATGAGTACTGTGTTCAGTTCATTCTGCAGAAAGTTGTTTGAATTTGATTTTATATAATGGATTATGTTTCGTTCACTCAGTACTATACAATTGTTTCACAATGAGTACTATATTCGGTTCACCATGAGTACTGTGTTCGGTTCACCATGAGTACTGTGTTCGGTTCATTCTGCACTATTCAAAACTCTTCTTCCTCAGAATAAGTAATATTTTTTCATAATGAGCGGGCGCCGTGTTTTCACTCTCATTAATGCGCGTGACTCTATTTGGGATTGGGCCAACTTGGTTACATGGTTACATGGATGTGTAGCGCGCCCCTAAATAAAAGGGCATGTTATCAAATTGGGTTATGCTAGATAACCAATGACTTTCTTCAACAACATTAATAATAACCACTAATTAAATAAAAATACACTATATTTTCAAATTACCCACTTAAATCATACACCTAGTAAAATGAACATCTAATATATCTATTGTTCACATTATTTAATATTTTCATTATCTACTTATACTTTTCTTATCAAATAATGCCTTAATGTTTATTGGCCAATCCTACTAGTTAACTAATTAAGGACTATACATTAGTAATTTTTTTTAATCTTTTTTTTTTTTTGAGAAAACAAGAATTTAAACCGCCATGAGAAACATAAAAAATTTAATAAAAAATATTTAAAATCTAAAAATAATTAAAATCATTTTAAAATTTATTTTAAAAATGTAAATTTATTTTTAAAATTATTTTAAAAATTTTAAAATTCATTTTAAAAATTCCAAAATTATTATAAAAATTCTTAATAAAAACTATATCTAAAATTAAAACATCCAAAACCTAACAAAAAAGAGATATCTAAAATTATTTTAAAAATTTTAAAACCTAACAAAACAAATCATCCAAAAAATATTAAAAAAATAACATAAAAAAATTAAGCAAAAAACATCTAAAACTATTAAAAGATCATCCAAAATTTAAAAAAAAAATATTCAAAACATAAAAAATCCAAAACTTAAGAAAAAAAACATCAAAAACTAATAAAAAAAATATCAAAAACCAAGAAAAAGAAAAAAAACGACTCGGATAAAGCATGGAGTTTGGATGTGACTAGGCACGGTATCCTTCTTTTTTACTGGCGAACTTCGCGGTGACGTGCGGCATCACCAATGGCGTGCAGTGACACTTGGCAGCTGGACGCGCGTGCGTGCGTTCGCAAAAAAATGCATTGTGTTCGCGGAGAAAAGACGCTACACGTGTTCAGGCGGCGCTGCGTTCGTGATGGGAGGAGTACTGCGTACGTGCGGCGGCAGGAGAACGCTGTTGTTTACTTGTTTAGTAGACACTATCCAAAATAAATAGTGTGAATATTATTTTTTTTAGTATTTTAATTTTTAATATATTTGTAATTACAAAAATTCTAGGAGATCAACATTTTTTTTTTATCAAAGTTAACCAACACCTCAAATTTGTTACATTTTATTGGAAAAATTTTACATATGCCAGACCGCTTTATTGGAAGAGTAAAGTTCCAAACATTCTGTCTATTTAGCTAGTACAGTTTAAAAAATTAAATGGTATTAATGAGGGTTATAGATCATTAGATAAATAAGAGAATTGTGTAGTCGACAAAGGCAATATGAAAAGAATGATTACCGAAAAAAATAATTTGACATTACAAAAATATGGAGAAAAGGATAAATAGGTCACTGACCTTTTATCTCGCAGACATTTTCGTCCCTGAGCATTTGAAAATACTTTTAAATTTCCGACCATCACAAATCTTGGACGGATGAGTCCCTCCGTCGAATTGCCTCCATCAAACCCATTAGAAAAGTCTGACGTAGCTCCCGTGCGGATGACGTGGCATGACTGGTTGACACCTGGACTGCTGACTGGAAAGCTACATTCAAAAATTGGACAATTAAGTCCCTGCACCACTAAACTACGTCGTTTTGATTTGATCCCTTATAAAGTCCCTTACAATACACATTACACCCATACCACCCTTTTTGAATTACATTAAACCCTAAGGATACCGACGATCATCATACTCTATTTCTCCCTCCAAAAAGATCACTACCCAGGCTGAGACGGTTGCCGTGTGCAGTGGCTGTCGAAGAAGCCTCCATTTTTGTCTGAGTTGCTGTCTTCGTCACCGAAGGTAAGAAGTCTATTGTGTTGCTTAGTTAGTGGATTGTGAGGTTAAATGATTATGCAAGTATGAACTGTGTTGTGAAAGGACTAATCGTGCATATTGATCGAAGTTGTCAAAAAATTATTGGGGTTTTTCGGTTGAAATTGATTTACTGTTAGGGCAAAGAAAGCTTCTGGGGTGATTTTTCGTTTCTGTATGTTGAAGGTCATTGCTTTTTAATATGTGAAAAGAGTACTTCTTGATCATTGTTTACAGTTTTTTGTTTTTGTTTTTCTTTTTTCAGATGGTTGATATGTTTGTAGTGCCTGTGTTCCACCATGGAGGTAATTTTGTGAGAGAAAATAATGGCTCTCTGGTTTACAAAAATGGGAAGGTAGAGAAGTTTTCAGAAATGGACCTGGACTTCGTTAATTTCGGATACTTGATCACACTGGTTCAAGGGCTTGGGGTACCAATCATACAAGACAGTTTATTGGTATGATCCAAGGAGTCCTGATATTGAGTCTGGGCTGCATATTTTGACAGGGGATGCAGGGATTAACGCAATGCGAGAGAACAAAATGAAGAATACAGAGACGGACGAGTTTTACCCCTAACACCTAAAGTGCTCCATCTAGCCAGGCTGCATCTAGCCAGGCTCCAGATATAAGTTTTATATATTATTGTGAAATGTTGACCCGTTAAACTGTTATTTATCCTAAGTCTCATGAATGCTATCTTATGTATCACAACCAGGTTCCAAGTGCTGTGAATCCAACTCCTTCCATGTTTGTGGCAGTAACACCAAACCCTATAACACCAGCTCTAGTGGCAGACCAACTCCAGCCAGGTCGTGTAACTAGAGGTACACCATTTAGACCTCCACTTCAAGTTCCATCCACAACTCACCAAACAGTTCAACCAAAAACTTCAAAAATCAGGCCCAAACAGAAGATATTCAGGCCATCTGCTCCACTTTGCCCCAGTTCACTCCCACCTCCAAGTTAGCCTGCACCACCACAGCCTCAACCACAAGGTGCTCCACCTGGCCCACAACCATCTCAAGTCAGGCCAGGATTGAGTACAGTAGCTACCAAGGAGACATTGGCAGCAGCAAGCACAGCAACAACAAGACTGTTCAAATTCATTCCTAATCCACCCTCCATCAATCCAAAGACATGAAGAAATATGACATCTTGGGCATCCCACTATGTCTTGTAATAGCATTTAGAAAACTTGACTATGACAACAATATTTTTTTGGAAGAATTGATTTTTTTGGAGAAGCTCTTAGGATTTTATAAACCGTTGCAAACTTGTTAGGTGTTTGAGGCTTACTTTTGTGATGTTAAGCTTCATAATACTATACACTTGAACAGATTTATTCTTTTTGGGCAGCTTTTAGAAAATTTGACTATCGCAAACATGTTTACATAACTTTCAATCTATGTTATGTGTTTATGTATACAACTTTTATGCTTACTTTCTTCAATCATTCAATGCTTCTTTAGATATTGACAACATAACTTCAACAACATACTGATATCATAACTTGAATTGCATTTAGATAGATAATAGGATACATAAATTGCCTAAACAGCATGTTTCAATACACAACAAAAACCTGGATCAACACATTTTTCTACTCTACTTTCTAGAATTCATTTCTCATTCACTACATACATAAAAAGCAGCAACAACAGCACATACAATTATACTAACACAACAAGCTAATGGGTTTTTTTTTTCTTCTCTAGCACAGTAACCTTCTCCTCCAGAACAGTCATCCTATGATGAAATCCCTCTTCCTCTTCAACAACTTCTGCCTCTTTCTCAACCAGAGATCTTTTATCAAAGATGCAACCACTGCTTCCAATTCTAGCAAGATGCTCATCGACTCAAAAAAAAAAAACTTGCAATGCGGTTGGTTTTCCTGTCAAAATTTCCAAAATTATGTACTATATAAAACCATTCAAACAGAACAAAATTCCCTGATTTTTTATCTTACCTTATAGAATGGGCAACCCAAGAAGACTCTGTTTGGGTTGCTAATCGTCCTCGACATATACATTATCGCATAAACTCCACAGAAGCATCTCGGGGCGACATCGTCCTTCAGGTCTCCGTCGTGCATAACACAAGGGTCTGAGCTTGAAGCAGAATTTTCTTTTCTTACTCCCCTGCGGCTTCTTCTCGACGTTGATGATCCTCCATTAGCAGCCATGGTTGATGCAGGTTGAGCTCCTCACCACTGGCCTCCAGAAAGAAACGCAATCAATTTAAGGATTAGAGATCAAATCAAAACGACGTTGTTTAGTGGTGCAGGGACTTAATTGTCCAATTTTTGAATGTAGCTTTTCAGTCAGCAATCTAGGTGTCAACCAGTCATGCCACGTCATCTATACGGGAGCCATGTCAGACTTTTTCGATGGGTCTGACGGAGGTCATTCGACGGAGGGATTCATCCGTCCAAGATTTGTGATGGTCGGATTTAAAAATATTTTTAAATGCTCAAAAATAAAAATGTCTACGGAACAAAAGGTTTTCTCCAAAAATATATATTCATGTAAAAGAATCGACTGAAATTAAAGCCGACTATAGTAATGAGGTGTGCCCATAAAAACGGTTAACTTTACACCTAAAAATAATTATAAACCTTAATCTATAAAGTTGGCTTGTGGTGATTAAATAAAAATTGGTTCCCATACTTTTTGTTTGGATATATATTGGCTAAAAAATTGTTGACCACTTTGTGCGCATTATATTTGAACATATGTTAACAATTAATAATTGTACATAATACTCTAATAAAAGAAAAAACTAAAATTCTAAAATAACTGAAGGAAAATATTACTAAACAACTAACCCTCCATTAGTAAAAAAAAAAATAATAAAATAATTTTAAATCTTTATAGTAACCTTTATAGTAATACAAATAGAGAGCTCATCTATTGACGTGGCGCTCATACGTTGAGTCTAGGAATTTATTTCTTAGATATCGTCATTAGAAATTTTTAGATTTATATTTATAAATTATAAATTATAAATTATTATTTTTTTAGGTTGTTATTTTCAAATTTTAATTTATTTATTTGGGTTGTTATACTTAAGTTGTTATTTTTTAAATTTTAAATTATTTTATTTAGGTTGTTATTTTTTAAAATTTAAATTATTTTATTTAGATTATTATTTTTTAAATCTTAAATTGTTTTACTTAGGTTGTTATTTTTTAAATTTTAATACTATTTTTAAAAAAATTGTTGATTCTTTTTAGTACTATTTTCTAAATTTTTGTAGATTTTTTTCAAAAATTGCAGCTACATACGTAAATTTAAATATATTTACGTTAATTTAGAATTTTAAAAATTATTAATATATTTATTTACTTTATCTGCAAATTTAATTCAAATTTAAATTAAAGTCAATCAAATTTAAAAAATTTTAGCTATGAGTCAACTATAAAAGTATAAGTTATGAGATATGTATAGCACCACAATTCAAAGTACATCAAACCCTTTCTTTACATACATCTAAAATAATCTAAAATTTTTCTACTTATTCCAATGGCTGATATTTACAAAATTGCAGAAATCAAACCTACAATCGACAATTTGTGTATATGTATACGAGACTACGAGTGATACGGTTATGGACACTGCCAAGTTACGGAAATTTTTCATTACATACTCAATTGAGATGGTTTGGCTCGATGAAGTCGTGAGTTTCTACTAATATTTTTTATTTTATTTTAAATTTATATTATTTATATTTTAAATTTGTTTATTTATCCACATCTAATTGTTCTTTGATTTTTGTTTATCAATTCTATTGAGGAAAAATACACGCCTTGGTTAAGAGGGCTCTTGTGTCTCGATTCGTAAATTTGCTAAAGGAAGGAATATCTTACCAAATAAGATATTTTAGTGTTAGACTCAATGAGGGTAACTTCAAGATTACACATCATGAGTATGTGGTTAGTTTAAACCAACGTACTGATGTGCACAAACTTCCAGAATCGTCAAGTATCCCACGATATGGATTTAATTTTGTGAGTTTTGACACTCTCAATGCTCTTGGGTACGATTACACCTACTTAGTTGGTAAGTTTAATGTTTTAGAAAAAATATAATTTATTTATAAATTTACTTATTTTATTGATAATTTCGACTGTGTCTTGTTTTTAACAAACTTATTGATAACAATTTTTTTATTTTAAATCATTTCAGATGTTATTGGATATCTTGTTGGAATTGAGAGTGAGAAGACTCTTGAAAAAGATGGCAAATCTACCAAGTACACTGTTATTGAATTAAAGATTGATGATGGCTAATCATATATTTATTTTTATAAATATAAATATTTTGATATTCTCATCTTTTTAAATTATTATTTTAACTTATTTTTTTATGAATATTTTTATTAATATTATTAATAGGTAACAAACGTTTTTATTCAAGGGCAACGTTTTTAGAAAAAAGGCAACATTTTTTAATGGAATAAGAATAAAGAAAAAGGAGCAAATATACGTGGTGGGTCATGAGTGTTGTTCCTATATTGCACGTGAACCCCCACTCCTCTTCACAACACACAAATTCAACTTAGGACATTATTTTTTTTAATAATATAAAAAATTTACCAATAAAAATGTATTATGTTTGATGTATTTTTTTATAGTTAAAAAAATTATTTATTTGGTATTTTCAAGTATATATTGAAAGATGCAAGAAGTCCAGAGAGAAGCAAGATTGAAAAGAAAATTGATATTAAAAGATAAAGATAATACAAAACGAAGCACAATTCAAGGTATATTTCATACAAAAAATAAATTAATTATTTTACAATTTTTGTTTTTAGGTTAGAATAATATATCTTTTTATTTGGTATGTTCAAGTATGTCAGTTCTATATATTTGATTTTTATTGAGTATACAAAATACCTAACATGTCATGAGTATTTTGGCCAAATAAAATTCCATAAAATACAATATTTTCTATACATTATTTAGCTATTGACAAGTAATAAATTATTAGTTTATATTGTCTTCGTAATAGAGTTATGATATACATACAAGTCTTTTTGGCTTTCAAGTCTTACAAGTTGGGCCAAATCTAACAAAAACTACATTCACTCATCAGAGCGTGATAAACGCGCGTCACTCAACCATTTCCAAAGCGTGCTCTCACTCACCATTATGGAAGACACTTCTTCTTCACGTTTCTGCTTCTCCTCCTTCTCTTCCTTCTTCTTCTTTTCCTTTTTCTTTGCGTTTCTCCTCCTTTTTCTTCGCTTATTTCATCTTCATCGTTGTTTTTTTATTACCGTTGTTGTTGCTGCATTTTTTTCTCCTCCTCTTTCTATTGATTTTGTAATATTATATTTTTTTTCTTTGTTTGATTTTTTCTCCCAAGAAGAATTATAAGAAAACAAAATAAGAAGATGAGGAAGAAGAAGCAGTAGAAGATGAAGAGGCAATAGAAGATGAAGAGGAGGAAGATGAAGAGTTTTGAATTATGCAAAACTTATCAGAATAAAAATACACTAAAAAATTCTTAAAATACACCCAAATATCTTGGTATTACACCCAAATATCTTCGTATTACACCCAAATTTGCTGCAAATACAGAAAAATATTTTCTCTAATGCTGCATTTTTTTTCTTCTTTTTTTCTTATTTCTTTCTTTCTTTTTGTTAAATGAATGTAAGTTCATCTTCTTTCAAGTAATTTTGTAGTATTATGTGTTTCTTCTTCTTCTTTGTTTAATTTTTTTCTTTTTATTCTTGTTAAGAGAGTAAAATAAGAAAAAACTTGAGAAGGTAAAATAAAAAAGAAAAGATGAATAAGAAAAAAAGAAAAAAAAGATTGTGATGATGATAAAAAAAAAAAGAAGAAACAGTAGAAGATGAGAAGGAGGAATAGGAAGAGTTTTGAATTATGCAGAACTTATCAGAATAAAAATACACTAAAAAATTCTTAAAATACATCCAAATATCTTCGTATTACACCCAAATATCTTCTTGCTACACCCAAATTTGCTGCAAATACAGAAAAATATTTTTTCTAATACTGCATTTTTTTTTCTTCTTTTTTTCCTTATTTCTTTCTTTCTTTTAGTTAAATAAATGTAAGTTCATCCTCTTTCAAGTAATTTTACAGCATTATGTGTTTCTTCTTCTTCTTTGTTTGATTTTTTTGTTTTTATTCTTGTTAAGAGAGTAAAATAAGAAGAAACTTGAGAAGGTAATATAAAAAAAAAGATGAATAAGAAAAAAAATAAGAAGATGGTGATGATGATAAAAAGAAAAGAAGAAACAGTAGAAGATGAGAAGGAGGAAGAGGAAGAGTTTTGAACTATACAGAACTTATCAGAATAAAAATACACCCAAAAATTCTTAAAATACATCTAAATATCTTTGTGTTACACCCAAATATCTTCGTGTTACATCCAAATATCTTCGTACTACATCCAAATTTGCTGCAGAAAAATCTTTCCTCTAATGCTATATTTTTTCTTCTAAATTGAACCACGCCTTAGCCTTGGATTCAAAACAATAATCAATTTCGTTCTGGTTCAATTGACAATCTGAACCTGAATTATTTATTATTTTCAACAAACGAGATAACTGATGATGAAGGAGAAAGAGAAAACGAAAAGAGGAGAAGAAATTTCAATGAAAAAAGAAGGAGGAAGAGAAGGAGGAGGAAGAGGTGGTGTTGATGACGACGATAACGAGAGAGAAAAATTACAAAGAAGAAGAACGTGAAAAACGCGTAAATATAAATGACTTGTATGACTTGTATGAAAAAACGCTTGTATGTGGAGAATAACTCTTCGTAATATTTTACTAAATTTGTTTATGAAAAAATTACAAGAAATTCGAGTGATAGTTCTAATGGTGTGCATTTTGAATCGGTGTTGTCGGACATTATAAATAGCAGCATCAATACAGGTTGATTTTTGGATGAATTTTTTTTAAACTTGCTTATGTGAATATGCATTCACTTTATGTATTTTGATTTTCCTACCATTTATTCAATTATAAACTTTAACAGAAAATATGTTCAAAACTAATGTCTCGAATTATCTCCAACTACTAATCCACACTCTGTAGGTGAAAAAAAACAATGTACCAATATTAGTGGTATTAGTAATTCGGGTATCACACATGGAGAATATGATAGCCCATGTCATCAGACAAGTCAACAACATCTTCAACAAACATCAAACAATATTGACTAGTTGCAAAGCCAGCGTATGTTAATATGCTTTTATTACTTAAAGACCAAACATTTAATTTTTCAATTGGTTTATTAAAAACAATCTTTGGTATATGCTATATAATTATTATAGATTCATTGGAGCACGCAAATCGAATTAGATTGCAAAGAGATGCAAGACTGAATAGGAAGACTATGCTACTTCAAAAGAGGCATGGTAAGATAAGCATGATAGATTGTAATTATCACAAAGTTAAAATTTTGCTTCTTTTATCTTTAATACTACCTTCATAATATATATTCATATTTCAGCTGATTAAAAAATTTAATTAAATTATGATGCTTTTAACAGATAATACATCAATGCAAGGACATTTTACAGAGATGATGATAACATGTAGCAACATTACCAACATAGTCAATAGCAATGGTAATATAATGTAGTTTGCTCTTGAATCTAAAGATACATTAATTTTTTTTATAATATAAAGTACTTGATGTATTATCTCTAATGATTACAAGGGCAAATACATCTAATTCAAATTTAGATACTAAAGAATTAGAAGTGTGCATAACTGAAAAAAGAAGACACCTGAGACAAAGGAAATCATTTTTGAAAGAATTGGTTATAAATCTTTTAAAAACTTTTGAAGAAGTTGAGAATATTACTGAAAATATGACTGTATTAAATAATTCTGTGCAAATTAAATACCCAACCATATTCGATGTTACTGAGAATATAGGTAATCTAAGAAGTAGCAATATCAGCACTTTATTATTTACTATTGTTATGCTTTTTATAAACAAAAAAAATTATCGTTTAGTGTACAAGTTTTTAAAATTCTGACAAAGATATGGTTATATATTATATTTTTTGTATTTGAACATTGATTTATTGTAATTCTTATTATTTGATTAGTGTACATGTAAAATATAAGTCTTGAGGTTGGCACAATGAAACCGTATTATATGATCTCATCTTTTTAATCCATAAATTGCAGTCATCGGTAATTTTTTGTAAATATTATTTTTATACTTCACATGGTAAAAGAAAGGTATATTTTTATATAAAGTATTTATTGCAGATATAAATGAAACATAGTTTATTATCTTGGTGATTATTAGATGTGATAGATATTGGTGACCTAGAATTTTTGTGTCGGCATTGCGACGCTATGATGCGTATGAGGAGAGATCAGAGAAGTCCAAAACATGATCCAATATTGAGTTCTCAATATGTTGGAACATGTAAAATAGAGACCTCCATCAATGATAGAACAGGTCCTCCCCAGTTCATTATGAGTAGACAAAACTACCACAGAATTGGAAGTTTGGTGGCAATTGAGGGACAAAGACCAAAATTCGCGCAGTTATATATTTATGATACAGAAAATGAGGTCTCAAATAGGATAGAGATATTCAGATTTGTATCATACATTCCAAACTGATTAAAAACATATTAAGGTAGTTCAGACTTTGATTTTGGTTAATTATGAATACTAATATTTTTCAATTAATGTTTTATACAGTTCAAGAATAACCAACAACAACATTGACCAGTCCTTAGTTCTAAACCTTAAGGACATGATCGATCAACATAATGTTCTTGCTCGCACATTTAGGATAGTGAGAAACTACCTGAATCAAGGAGATATCACAAATATAAGGCTACGGTTGTACCGAAAAAGATCAAATGACGCAAGAGTCTATAATTTACCATCTTCTAACGAGGTCACAGCTCTAATAGTAGGAGATTTTGATTCTGGAAATGCAGGGCGTGATATTATAGTTCAATTAAAGTCCGGACATCTACAAAGGATTCATGAGACACACACCGCATTTATTCCTCTTCAGTATCCTATGATATTTCCTTACGGTGAAGATGGCTACTAAAAGGACATTCCTTTGCGAGAATTTTATAGGGCTGATGAAAATAGAAAGAGACATCGTGTGAGTTTAAGGGAGTTCATAGCATTTAGAATACAAGAGAGAAGGATCGAGTATGCAACCATTGTCAATG
This sequence comes from Arachis ipaensis, assembly GCF_059453495.1. NCBI lineage: Eukaryota > Viridiplantae > Streptophyta > Magnoliopsida > Fabales > Fabaceae > Arachis > Arachis ipaensis. Next base: position 142,447,029 of record NC_142435.1, on the reverse strand, counting down.
GTGGAAGACTATTTCAGCAATTCTTGGTTGATTGCTTTTCTATGATTGAAGCACAAAGGCTGACCTACTATCGAAACAACCAAACCAAGGTGAGGAGTGATATATACAAAGGGATTCAAGATGCAGTTGTTAGGGATGAGACTCGTGCTACCAAAGCAGGTAAACGTGTTATCCTATACCCGCGTCCTTCACTGGTGGCATGAGATACATGTTTAATAATTGTCAAGATGTTATGGCAATTTGTAAGAAATATGAATATCCAAACCTTTTTATTACAATGACATGTAACTCGAGTTGGCAAGAGATTGGAAGGGTTAACAATCTAATGAACTTAAAGGTTGAAGACCGGCCGGATATATCGTGTAGAGTGTTCAAAATTAAGCTTGACATGATAATCTCGAATCTTAAGTAAGGAATTCCATTTGGAGTGCTAGATGCAGGTATTGCTCATCATCCAACCTTATTTTTAGAGAAATATTCCTTTAGATTTTTATAAAAATAAATGGCAAAATATTTTCTTACTTAACATATTGTTGATTTTCTATTATCACCCTTAATTTGTCAAAACACATATATAAAATAGATAGTTTATTTATAACATATATTTTTTTATCTTTTTGGTATAAGGGATGTATACGGTAGAATTTCAAAAAAGAGGTCAACCACATGCTCACATTCTTTTATGGTTAAGTGGAGACCATAAGATAACAACAACAACTCAAATTGATCGGTTAATATCTTCAGAGTTGTCAGATCCTGTTCGGCACCTAAACTTGTTTAGGCTGTATCTACGAATATGATTCATGGACCATGTGGTAGAGCTTTCTCAAGATCTCCCTGCATAAAAGATGGGTACTACACTAAATATTATCCCAAAACATTCAATAGAACCACAATTATCGATGATAGTGGATACCCATCATATAGAAGACGAGACAAATGAGTGATTACTGAGAAGAAGGGAGTCCATATGGATAATAGGAATGTGGTTCCATACAATGCATATATGTTGATGTCTTATCAAGCGCATGTTAATATAGAGTATTACAACAAGTCAAATGCTATCAAATATTTGTTCAAGTATGTGAATAAAGGTCCATACAGGATAGCAGTTGGAGTTACAAAGGAAGCTTCTAGTGGAAAAGGATGCTCAGGTTATTGATGAGATCAAACAATTTTATGATTACAGATATTTGTCTGCATGTGAGGCTGTGTGGAGAACTTTATCTTATGATATTCATCAGAGGTGGCCTTTAATGACGAGATTAATCTTTCATTTTCCTGAAGAGCAAGACGATGACGATCTTGAGGAAATCGTGGAAGAAGAGGAAGGAAAATGTACGATGTTCATAGCATGGATGGAGGACAATAAAAAATTTGAATTAGGTCAAATTTTGACATATGCTGAGTTTCCAAATCAATTTGTTTATGATAGAGAAGCAAGAGAATGGAATCCACGCAAAAAAGGGTATTCTATCGGGAGGTTAAACTATGTTCCACCGGGTACAGGTGATATTTATTATATGAAAATTTTGTTAGCTGTTCAGAGAGGTTGCACAACATATGAGTCTATTAGGACAGTTAGTGGAATTACATATTCTAGCTTCCAAGATGCTTGCTATTCCATGGCACTACTGTGCGATGATAGGGAATTCATTACAGCTATTAATGAGGTAGCTGAACTTGCATCTGGTCATCAATTGAGAAAATTATTTGCGATACTACTGATATCTAATAGCATTAGCAACCCATAGCGTGTTTGAAATGCAACTTGGACATTATTAGCTGATGGAATACTACATAAGAGGAGAAAATATTTGAAAAACCAATGTATTTTACTATGTCTTTTTTTATATCAAGATTATATTCTCTTATTATTTTTATTTTTATTCATAATATTAATAGTTTTATTTTGGAATTACTTATTAAATATTTCATAAAATCACCATGTGCTTTTACTAGGAATAAACATGACTGATGACAAATTGAAAAATCTCCGCCTTATTGAGATTGAGAAGATACTCAACAGCAATGCGAGATCTTTAAGAGACTATCAATCAATGTCATATCCTGAGATGTCTGATGTTCTCCTTTTTCAGAATAAGCTAATAGAGGAGGAGTTAGCATATGACACAAATGAGTTTACTCATACAAACTTATATACGGAACAAAATATGACTCATGAGTAAAGGTTAGCATTCGATAAGATACTCAATGTTGTTATTATAGACTCTGGTGGTTTTTACTTCATTTATGGGCATGGTGGGTGTGGTAAGACATTTATTTGGAATGAACTTTCTTCTGCTATTCAGTCTAGAGGAAAGATTGTTTTAAATGCCGCATCCAATGAAATTGCGTCTTTACTCCTACCTGGTGGCAGAACGGCTCATTCTAGATTTTCGATACCCATTACAATTACTGATGAATCTACTTGCAACATCAAGCATGGCAGTTTAAAGGCTGAGCTACTCATTCAAAGTAGCTTAATAATTTGGGATGAAGCTCCAATGCTCAATAAAATGTGCTTTGAAGCACTTGATTAGACGCTCAGGGATCTTATGTCAGTTACCGATCAACATAAGACACATCAACCATTTGGTGGTAAGGTTGTTGTTCTAGGAGGTGATTTCAGACAAATACTTCTGGTGATTCCGAAAGGGAGTGGACACGATATATTGACATCAGCTATTAACTCATCCCATCTGTGGTCGTTTTGTAAGGTTCTGAAATTGTATACGAATATGAGGCTTCTAATATCTTCTTCAGATCAAGATGAAGGTGAAATGAAGAGATTTGCTAATTGGATACTTGATGTTGAAAATGGAAATATTGATTCTGTTGTTGGTGATGAATCAGAAATTAAAATTCTAAATGATTTATTGATTACAACTATTGATGACCTTTTTTCTCATTTGGTAGACTTTGCATATCCAAATTTATTGTAAAACATGTCAGATTACAAGTATTTTTAGAGTAGGACAATTCTTGCACCCACGCTTGAGAGTGTTAAGAATGTAAATGATTTTGTCTTGACAATCTTTCCATGGATGAAAAAGGAGTATTTAAGTTCTGACACATGTCAAGCTGATGAGAATGAAGATGTACAATAAGAGTGGTTCACACCAGAGTTCCTAAATGATATCAAATGTTCGGGATTACTCAATCACAAGTTGATTTTGAAGCCGGGAGTCGCTATAATGCTACTGCGAAACATAGACCAGACTTCAGGTTTATGCAATGGGACAAGATTAATAGTTAACGAACTTGGCAGCAACTTAATTGGAGCGACGGTAGTGACTGGTAGAAATATTGGAGATAAAGTGTACATTCTAAAAATGAACTTGATCCCTTCAGATTTAGGGTTCCCATTTAAGTTCCAACGGAGACAATTTTCATTAAGAGTATGCTTTGCAATGACCATTAACAAGAGTTAGGGTCAATCATTATCACATGTAGGATTTTACTTGCCAAACCATGGACAACTTTATGTTACTTTGTCAAGAGTTAAAAGTCACAGTGACCTCAGGGTTTTAATTTTAGACGAAAATGGCAATCCAAAGTCATCAACAACAAATATCGTGTTCAAAGAAGTTTTTAATAATATTTAGGTAAGAATAATATTATTTTCATTTTAATAGCATGTTATGATTTACACTTTTGTATAAATATTTACTATAGATATAACTAATTTATCTATAACTCTGTTTTCAGATTTGAGATGAAATGTGTAACAAGGAGCACAACATCATATGCCAATTGCTTTTCTAACGAAGTTAGTAAGATACTAGGTTGTCGATAATTTTTTATTAGCCTTTTGATATAAAATTTAGTGTAAAATTGACATGCTATTATTACAGTTATATATGTTCTTATTTTTTTCATGTGTCCCTCCTTAAATTTTAAGAATATTATAGACTTTAAACTCTTCTATTTGCTTTTTACTTTGAATAAAGATAAAACAACATATTAAGTACATTTATTATATAATGATAATGATCGTGTTATACTAAACTCAAAAAAATTATAATTATAAAATATTTTTTTAATTTAACATGTCAAATTTAAATATAAGTTCGTGCATCGCACAGGTTTAACACTAATATTTTTATAGATTAATTATATACATAATAATTTAATAAGAAACCTTATACAAAAGGAAAATGACAGTGACACTTATTATAAAATAAAATAAATGTTATGGTGTCTAAAAAATAGTGTTTATTTATTAAAAAGAGTTAAAATTTAATATTTAATTTAAAAGATATAAAAATAAATTATTTTTAAAAATTTAAAACTTACTAAAAAATTAAATTAGACAAAAATTAAATAACAATTAATAAATACCATAGAATTGACCATAAAATAAAATAAACTTAACTTAACAGACAGAGAACGGATCAAATAATTCAAGATTCAATATTCTTTTTTAATAGTAATTGCACCCCTTGGCAAATTGCACCTCCTTCTCTCTCTCTTTTTTTTTTTTTGTGTTTCACATGCGAATAAATATCGACTTTATAATTTACAAGTGTAATAACCCGTGCCATACACGTGATAAAATTAAAATTATAATTTTAAATTATTCTATTAAAATTAATTTGAATTGTAATAATTTAATTAATAAATAAATAATATGATGTGCATTGTTTGTGTTTTTTTAAATATAGTATTAAATGTATTAACTCGAATATAGCTATTAAGTGTATAAAAATTATGTTTGAATTATGAATTCTCTAAATGAAATTATCCCATTTAAAATATTTAAATTATGATTTAAAAATTTTTTTTGATATAATATTACATTTTTTCTTCATTTTACTATTAATATGTTGATATTGCAAGTCTAAATTACAGTATTTTACTTAATCTTGACTGAAAAAGAAAATAGTTACGTGTTTCTATCATTTAATTTATTTAATACACAAATATTTTTTAATTTAAAAACGTATATTGATAAAAATAGATATAATATAATTACAAATATAACATAAATAAATAAAATATATAAATAAATGCGAAACAAATATGTTTACCAATGTCTTTGTTAAATTTTATAAATTAGAGAATAAATTATGTATTCAGTTGCTTGGTGATCACATAGATGATCAAGTAATTGGATTGTAAATTGATCTCATAGTATACATCTTATTTTTTTCTCATTTTTAAATGAAAGCGAGAATTAAGGGAGTAAGTAGTAATATATAAAGAAAAAAAAATTGCACCACAACACATAATTATAACCTAAAGAAATATTCATATTAAAATTTTACATACTGCAAATCATGAAGATCAATCACAATGTACTGGTCACTTCTCTCTATTTTTGACCATGATATGAGTTTTTCTTTTCTAGTCAAGAATCTAATAACATCTAATTGAACAAAAAAATTGAATTAAAAGTACCAAATTAAGGACAAATGAGTATATAAGAAATTATAACTTTGAACGTGTATAAAATAAAAAGAATTTACTGATTTATTTTTTATTAAACGATAAAACTAACAATAGTATATTAATAAAAGGATACATCTTTAAAAAAAAGTCACAATACAATTTCAAATATTTTCATAAATAAACTATTAAAATTTTTTTATCGATAAAATGATGCTATTATACAATTTTTTGGCAATATATCAGCATGAGCAAGCAAATTAAAATGATTATCCAGAATTTTACGATCATCGACCAAATGTATTATACCTGACTCCATCTTAAAAGATATTTTGCACGTGTGTATAGTCAGAAGATATATTCCGCTTGATTTCTCGATCTCAAAATTTGAGAAGACATAGACTTTCCTTTCTACCAATTCATTCTCAAATATTTTTGTCAAATAATTCTTGATTGAACAATGAATTTTATCGTATTGCAAAACAAATTAAATATAAAAGCTATTAACGTTTACAAAACTATTAAAAAGAATTGTCTTTGACTTGATTGAACAATAAATTTTATCGTATTGCAAAATAAATTAAATATAAAAGCTATTAGCATTTACAAATCTATTAAAAAGAATTGTCTTTGACTTGTGAAATGGTGTACTTATAAAATTAACTTAAAATATGAATTACAAATATTTATAAGAATTTAATTTTGATGCACTGACAGTGTGATTGCACGAATGGTCATCCAAAAGAACGGATGTGATTGCACGACTATATAAAACGCTTTACACTGTCAGTGCATCAAAATTAAACTCTATTTATAAATTGAACTTAGCATTACTTGAAAAAATTTAGTAAATGAATCAATTAATCTTATCATCTATTAGAACTATTTCTATGTAAACCGTCTTACTCTTATCAAACTTGAATGGAACTTTTTATAGCCTTATAATTCTTGTCTTTATTTTTCATACTTTCTTTTCGTATAATCTACTATAGGTGATACTATTAATAGGATCGTAATCAATAGTCATTAGGTATGGAAAAAAAAATAGAATAAAGACTATGTGAAAATTATAAATTTTTTAAATAATAAACATGAAAGAAAATTTACTGCTTATTACATATACTAATAATATGTCAATAATTTTAAAAATTTACTAATAATACTAATAGTTTAAAGATAATTTTACTATAGTTATAATAAATTTAGTTATTACTCTAAATAAATAAAATAAATAATATATTTGAAAACTAAAGAAAAAAGATTAGCGGTAATTATGTTTAGAATGTTTTCATGTTTTTTTTTCATTTTTTTTCTTGTTATTCTTTCACTGCAATGTTAGATCAAAGAAACTCTAAATTTAAAATATAATAATAAATATGTCATGTAATAGAAAAATAACAAACTATATATATATATATATATATATATATATATATATATATATATATATAGAAAGTCAATGCACAAAGATATGTTATCGTAATAAAATATCACACTATGAATAATTATATTTGTCAAGTAAATTTATTTATACTCTATATCTATTATATTATTTTATGTAAAATTAAAATCTGCTCTTCTAATTTAATATATATATATATATATATATTAAGACTTTGAATATAATTTTAATTTTGAAAAATATCAAAAACAAATATATATATATATATATATATATATATATATATATTTATTTTTGATATTTTTCAAAATTAAATTGAAATTATGTTCAAAGTCTTAATACCGTAATTGAGGTATAATTAATACCTAAAATTTTAATAAATAAATACCTAAAATAAGTTAATTAAATAACAATAATTAATATCTAAATTATTGAAAAGGAATTTTTAATAAATGTGAGGAATAAAAATAAAAAAATTAATAAATAATATTAGTGTTTAAATGAAAGAGTTGATAAAGAATAATAATTATAAGTAAAAATAGTATTTTTATTTTGGAAAAAAAAATACATGAGAAATTGTTTAATAATCCGTGCCATGTACATGATAATAAATTGTTCAATAATTCGTACTATACACGTGATAAGTTTAAAATTATAATTTTAAATTATTTTATTAAAATTAATTTAAATTATAGTAATTGCGTTTATTTTTTCTTAATCTAGTGTTATGTGTATCAATTCTAATATAGTTATTAATTATTTTTGTTAATCTACTTTTTTTTCTCTAAATTTATGATTTAAAATAACAATTATAAATATTAATAATTAAACAAATTATTATATTATAATTATTTACGTTTTATTCCCAAAATTGAAAACATACTATTTCTTTTTTATTTGATGATTTTTTATTTATACTACTATCAGTATATATTAATCGATTAGTCAATGATTTTTTATTCGTAGGATATATTTATTTATTTTATTTAAATAATTTTAAATCTTTCTTTATTTAAGTACACATATATTAAGTCACATATATTAATTATTTTTTAATTTTTTATTATAAATAATTTTTTTAGCCTACAATAATTATACTGATTTTGTTATTCCATTAATACCATCATATGCATAATAATATTCATAAATTATACTAATTTTCATATATATATATATATATATATATATCAATTGTTTAGTTAATAAATTTTTTATTTTTAGAATATATTTATTGTTTTAAATAATTCTAAATTTTATATATATATATATATATATATATATATATATATATATATATATATATATATATATATATATATATATACAAGTGTAATTACCCGTGCCATGCACGTGATAAGATTAAAATTATAATTTTTAAGCTGTTGTGTTAAAATTAATTTCAATTATAATAATTTAACTAATAAAAAATAACTTGTATGCATTGTTTTTCTTTTCTTAATATAGTGTTAATTGTATTAACTATAAAATAGTTATTTAATCTACTTTTTTCAATAAATCAGACATATATACTCAATATGACCATAAATAATCTAGTAATACTTAAATCCACCAACAAAGTTTTATATGTTGGTTTACTGTGAAGTAAGAATATATCAAAATTAACTCAAAATGAAGAACAAATTAATAGAGAATACTAATGCAGAAAGTTTGTAATAAACAATAAATAATTAAAACCTACTGAATAACAATTCAATGCTATTCCTTAATACTTGCAAAATATATACCTGAAACAACATTATATCAATGTTAGTATATTAAATTATATGATTAACGTAATTATAAAATTGTTTATTAGGAGAATAAAATAATACGAATTTTTATGATAATTTTAATATTCTCAAACTATTAATGTACAATAAGAATTTATCCATTAGCGCCTAGAATTTCTAAATTTTTTTAATTGATAATAATAAATTTTAATAAATAAATAAATTTAGTAAGACATTTTGTTATTACCTTTTTATTATAGGCTCTCAAAAACTTCTCTATATACCACATTCATCGTGCAGTTATCTTCCAAGTGCTCATCATCTTTAAATATTCTAAAAAGTGCATTTTGAAAACGTTGTAGCTCAACCCTAAAATTTACAGAACCTTTAGAAAAAATTGCAAAAAATTTAGAATTATCCTAAAACCATACACAAAACAATCATTATTCCGTGGTCAATACTACACATTCTTAAACAAAACACCACCACTTAAATTCACAGTCTACCGACTATTTTGGAATGCTACACATCAACCACTAAGAAGAACAGTGCACTAAGAAGATTTTTTTTTTCAAAGGGAGTCCACACAACTTATTATAAGAAAAGTGCATCTGAAGTTGGAGTTTTTTATATCATTTAAATATAAGGGATAAACATATCAATGTTAATAAGAGATGTATATTATAAGTTGCCAATTAATTCAATATTTTGTCAATAGTTGAATGGTTTAATAATGTTAATGTTGTCACATACCCTTTTTTCGCAAACATGAATTGGATAAATAATTTTGTTAAAATTAAATTGACAAAATGTATTTCTAGTAAAGTTATTCACTTTATTCATATCTGAATAATCAGCTGGAAGTATTATCACATCAGAATTTGCAGAGAAAAAGGCATCTTAATGAAATTTTTAAAACACCATGAGCATAATAAAAAATTACATATATACCGTGCCTACTCTAAAGATAAAATATCTGTTCAATACTGTACTTCTGTTTGAAGGAACTGATTATGGTCTCATCGTGACACAACTTCACGACTGTGATAGAAACCGGTTGGAAAGAATTAATGTTCTCCAACTTCACAGAAACTTTGAAAAGGAACGTCTTACTCTTGAATTTACTTAACTCTTCAGAGAACTCAATTCTATTCCCACCCTATATTGAATTGAGATGAAGAACAATAAGTGTCAACAATAAAATGTTAGTACATTTTTTATAATGTTCACAAATAGTATATAAATACGAAATCTTTTTAGTACCATCATTATATGTTTTGTCCTCAGCTTTGCAGCAGAAATATTTAAATGCTTACTACCAACAGTTTCATACACGATGAATGATGCATAAGATTCTTCATCAGCAACCTTTAAATTTAGTGAATACCTATAAATAAAGAAAATATATTATCGCGAATCTCATTTAATAAAAACTGGAATAAGTATTATTTCACAAATAATGCACACCTTGGAGTAAAATTCTGTGATTCAGCTTTGCACCTAAAACATTTGTAACTATCTCTTTCTTCTCTCATAGCCAAAGGACAAACATTGCAACTCTTATACCACCAAGACTTTTTCGGAAAAAAATCCTTCACTACTCCAATGGTCACACAAACCGTTTTCTAAAATTCAATAGTTTAATCAATTAAAACAGTGTCACCAAATGATTACAATCCAAAAAAAGTCTGGCATAAGAAAATTTTAGAATGCAATCAAGTTACATAAAAACCTCTATAAGATCCCTAATCTCAGAAATTGGTTTGTACAGAGTGTTATTCAAAAAATCATCTTCCTCTAAATATGAAGCTCTTTTCTCAATGCGTGCAACTGGTGTTGGTGTCCCTGTCTCAATAGCCATTATCCTTTATTCACACAAAATAAAATTTGCGTTACAATGTCGAAGATGCAACCATACACAGTTATACTTACAATATAACTGTAATCTTAATAAACCAACAAAAATGCTAACCTTTGTCTAAATTTTTTAACTTCTTTCAAATTAGTATTGATCATCAATACAAAGTTATATGTTGTATTTGAGACTCACATTTTTGCTTGCATTACACAAAGAATAATATTAGATTCTATGTTAGACTTAGGTGGGTTGGTAAATTTTTGGGATAGATAAATTCTAGTTGGACGGTGTCCAGTATAAAAATAAAAAAAAATAAAAAAACAAAAGGAGCTATTTATTTACGTTATTTTTTTTTCATAGAATATTATTATTATTATTATTGCATAATAGGTTATTAGTCACGTGAATTATGTTTGAAATTGATATAATTGTTATAATTGCCATATACTCTCAATCACATGGATTATATCAATTTAACTATATTAATTATATTCAAATTATTAGTCAATTATTTTAATAAAAAATCTTGCTATAATTAAGTTATTCCTATATTATTATCTTGTATCAGTTGTTATAATTAATTCAATAAAGATATTTATTCGATATATATGTCTATATTGTTTTTCATAGAATATTGTTACTGTTAAAATATTTATTTAATACATCATATGTTAATATGAATAGTATATTTTGAAAAAATATTTTTAAAAACAATTATAACATGATTACAAATATAATATAAATAAATATATCAAATAAAAAGTTAAATCAATATGCTTACCAATGTTCTTGTTGAATTTTGCAAATTGGATAATAAGTATGTATTCAGTTACTTAGTGATCACGTAAATAATTGAGTATTTGAGTTACAAATTGATCCCATAGTGTGCATCTAATTTTTACCTCATTTCTAAATAAAAGCGAAAATTAAAAAAAAATAAGTAATAATATATAATTAAAAAAATTGCATAGGAATAGATAATTGCTACAAAACAAATTCTAATTATAAAATTTTAAATCTTCACATATTGCAAATTATGGAGATTAACCACAATGTAATGGCCACTTTTTCCTGCTTTTGACCATGATATAAGTTCTCCTTTTCCGGTTAAGAGTCCAATAACATCTAATTAAAAGAAAAAACGAATTAAAAGCATGAATTAAAGACAAATAAAACAACAACAACAACAATAATAATAATAATACAAATTAACTACGTACCAAATAAGTTAGCTTTTTCATTTGTTTGTCTCAATATATCAGCATGACCGAGAAAATTGAAATGATTGTCAGGAATACTACGATCATTGACCATATTTACTATACGTGCGTGACTCCTTCTTAAAAGTTATTCTACACACATGTGTAGTCGGAAGATAAATTCCGATTGATTCCTCAATCAAAAAATTTGAGAAGATATACACCTTCCCCTCGATCAGAGCATTCTCAAACATCTTTGCTAAATAATTCTTGATTGAACAATGGATTTTATCACACTGTAAAACAAATTAAAAAATGAAGATTATTAGCAGTTATAATTCTATTAAATCGCACTGTCGTTGATTTGTCCAAGAGTTTACTTATCAAAAAAATTTAAAATATGAACAGAAAATATCTATAAACTGAACCTAGCATCACTTGAAAAAATCATGGAGGATAATGAACCTACCTTATCATCCATGAGAACCATTTCTAGGTAAGCTGTCTTACTCTTGTCAAATTTAGATGGAACTTTCCATAACCTTATAATTCTTACCTTTATTTTTCAAACCTTTTCATTACATAATTTACTATAGGCAATACTGTTGATAGAATCATAGCTTGTAGCCATTAGGTTTGGAAAATAGTAAAGAGAAAAAGAAATATGAATGAGATATAAATTTTCTAGATGATAAATAATTGAAACAATTGACTAATACGACTTATATATATACATACACACTAATTGCAAAGGATATATGGATTTTTAATGGAGATACTTGCTACTATTAAAAAAAATTATATAAATAAAGACACCTGCTAAGTATATATAGTAGATTATATTGTCCATACAAAATTTTGAAAAAAAAGATAAAACAGGATATATATAAATATGTATAATATTATTGCTATATATGAAGCAGGTTTATATTGCTATAATTATAGAGATTTATTATAATTATATCAATTTTAATTATAATTGTAAATAAATAAAATAGGAAACAATCGAAACTAATTTTTTTATAGTCAAAATTTACTGTAAATATAAAAAATAAAATCACTAATGATTAAAAATTTGATTGAGAAATAAAACTCAATAATCTAAATTTAATTAATTAACTAATTAATCTTATGTCCATATAATATTATTATTATTATATACTGATTAGAACTATATCAATTATATCAATTATATAAAATCGAAATTATTATTATTATTATTATTATTATTATTATTATTATTATTATTATTATTATTATTATTATTATTATTATTATTATTGCATAATAGGTTATTAGTCACGTGAATTATTATTATGAAGTCACGTTACTTATGCTTGAAATTGATATAATTGCTATAATTATCCTATACTCTCAATCACATCGATTATATCAATTTAACTATATTAATTATATTTAAATTATTAGTAAATTATTTTAATAAAAATTCTTGCTATAATTAAGTTATTCCTATATTATTATCTTGTATAAGTTGTTATAATTAATTCAATAAAAATATTTATTTGATATATATGTTATCTATATTAATTATATGTTAATATTTATAAAAATGAGTTAAAAAAAATAATATATTAATATATAATATAATTTTTATATAAAAAAAAGCTTATATATAGGAATAACGAAAAACTCAAGTAATTATTTATTGATTTTTTTTAGTTTCTATTACGCTTAATGAAAATTGAGTGATCTAAAAAATAAATATGGAGGTAACATGCACACGTATATTAATACAAAAAGAAACTATATTCAAAACACAAATTTATTCTTTATGTTCATTAAATATTTAGATTAATTCAGTTAAATGATACATTAATTGATAATTAATTTAATAATATATTAAATAAAAATATCATTAATTGATAATTAGTTTAATAATATATTAAATATTAATTTGATATAACTATAATGAGAATATTTTTCCAAAATAATATAATCATACATTATTTATGAGTTAATTATAATGTAATTAAAGATATTATTATGACATAATATTTACTTTATTTCTATTATACTTTGTATGTATCATCAAAAGATGCATGTTTCATTATTTTTTCTAGATAAAATCTATTTTTTTCGGCAAATTAATTGTGTTTAGGTCAACGATTTACTATACGTTTAGGTAAAGATTTTTTTCGAATTTAATGAAAATACAACTAAAGAAATAAAGGATAAAAATAAACTTAAATATATCTTACAATACTTCATTTTATTAAAATATTTAAAAATAGCACATTCACGAAAAATACTCATAATATATAATTTGAGACAATAATTTAAAATTTTTTAATACTAATTTAATCAAATACTAATATTAAAACCAAATTATTTAAACAATATTGATTCTATTATAGTCCTTAGTCACGTATAGAATAGAGTCATTCTCGTAACGACAACCAATTGAAACAACATCGTAAGTTTGAACATTTAGAATTCGTGCAAATTTGAACCATCCTCGTATTAAATAAACTTCATCATCCGCTATCCATGGAATGCGGCAAGGTATAGAATTACCACACCGAGAAACCAAACTAACCCTTATTCCCCTCAATGGCATTGCATGCATGCAAAAGAAAGTTAGTAATTTCTGAAAAAAAAAATCACAATATGTTATAAAATTATTCTAATAACAAAAAGCTTAAAATAAGAAAATTTAAATATATTACCAATCGTTGACATTGCATATCCGAGTTTGTCACGAATTTAGCAAAATTGAACTTAAATTGAGGGAATTCAATCTCATTATGTGCTCCAATTCAAAGATTCTCGGGCAGACGTAAAAAGCATGGAGGGGATGGAACTTGAACTTGCCCCCGTAAAGTTCCGCGGAAACAATTCCTCAATCAAAAATCGAGCTCCTCCCAAGAAAGCTAACTTTAACCACATTCTATTAGGTTGGTCATAATAAGTGAGTAGATCCAACCATCCTTCAGTAAAGTAGAGATTATTGCCCCTTCTTTGAACACTTACATCCATGTAGTTGGAACCCGAACCATTGAAGACAACTCGATGAGGTATTTCATGGATGTGATGCATTGTAAACGATTGTGGCAAAAGACAATCGAACTGGAATATTAGACGATAAGAATAACTTAGAACAACAACAATTAATAAATTATCAAAAGAATAATATAATAGAATGAGTATATGAAAAATATTATAAAAAATTATAAATTGTACCTTAAAAAGATCAACTTAAATAAAAAATGAAGAATACATTTTTATTCTATGAAGTAGTAAAAAAAATATAAAATTATGAGTTGACTCTCAAATTTAGATTCATGTATCATAGAAAAACACTATATATAGACTTTAGTAAAACAAAAATAAATATGTAAATTATTTATTATTAAGATAATTTTTTATTATATACAGTAATTTTGCATCATATCATAATTAGAAAAATCTCGGATAATAAATAAAAATATTATACTTAATATACACATATTGAAATAGAAAGGGGGTAGAGATATATTATTATGGACGGGTATAATAACTAAAAATATTTGAAATAAATATCATAAGAAGATAGAATTATAACGGGTTAAAGTAATAAAAAAATAACTTGTAGAATTATTATATGCTAATGCTAAAAATAATTTTACTTAACCCTATTATAATTTTTTCGATCACCAGTGATAAATTATTATAATTTTAAGATGTTACTTTACCCACGTGATAATTTCAATTTTATTATTGCAATTTATTATTATTATTATTATTATTATTTTTTTTTTTTTTTTTACCAAAGATAGGAGACTCGAACCCGCAACCTCTTAATTGAGTATGGGGAGTCTATGCCATTTGAGCTATTACTCATTGACTTATTATTATTATTATTATTATTATTATTGAATAATTAATAAGAATTAAAATTATATCAATATTTTTATAATTAATATAATTAAAATAACTAAAAATATTTAAAATTAATGTGCGTTATTAATATTATAAGATTTGATCATTTTATTATTATTATTATTATTGTTATTATTATTATTATTATTATTATTATTATTATTAAAATGATTAAAAATATTTTTAATTGATAATTAAAAAGTACATTAAATATTGATTTGATATAATAATAATGAAGATATGTTCTTGAATTGGTATAATTATATATTATTTATTAAATATTAATTATAATATAATTATAATAAAGATATTTTTTATAAAATAATTTAGAATAGATGAAAAATTTGATGCATTTTGGAGGAAAAACGGACTCACGAGGGATCGACACGTCATCTTTATTAGCTGGGAAAAAACCAAATTTTAGTATATTAAGTAGATTAATTGTATGTAAATATATTTAAATCGTATATATTAATTAATTTTTTAAATCATAATTAATTTTTGTTGAGTCTACAATTATTCAATAATTTTTTATTCTTTATTATTAATGTCATCGTATATGTAATTTTTATAAATTATAATAATTTCTTTATTTATCTATACATATATATTAATTTTGTTAAATAATTCTAAATATTTGTTTATATATATATATATATATATATATATATATATTAATTCTACATATAAAAATTTAAGTCACATATGCTAATTATTTTTTTGTT
This sequence comes from Arachis ipaensis, assembly GCF_059453495.1. Taxonomy (NCBI): domain Eukaryota; kingdom Viridiplantae; phylum Streptophyta; class Magnoliopsida; order Fabales; family Fabaceae; genus Arachis; species Arachis ipaensis. The sequence continues at coordinate 142,430,845 of NC_142435.1, read as the reverse complement.
ATGATTATATATATATATATGATTATTTTTTATTCTACAATTGAGTAATAATTTTTTATTTTTTATATCTACGCACATTTTCCAATCCCTTTTCATATGTATGATTAATAATTTTTTTTAAATGGTGATACTTTGATTTTTTTTTCTTTCACGTATTTTTATATATTAGCAAGAAAGCAAAATCACGTATTGTGACTCTTTTTCCTTTTTCACGCCTTAATCTTAATTAATCAATCTTGTGTCTAAAACAGATGTTGGTTAATCTTAATTAAACTTTTAATCATTCTAATTTATTGATGAATTACATTTCTCTTAATAATTGCATTACTAATTTGAAATACAAAAAAAAAGTGATACATATATAAAAAAAGAAAACAAACTTAAAAAAAATCATATTAAAAAGTTTAAAAATAACATATCCATAAAGAATAGTCATAATATATAAATTGAGACAACAATTTAAATTTCTCTAAAACTAATTTAATCAACTACCAATATTAGAACTAAATTATTTAAATAATATTTAATCTATTCTAATCCTTAGATACCTATAGATTAGAGTCATTCTCGTAACAACCAACCGAAATAACATCATAAGATCGAATAGTTAGAATCGGTACAAATTCAGACTATCTTCTTGTTAAAATTGTCAAATTAAATTGACTTTTATTCTCTTCAATGGCATTACATTAATACATCAAAAGACCGGTAGTTTTTGAAAAAAATACAATATGTTATAAAATTATTTTTAATACAAAAAGCTTAAGAGAAAAAAATTTAAATATAGTACCAATCTTTGAATTGCATCTTCAAAGTTGGCACAAATTTTTCAAAATTGAACCTAAATTGAGGAAATTCGATCTCATTATATGCTCCACTTTGAATATTTTTGGATAAACGTAGAAAACGTAGAGGGGACGTGTAACACCCTCACTATCAGAAATCACGCTTCCGGCTGCGCTACTCTGATAGCAAGAAGTATTACGACTACTTTACATACTAAATATTAAAATAGGAGCCTGTGATTCGACACTGTATCGCTGATTTCTTTCAAAACCGGAAATAAATATTTTATCTTAAGAAAAATACAAGCAGGCATAGATTCATTTACAAGACTCCTTACATAATATCTCATAATATAATATACATATAAAACATACAACTCCTATCCCTCTTACAAACTTGTAATAACAAGACGAGGGAAGAAAATAATCTATTTAACACAACAACATATAAACCAAACGCAGTACAACTCTTCTTAATGCTTCTTCATCCAGTTCCTGAAAAGGTAAAGCTGTAGGGGGTTGAGAACCTAACCACACGGTCTCACCACGAAGTTTCAAAGTTGTCATAAGAAGATATTTAATAAGAAAACTGTTTTCAAACTCTGATTATCGTAGCCTTATGGATCTTTTAAAAACCTATAGGTAATCGTTCAAAACCTTCTCAAAGAAACAATGTTTAATCAGTCAGAAATCCAAAACATTTCCTTTCTTATAAGAAAATCTCAATCAGAAACCAACCACGCAATCAAATAACACAATCATTAATTCAGCACCAAAGTTCATTCTCAAATGTAGCACACCAGGACAAACACAGGCAAGACAGACAAAGAAAGCACAAGTAGGTAGCAGTTAAGAACATTTTAGCAATTAGGCAAACCAAAACAAGTTCAAACCCAAGCAAAGCACACAAATGCATATGATGCATGCCTGTCCTATGGCTGATGAGGCTCATCTGTCGGTTATCCAGCCAACCCGACAAGTCTGAATTGTCCTTAGACTGTCCCCCGACGTGCATCCCCAAGAGTCTATGCATAGCTTTTTCTCAAATAATCAATATTGCTCAATGGGGGTAACATTCCCGGGAATTTATATAGTGCCCGGTCACACTTACGTCGTAGGGTCAACAGAGTATCGAGTTTTCAACCTGGTACACGTGGTGGCAAACCACGGCACTTAATCCAGGGAACCTCGTATCTCAGATATTTCAAATTCATAAGCCATATGAATAATTCAAAGATCATATCTCAACATTCTCAACATCATAATCATTCATCAATCCAAATCTCATTTCCAAATTCATTCAAAAATCATATTTCCTCATCAATCCTCATCATCCTTCTTTCCATCCCGTTCATTAACAATCCCTATTCAAAACACAATTCTTTCTTTGATAAATAAATCAATCTTAAAACATATAATGTTTAAAAACAAATCTTTCTGATTAGTTACTTCAAATAAAACTTTCAATTTTATAAAATTTTGGAAGCATCTCCTCTAAAACTTGGACACTGCCACCCTTTTCGGGTCCCAACCAAACCAAACCAAACACCTGTTACTCAGTCAAATCACTTCCAATAACCATTATCACAACAACACTCAATCCAAGGAAATTGCAAAATCCAGAATTCAATCAACCAATCCTATAAATCGCAATTTAAACCGACTTCAACCAACAGCATCAATCAATAGTTAAGAATTCTCAGTCTTCCCAAACAGTTTCAAACCAAACCATTCCTCAAACACTTTTCGAATCATTTCCAAAATAGCAAATCATTCTCAATAAATAACCCGTTTTCAAATATCAAGTCCTTTCCAAATTTATTTTAAAATCAAATTCCGATATCAAATCGGGTTTAATATCAATCAAATTTCATTATTAAATCTTTTCTAAAATCAAACTGTTTCCAAAATTAAGAAAAACCACTTTAACAACATCAATCAACTAATCCAAATATCCAACTTTCTCAATCGATCAATTTATCAATCAAACTAATAATTCATTCAACCAAAACAACTCAATTCAATTCATAAGACTCACGAAATCACAAAAATGTATTTTACGCGTTAATATCGATTTATAACAACCCTGTAATGTAAAATAGATTTAAGAAAAACCCCTACCTCAAAGTCAAAACTCGCAAACCAAAATGCGTCAAAAACCCCTTTTCCTCGCCCAGCGACAGCAGCAGCCGTAATCTCAACTTTATCCACTATCCGTAGCAGCAACCGCAACTCTAAGCGCGACACACAACAACCGGAACTCGAACCTATGTTACCAACATCTCAGAATCTTTATCAAATTCATAACAAAGCAGACATACACTAGCGGTGAAGGTTTTGAAAAAGATATGCTTACTTAACAAAGGAGAAACATGGAGACGAAGCAATGGCAGCAATTCTAAACTGTCCCCACAGCGGCTCCGGTGATGGTGAAAAACCTCAGTGGCAGCTGCAATAACATCGCAGTGATAACCATATCCCTAGAAATTGAAAGGATGGGAATCGAAAGCAAGAATACTCTTTACCAATGGCAGTGACGGCAGCTAAGAACTCCGACAATGGCTGCGGCAGCTCAGAAGTGACTCTGTCGGTTCAGCAGCAGCAACAACTCTAATAGCTCGTTAGTACCATTAATATTATCACCTATGATAATTCCACTAGCAAACAGGGAAGGCAGAGCAGCAGTGTTAAACAGAAATATTTGAGTAAGGGTTAAAGCTTACAAGTTCAAGAACAAGAGAATCGAAACCAGAAGAAGAAGGTTGGTGCTCTCTTCGACTCTGATGGCGGTGCATGACTCACCGGCAACCGTGGTGGCAACGGCAAGGACGGTGGCTCCTCTGGCTCGCACGGTTCTGTCTCCTTCTCTCCCTCACGTCGTTCTTTTCTCCACGGTGGAATCCAACAGGGACCGGCAACGATGGAAACCCATTCTCCGACGTCACTCTCGCTTGTTTTCTCCTTTTCTGGCGACGACGACGCCTTCCAACAACAACAGCAGCAGCAAATTGACGGCGATTGAGGCACGGCAGCGACGGCTCAACCCTTCTCCGTGACGGTCCTGCCCTCCAACAGCAACAATGGATGCAAACTTCCCCTCTCTTCCCGATGCCCCTCTTCGTGGCAACCTAGCGACAGCGACCATGGAGGCTGGAAGACGAAGCAACTCGGCGATGAAGATGCTTCCAGCGGCGGCGTGCAGTTCTGACGGCGACAGAAGCGCGAACGGCGGCGGAGCAGCGATGCGATGCGGCGCGGCGGTGATGACTGGATGTGGTCCCCCTTCTTCCCCTGCTCTCCCGTTCTCCCCTCTCTACCCTCTCTCTCTGTTTCTTTCTTTCTATCCTACTGTTGTTGGGTTTGGTCAAGAGAAGGGAAATATTGGCGGTGGTTAGGGTTAAGTTAGAGGGGGCTAGGGTCTTTGGGGTTTAATTTGGAAATTAGGGTTTAATTTAAGACAAAGGTGAAATTAAGAATTTTGGGTAAATTGGGGTTTGGTTAAAATTAAAGTATATTATATAAATTTGAAATCTAATTTGATCTCTTAAAATTACTTTAAAAAAAATACTACTTAATTATCAATTTACTAATTAACTTTTAATCAAATATTCTAATTTAAAATTAGAGATCATATAATTTATTTTCTGTTTATAAAAATTAAAATATTAAATTCTAGAATCTCTATTATTTAACTAAATTGTATAAAATTCTTATTCTTCTGCAATTGTTAAGCTGTATAATTTAAATATAGAAAATTATTCAATAACTTTAAAATTAAGTAAAATTTCTAATTTAATTGTCAAAAATTTTATTTAATTACTTTTAATAAAATAATTTCTAAAAATAAAGTCTTTAATGAATAAATAAACTGAAATTAACTCATAATAATATTTTTTTAAAAATTATGGGTCTTACATCCTACCCTTCTTTTAAAAATTTTCGTCCTCAAAAATTAAAGTAATATATAAGGTAATACATAGTCTTTGCACTCTACTATTTAAACACTTTATAAAAAAGTATGAAATCTTAGTATGCATATATAAATGTTCAAAACTTTACAAAAGCTTGGAGGAATAAAATAGGGTGCAAATGAAGATAGGCGTTCACAAAACAAAACGGTAGCTTGTGTGGCAAAAGGGTTATAAAGCAGGCTGGTATAACACAACGGATATAATGCTCGCTCGCAGATCTCTTACCCATTTCAAAACTTCAACTCCCCAACTCCATCACTCACTTCACAACTGCATAACATATCACAATCCTAACATCCGCAAACTTTTACGAGGAACAAACGGTTATACTCCTCATAACGTTGCATACTTACCACTCCATCTTTCACATTTACGAACGGCATTTCTAAAGTTTCGTTTGCTACCCATAAAAGTCATACGTGATTCTAAGGCAATCCTCGAGTTTATTCAAAAGAATATAAGACCTTGGAAAAAGACAAGTGACAAAATCCGCCAGGGCTTGAAAGGGTTGTTGAAATTACAAGTAGTCAGGAATGCATAAGGAATGAAGAGCGTCAGACAGAAAATTAGTTTGGCAATCTCAAGAATGATTCCTGAATCAACAAAACCTTATAGAAATAACAAAAGGAAAAGTAGTGCAGTAGTTTGAAACAAAATTAAGTCGAATCAAGGAATATGAGATTTACAGAAAAAAAAATGTCTAAGACCAAGGACAAGGCTCATAAGTCTCGAGTAGAACTAAGAATACTTTCGAATGAATTGCTCATAGAGAATGAAAAACATTTCAAAAACTATTTCACATTTGTCAAAGAAAAAGTGCGCATCAAACACTTTGTAAAAGAAATAACAAAAGTATATTTGTGGCATTACGTTAATACAATTTCATGTTGAAATAGATTATGTAGAGTTTCAAAAGAAAATGAACATCGATTTGACTAAGAGAAAAATATTCCCTCAAATATTTGAGAAAAATAGTTAGGTACACTACTTAACCAAAAGTAGGTATAAAACTCGGAAGGAAATCAAATTGCCTCTTGTCAAAATAATTTACAAGTTAAAGACAAAATAGGTGTGGTTTGAAAAGGGAAAGTCAATTGGGTTAAGGCCAAAACAATTTTCCAAAAATCTTAAAAGACATTTAAGTATTCAATTAAATAAAAGTATACAATGAAATCGTGGCAAGGTTGTAAGAAAATCAAACGTTTGTTTAAAAATTCTAAAGGTTTATATTCAGTCAAGCGTGTATAAAAATTATAACAAATATGGAACAAGAAGTTAAACTTTATTTAGAAAAGAATTCTGAAGTAAAAATTTTCTTATAAGTCGGTTTCAAAATTTTATTTAAAACCGTGCATGCCAATTTCAAAATAATTTTGTCAATTTAAAGAATAGCTATGGATGCAATTTAAGCAGGAAAAATTGATTTAACTTTCTTAAGAAGAAAATCTAAAACTTGTTTTAAAAATTCATTTCAAAACGACATTGCCATCACATAAGAACATTCAAGAATAAAGAGACCAGGCCATATGGAAAAGGATCTTAAATCAAGGGAGTTTAAACAGGATCAACTAGGCATAAGACATCGAACAAGCTTTCGATCGAGCTACTAAAACCTTAAACCTCCTCTTCTACCAGTCGTTCCCTAAAGAGCTAACACATCAGTTTTTACCTCTAAGGACCACACGTGACACTAAGATAAGTACTAGTACATTCAAAGAAATACAATTCGCAGAAAGAGAAGAATAAGTGACAAAATTATGTTTCTCATAAATTCAGAAGGAGGTGTAAGATTGCAACTAAGCAATAATGTACAAGCACGAGAAAACGTTTCGAAAAGAGTTATTTCGCATCATAACAAGAAATATTTAATTTAGGAACTCTAAGAGGTATAAGAGAAGGGTAGTAGTAAATTAAATCAAAATAAAATAAAACTAAATCAGAGGAGTACAAGGTTCACAAAAATATGAAGGAATGGTTGAATTCACCAACAAATAAGAATGATTAAAAGTCATGAAGTATGCCGGAAAGAAGAATCAAAATGCTAATAGGAAAGAATTTTGATTTCAAAGAACTCCAATAGAAACTATAGAGGAGAACAGGGCAATTGCTTTACAAAATTCAAGAAAGTCAATAAAAATGTAAATATTGTGTCATGTTAAAACAAATTCAAGTCGAACTAAATTATACAAGATTTGTGAAATGAAAATTAGCTAAGCTAAGGATGAAATATTTTCTTGACAATCTTGAAAGGTATTTTACATAATCAATTAAGAATTTGCATAAAAACAAAGTGAGCTTGGTAGGAAATCAAGTTGTTTTTCACCAAAACTATTTCTAAGGTAAAGACAAAATATGTGAAATTTGAAAAATGAAATTTAATTGAATAAAGGATCAAAAGTAATTCCTCAGAAAACTTAAAAGATACTTAAGTATTTAATCAATTAGGTGTATATAGTGAAATCACGGTGATATTGAAAGGAGTTCCAAATTTTGTTTTAAAAGGAAAACTTGAAGTATGGTTTCAAAAATACATATGAATAAAGATATGCCAAATTCAAAACACTTTTGTCAAAATTTAAAGAGTGATACAGGTACAGTTAAGTAAGAGAGGATTGAGTTGAAATTTCTTCTTAAGGATTTCAAAAATCCTTTTGATGTATTAAACAATTTCAAGATCACATAAAAGAGTACATAAATCAAAAAGAGTTTGAACAGACAGAAGCAGATCTTCCAAGGAATTTAAGTAAACATAGGCAGTTAGGATTAAACGAGAATGCATTTTAACAAGAATTAAGATTGAGAAATAATCAAACTATTTTTCAAAAAGAAATCTCAAGTAAGAATTTTCAAGGCACACTATGAAAGAAATGTTACAAGTCATCAATAGAATTTTCAAGACACATAAAAGAATATCCTCGAGAATTAACCCCTAACGTTCCCAAACCGCGCGATAAGCGTTACCTATTACTTATCAATTCCAATTCGCCTATAATAACCTATTAACTTCCCTGTTCACATAAGCCATTAACATTAAGTTGGCCAGACTTAACATCAACAGATATGCAACGGTAAGCTAACAGTGTTAATTAATAGGCAGTCATGTGCATAAAATTCTAATTCTTGTTACTTGGACAAGACCTACAACATGACAGACACTCAGAGAATGCAATGAAGCATGGTCAGTCCATCCCCAAGGCTCTAATTAGGATGAACTGCTCTGATACCATTATGTAACACCCTCACTATCAGAAATCACGCTTCCGGCTGCGCTACTCTGATAGCAAGAAGTATTACGACTACTTTACATACTAAATATTAAAATAGGAGCCTGTGATTCGACACTGTATCGCTGATTTCTTTCAAAACCGGAAATAAATATTTTATCTTAAGAAAAATACAAGCAGGCATAGATTCATTTACAAGACTCCTTACATAATATCTCATAATATAATATACATATAAAACATACAACTCCTATCCCTCTTACAAACTTGTAATAACAAGACGAGGGAAGAAAATAATCTATTTAACACAACAACATATAAACCAAACGCAGTACAACTCTTCTTAATGCTTCTTCATCCGGTTCCTGAAAAGGTAAAGCTGTAGGGGGTTGAGAACCTAACCACACGGTCTCACCACGAAGTTTCAAAGTTGTCATAAGAAGATATTTAATAAGAAAACTGTTTTCAAACTCTGATTATCGTAGCCTTATGGATCTTTTAAAAACCTATAGGTAATCGTTCAAAACCTTCTCAAAGAAACAATGTTTAATCAGTCAGAAATCCAAAACATTTCCTTTCTTATAAGAAAATCTCAATCAGAAACCAACCACGCAATCAAATAACACAATCATTAATTCAGCACCAAAGTTCATTCTCAAATGTAGCACACCAGGACAAACACAGGCAAGACAGACAAAGAAAGCACAAGTAGGTAGCAGTTACAGCAAATAGTTCAAGTAGCAGTTAAGAACATTTTAGCAATTAGGCAAACCAAAACAAGTTCAAACCCAAGCAAAGCACACAAATGCATATGATGCATGCCTGTCCTATGGCTGATGAGGCTCATCTGTCGGTTATCCAGCCAACCCGACAAGTCTGAATTGTCCTTAGACTGTCCCCCGACGTGCATCTCCAAGAGTCTATGCATAGCTTTTTCTCAAATAATCAATATTGCTCAATGGGGGTAACATTCCCGGGAATTTATATAGTGCCCGATCACACTTACGTCGTAGGGTCAACAGAGTATCGAGTTTTCAACCTGGTACACGTGGTGGCAAACCACGGCACTTAATCCAGGGAACCTCGTATCTCAGATATTTCAAATTCATAAGCCATATGAATAATTCAAAGATCATATCTCAACATTCTCAACATCATAATCATTCATCAATCCAAATCTCATTTCCAAATTCATTCAAAAATCATATTTCCTCATCAATCCTCATCATCCTTCTTTCCATCCCGTTCATTAACAATCCCTATTCAAAACACAATTCTTTCTTTGATAAATAAATCAATCTTAAAACATATAATGTTTAAAAACAAATCTTTCTGATTAGTTACTTCAAATAAAACTTTCAATTTTATAAAATTTTGGCAGCATCTCTTCTAAAACTTGGACACTGCCACCCTTTTCGGGTCCCAACCAAACCAAACCAAACGCCTGTTACTCAGTCAAATCACTTCCAATAACCATTATCACAACAACACTCAATCCAAGGAAATTGCAAAATCCAGAATTCAATCAACCAATCCTATAAATCGCAATTTAAACCGACTTCAACCAACAGCATCAATCAATAGTTAAGAATTCTCAGTCTTCCCAAACAGTTTCAAACCAAACCATTCCTCAAACACTTTTCGAATCATTTCCAAAATAGCAAATCATTCTCAATAAATAACCCGTTTTCAAATATCAAGTCCTTTCCAAATTTATTTTAAAATCAAATTCCGATATCAAATCGGGTTTAATATCAATCAAATTTCATTATTAAATCTTTTCTAAAATCAAACTATTTCCAAAATTAAGAAAAACCACTTTAACAACATCAATCAACTAATCCAAATATCCAACTTTCTCAATCGATCAATTTATCAATCAAACTAATAATTCATTCAACCAAAACAACTCAATTCAATTCATAAGACTCACGAAATCACAAAAATGTATTTTACGCGTTAATATCGATTTATAACAACCCTGTAATGTAAAATAGATTTAAGAAAAACCCCTACCTCAAAGTCAAAACTCGCAAACCAAAATGCGTCAAAAACCCCTTTTCCTCGCCCAGCGACAGCAGCAGCCGTAATCTCAACTTTATCCACTATCCGTAGCAGCAACCGCAACTCTAAGCGCGACACACAACAACCGGAACTCGAACCTATGTTACCAACATCTCAGAATCTTTATCAAATTCATAACAAAGTAGACATACACTAGCGGTGAAGGTTTTGAAAAAGATATGCTTACTTAACAAAGGAGAAACATGGAGACGAAGCAATGGCAGCAATTCCAAACTGTCCCCACAGCGGCTCCGGTGATGGTGAAAAACCTCAGTGGCAGCTGCAATAACATCGCAGTGATAACCATATCCCTAGAAATTGAAAGGATGGGAATCGAAAGCAAGAATACTCTTTACCAATGGCAGTGGCGGCAGCTAAGAACTCCGACAATGGCTGCGGCAGCTCAGAAGTGACTCTGTCGGTTCAGCAGCAGCAACAACTCTAATAGCTCGTTAGTACCATTAATATTATCACCTATGATAATTCCACTAGCAAACAGGGAAGGCAGAGCAGCAGTGTTAAACAGAAATATTGGTTTTCCTTACTCAAAACAGAAAAGACTAAGAAACAAAAATGGAAGCAGAGTAAGGGTTAAAGCTTACAAGTTCAAGAACAAGAGAATCGAAACCAGAAGAAGAAGGTTGGTGCTCTCTTCGACTCTGATGGCGGTGCATGACTCACCGGCAACCGTGGCGGCAACGGCAAGGACGGTGGCTCCTCTGGCTCGCACGGTTCTGTCTCCTTCTCTCCCTCACGTCGTTCTTTTCTCCACGGTGGAATCCAACAGGGACCGGCAACGATGGAAACCCATTCTCCGACGTCACTCTCGCTTGTTTTCTCCTTTTCTGGCGACGATGACGCCTTCCAACAACAACAGCAGCAGCAAATTGACGGCGATTGAGGCACGGCAGCGACGGCTCAACCCTTCTCCGTGACGGTCCTGCCCTCCAACAGCAGCAATGGATGCAAACTTCCCCTCTCTTCCCGATCCCCCTCTTCGTGGCAACCTAGCGACAGCGACCATGGAGGCTGGAAGACGAAGCAACTCGGCGATGAAGATGCTTCCAGCGGTGGCGTGCAGTTCTGACGGCGACAGAAGCGCGAACGGCGGCGGAGCAGCGATGCGATGCGGCGCGGCGGTGATGACTGGATGTGGTCCCCCTTCTTCCCCTGCTCTCCCGTTCTCCCCTCTCTACCCTCTCTCTCTGTTTCTTTCTTTCTATCCTACTGTTGTTGGGTTTGGTCAAGAGAAGGGAAATATTGGCGGTGGTTAGGGTTAAGTTAGAGGGGGCTAGGGTCTTTGGGGTTTAATTTGGAAATTAGGGTTTAATTTAAGACAAAGGTGAAATTAAGAATTTTGGGTAAATTGGGGTTTGGTTAAAATTAAAGTATATTATATAAATTTAAAATCTAATTTGATCTCTTAAAATTACTTTAAAAAAAATACTACTTAATTATCAATTTACTAATTAACTTTTAATCAAATATTTTAATTTAAAATTAGAGATCATATAATTTATTTTCTGTTTATAAAAATTAAAATATTAAATTCTAGAATCTCTATTATTTAACTAAATTGTATAAAATTCTTATTCTTCTACAATTGTTAAGCTGTATAATTTAAATATAGAAAATTATTCAATAACTTTAAAATTAAGTAAAATTTCTAATTTAATTGTCAAAAATTTTATTTAATTACTTTTAATAAAATAATTTCTAAAAATAAAGTCTTTAATGAATAAATAAATTGAAATTAACTCATAATAATATTTTTTCGAAAATTATGGGTCTTACAGGACGTGATTTGAACTTGACCTACAAAACTCTTTAGAAACAATTGCCCAATCAAAAAAGAATAACAGATTAGAAAAAAATGCTTTTGATTCTTAAATTTAGACTCACTAACCACAAAGAAACACTATATATAGCCTTTAGTAGTACAAAAATAATTATAGAAATTAATTATTTCAATATCAATTTACTACTATGAACATTAGTATCATATTTATAGCAATTAGAATTATAAATTTATGTTTAACTTGTTATATAATTATAATTAAGATATTTTTTAAATCAGTATAATTATGCATTATTCATTAAATGCTAATTGTAATATAATTCTAATAAAGATATTTTTAAAAATAAATGTAGAAGAGAGAATAGTGTCTTTATTTTGAAAAGAAAATAAATTCATGAGAAATTGACACCTTACTTTCATTAATTAGGGAAAAATCCAATTTTAGTATATTAAGTAGATTATTTTATATAATTATGATAAAGATATTTTTCTAAATTGGTATAATCATGCATTATTCATTAAATGCTAATTGTAGTATAATTATAATAAAGATATTTTTCTAAAAATAATTTTAGAAGAGAGAATAGTGCTTTCATTACATGAGAATAGTACTTTCTAAAAATAAAAATATTTTCCTAAATTAGTATAATCATGCATTATTCATTAAATGTTAATTGTAATATAATTATAATAAAGATATTTTTCTAAAAATAATTTTAGAAGAGAGAAGAGTGCTTTAATTACATGAAAATAGTACTTTCTAAAAATAAAAATATATTCTTAAATTAGTATAATTATGTATTATTCATTAAATATTAATTATAATATAATTATAATAAATATATTTTTTATAAAATAATTTAGAATAGAGAATAAGAAAGTTCATTTTGGAGGGAAAACGGAGTCATGAGAGATCGACACGTCACCTTCATTAGTTGGGAAAAAACCCAATTTTAATATATTAAGTAGATATGAAAAATACTATTTGTACAACAAAATTTAGCCTTTGATCAGCCTTTACTATTATTTAATTATTTTTTAATTAAAATATATTCCTATGTTTTAGGATACACATTTATAATTAAGATTAATTTAAATTTTAAAAACTAAAATTTCTCTAACTTTCTACCCACTTCATAGTTACTTAGTTAGTTATTATTTCCTTCTTTTACGTTCCTTCACGATTTTCTTCTTTTTTTTTTTTTTCTATTCTGCTACAATATTTCAATTTGTATCTGCAAAAAAAAATTCAAAGTCAGTACATTTAGAAAAAAATTAATCCCTTATTACTTATTGTACCTTTGATAAAATGCAAGATCTGTTTTACGACTTTCTAATGATGAATGGTCGAATATAATTATATACACAAACTAAAATATTTTCAATTGTGATTTCTTTTTTAATTGTAACACATCTAAAATTATTAAGTTATATAAAAAATATTTTTGAAAAACATACAAAATCATAAATCTAAAATTTAAATTTAAACATTAAAAAATAATTGTAACACATCTAAAAATTATGAAGTTATACATAAAATATTTTTGAAACACATCCAAAATCATAAATCTAAAATTTAAATTTAAACATTAAAAAATAATAGTAACACATCTAAAATTATGAAGTTATACAGAAAATGTTTTTGAAACACTTCCAAAATACAGAAATTGCACATGCAAAAATAATTTAATATTGCAATATATATGCAATACAGAAATTGCCATTTTATTCGATTTTTGATTTAAAAAAAATAAAAAATTTATACAGAATAATAAGAAAAAGTAATGGTGTCAGAGACCCATCTAAACCTTAAGTAAGTTTTTGGATACCATTTATACCATTTTTATACCGAATATTATACCGAATATTATACTATTTTTATACCATTTATACCATTTTTATACCATCTAAACCTTAAAATTTATACCGAATATTATACCATTTTTAAAAGAAACCTAGTTGAATTGAATTTATATTGCCATATGAGTACGTAACATAATCTATTATTACCAGTTTGCCACTACTTAATATCTATGAATACCATCATATTATTGGAGCTCTATATATAAAGGTCAAACAGCTATAGTATGTAAAAGACTTCACGCAAATCTGAAAATGATTTTCATGATTGTATCACCACCAAGGTAGTTACTATTTATTTATTTATTTTAAATAAAAATAATTTAAAAAATCAGCTCAAAATAATTTAAAATTAATTTATTTTATATTTTTAATTACTATTAAAATAATTGAATAATATTAAATATAATAAATATATAATTAAAATATTATATATATAAAATTATAAATATTAAATAAAATAATTTTAAATTATTGTCATTTTAGTATTATGGTAATTTTACTTGGATAGATGACAAAGAAAAAAAGAAGAATAAGAACAGCATTAGTATAACGTCAAAAATATCAAATAAATTAAAGCACGTTTCTAGAGTAGTGGATGGCTGAAATACATCATCCAATTCAGTCCTTCCCAGCCACCGTTGCTTGACAAGTCAGTTTTTGTCAATTTCTAACTGGAAGATATCTTTTGTCACTATCGTTGAAATGTTTAATTTAATTGTTTTAATTATAAATTTTTATTATATTGTTATAGTTAAGGGATATTTTATTATTGAGTAGTGTCCATAGAGTCCAAAAATATTCTGAATCTTAACTGATTAATAATTGACTATTATATTTTAGTAATTACATTGTGTACTTTAATTTAAATAATTTTTTTAAAAAGAAATATATACTTTGTTTAAATTACTTTTGTATAATAAAAAAATTAATAAATAAATTAAAAATTTTATCTAAAATTTAATCTTTACATATTAAAATGTTTAGATTCGTTTCTAATTGAAAACTCAAAAGGTGGTGAGGATGGTTTAAAGTATTGTTGATAACTGATAAGAATGGAATGGTGGTATAGTAGATATCATAATAATGATATAGAAACAAAATTAAGACAAAAAATTGAGTATTTATTGACGGTTAAAATATTAATGATAAGATTAAAATTTATTTAAATATTTAAATTAAATTAAATTAAATGTTAAAAATATCTTTAAATTTTTAAAAACTTTAATGATAAAATTTATACTTTATTCAAATAATAAAAATATGATTACTAATTTGACAATTAATTTATAGTATATATTTATAAAACATTTTTATAGCTCTTATCATATATAAATTCAATTATCTTTATTCAAAGATAACAAAATCTTTTATTTTTTTTTAATTTCTTTTACTTTGTCAATGTATTCATTCTAAAACATTCTACTATACCAATTCTGGCAATTCAATAAAAGTGAGGTACGTACGTAGCTATCATTACACCCAATTTTGTGGCCCTAAAGCCATCATATCATATGGTCCCAAACGAAAATAATTGAAGAGATCGAGTGATGTACAATAGTAGAAAGAGGAATGCTACGAGATCACTAACTTTTGTGATTTGTAACTATATAAAAATGATATGCATTTAAAATAATATACGAATATTTGGTTGATACTCAAATTTAGCCTCAAACAAAGTTTATAACTTTTATTTTTCAAAATTTAATTTCTTAATCTGAAGTCTCTAATGTTTTTTTATACAAAAAATAACAACAGAAATATTTGTAATCTATATATTATATACAAATAGTACTTTTTTATATAATATAATATCTATATAAAAATAAAACTATCACTTTCAAGATCATGGACCCCTGCCCATACCCTACCTAAATTGTGAGCTTCTTGAATCATCATACATTAGTCTTGTCATTTTATTGTACAGGATTATTTTAGGATTAATGTACTAATAATATAAAATGTTATACAGTCATACAATTATATTGTTGTTTTAAAAAATGTGAGACTTAATAAAACACATATCTGATCACCATACATCAAGAATTTTATTGTGAACCACAAGCTGATTATTGATTAGGCATGTATAATAATCATTATGTAGTTTTATCTAACAACAAAGCTTTTATGATATTTTATCGTCATGTGGAAGCTACGTGAAGATTTTTTAGAACAAGGGACTCCTTCCCACAACAGATTTTCAGAGAAGGAAGCAATGAATGAGGAATTTTTAAGAAGAAATTCATTACTAAAGTTGTTATTAGTTGCTGGATATATCATAGACCAACTTTTGGATTTTTCAACACCACTCTATTCATTTTCCATTTAAAAGAGTCTTGAAAACTGATGAATTTAGCAAAGTGAAGAACAAAGAAAGATAGTAGAGCAAACAAAGAGCTAGAGAAACAGAGAGTAGTTTTCATGAGTAATATACAAAAAACAGTAATGTTACGTGGTTATTAAATATTATTATTTTTAGTTAGTTTTTTACCATTAATAATTTATACATATATTTATAAAAATTTTACACATAAAAATATATAATTTACATTTATATTTATCAGAATTTACATACATAAATTAATATAGTTTATATTTATATTCTTCAGAGTTTATTTATATGAATTAACAAAATTTATTTATAAAAAATAATTTAATATTTATATCGGTCGAATAATAACCAAAATTACTAGACATTGCTCAACCAAAAATTTCTCCAAATAATATCGATGATGAGAATGATGCCATTCATTATATATATAGTATAGAACAACTTTTTAAATAAAGTTAGTTTGCCGTATAAATAGTTAAATTAATGAGTTTTTGAAAGATTATTTGTTTTTTAAATTAGTCTTTTTAAATAATTTTTTTTTTAATTAAATTCATCTTTTAAAGATTTTAGATTAGTCATATTAGTCATTCTGTCATTTTATTTATTGATAAAGTCAAAATTTACTAATGTAACATATTAAGTGACACTCCAATACACATTTAAGAGTCTTAATTGACTATTAATATAATAAATTTATGTAATTAAATAAAATCAAACCCTAATTGTAGAGAGAACTTAAGGGATTAGAATCTCTCAATCCAGTGTTAGATCCAAAAAATTTTGTCAGCGGGACAAATCATACATAATAAAGGTAATAATTTTTAGAGTAAAGTGTACTTTTTGTTCTTGATATTTGCAACTTTTACAAAAATACACATAACGTTTACTTGCATTTAATTTTATCCCTAATATTTTTTATTTGTGTCAAAATTACTCCTAGACATCAACTTATATAAAATGTTAGGAATAAATTGAAAGTTTATAGAGATAATTTTGATATAAATTAAAAACGTTAAGAATAAAATTGAATGAATAAAAAATGTTAGAAAAAAATTAAATAAAATAAAACGTTAGAAATATTAAAAAAATACAAATATTAAGACAAAAAAATAATTTACCCTAATTTTTTATAATTTCACAAAAAAATTAAAGTATAATATGAATATAAAAGACTAAGCAAACCAATCATAGAAAAAAATACTAATAAAATTTTATTGTACAATAACCATTAATAAAAAAATAAAAATATTACACAATAGTATAATTATAAAACAAATGCAATATAATTTAATAAAAGAAAAATTACAAAAAGATAAAAATAAACTTTTAATTAAATAAAATAGAAAAAATAGAAAAATAGGAAACTAGAAGAAAGTAAAAAAAAAAGATAGCAGCGAAAAAATTAATTTTGGGAATAATTAAGATTAGGGTTACTTATTTTGACTTTTTTATTCTTTTATTATTATTTATTTAATTATTTATTTATTAAATAGTTAAAATAAAATTTTATATATTTATAAAATTAAATTTAATTAAATATCTTTTAATAATATTGAATTGTAAAGAGTGAGGTCAAAATTATTTATATAGTAGGAATAACTAAAATTTAATATAATATACTATTTAAAAATTTTATAAAATTTAATGGGGACATTTGCTTCCACACAAGCCACCTTATAAATCTGTCTCTGTCTCAACCTGAAATTAATTTTATCTAATTTTATAAATTAATTATGTTAATAATTAATTAAAATTTTTAGATATGTATTAAAATATCACTTAACGTATTATATTAATAAATTTTGGTATAATCAATAAATAAAATGATAAAAAAAATTAACATGATTATAATTAATTTAAAATTTAAAAAAAATAAATTTTATTTAAAAAAAATTAAAAAATTAATTTAAAAAATAAATAATTTTTTAAAAATTAATTTGACCATTTACTATTAATTTGACTGACGAGCAATTACACTAGTAAGCTTACTTCCTTGATATTCATTCCCCTCAATCTGAGCCACGAATTGTTTCGAAATCAGAGTTTGTACCTATATTTCTGAAGCAAAAGCAATGACAGTGACTTGGTTAATGAGTATAAAATTTTGGTGAATAATAAAAGATAATTAGGAACTTATTTATCTTTTATTTTATATTTAAAGATGAAAATTTTGATATCTATTTGAGTAGTAACATTTTGTTATTGTTTTTTTTATTTTAAATAATTATTTATTTATTATCATTACGCACATATATTACCAAAATAATTAAAAATATAGATAAATATAAGTGATGAGTGCCTACAATTATTCATACTCTTTACACTCCAAAATAATACTTCAGTTATAATTTTTCATATAAATTATGAAAATAACTTAAAAATATTTTTTTATTAGATATATAATAACTATTCATGTGCCTCTTTTTATTAATTTAAGTTTTTGAAAAAAAATGATTTTATGACATGTTGTCGACTTTTATAACAAAAAATTATAAAATTCAATTCTTGTTATCCCTTAAAAGAAAAAAATAACATAAACAAATTAAAAAAAAAATATTTATACAAAAAATTCAAACAGACTAAAAAAACCTCTTATTTAAAAAAATAGATTAAAAATATTACAATTATATACTTCATTATTCTATAGACTTCATTTTTTTGAAAAACTTAGATACTCTCTCCTTTTCTCCTTTAGCTTATAAAGGAACTAGTAGAAGATTG
Organism: Arachis ipaensis; assembly: GCF_059453495.1. Classification (NCBI taxonomy): domain Eukaryota; kingdom Viridiplantae; phylum Streptophyta; class Magnoliopsida; order Fabales; family Fabaceae; genus Arachis; species Arachis ipaensis. The sequence continues at coordinate 142,412,090 of NC_142435.1, read as the reverse complement.
TGTTATTATTAATTTATCATGGCTATCTTAGCTTTTTCCAGATAGACAATTATTTGTCAAAAATAAATTATCATATGTTCTTGATACCCCCATTTAGTGTGTTTCTAAAATGATGCAAGAAATTCTCTTATTTGTTAACTAAATAAAATTTTAAGAATAGATTAGTATTACAGAAAATATTAAATAATTGTAAAACTCAATCATATATCGTTTATTGCTCATTCTCCCAACTCTCTTAAAGTTAAAAGAGTCTAAAATATCTGCCAAAAAGAAAACAAAAAGTCAAAAATAAACACGAAATTAAAGTCCGTGTACAAATTAAATACATTGCTCCATCTATAAATACTTAGAGCTTCAAGTTCATTAAATGAAAGAAAGAAAGAAAGCCACATAATCATCATGATTAGCACTCCAACAGTACTAGTTATTCCATATCCTGCTCAAGGGCATGTAAACCCCATGATGAGCTTTTCACATAAGCTGGTTCATCATGGATGCAATATCATCTTTGTCAACTCAGACTTCAACCATAAGAGAGTCGTCAAATCCATGGACAACAACAATGGATCATCTTCACCAATCAAATTGGTGTCAATCCCAGATGGGTTAGGACCTGAACATGACAGAGTCAATTTAGGAGAGTTATCTGTTTCCATATTGAGCACCATGCCTTCAAAGCTTGAGAAGCTGATAGAAGATCTTCAAATGAATGAGGGCATTAAAGTAACTTGCGTTGTTGCTGATGTGTTCATGGGTTGGGCTTTGGAAGTTGCAAAGAAAGTGGGAATCAAAGGTGCATTCTTTTGGCCTGCGGCAGCATCAATGTTTGTGTTGCAGTATAACGTCCCCAAGCTTATTGCTGATGGCATCCTAGACACTAATGGTAATTTATTAATATTACATTTCACTTAACTTCATTTGTTTATAACCAAGTTTTAGTTAATACTCAAATCCTCCCTCCCGGCGTCTTAATCTCATTTTCAAAATTTTAATTTATTTAATTTGGTCTTTTAATTTTTTATTTGTGATTTGCCTTAGTTTTCCTTATTTCTGTCACAGAACATTAACAATATACTAAGATAAATTAACAGCTATATTGTTAGACTTCATAATAACTATTTGATATGACAAATAAAATTTTTTACCATAATTTATTCCTTAAAGAGTCTTTAAAACCTTAAATAAAGTTAGGACTAGGATTTCAGATAGTTAAGAAGTTTAGTGGGATAGTCCTCAGTCCATCATCTCGACTTGTTATTAAGGATTCTTTGGGAGGATCATATATTGGCGAGTGTAATTTTAGAAACCAATATATAAGTATTAGTTCAATTGATTTTGATTGGTCAAGTGTGCTTAAACAATCGTTGAGAATTTAAATTTCTCATTGTAGGTGCAACAATTTTTTTAAATAGAGCTTCTATCCCTCACAAATAAGTATTTGAGACTTTGAGTTGACGAAATTTTATTTTTTATTTTTATTTTTATTATTTTTGTTTTCAGAATTTTATAAATAAAAAAATAATAAAAACAATAAAATTATCTTTTTTATTTTTACTTTCTGTTTTGTTTTTTTCTCCAAAATTCTAAAAATATAAAATATTAAAAATAAAAACACAAATAAAATGCACTTTTAGTTTCTAAACTAATTCTTTTAAGTTTTTGAAAATTGAATCAATTGTTATTAAATAAGTAAAACTAAAAAGTCAAATTTTCAAATATTCTATTGAAAAATAACAAAAATATATAATATTTTCTTTTTAGTATATACTTTCTTTTGAAAAAAATATTTTTTTTTAATGACGAATAAGTTTTTGACTTTTTAACTCAAAAGATAAATAAGTCCTTGATTAATTAAAAATACAAAAATGTCTCTCATTTTATAAAATATAAGACATCTAAATCTTTTTAGAAGATTCATTTATTCCCATATATTTTAAACAGAAAACTTAAAATATCTTGCATTTTAAAAGGTAAAGGAGGTTTTATAGTTTTTGAAAGTTTATCAATTTTTAACTTGTTTGGGAGTAATAACACCTAGAGACCAAATAAGTAAACTGAATCTCTGCTAAACTTGTTTAAGAAGTTAATCCGTGTGATTCTCAAAACATAGTCTAATTCTTTATGTACTTCGAGATTTGGCACATTGCATATAATTATATTAAGTATATATACAAAATTAACTATCAAATTATTCATCTATATAAAATAGATGTTAAAATATAAAATATATATTTAAAATAAATTAAACATCACATCTATTTATTCATATAACATTTTTGTTGCTAATTTGTGTGTTGCAGAGATGATATTTTTTATTGCCGGTATATCAAACACATTATATTTTCTTCTTTTTATTATTTATTATATTTTTTAACCATTGCAGGGTCACCGACATCAACAACAAAGGCCTTTTGGTTATCCTCTTGTATTCCAGCAATGGACATCAAAGTCATATGGTGGTTAAATTTGTTTGACCCTTTAGTTCAAAAGAGATTTTTTAAGTATATGGTGGAGTGCCTCCGAGATTCAGATAATGTAACTGACTGGTGGTTGTGCAATAGTACATATGAACTTGAACCACAAGCATTTTCTTATGTGCCAAATTTATTGCCAGTAGGCCCATTATCCAGAACCTATGATGATAATAATAAAAGTGTAGCTCCAAGATCCTTTGGACAATTCTGGGAAGAAGATTTGTCATGCATGAATTGGCTTGATCAACAACAAAACAATTCTGTTGTGTATGTAGCATTTGGTAGTATTGCTCTTTTCGACCAAAAACAATTTACTGAGCTAGCTCTTGGGCTCGAGCTGACGAACAGACCCTTCCTTTGGGTCGTTCGTCAAGATCCCAATTGCGAGAATAAGATGTCTCTTCCGGACGAATTTAAGGGGAATCGAGGTAAAATAGTTGGATGGGCTCCTCAACCGAAGGTGCTAAGCCACCCTGCCATAGCTTGTTTTGTAAGTCATTGTGGTTGGAATTCAACTTTGGAAGGTTTGACTAATGGAGTTCGCTTCTTGTGTTGGCCCTATTTTGCTGACCAATTTTTCAATCAAAGATACATTTGTGATGTATTAAAGGTTGGATTGGGATTTGATTTGGATGAAAATGGATTAATCTCACGTGGTGAGATTAAAGCCAAAGTGGATCAACTGCTTGGTGACGAGAACACAACACCAAGGTCTCATAAGCTCATGGAGAAGTTAAAGCATAACATTGGAGAAAGAGGTGCTTCTTCAAGGAACTTAAACAGGTTTCTTACTTGGTTGAAACATTGAATTGCTTACTTATCAACAAATAAGAATTAGGGTGAAAAGAAACAGAGCACGTTGTTATGTCACGTTTTTAAAGATTGGTGAATTTAAATTTTGGTGTATCGAATGTTATATTTGTGTATGTGTAATTTTACGTATATTAATCGAATAAGCAAGTTTAAGTTTTGGAAAAATTTTACAATATACTTATACTAAGTAATTAGACATATATTTTATTATTCTGCTAATAATTCATGTTTTTCATGTTCTTGCATTGAGACACACTCAATCTCTTAGGTTCATCTTATTGCCTTATTTAGGGCTACAACAACCAAAATATATTGTTAGGCTTGGATTAAGTTTTTTCAGGAAAAAAAAATTGGTAAAGTGAGAATTTAATCATCTTTAAATTAAAATAATGACATTCACACATGATAAAAATTATAAATTTAATATTAATTAATTTATTATAATTTTTTCGTTTTAGAATATCTATTTTTTATTAAACTTTTAAGAGAATTGAAACATGTAATTTTCAAAAAGAAAGATGAATAAAAAATAGGGATATGATGATAATGTATACGAGCTAGATAGTGAAAATAAAAAAAGAACTTAGGGAAACTTAATAAAGAAGATACAGTAAAACACAATTGGAATTATAAAAAATATGTATTATACCTTATCCTTTTGAAAGCAATATGACTTTCTATTTATAACATGACTCATACTAACAGAATCTTGCTTTTCTTGACCTGCACTAGCACTATTAATTAAATTTGTCTTAGTGTCCACTACATCTTTTACTCCCCTTCTCCCTCAAAATTATGATTAGCTTTAGGTCCACTCTAAGTTTATATTTGAGCTTATCAAAAGTTGCTACTGACCAGGGTTTGGTCAATATATCAGCAATCTGCTCTTGACATGAGATATGGACCACATGTAGTTGATTGCTTTTGATCTTGTCTCGAACAAACTGTATATCAAGTTGGAAGTGCTTAGTTTTGTCATGTAATACTGGATTGGAGACAAGCATTACAGTGATTAAGTTGTCACAGAAAATGGTTAGAAATGTCTGAAATTGAACTTTTAATTTGAACAACAAGTTCCTTATCCAAATTGTCTCTGCTATACACACTGTAAAACTTCGAAATTCAGCCTCTTTTGAGCTCCTACTGATAGTGATTTACTTCCTACAACACCAAGAAACAAGATTAGAACCTAAAAAAAAAAAATGAAAAACCCAATGACTGACCTGTGGTCTTCAAGGTCTGATTCCCAATCAGCATCAGCAAATCCATACAATCTAAAGTTTGTATTCTTATGAAAGAGTAATCCTTGTTGTTTAGTGCCTTGAAGATACCAAAAAAACTCTCTTTAGAGCCTTCCATTGTGCAAGCAAGGATTTATACATACTTACAACGAAGAAAACATTCAGCTGGTTATTGTGAGATAATGAAGACTTTCAACAATAAATCTATATAATCTTGAATCCTCAAATTCTTCTGAACCTGTAGCCAACAGCTGAAGAGATGATATCATGGGAGTTAGCATTGAACTTGCCTCTTCCATGTTTAATTTTTTGAGAATAAATCATTCACATATTTTGTTTGAGATAAATGAATATGTCCTGCAGTAGTTCTTCTAACTTCAACATCTAGAAAATAACTCAGTTCACTTAGATTCTTTAATGAAAAAATTGTATTTAAAGTTTTAATCATCAAGTCAACTTGAGTTGAATCATTTCCTATAATAATGATGTCATCTACATAGCATAGAAGATATATGACATGGTTAAAAATGTATTTCAAAAATAAAGAGGTATCTGATTTTGCAGTGGTAAAGCCAAATGTTTCTAGAGTTTTATTCAACTTTAGAAACCATTCTCATGGTACTTGCTTCAGACCATGTATATAGGGACCAATTTAGTTTGCACACTAAGGTTTTAAAATTGACTTTAAAACTCTTAGGTTGTTGTATATAAATAATTTGTGATAACATTCAAGAATGCGTTATTAAAATCAAATTGTTGAATAACCTAACTTTTAGATAAAACTAAGCTTAACACAATACTCACAGGCCTAATCACTGGACTAAAAATCTGGTCAAAATAAAAACCTTCACTTTGTCCAAAATTTTGTACAACTATCGTGCTTTGTATTTTTGCATAGATCCATCATGATTTTTTTTAGTAGTAAAAATTTATTTAGAGCCTATTATTTTAACATGAGGTAGTAACAACACTAGATTCTAGGTATTAGTTCTTATAAGGGCGTTATATTCTTCTTTCATAATCTCGTACCAGTGTGGTATAACGAGAGCAATAACTACAATTTTTTATGATTTTTCTTTAGATTTTTTATCATTATGTTTAGTTAAAAAAATTTTGGGTTTAGACTTGTCTATCTTAAATCTGGTGTTTATAGAGTGGATATTAGTGTTTGATGGAGAGATATTTTGGTGCACTTTGACTGTGTTATGAACTATCACAAAATAACTAACTCTATAGCAAAACCAAAAATAGGGGTTTTATGGTGCATATTATAATCAACTATTATAGTCATCCTTACAGTAATACAAATAGTTTCATATTCATAATAATCATAATCAAATTTTATAAGCAATATAATAAAATAAATTCATATTTATAATAAAACATAATCGAATTTTATAATAATATAATCAAATTAAATTTATAATTAGAATATAAATAAAAAGGCAAAAATATAACAATTATTTTTTTTTATATTCATAAAACGTTGGTTATTCTAATATAAAAAAATTGATTACACTATTGTGAACAACTTGATTATTTTTGTTATGAAATAACTTCTCTTAAAAATTTAAGCTAATAAAAAAAGACACATAAATAATTATATTTTTAATAATAATTTTAATATAGGTAAATTATTCTATTGAAAAACTATGTTATATAATAAAAATAATAAGAATAAAATATATATTTTATCTCAAAAATTTTAAAAATATTTTTAGTTTTAAATTTTTTTAACTTGTATCCTAAAAACATATGTTAAATATATTATAAAAAAATATTTTATAAAAATATTAAAAATTTTCTATTATTATATTTTTAAGAGTAAATGCTACCCAACCCCCTCTAAAATAACATGTAAGTTACCCTTCATTATGTGTCACATTGTAATTGGTCCTTATTTTAACTATAGTTGAGTTATTTTATAATTTATTATTTGAGATTAGAAATTGTTTGTTACCTGGGGTTCTCGGGTGATCGGGTTGTCGACAGAAGGTGATAAGGAGAGGAGGAGAGGTCCCGAGCGAGCGCGGAGCGAGTGCTGATAACGTCGGAGGGCGAACGGAATGAGGGGGTGGCCACCTGCAAGGACACTCCGACGATCAAGTCAGAGTCCGTACTGAGGGTGGCAGGGTTAGGTAAGGATGTGACGTACCTTGGGGGGAGAGCTGTCCTCTCCCTTTATATAGCGTGCTGGGTGGGCCTAGTGATGGCCTGGCCCATTGGTGGAGAGTTTGAGCTGTCACTTTCCACGCGTGCGGGTCGTCCGTACTGGGGGGTCGGTACCTCGGGTGCCGACCCTGGGGGTTCCGACCCGGCTGGTGGCGCAGCTGTGATGTGGTTGGACTCTGGGTCGGTTATGGCTAACCGACCCGAAGGGATCCGTTAGGGTTTCTTGGGCTTGGGTGGGACGGTGCCCCGATCCGGCGGCTTCTTGGGCTGGACTGTCAGTCCGTAACAGTGCCCCAACGCGTCAGCCTCGAGGTTCGAGACTTGTGACTGGGCGCGTTTGTCGTGAGCTTTTCCTTTTCTCGGCAGTTCGTGGGCTACGCTTTGTTTTTCTTCGCGTTTGGTCGTTTCGATTTTCGTGCCGCTTTTTTGGTTTTGGCGCTGAGCATTAAATGCCCTTCGCTTCGTTGTTTTGAAATTTTGGGTGAAATGGCAGTTATGCCCCTGCCTTTTAGGTGCTCCTCCTCGGCGGTTACGCTTTACTTCTTTTATTTTTATTTCGTAACCCCCACTCCTCTCTTTCACTACTCTTCCTCTCTTCTCCGCAAGTTCTTCAGTGCTGCTGCCTCTTCTGTTTATACTGCTGTTGTTGCTTGAAGCATCTTGCTCTTTGCTTTCTTTGCAATCTCCTGTTTCTTCTGGTAAGTTTTTATGGTTCTTCCCCTATTTCGATTGTTGCTTTATTTCTGGTGCTTTTGCTTTGTTGCATGCTTGGGTCTTTTGCGTTTTTTGTTTGTTTTTTCTTTTTAGAGGGGGTGCCACTGGATTTTTCCTTGGTTTCGCTTGCATTTCTGGGTTTTTCCTGGGTTTCGTTTGCATTTCTGGGTTTAGGGGGAGATTCGTATTTTTCTCTTTCTTGTTTTGAGGGTTTCCGACTTCCTGTGTTGACTTTAGTGGTGCCCCCAATGTAGGTATGGACGATCATCTTGCTTCTTCGAGCCAGGCCCAGCGCCCCCTGGCTGACTTCGTCGACCACTATGCTTGGGTTTCCTCTGATGTGAAGGATACCCCTTCCAAGGTGACTAGGGAAGGGCTCCAGAAGTTACGACAAGCTGGACTCTTATGTGGGGGGGGGGGGGGGGAGGTCCCGAGGAGGCCCTCTACCAGGTCTTCGTCCCTGCTGCTCATGAGCGTGTGTGCCATAAGAATTTGGCTTCCCCGACAGTTGTTGATTGGCTGTGGGTTTACGAGCCCATGTTTACGACTTTGGGGCTTCGTCTACCTTTTTCCCCTTTTGTCATGGGCTTGCTGAATCGCTGCGATGTTGCGCCATTGCAACTTCATCCGAATAGCTGGGCTTCTATTCGGTGCTTTGAAATGGTCTACGAGTTTCTCAAGCTTCCGCTCTCAGTAAACGTCTTTCTTTACCTCTTCCTGCTCAAGAACCCTTCTAGCCAGGGGAAGGCTAAGAAGGGTTATATGTCTTTTAGGGCCCAACAGGGACGTAGGAATTTTGGTCTTTTTGAGGACTCTTTTCACGGGTTTAAGTCTACCTTTTTTAAGGTTAGACCGGTAGAAAGGCATCATCCTTTTTGGCTCTCGGTTGAGGGAGCTCGACTGATCCCGACCTACTGGAATTTTGGTGATCTGATTATCTTATAAAGGTGTCTTATGACTGGTTGAATAAGGAAGATCGTAGCATTGCTGACATTCTGTTGACTATTTTTGGTGAAAAGAATCTTAATCCTCGTTTGCTAATGGGAGACCGGGAAGCCGGTTGGTTATATGTTGGTGGGTTATCTCTTCCTTGTACTTCTTGTGTTTTTCTTTTCTTATCTATTGACGTCTTTCCTTTCTCCTTTGTTAGCAGTTTCTATGGCTAGCGGAAAGAAGACTTTAGCTGACTTGATGAGTCTCATCAAGGGAAATGAAGAGGGTGAGGGTGGCTCTCCATCGAATCCTTCAGCGGGCCAAGGGCAGGAGGAGGTTGGTGAGACCGGGGAGGCCGGAGGTCAGGCGGCCGAGACCGTCCTGGTTCACCAGGGAGATGTTGTCCCCTCCGAGAAGGTTGATGAGGTTTCTGATGTGGGGGTGGAGATTTTTGAAGAAGATTTTGGTGATGATGAATTGAGACTTGTGGAAAATGTTAAGAAGAGTAAACGGGACACCGGCAAGGCCCTTTCTGTTATGGAGAAGAACTTCGATGTCGGGGGCTTCATCGAGTCTCAATTGCTCCCCGGCACCGAGGAGTTTTTCCATGAGGCCGACCTCTTCGGGCAGGCTAGGTGGATTTATCGTAGTCTCCTTCGTGCTGCTGCTATCGCCAAGAAGGTTGAACCTGTCTTGGGTAGCTATCACGCCATGGAGGTGAAGCTTAGGAACTCCCAAAAGGATTTGATGGATTCACGATCCCGGAAGGAGTCTTTAAAAATCAAGTTGTCTGATTGTGAAAAGAAAGCTGAGGAGGATGCTAAGGAGATTAACAGGCTGGTGGATCGGGACATGGCTTTAATGAAGGACCTGAATGCCTCTCGTGGTGAGACTGCAGCCGTGAAGAAAAAGGTTGAGGAATTGGAAGAGAAGTTGAAGTTGTCTGAGAGTTCGGCAGAGGCAGCTGCTCGGGAGGTAGCGGCCTTAAAGAAGAGAAACAAAGATCTTGCTAAGGGAGCTCGTGATGCCGTTAAGCTGACCGAGGAGGGGATAAAGTTACAGGTGGCGGTGCTGGCTCCCGACCTTGATCTCTCTCAGGTTGGCGCGATGAAGACTGTGGAAGGCGGGAAGATTGTTAACATCTTTTGATTTATTAGGATCTAACCTTTGTTTTATTTTGTAATGTTCATCATTTTGGGCCTGCTGGTGGGCGCCTTTTAGTTGTATTTGAACACTTCTTTGTGCTTGTTTTTGTTGGATTTTATTCGGGCCGTCGTGGCCATTGCTTTTTATTCCGTATGTTCGGGCCGTCGTGGCTTTTTTGCTTCAATCCGTTCATTATCGTATTCGCTTTTCTTTGAGCCATTTTTCGCTTTTGGTCCCTAATGGTTCTCGGGGTGATCAGTCCCGGGTCACCGTTAGGTCGACCGTTTCACGCTTCGTTTTATTTGAGACTCGGGATAGAATGAACTTGCAAGAGATAAGCTTATCATATTGTTAGACAAAGGAATTTGTAATGCATAAACAAATTTAAACAAAGGGATAGAATGAACTGCTATATTTGTCTCTTTTCTAATATAATACAAAAAATAATTTTTCATAAAAATAATTTATTTAATTATTAATTAAATAATAAAGTACTAATAAATTAAAAATTAAAAAAATAAAAATACTATAAAAAATACGGTAAGAAAGTTGAATTTTATCATTTTAAATTTCTGTTATTAATTTTAATAATATATTTATTTTTTAAATAATATTGTATGATAAAAAAATATGTTTATTTGTTTGGAGTACAAATTTTATTATTATATTTGTATGTTCGTGATTTTAATTATACTTTTAAATACTTTGAATAGATTTATTTTATTATATTATATTTTACATATAAATATATGTTTCATCACGTAATTAAATAAAGATATGTTTTTTTAATAAAAAAATTAATAACCAAAATTAACCATTAATTATGTGAATAAGCAATGATCCATGGCAAAAAGAGGCGCTGGCTATACTGGGAAGAAGGACGACGAAGTTATGGGCGATTTGACTAAGGGATTATGCACTAAAGAAAGAGAGGTTGTGTGGGAGGGCAGTAGATGGCGATGACGTTGGCGTTCTTGTCACGAATGCGACGGTGCTTGGAAGGACCGAATCTAGGTGATGAAGTGATAAACAAATGGAGGAGTGGAATGTGCTTCAATTAACGGGAGTAGAGCTTTGATATTTTAAGAAATTATATCATTTTTAATCTCAAATAATAAATTATAAAATAACCCAACTATGGTTAAGATAAGGACCAATTACAATGTGACACATAATGAAAGATAACTTACATATTATTTTAGAGGAGGTTGAGTAGCATTCACAATTTTTAAGATATGCCCTTAAGCCATTGCTGCACCTCGAGCTTCAAATTTGACAGGGAAACATCTGTGATGAGAGTTCCAACTGTGTTAGTGTTACCCTCTCCAGCTCAAGGTTCTCGCATGGATGGGTTGAAAATGGTTGCAATATCATCTTTGTCAACACTGAATTCATTCACAACAAAGTGCTTATTAGTTCTAAGAGGAACAATCAAGAATCGCCCAAGTAATAATTTCGGGGAAGTATCTGTTCCTATATTGCAAGTAAGATTGGAATTAAAGGTGCTGTCTTCGATCTTGGAACAGCAACTATATGTTTGCTTTATGAATAGCATCCCCAAGCTCATTCATGATGGGGATCAAAGATTCTGATGGTAAGAACTAAGGCTCCGTTTATTTACAGAGATAGGACACTGAGATACAAAATCGTGTTTGGCAGAGTAGACATGCACAGAGACAATATGTTGAGAGACATATTTTGTGTTTATCCTGATAGGAAGGATACAGAAATACTAACAAGGGACACAATTTATTTTTTATTTTTTCTTTCACTATTCTTGTTAATTTTTTATAATTATATTTTTTATTGTTATATTTTTCATCTCAAATTTTTTGAATAAAAAAAATAAAAATAAATTGAATTTTCATATTTATTTAAGTTTATCATCAAATAAAATATAAGAACACAAAATTTTGTGTCTCTAACCATCAGTATCTTATCCTATTCTGTTTTTAGAAACAAACGCAACAAAGTATAAAATATCACACATTTCGTCAGTCCATTAATTCCTTGATTCATCGAGTCCAAGTAGGCAAGTAGTGTTTAATTTGTTGCAAATATATATATATATATTCGGAGGATTTGTGTAGAAATGATTTGATGCATGCACCGGGGCAGAATTTAAGTGGATGTTATGTTCGTATACTCTAAAGAGTAATGTTAGGAACCAATATTGATCGATTAATTATTTTTTTAATTTTAAATTCTATATTATAAAATATAAATCTCAAATTTTGTATTCTAAAATCTAAATTACAAATTTTTAGTTATATGCTGTAAATTATAAATTTTAAAATTAGTTAGTGTAAACTAATTAAAAGTTGAATTTTTTTTATATTTTTTATTTAACAAATTTAGATTAAAAAGTTATATTACTAACATATGGACTAAAACATTTATGTGGGACCAAAAGGGAGCATTTTTTGGTGGATAAAACAAAGAAGGTACAATTTTGTTAACTCTTTCACTCAAAAATATTATTTAAAAAATATTATTTTCAGTCTTAAAATGTTAAAATTCATTAAAATTTTTTAAATTTGCAGAATTTTTTCGTCCCACTAAAAAAGTTATCATCTAATAAATTATATGTCTTCATATACATGCAAATCACACAATTACATTTTTGAGAGAGGGAGAGATAGATCTAAAGATATAAAATCTTTTCTTTCACTTTTCCATTCTCTCCCTTCAAAATTTTTCGATTTCTTTTTCTCACAAGTCACAACTTGATAGTTCACACAATAACAAAGCAATCACAACACAATAATTCACAAGAATGCAAGAACAAGAAGAATTAATGTGGTATAAAGTAGTGTAAGGATGCAGAATAATAACTTTCTCTATTTGAGTCAGTAAAAGCTTCACACAAATTTCATAACAATTCTCTAGCCATCACTCACTCGACTATTGTCATTTATATATTTTTCATTCTGTTACGTAACTAACTGGTGCCAAATATTTTTTTATTGCGCGCCGATTTCAGTATTGATAGTCTTTCGTCTATACAGGAGGCCTTCTAACCCTTTTTGTTTGAGTTTTCGTTTATTGGGCCGATGTTCGTATCAGAACTCATGAACATACACCACAACAGATTTTATCATATTTTTATGAATTGCAGGATTGCCAACAACAAAAAAAACATTTATTTATCACCAAGTACTCCATCTATAGATACCGGAATCATATTGTGGAGCAAATCTCTTTGACTCAGTAACTAAAAAGAAGATTTTTAATAATAGAATAAAGTAATATTTTGGTCTCTTCAACATTTAAGTCTAATTTTAATTTAGTCCATAATATTTTAAACATAAATTTTAATTTTAAAGAATTTTTGTTTGTGATTAGACAAAAACAAAAAAAAAAACCAAAAAAAAAAACAAAAAAACAAAAGAGAGAGGAAAGCCTCCTAAAAAATAGCAGCTAAGTCCCTTATTATAAGTAAGACGTGAACTCATTCCAAGGCTCTAACAACTCAGTTTGAGGGATATTGTCCATTGCTGCAAACTTTGTCATAGCATCCGCAACATGGTTGACTGATTTTTGAATTACCTTGACATCAGCTACAATTCCAAGTCAAAATTTCATGAATTTTAGAAACCAAATCATGATTAGCACTTTGGATGTTTTTTTTTTTTTGAACAAAGGAGCTCAACACAACAAAGTGGAGCATAAAGAAAACTAGTACAACAAAGCACAAAACATGATCAAAAATAAAATAGTCGCATCCGTTGTCATCTCCGACATTGCCATCAACAACCAAACGGATCAACTCCACGCCATTCTCTGTAGCTCAAGAATGACCCATTCTTTACTCCTTCTTGTCTGTATCCTCTGGAACACTCTGCTATTATGCTCCAGCCAAATATTCCAAACAACCGCACAGAATCCTGTCAGCCATTTTCTTTGCTCAGACTTGCCACCTGGTACTCCAGTCCAACTCTCAAAGAACTCTTTTCCGGTTCCCGGGATGGCCCAGGCTCTATTAGCACCCGTCAACCAAGCACACCATACCTGCCATGTTAACTCACAAGCAAAAAATAGATGATGTACTGATTCTAAGTCCTTATTGCACAACACACACAGTGTCATTATGATTAATAATACCGAGTCTAGACAGTCTCTCCTTCGTGTTGACCCTGCCTACTAAAACAAACCATGCAAATAGTTCTACCCTTGGAGGAACCAAGCCTCTCCAGATGGAGCTAGTGAAGCTGTAACTCGTAATGTCTTCTGAGAGGGTCTCTCTCTGCAACACCTGCACAAACGATTTAGTAGAAAAAATACCTTTTTTGTCAAATTTCTAGACCACTGAATCCTCTCTGTCAACCGACAAACTTACAACCCGTATCCGGTCGTGGAGTTGATTGAGCAACTCTAGCTCCCATTGGAAGAGTTCTCTCCTCCACTGGAAGTTCCACACCCACTCTAACCCATCCCAGAACCCACAGTCCCCTATTACCGATCCTTGTTGATTTGAAACAGAGAAGAGCCTCGGAAAACAATCTTTCAAAGAGCCACCTTGTACCCAAGCATCCTTCCAAAAATGGGTCCTTCGTCCGTTTCCCACCTCCATGGCCAAGCCACTGATCATCATATTTCTTATATGCTGCTCCTTAATATTGAGCTGGCAGATATCTTTCCACGGGCCCCTTCCTAATGGCAACGGTCGGGTTGACAGCATTGCAGTTGGGTCCAGTTGATTACAGGAGCATACCACCTTCTTCCAAAGTGGGCAGTCCTCCTTTGAGAAGCGACACCACCACTTGATTAGAAGCGAGGCATTTCTAATTAAAGCATCTCCTACTCCCAATCCACCTAACTTTTTCGGGGCTTGAACTACCTCCCATCTCACCATTGGCACCCCGCTATTCCCATCTTCTTTACACCATAAGAATCTTCTCTGCAGTCCAATTATCTTTTCTGCAACCGCCTTTGGCATCTTATACAAGCTTAAGTAGTAAATCGGCAAGCTATTGAGAACAGATTTTATGAGGACCAATTTACCCGCTTTGTTGAGAGTTCTAGCTTTCCATAGGCATAGCTTGTCTTCCACCTTATCTATGATTGGTTTCCATGTCTTCACCAACCGAGGGTTAGCGCCAAGAGAAATGCCTAAGTACCTGACCGGCAACGTCGCTTCAGCACACCCCAACAAACCACACATATTCATTACCCATTCCTTCTCACAGTTAATTGGGATTAGACTCGACTTCTCAAAGTTGATGCTCAGGCCAGACATCAACTCAAAGCAGCACAGGAGCCTCTTATAATTCACCAGTATCTCTGTTTCCTGTGGACAAAATAAAATCATGTCATCTGCAAATTGTAGATGCGACAATTCTATATTGTCCCTTCCCACCAGTAGTGGAGAAATCCGGCCATTTCTTACCGCCTCCCCCACCATCCTGTGCAGAATGTCAACAACAAGAACAAATAGAAAGGGAGAGAGAGGGTCTCCTTGTCTGAGACCTCTCTCCATCTTGAATGGCTTAGACGGTGACCCATTAATCAACACTGACATAGACGCTGTAGTCACACATTCCTTCACCCAAGTCCTCCATCTAAGTCCAAAGCCCATCTTCTGCAGCACTATATCCACAAAGCTCCATCTCACTTTGTCGTAGGCTTTCTGAAAGTCTAGCTTGACAATTGCCACCTACTTCTTCCTCGACTTTAGCCATTGGAACGTCTCACAAGCAATAAGGGCACCATCATGTATTTTCCGGCCCTTTACAAACGTAGGCTGAGTCTCCCCTACTAAATTTGGCATCACTGATCGCATTCTTCGTACCAGCACTTTGGATATCACCTTGTACACACAGCCGACCATGCTAATCGGTCTCAAGTCCTTAATTTCCTTAGCTCCCACAAATTTTGGAGCTAACGCCACCCAAGTAATATTAGCGTCTGTGGGTAGCTTCACATTTTGGAAAAAGCCCAACACAGCTGCAGTAAACTCCTGACCCAGCTCCTCCCAACAATTATTTATGAATTTCATGTTATAACCGTCACTACCTGGTACTTTACTGGACTCACAATCCCAAACTGCCTCTCGTACTTCATCAGTTGATGGCATTGCCTCTAGTGCTTTTCCCTCCTCATCAGTAATCTTCTTGACTAGCCCATCACGGATCCCAATCAGAGGAGCATACTCCTGCCTATACAGCTCTTTATAAAACCCCAAGATCGCATTCTTTATTCTAGCCTGATTCCGTACTAGTCTTCCACTAATCACTAGAGAGTCTATTCTATTGTGTCTCCTTCTTGCCGATGCCAGGTTATGGAAGTACCTAGTGTTCTTGTCCATATTTCGAGCATGTTGGGATCGGGACATTTGCTTCCAATGAATCTCCTTTCTGACATACCACTTCGCACAGCAAGACACCAGAGCCTTCTGTCTAGCCTCCATAGTTCCGTCATAACTACCAGCACTAATTATATCATCAATTTTCTTAATCTCTTCCTCAAACTTCTTTATTCTGTTGCCCATATCCCCAAACTTTTCCTTATGCCAACTTCTCAGCGGTACTGTTAACACCTTCAGCTTGTTGGTGAATGTATCATCCCCCAAGTTCTTCCACTCATCCTTGACCAACTGCAGGAACCCTTCATGCATGAACCAAGAATCCAAGCTGCGAAAAGGTCTCGGTCCCGCACAAAGTCTAGAATCTTCTAAAATCAATGGGCAATGATCTGAAAGCCCTCTCGACCCTCCTTTCAAACGTGTATCTAGGAACTCCTCAAGCCACTCCACACTGACAATGACCCTATCAATGCAGCTACAAGATCGACCCCAGAACCATGTGAACTTCCGATCATACAACGGTAAGTCCACTAACTGTAAGTCCTATACCCATTCCTTGAAATCCTCCGCAGATGCAGGTAAACTACCAGCGCCTTTTCTTTCTTCCAACCGTAGTATCTCGTTAAAGTCTCCCATGAAGCAAAATGGAACCTGACAAAGACCCACAATGTAGCTTAACTCCTCCCACATCACCAGTTTTTCACTCCAAACATGTGCACCATATACCAAGCAGAAAGCACAATTAAAATTATTCTTTGTTAGCACACCTTCAACACACAGCCAACCATCCCCTTTGTAGCAGTTCACCCGCTTAAATAAAGAATTGTCCCATATTAACAACAAGCCTCCAGAGGCACCAACCGATTCCACAGAGTCCCAACCCACCGTATCACTCCCCCACAAGCGTGTTACATTAAACTTGGTCACCACCTCCCTCTTAGTTTCAATGAGACCTAGCATATTCAATCTATATTTTTTCTTCAACTCTTTTACCATACTCAATTTTTCATACCCTCCTAAGCCTCTAATATTCCAACAGCTGTAAATCATTTAAAAGAATTGCTACACACCTTGTTATGATGTTTGGGCCTGCTCCTCCTAGCTTTCTCCTTTTGTTTTGCCAACTTCTTTTTTGCTGCAATGGCTTCATTTTGACTCTGTAAAATCGCCATAATATCTTCTTCATCGTCATAGACCACTCCTGACTCCACTGCTAGCTTCCATGTTTCCTTGTTTTCTAATAACTGTTCTGCCTGCGTATCCCTATGATCAAAATCCATTTTTGCGCCTCGAAATTCTGCTTCAGAGCCAGCATCCTCTGTAACCTGGGCATTCACATCGTGTGAACCCACACCTTCATCTTCCCCTTCTATCGATTCCAGACCGCTCACCTTCCCATCAGTTCCTAGAACCAGCATGCTTGGATCTCCAACTTCAGCTTGGCCACCTAGCTCCTCACCAAACCCCACCACTTCCGGTTCATCCTCATAATCACCCCTATTTTTTCGTTCCACCGTGCTCAACCCTTCACAGTTGCACTGCTCCGGCCCGTGTCTCCGTTCTGCCTCTTCCCCGCCAGTCCCATCAACGGCGCCTTCCTTCCACGCACAGGGATGCAGCAGCCCTTCCTGCTGCGCTTAGCAATAGCCCGCATCATCCGTTGAAGGAAATGTCGCACAGCCCTCCTCGCGGTCCGCCTCCAACATAGGATCGCAGCTCTCCTTCCCAGACCCGGACCCGCGTCCAAGCAACCGAACCGTCCCAGACCCACTTCCGCGTTGCAGGTCCTTCCTGCCCAGCTTGCCCTGAACCGCGTTGAATATGTGTTTCTTCTGGACTCCACCCAGCTGTCTCCCAAGCCCAATCCGTTCTACCAGCCCAATTTTTGGTTGCCCCACTTGGTGACTTTGCTTTTTGGAAACCTTGTGGGCCTCCCTCATTTGAGAATCCACAATCAGCATATTCCCTTCGTTACAAATTGTCCCAACTTGTTTGGCTCCACTTCTTTTTTCCCAGCATATCTGAGTAACGGTTCTCTCTGATTCACCTTCCAAGCAATCATCAGAATCTCCAAGATCAGCCTTTCCATTACACTCATTAATTTTTATTAGATTTGACATCCGTTACCTCTTCAAAGTCATTAAATTATCTTGATTACATTCATTCAAAAAAATGTCCGTTGTGACCATCATACCCTTGTTTTCACCACCATCGTTAGCTCGTGCCCGGATTAGGTCTGCCGCCGGATCCCAAGCCGCCACCGTCGGCACCATTTCATCGGTAGGTTCGCTATTGTTTACACTTATTGACTTCCCGCTTGCGTCTTCCAAAAAGCATTCGTCTCCATATATTTCACGTCCTATTTCCTTCACAAATACATCAAAACCACTGGTCCCAACCGTGATATGTATCCATTCATTGATCACATCAAAAACACAGATATCGATTAACACTCGGCCAACACTGAAGGATAAGGCAGATTTCGTCATATCATCGCAATGAAGTACTTTTCCCCATAAACCGTCTATCGTTTTAAACGTTTCCACTTACCAGACATGTAAAGGCACTCCGTGACATTCTAACCAAACTTTCCTCGTCTCACTACGTTCAGATTCCTCCCATCTCCATACATTGTAGAAAAATTGTAAGAAACTGTTCATTTTGAATGTAAATGCTTCCTCTGCATTCTTCACAGAATCAAACACTAGGAGGGCTTTGTACGCTCCAAGTTCCCTGACTTCAACAATCTGAGAAAAGTTCTTAACAATAACTCTCCGTAACGATTTGAAATCAATAGGACGTGTAGTTCTGCCTACTAGACTCCTCAATAGCCACTCAAAATTCTCTTTTGCTATCGACACTTCAACCTTCTTCGTCCAGGCCTTACCGTGACTGCCCTTGGCGGGTTCTATCCTCTTAGCTTCCTCCATTCTTGTAGAACGAACTTTCACCTTCTGAAATTCCCTACTCTCCACAGCCGTTCTTGCACGGTCTCCCTTACGTGCCTCCATGTTCTCCTCTCCCATAGCCCTTCTATACTTGGCTTCACCTACATAGATAAGCTTCCCCCTTATTCTTGAATGATGCATTTCAGTTATGGCCTTCATCGCTCCTCCTTTTGTTGTATATCGTATAAACGCAAACACATACACAACTCCATTTTCACCTTTCGAGCTAGATAAATGTCATTGATTCGTCCTGTCCAATGGAATAATTGAAATAGTTCCTTCTTCGAAATATCATTCGGCAGATTGTTGACAAAAATAGAAAAACACACATTTTCCAGGCATTGGTACTCTTCTCGATTCCAAATCCTTGGATTTCTTATCTGAAAAATAATTATTAATTATTATTTTAACAATTAATAATTGTACATAATACTCTAATAAAAGAATCATTTGTAGTCACCATAAAAAAATATTTGTTTTGCCTGTTTATTTTATAATAATAATAACAACAACAACAATAAATTTATTATTTAAAATTGAAACAGTTAATAACAATAACAACAAGAACAATAAAATTTAAAGTAAAATTAAATCTGACATTTTTTTTTGTTTTTTTATTTCTCACTTTATTTAAATGCATAACTATTAAAAAACTAAAATTCTAAAATAACTCAGGAGAAATATTACTAAACAACTAACCCTTAATTAGTAAAAAAAAATAATAAAATAATTTTAAATATTTTTATAGATTAATTATATACATAATAATTTAATAAGAAACCTTATACAAAAAAAAAAAAAAAAACAAGGACACATTATAAAACAAAATAAACTTAACTGTTAACTGACAAAGAACGAATCGAATAATTCAAGATTCAATATTCCTTTTTAATAGTAATGATTTTAGTTTGGCTTATCTTTGGCAAATTGCAACCCCCCTTTTTTTTTCTTTTCTTTTCACAGCTAATGAATATTGGCTTCATATTGCTATATCGATCTGTGCGCAACATAATCCATTATTGCCAGTTTGCCACTTAATATTTAATAAACCAATCTAAGATCATAGAACGTGCTTATTGGTAGAGAACGCTTGGAAACTCGTTGGGAGGAAAGAAATACGTTTAGATTTTTTAAAAGCTTCCATTTTTGGTTTGGTTTTTTTTATCAGCGTAAGAGTGATTTTACTACTAAAACTACGTTTATAAGAAGCAACTATTTTTAGCTTCTGCGTTTTTTTAATGGGCTTTTAGCCATAGATATTAACCATTTATTTGTCTTTTACTAATTTTATATGTTATTGTATTATTTATAAAATTTTTGTTATTTCTATTTATATGAGCTTTATTTTTCTATTATTTATTTTTTTATTTTTTTTAACTGTTTGTTTGATATTATACATTTTTATAATTGTGATTTTTGTGTATTATGTTTGTTATTATCTTTTTATAATATAATTTATTGATTCTATTGAGTAAAATAAATTAAAAAAAAAATTAACTGTAAATAATAATAATAATAGTAAAAAATTATATCATACTAAAAAAATACTAAAAATATACTATATAAAAAATCATCAAGAACTTTTAGATTTGTTTCGATCATTACAAAATAAATATTTAATTTTTTTTATTATTTTTAGTACACTCTTTTATAATTGTAATTCTCGTATAATATGTTTTAGTATAATTTTTTATAATATAGATTATGATTCCATTAAAAAAATAAATTAAATAAAAAATTAATTATAAATAATAAAATCACAAACGTTAGATTCTAAATTAATATTAAGAATAAGATTATTAAGAATATTAAAATAAAAGTACGATGTAAAAGAATACTAAAGTAACATTCTCACGTTAATACTTAAAAAATGTAACATATTTGATTAAATATTCTTTTATATATATATATATATATAAAATTTATATTTTTTATTTTTATTTAAAAATATATTTTGTCTATTTTTATATGTTATTTTTATTTTAGTAAATAAATATTAATTTTATTATAAAATTAACTAATAAGATCTATTTAAATATCTAAATTAAAATGATAGGATAATATAAAAAAATTATTTAAGTTGATGTTCATTTTAGTAAATTTTTATCTAAAAGTTATTTTGAATGGTATAAGCCAAATAACACTTATTTTACTATAATCTATTTTGATACGTACAAAAATTACCAAACATAGATCACTTTAATACAAACTTAATTTTTATCAAACTCAAATTTATAAAATCAATTTTATACAAACTCCAGTTATTAAACTGTAATCCAAACACACACTACAACACGTTACAAAAAAGGGCACGCTGTTACTTTAATATAAGAATTGTGGTCGTGGTATGAATTGGATCAAAGTCTAATGTGTTTGATGAACTAAATAGAGCTTCTGACCATCTTTAATCATGTCCACATCAGTAATTTTACCAGCATCTTCTGATAAAATAAAAACACAAGAATCACTAGGAAACTCAAATTGATCCGCTGCCATTTTGATTAGCTCTTCAATGGTATGTGGAATCCATAATACAATGCCATGTTTTGTATGATCTTTTGGATCCCATGGATGGAAAGGGAACACAGTACATTTCTGTGGATGCATTTTATCTGAAAATGACAAGTGAAATTTTAGCTGTCCTTGGTAAAAACACTGGCTCCAGCTTCTAATAGCAACTTTGCCATGAAGTATAAACCTTCAGCTGCAGCAACGTGCAAAGGGCTTCGGTAATCATAATCTTTCAAGTTGGGATCCATGCCATTAGACAGTAGCCTTTTAAGATAATCTGAATCTCCCCTTGCAACTGCTGTGCATAGAAAACTACCGCCATCTTCTATCTTCATGGCGGCTCCTTCTCTAACAAGTAAAGAAGCAACACGATCCCCATTGAAAGCTGCATTGTTGACCTTCAAAGCAAGTTCAGCTTCTTGCTTTCCAATATGAAATGTGATGTCTGACTCTAATTGCTTACCACGAGAAGTCTCTTTTCCCTATAAAACATGAAAATATTTAGCTCTCTTTATGATGATAAACTACATCTTCCACAACATTTCAATTCAGGCTAGAGTAAGGATCAAAGGGAGCATGATATGTGAGAAATAAGAGGGATAACATAATTACCTCAAGAAGGTTGTTTAATATCTTCCTTCCATCATAAAAGTATACGTCACCAAAATGAGCCATGATCGGCGCTCAGGAAAATAATCCCCGAGCAAGTCTAACCGACTCAAATATAAGTTGAATAAGAAAATTACAAATACTTTAAATAAATTTACAATGTATAAAATGAAAAATTACATATTTTTAACAAACAAAAAAATATGAGTGGATTCTGCCTGTGACATATGGAACAGATGACGTCTAAGGACTCAACAACGAATAGATACCCATTGCAGATCATTACTCTTGAATAGAAAGGCTCACATAATCAAATATTTATTCCTGAAAAATATTTTTAGAAAAATAGGGTGAATTTTGCAACTCAGTGACTAGACAATACATCTATAATCGACATGAGACCATATAAACATCATTATTAAAGTAATTTTTAATTAGAAAATAATAGTTGATAATAATAAGTGAATCAACAAGGGAGTTCTCATACAGAAATCAAATCGAAAGTCCATACTTGGCCGGCTCCACCTCAATGGGTAGCCCTTTCCTCTTGTGTGTCCTAACAGAATAACAGATCTAACGTGTGGCCTACACGTTAGACTAGCAACACCCCTGCTAGCTGGAGTCTGAGTTAGATGCATCTAAGTTAACGTCATAACTGCCGTTAACTACGGTTTTCTAATACGAGCCTCCCAAACCAATTCAAAACATATAAATTCCAATATAATAAATCTTCGATCTTTCAAATATATACGGTATTGAATCAAATCAAATAATACTTTCTCATAAGAAATATTTTCTAATCATAACTTCTTCGATCATAAGTAATTTTAAACACATTTCACAATTTCAAAGTCTAACAAGTACTTCAATGCTTCAAAAGTATATATTCGAGTAAAATCAAATATTCTAAAATAATATAAAACTTCATCAAACATGTATATAGTCTCATGTAAAATTTCTAAGATATGAGCTTCATAAAAATATATTTTTTTCAACTATAATAAATCAATTATTCTAACCAAATCAAAATTCTTCAACAATAGTTTTATAAATATAAATTGAAACTCAGAATAGCATGAACCAAAAAAAAAATTAACGGTTATAAATGTAAAACCTACTCACAACTTGGTCCTAAGTGACCGAAGAGACCGAGCTCGGAGTGCCAAATTAAAAGGTGAGAGGTTGGAATAGAATGAAACGAAAGAGAATTTGGACCGAGACGGTGGCATCAACTTCCAGGGCTAGATCGCAGATGTAATCATAACATCAACAGCTCCAACCATTCCATGATATCACCAATACTAGTACTCAAGATAATCTCCAGCAGAAACACAACAAAAGCAAAGCGATAGTACTAAAACAGAGACATATTATCGCAATTAAAACGAGCATGTAAGAAAAGAACAAAATGCAGCATAGTAAAGGTGAAAGCATTACAATTTTGCAAATGGAGTCAGAACGGAGAAAAATGGTGCTGATTCAGAGACAAGAATGAAGGGGGTGTGGGGCTGAGTAAGACCAAAGACGGTTCACTAGCAGTGACGTCGGTGATGCTCCCCTGAGGACGAGCCCCATTGATTGCAACAGCAGACGCGACGATGGTGAACTGCTCCTCCATCGCGACTCTCTCTTCCCTGCTTCTCTGGCCAGCTCAAACTCTCCCTTTTCATTCAGCAATGACGGCGGCCCCCAACAGTGACGACGGCGGCCTCAACGGCAATGGTTTGTCCGCGACGGAGGCAACCCCCTTTCTTCCCTCATCGCGGTTCTTCCTCCTCCGCGAACTCCCATCTCTCTCTCCCTCATTCGTTCTCTCAAGCTTAACAATGGCTCCTTTCAATGACGACCCAGGCAACCGCAGCGACGATAGATGCTTCGGCGACAGCCACAAAGCACGGCAACGCAGGAAGGCACCTCCTTCTCTTTCTCTCTCTCCCGTCTTGGCTTTCTTCTCTCTCTGTTTCTTTCTTTCATTCTCAGGGTGTGTGTGTTAGAAGAGGATTAGTATAGATAAAATTAGGGTTAGGGTTGGGAAGAAAGAATAAGGATAATTTAGGAATTTTGATAAAATTAGAGGGTACGGTAGTAAAAAAATTTGGGACATTACATTCTACCCTCCTTACAAAAATTTTCGCCCTCGAAAATTGATACAGTATGCAAAATGTTACATGATTTTAGCCTTTACCGAACATGAGAAAGAAGTATAAAATGGCACAAAAAGGTTACAAGATAGGTTTGTGTTAAAAAGATGTGGTTAACATTCACACACTCTTGTTCTCTTGATAAGTCAAACACATATGGCGCTTTTCACTTTTTTCATCACTCCCAAAGTACCTCCGAAAGTCAAACATCAAGACTAACTTTTCAACTTGTACCAAAATCTCCTTAACTTCCTCCTCGAAATACTCTTACTCATAATCTTCTTGACGTCGCCATGTCCTAAAGCTAATGTATTGCTCGCTGTATCTAGATATTACACGTTAACCAATAGAATCTCGAGTTTACTCAAGGGAATACAAAACTTAGGAAGAGAAGAACAAGCATCTCAGATGATGTTCGCAAGAATTTGGAAAGATGTGTAAGATCGCAATTAAATATGGATGTTCAGAAACAAAGAAGTGTGCTAGAAAGAGAGTCAAATCGCGACTTAACAATGAAATCTAAATCAAGAAATTTCGATAGAAACAATAAAAGAAAGATAGAGTATTAGGTCGAAACAAATTCAAGTTGAATAGGAGTGCATAGCTCACAAGAGATGATCACTAAAGTCGATGACAATGTTCACAAAGGTTTAAGAGAATGATTAAGAACATAATCAGGTAGGATATCCATCTACAACAGATACAACTAAGAGAAAATCATTTCACAATCTCGAAGAAAAGATATGAGACGAACATTTCAAAAGAAATGTTTGAAATGATAAAAGCATAAATACTATCACGTCAAACAAATTCAAGTTGAAACAAAGATGAAAAATTTATGAATTGAAGATTAATAGGAGTCACAGGTAAATATTTTTCCTCAAAAATCCTAGAGGATACTTAAGTGTACAATCAAGTAAGGATATGCATAAACAAAAAGATAAAATCAACAATAGAGAAAATAAAGCAAAACATAAATCAAGAATATGGCAACACATTTTAGAATATGCAACTTAACAGTCATAGAAAAAAAAATAAAAAACAATAACTATCACAAATATCAGTATGCTACTTTTTCTTTCTATAAAAACCTTCAACTAAGTATCTTTGAGATTATTATCATGACTTTAGACATTAAATAATTTTATCAATATAAAATTTGATATCTCCTAATTCAAAATTGTAGATAGATTACGTAAAACATGACAAGAAATATAATTGATCTCTTTGTTGTCCCTTAAGCCAAGATTTACATATACATTTAGGTATTTAACTCATTATAGTCACTGTTGGTAAAATACAGTCATATGATTTTCTATAATCATGTAGCTAGACTTGGTATGCAGTTACAAATAAATTCACATATAAAATAATGATAATAATAAAACTAAAATTTGAAGTATTGACAATTAACATACCTAGATTAGTTATAATAACTTTTTTTTTTTTTGCTTTTGACAAAATTCAAGCACATAGCAAAAGAATTTCAGAAAATTTGTATGGAGATCATATTTTTTGTAAAGATAAAACACCAAAAAGAGAATTCACCTTCATAAATAGTAAACTGAACTTAAAACATATGAACTAAGGATAAACTCAAATACATACACACACACACACATATATATATATATATATATATATATATATATATATATATATATATATATATATATATATATATATATATCTCCCAAATTCTTATCGTACCTTGGAAATTATATCAAAAAAGAACCTCCCTTTTTTTTTTACACAGAGTCTGACAAATTTGCAACCCGAAAGTAAGGCTAAGAAACACAAAAATAATCACCACATACAAATCAAGAAACTCAGAAGTCCAATCAATCACAAAAGAAATTGACTTGTTACTTAGAAAATCCCAATAATTTCTATTAATATTAGTCATATAATCACATTTTGAGTTCAATCATAGTAGAAATTCTCTCATCACTCTTCTCTTCATATACATTGTCCTGAGTTCCCATATATACGAATTGTAGGCTTGTAACTTTTTAAAGAACATTTAGCTCATGCTGGATTTTATTATCTTGTTATCGGAATATAAGAAAATCAATCAAAATTGCAAAATTAACATTAAGAATACTGTAATAAAATTGAGGTAAAAGTATCAGTTATATTATCAAAATCAAGGTACAAGATCTGGCAAGACAAACTAGAAAGGATGCAATTTCAATGTATTAGAAAGTATAGCAGATTTATTGGCAATAATTAAGTTACAATAGTAACTAGTGATTTGTGCAAGATAGTTAATTGAAAGGAGAATAGAATCAGTAGTAAGAATGAAATACATGTCACTTTATGATTGCCACAATATTTTAACCAATAAGATAATCATTTTAACTATAAATCTATAAACATGCGAAGCAACAGTATATTTGACTATTCTTTTTATTATCCTAAACAAGAACAAAAGCTTTGCAAATGTCAGATAAGAAAAAAAGGAACACCAAAGGAGATACGAGCCTTTTAAAAAAACCATGTTGAGAATCGAGGAGACAATGGCTGCTGTAAACTTTCTCTAAATGAGAGCTAGTAGTTATAATATGCTAAAGATTTTTTTATATGACAAAAGAAGTAAACTTTTGGTGCCAAAAACTAGTATTATTAGTATAGGACAAGATGAGTTAACAAAGCAAATTTTTTTTATAGTTGGGTTCTCTACTTTTGGGAGAACAAATCCCTTGCTTTCAAAATACGAACCAACAAACTTTACGAGACAAATAACAAGGTTCATCAGGCGAAATAGTTTGCATCACAGAGCACTACAAATAAAAAAAATCAATCTTCCTAAAACTCTAAGAATAAGAACAATAGTTGACAATAGTGGAATTTTCAAAAAAATGCAAGGGTTAAGACAATTCTCAAATTTCAGATCTTAGCCAAAAACGAAATTCATCCTCCAATCATCAATAGAAAGTAAGCATTCACAATCTAGATCTTGCCTGAACAATCAGAAAAACAGTCCCATGAAAGAAAAGTCATGTTCAATAAACAAAACCATAGCAGAACTGATTATCAAACTAATAAAGCTTAACCAAACTTTCAGATCAGAAAAGATCTTCAATTCAACTAACAAATCATTCAAAAAAAAAAAAAGTGTCACACCTAAACAAAGAAAATCATAATTCCAATCCAGCAAACAAGAATAACACTCCATTCATATGTTCGTCATGTAGTTCTTCTACCTAAGCAACCGAATAACAGTTTTCATAGTTGTTGATTCGAAAGAAAGAATCACGAGTGATTCAAATTATAAAATCCAAATACAGTTCTATAAAATGAATAGGATAATAATTTACAGGAAAAACATATCAAATCTTCTAGATCATAGATGAAATCTTGAAATCCGAAACCATAGAAAATAACATGAAGATAAAGAAGATTAAAGCAAATATTCACAAAAACGAGAAAGAGTAGAATAATCTAAAAGATAGAAAATCGAAACCAAAATCATAGCACAAACACGTTTAAGAAAAAAACCTACCAAAGCATAGGTCAAGATTGGGTATAAGAAAAGGATAGGAGTAGCAAGAAGCGACAGAGGACGCAAGATTACAATAACCAAAAGACAACAATGACAGAGAGGACAAAGATGACATTCCCACAGGCCTCTGATAGTGCCACAATTCGTACAAATAGGCGCGCTTCTATTTATACAATTGTGATCCTACCATAGGACACTTGCTCCATATTTCACAGGTTAACCTAAAGCTCTGATACCACTTTAATTTGTCACGGCCCAAAATGAGCCATGATCGGCACTCAGGAAAAAAATCCCCAAGCAAGCCTAACCGACTCAAATATAAGTTGAATAAGAAAATTACAAATATTTTAAATAAATTTACAATGTATAAAATGAATAATTACATATTTTTAACCAAAAAATAAAATAAAATAAATATGAGTGGATTCTGCCTGTGACATATGGAGCAGATGACGTCTAAGGACTCAACAACGAATAGATACCCATTGTAGATTATTACTCTTGAATAGAAAGGCTCACATAATTAAATATTTATTCCTGAAAAATATTTTTAGAAAAACGGGGTAAGTTTTGCAACTCAGTGACTAGACAATACATCTATAATCGACATGAGACCATATAAACATCATTATTAAAGTAATTTTTAATTAGAAAATAATAGTTGATAATAATAAGTGAATCAAGGGAGTTCTCATACAGAAATCAAATCAAAAGTCTACACTTGGGCGGCTCCAACCCTTTCCTCTCGTGTGTCCTAACAGAATAACAGATCTAACGTGTAGGCCACACGTTAGGCTAGCAACACCCCTGCTAGCTGGAGTCTGAATTAGATGCATCTAAGTTAACGTCATAACCGCCGTTAACTACGATTTTCTAATACGAGCCTCCCAAACCAATTCAAAACATATAAATTCCAATATAATAAATCTTCGATCTTTCAAATATATACGGTATTGAATCAAATCAAATAATACTTTCTCGTAAGAAATATTTTCTAATCATAACTTCTTCGATCATAAGTAATTTTAAACACATTTCACAATTTCAAAGTCAGTAAGTACTAACAAGTACTTCAATGCTTCAAAAGTATATATTCGAGTAAAATCAAATATTCTAAAATAATATAAAACTTCATCAAACATATATATAGTCTCATGTAAAATTTCTAAGATATGAGTTTCATAAAAATATTTTTTTTTCAACAATAATATATCAATTATTCTAACCAAATCAAAATTCTTCAACAATAGTTTTATAAATATAAATAGAAACTCAGAATAGCATGAACCCAAAAAAAAAATTAACGGTTCTAAATGTAAAGCCTACTCACAACTTAGTCCTAAGGGACTGAAGAGACCGAGCTCGGAGTGCCAAATTAAAAGGTGAGAGGTTGGAATAGAATGGAACAAAAGAGAATTTGGACCGAGACGGTGGTAGCAACTTCCAGGACTAGATTGCAGATGTAATCATAACATCAACAGCTTCAACCATTCCATGATATCACCAATACTAGCACTCAAGATAATCTCCAGCAGAAACACAACAAAAGCAGAGCGATAGTACTAAAATAGAGACATATTATCGCAATTAAAACGAGCATGTAAGAAAAGAACAAAATGCAGCAGAGTAAAGGTGAAAGCATTACAATTTTTCAAATGGAGTCAGAACGGGGAAAAATGGTGCTGATTCAGAGACAAGAATGAAGGGTGTGGGGCTGAGTAAGACCAAAGACGGTTCACTAGCAGTGACGTCGGTGATGCTCCCCTGAAGACGAGCCCTGTTGATTGCAACAGCAGACGCGACGATGGTGAACCGCTCCTCCATCGCGACTCTCTCTTCCCCGCTTCTTTGGCCAGCTCAAACTCTCCCTTTTCATTCAGCAATGACGGCGGCCCCCAACAGTGACGGCGGCGGCCTCAACGGCAATGGTTTGTCCGCGACGGAGGCAACCCCCTTTCTTCCCTCGTCGCGGTTCTTCCTCCTCCGCGAACTCCCTTTTCTCTCTCCCTCATTCGTTCTCTCAAGCTTAACAATGGCTTCTTTCAATGATGACCCAGGCAACCGCAGCGACGATGGATGCTTCGGCGACAGCCACAAGGCACGGCAACGCAGAAAGGCACCTCCTTCTCTTTCTCTCTCTCCCGTCTTGGCTTTCTTCTCTCTCTGTTTCTTTCTTTCATTCTCAGGGTGTGTGTGTTAGAAGAGGGCTAGTATGGATAAAATTAGGGTTAGAGTTGGGAAGAAAGAATAAGGATAATTTATGAATTTTGATAAAATTAGAGGGTACGGTAGTAAAAAAAACTTGGGACATTATAGTATATGTCAAGGATATTTGTAAACGATTGTTTATCAAGCCGCAGGAGCCTACAGAGTTGGCAGACACGAACAGTATATGGTTGAGGAATGTTGCAAAGAATGGATATCTCTCCAAATGAACTGTTAGGTTCCAGAAGTGAAACAGTTTCTTCAGTCCCATCCTCAGCAGTGCCTATTAACTCCTGCATATTCACAGCTTTAGCAGTTAGCACTCAATAAAGATATCAAGTTTTAAGAGGCCTGACAACGAATGCAGAGCAGCAAGTGTATATAAGCCAAATTACTCAGGATTGTGACTGAAAACATCAATAGAACCTACACAGTGTTTGGTTCAAACGAAAATAAGGGGAAGGAAAATACAGGGAAAGAAAACGGGTGGAAAGTCAAGTTTTCCATTGTTTGGTTTATCAAAGAAAATGAAGAGGAAAAGAAAAAAGTGGAGTGGGGTCCACAAAAAAATTTTCTCTTCGACTGGGAGATGAAAACTAACAAGAAAGAGGAAATAGTGATATAATTACAAATTTATCCTCTCTTTAATAAAAAGATCAAAATATTTTATTTTATTTTTTTTACATTTAAAAATTATCTCTTGTGCTCTTCTTAATTTTACAGCACTATCAAATTTTATTTTTTTCTTAAATATAATTAAAGAGATTAATAATATAATTTATGAATAATTATTTACTTGTAAAATTATTTACTTGTAAAATTAATAAATTATAATTTATATATAATATAAGTAAGGATATTAATGTAATTTTATTCTAACATAATTTTCTTTCTTCTCACTTTTCTTTCAAACCAAACAAAAGAAAATTTTTTCTCTATTTTCTTACCATCCATTTTCTCTTAATCCAAACAACATACAAATAACTCTACTTTTCTTTTTATTTTCTTTCCTTTCATTTTCTTTCCTCTTATTTTCTTTCCTTCCATTTTCCTTCTTATATCCAAACAAAGTCCTAAGGAAAAAAATTGTATTATTACACACGTGCTTGTGAAGATATAAAAGCATACCAGCACACCATGACAGACAAAATATAGTTGAAGAAAAGTTAGGAGCTAGCAATTTTGTTAAATTTTGACCAACATGTAACCAGCAAAGAAAAGTGAGCCATTGGATGAAATCTCACATCAATCTCACACCATTAAAACTATTATTGATGGCTATTTGATTGCTACAAATTACAAAAGTTGCTGACCCCTAGCATTCTTCGAAATGGGAATTTCCTGAAGGACAGCAGCCTCGGTATAGCTACTCTCAAACTGTAAAAGCAGATGGCCTTTTATTTGTTCACGGATATCCCGTCCAAGTCTATTTCTATTCATATATTTCATAAGATCTGTCATCTTGTCCCTAAATTTCTCAGTTTTTGACTATCTCTATAAGCAAGAAAGAACTGCAAAACTATGTCCACAAGAAAAGCTAGCTGCCCTATGATATCCAATATAAACAGATTCTCAGGCAACCCACGAAAGAATCCAAACTCCATTGGAGTGAAATAACATATTATACATGTTTAATCAAATACATTCTATATTTAATTTCTTGGGGTGAGCATGTGCTAATGTAAAACCCATATAAAATTATGTGCTTGTTTCATTTAATTTGTATAATATATAATATGTATATACTTTTTTGGTCATGGGATTTATTTAATTTATATATGTGCTGTATGCAGTAATAATATCTGTGATTCTGCGAGCTGCAATTTGCATGACTAACACCACTGAAGGGATTGGGCCTTGCAACTTGGGCAAAATCCATTGAGTTTTTTCGCAAACATATCTCTATCGATCAATATCGTGGCTTAGACATATGATGTAGTTGCTAGGTTAATGTGTGTGAGTGTGTTTGTATGAACAAAAAAAAAACTATCAATCAATATCATCACCAAGTTGGCCTTATATGATATCATCAATTCATCATTTTCTTAAAATTGTATTATAGTTTAGGAAAATTATCCCGTATGGCACTTGAAATAGCGGAATATGATATTCTTTTGTACTAACAAGTAGCCTCAGACAAATTTGTGGTGTAGTGAAATTTGAAGGACAAAACTAACCCTCTTAATAAAAGTAAAATGTGTTGGATGATAAAAAAAGTGTAGCGTGGCCAAAAAAAAATTTGCTAAATACATACGTATTTTTTATATATTTTCATATATATAATTATATTGTGAATATATACCTATATTAGCTATTAAACACATTTTAACAATTTATGTAATTATTTCACGTGAATTTTATCATTATGATATAGATAATAAGGTGAGAAATAAATATTTTAGAATTTATTAAAAAATATTAATAACTTAGATAGATTAATAATAATAATAATTTTCATTGAAAAAAATTTAATGTATCTTATTTATTAAATTATACATATATAAATATAATTATTAAATTGACTCACAATATGATCATTATTTATGGTTATAATTATTAATATTTGTTAATAATAAAATATTTTAATGAAAAAATAATACTGAAATTTTTTTTGGCGTCCAACCATTATGAAAATTACTTCATGTTATCATGTCTTTGAGAATTTTTGTTAAATAGTAATTTTAATTGGCAAATTTAGTTTGATTTGTTTACCACTTGTTTAGTGTTTAAAATTTATAAGTTCATATACTATCAAGTATTTTAATATATTTTAAATTATTATTTAATTATTATTTTGATAATTAAATTATAAAGTTTGATTTGATCAAATAAATGGTCTAAATGGAATTTGAATTTATTTTAAAGATTATTTGAAAGTTAAAACATGCAAATTCTTTTGCTTATATATTAACTAGTATTTTTACTCGTAATAACGTTACGGAAATATAATTTTTTTAAAATTATGGTACACTTTGTTTGGACAGTACATATTATGCATGGCACAAAAGATTTATAAAATCAAACTACTTTTATAAAAAAAGTCTTAGGTCAACAAAAGTCTCTGGCTAAGTAGACCAATGTATCTGTATATAAAAAATTAAATAATAAGATTTTTAGTTATTATTTTTATATGAAAAGTCTAATTTTTTATTAATAATTAATTTTAACATTCGTTATCTAAAATTTAAAATAATTTAACGTGTATGCTTTTACATTTAATTAGGTGTTAACTGTTAAATTTGATGCACAAATAAAAATAATTAATTTTTATATTTGCTATTTAATAATAATATTTTTTCTCTCTATGTATATAAAAATATAATTAGATATTAGCATAAAAAAATTATACTGATAATTATAAAATTAACTCAAAATTAATTTTTTAAAACAATTGAATCTTGATTCTAACTTTTAATTATAACATTAGTATTCTCTCCAAATTATATGTAATAAATATTTGAAAGAAGAGAAATAAAAATATAGATTAAAAAGATAAGCGGTGAAAATTTAAAACTAAATAAAAAACTAAAAAACTATATATGTATATAATAACACTAATAATAATATTTTTATTTAAATTATATTATTTTGTTCATTTTGTTTTCTGTAGAAGAGAAAAATAGAAAAAGTAGAGAATGAGAGAAAAGAGTAGAGAGGAAGATAAAGATGAAAAATAAGAGTGAAAGTGAGAGTTTGTTAATTTTGGAAGAAAAATTATTTATTTTAATTGTAAAAAAATATCGAATGACATATTTTGATTTGTCAAATTACTAATATAAAATATAAATTATATATAGAATAAAATTAGTAGAGAGAAATAGAAAAATGGAGAGAAGTAGATAAGAGAATTTAGGAAGGAAGTTTATTAATTTTGAAAAAAATATTTTCTCTCAATTTTAATAAGAGAGTGTCATGTGATACATTTGATTGTTAAATTAGATAGTAATATATGAAACATAATATAGGTACATTTTAATTTTAATTTTAATTTTAATACAATTAAAGAATGTCATGTTGCACATTTTAATTGTCAAATTAGTAATTAGTCATTGATATTGATAGGGGTGGCAATGGGTAGGGTAGGGTAGGGTAGGGTAGGGTTTGGATCCAACCCTAACCCTACCCGCGTGTTGAGATTTTTATATAAACTCAACCCTATCCTACCTGTGGGTTGAGAATTTTTCAACCCTAACCCTACCTGCTCTTAACCCGCGGGTACCCGACCCTTTCCGCGGGTTATAAAAAAGATACAATTTTATTATATAATTTGATGATAATTTAAAATATAACTGATTTTTATGTAAAAAAAAATATTGAATTATCAATTAATGATTTTTTTAGTGGCTAAGGATATTTTATATTTAGTGAGAGATATTTGATTTAAGATCTACTTAAAACATAAGTATATAACATATATATATATTTTGAATATAAGATTTTTGAATATAATATTCATTATATTATATATATTTATTCCAATTTAGTGAAAAGTTAGAAGAAAAAAGAAAAGCGTCCATTGTCTAATGGATAGGACAGAGGTCTTCTAAATCTTTGGTATAGGTTCAAATCCTATTGGACGCAAATAATTTGCATTATATATATATATATATATATATATATATAGTGTGGGTTGGTCGAGTAGGGTTGATGCTCAACCCGCATCCTACCCAACCCGCACGAGAACCCTACACGCACCCAACCCTACCCGCTGCGGATCGGGTTGGCAACCCTACTCGACCGGGTGGGGTCGGGTTGGGTACCCACGGATAGGGTACATATTGCCACCCCTAGATATTGATAATGATATATAAAATAGATAGAGTGGTTGAAGGAATGAGAGAAATAGAGGAAGGAAGAGGGAGGATAGGAGAATTCTTTAATTTTAGAAGGAAAGATTTGAATTCAATTGCAATGAGATTGGTTTTAAAATTAGTAAGGAGAAGAGAAAAATTTCTTAATTTTAGAGAGAAAGATTTGATTCTAATTGCAATGAGAGAGTGATATGTAATACATTTTAGTTGTAAAATTAGAGATATATAATAGATAATAGATATTTTGCTATAAAAAAAATTTTCAAACCTTTTATAATTTGTTTTTTTCACATCAATCAAGCAATCAAAACTCAATATATAAAATTTTACTTTACTTTATTAAATATTTTTTCTTTCTCCTGATTATCTATCTTTGAACAAATCATAAACAGTGCGATATTAAAAACTAAAATTTATTAGATATAGTTAGATATCATGTTTTTTTTTATTTTAAAATTTTAATTTGAAGGTAATTTTTTTTTATGAAATTACAACTTTTAATACTTAAGAGGCCAAAATAGATTTAAAATATATAGTATATTTGAAGGTTATCCAATTTATACATATTTATGTGAATTTATGAAATTTACTCAAATTCATCCTAACTTTTTCAAATTTAAATTACTAATTATTAAATTTATTTATTTATTTTATTAATCTAAATTCGTAAACTTATAAGAATTTAAAAGTTAACTTGAGAATCTAACAATTTTACTTTTTAAAAAATAAAATCCGTAAAAACAAATTATGAATATATCAAATCAAAATTTAAAAAAGAAAATTATCACTTTGATTTTAAAAGATAAAAGATTAACAAAATGATATATGAAAAGAATATTATTTAATTGTTAATATTAAATACATACTTTAATTAAGATAGACTCTTTATTTATAGTGAACAAACTTATATGCTAAAAACAAAAATAAAAAAACAAAGATAGACTCTTTATTTATAGTGAACAAACTTATATGCTAAAACAAAAATAAAAAAACATATATTACACGATATATATGTGAAAATAGTTTTAAACTTGTAAACAAATCTTAATAATTAATAAAAATTGTGAGAAAGAATTGAGATTTACAAGGTAAAAAGAATAACTCAATTAATTTAATTTAAAGTGCAAAAAACAACAAATTTAAGCTATTTAATGTAACGTTTGAAAAATAGTTCAGATAAAAATAAAAAATACATTTAACGTAAAATACAATTTTTAGTAGTAGGATCCAAAATATTTTTTTTTTCTTTGGTTTAGTTTGTGTATATTTCACTTATATAGAAGTGAAATATTTAAGTAAAATATTTTTACATATTTTTCATATATAAAATTGCAAAATATGACTAAAATTTTTAATATATATTTTGTTATTTTGTCAGTAAAATATGAAAATGATATATAAAATAATAAATTTTAAGATTTTTCACAAATTAAAAATTTTTTAGAGAAATAAAAAAGAGCAAAATTAAATATTCTAACATTATTTTCCATCGATTTTTTAATAAATTTTTAATTCTATAAAATTCATGATAACATATGTATTTATTAAGAGTTAATTTAAAAAAATAAAAAATAAAGTTTTATTGTTAAAAATGGCTTAGAAAAAAATGGCTTGACATAATTTATATAAATCATTGACAGATAGACTCATTGTATATTACCATGAAACAGTTTTAAATTGGGTAGGTTGGACATTTTCATCAATTTCAAACTGAAAAAAGGAAAAATCCGTTGCAGGCTTTTTGTAGACCTTTTGTGATTGATATGTACAATATTTTTATTCACTAAATCTTGACCATATGTATTATTTAATATATATCTCAATAGTTGTAGAAATTGAAATACCATATTCCAAGCAAATAGAGTGACATATGTGAATATCTTCCGTTAGTTTACTGTATAACGATATACACGCATTATACTTTGATGATGATGATGCAATCTTGCTCTGTCACCACAATCCAGATTCGGCTCAATTTTATGGAAATGGATCCTATATGTGCACTTTTCTTTGATATGGAATCAAGGAGGACTAGACATGTATATGGGGCAGATTTTTGGCAGCTTTTGGGAGAAGAATTCGGACCGTCCAAGTTCTTCGTTAGTGAAGTTTTCTCCACCAAATCGCATGATCCGATTTGGGAGGGTATAGGAAACAAATTTTAGTACGTATAAATCGGACCCTCCGTGTTGCTTGAGTTGGAACATGAAGTCGAATGGTCCGATTTGCATGTTGAGAGTGTGAGTTAAAGAAGACTGAAGTCGGACCATCCGAGTTGGCTAGGGGTGGCTATCTTTTTTATGAACCGGAAAATGAAAACGAATGGTCCGATTTGGTTGTTTAATATTTTTTTGAATGAAGTTAACCTAGTCGAAGGATCCGAGTTGAGTATAGAGGGCTTTATAAAAGTGTGTAGTGAGTTAGTGGTAGGTTACCCGTCTTCTTCCCCTCCTTTAGTGGCTGCTTCCTCTGTTTCGTTTTTTTGGGTCTCTTTCATACTTGTTTTGAACCAGAGAAGTTAGTAGTTAAAGTTATGCTCTTTTTTTTTGTGATTGAGAGAAATGAGTGACAGAGTATTACTAAAGGTGTATTATTTTAGTCAGATTTTGTTACAAACATCTGAAGGAGTAAAGTTTATTTGTGAAAATCTACTAGATATTGTTATTCCTTTTATCATCTCATTTGAAGAGCTCAAAGGTGTGATCTGTGAGAAAATTGATTCTGAGAGGGCAAAAAAAATATCATGTATTCTATACAGATATCCCATACCGGTATTTGGTGGGTTCGTCCAATTTCAAACCAGATATGTGACGGACGAAGTGAGCATGCAGGAGATGTTTTCAATGTATATTGAAAACCGGGCTTAGATCTCGTTCATCGAGTTGTATGTTGAGTTTGAATAATCTGATGTCGACCAGAATATTCTACGGAAAGATTATAATAATAACAGTGAAAAAGAGTTCGAAAGCAACTATGAATGTGTTGATCCAGATGGAGATGAAACTAAGAGTTTGGGGCTCTTTTTTTTAATTTGGTTATATTTATATTAAATAATAATTATAATACAAAATATTTAAAAATTCCAAAAAAAAATTTCTGTCCTCTATTAAATTAAATACCTAACAGTCATCAGTTTTAAAATGTAGCAACTAACAAAATAATAATAATTAATTTACTAACAATAATATTTACCACTAAAAATTAATTAAAAAATGTCTAAAAATTTTTAAAAAATCATATAAATGCTGGAAAATACTAATAATCAGTTTATTTATATTTCTAATTTGCACTTCTAATAATAACAATCATAAGAAGTAAATAGTTTACAATATAAAATATTAAAAAATTCCAAAAAAATTTACGTCCTCTATTAAACTAAATACCTAACAGTCATCTGTTTACATTTTAAAATGTACCAACTAACAAAATAATAATAATTAATTTACTAACAATAATATCTACCACTAAAAATTATTTAAAAAATATCTAAAAAATTTAAAAAAATTCATATAAATATTGGAAAATACTAATAATCATTTTATTTATATTTCTAATTTGTACTTTTAATAATAACAACCATAAGAAGTAAATAGTTTACAATAATAATTTTAAATACAAAAAATTAAAAAATATTAAAAAAAAACTTACATAATCAGAATGACTGAGATAATGCATAACATGAAGCTCAGGTCGATCAACATCCTTAATTTTATTCTTCTTTGGCATGCTTTTAATTCTTCAACCATGCACAGTTGAGAGGTGGGAGAAGAAGAAAAATGGGGCTTCAAGCTGAAAATGAAATGTGAGAGAGTGATGTTTTCGGATGGTGAGAGAGGTGAATGCATGAGTAAGTGTTTGGTTTCAGGACACCGTTTGGGGAGCTGCTACAACGCGACGCGTATCCTTCCCCTTTGAAATCGGACCGTGCGTGTGCTCTCCACCAAATCGGACGATCCGTGTAGTTGTTGGAACTCGGAGGGTCCGAATTGTTAGAAGCCTGACACCACAACCTCGTAAAGCCCCTCCCTCTCTTATAATGGAGTCCAACTCCACTCCAGCTTCAATACTGAAAATAAAAAGCGTCCAGATTCCAGCCACTCTTACTATTTTTTTTCTTTTATTTTATTTTATTTTTTGATAGAGCTAGTATTACACGGTTACTTGATAAAAAAAAATAGCACAGGTTGTCCAAGTGTAAAATGTTTCAGCCCTTACGATCTTGAACGCCGAGACTGTAGGATTACCATGTGTTCATAACACGCAGCGAAAGAAAAGAAAGCAATCCTAAAGATCTATTTTTGTGCTTAAATTTTATTCCAATAATGTAATTTATAGTAGATCAGATCTAAATACCTGAGTACACTAGTAAAAATCTTTTTCTCCTTCGATGGTACGAAGGCGCTATGCGTATCCACACCGAGATCAAACTTTGCTGTCAACTCTTTGACCAATGGATATCTGATCTAAATTGAGAACCTCTTTGCAACTTTTGCACACCATAAAATTCTTCTCCAAGAATTAGACTCACATACACTTATGTGTGTAGAGGTAAAGGAATAAAACCCTTGTGTTTTATTCTCTCGTTTTTTCACCATATTCCTCTACTCTTGGCATACATATATATAGTATGAGATTTGTTACTGATTTTAAATTTGATTCTCAATTCAAATTTAAATCATATCTTTAAATTCCAAATCTGAATCTTTAAATTTTATGAATCATATCATAACAATTTAAAACATAATCGATTTGGATCTCATCCAAATTTATAATTCAAATTCAGAAATAGAATAACTAATTATTCTCAAATCTCATTTAATATTCTCAATTATCATACTATTATTATATTCTTGGTGCTAGCAAAGAATATAATAATATTCCATTTGAATTAATATAATTATTTATTTGATCAAATCAAAATAATAATTAAATAATTCTATAACAAAGATTAGAACACTCGTTAGTGTGTGACCCCATAGGTTCAATACTAAGCGGGTAGTAAATTAGTCATACTAAATTTACTAATCAAGGTTGGCGTCTAGCAACACTCCTCAACGACCCGATAGTTTGAAGTAATCTATTTTTACTAAGAACCTCAGAAGAACAAAGTATAATTCCTTCCATCTTTCCAACTCTTGGTTAACCTTTAGAGTATGGTTTAATTGTCAAACTCTAACTTGTTACCATTATTATAATGAACTGTGAATGATCTAAGAAACTCATTTCTTCATTCATTCAATCCCCTTGGCCAAGGTTTTATTCATCTCAATCATTATAATTATAGAGCTCAAATTCTTTACCGAGAGTTGACGGATTCCTTATTGACTAATCATTAATTCTACAAGTATTTAAATCATACCCAATATCCATTCAACTAGCACCCTAGGGTATTAGGTGTCCGGAATCAAAGTATAATAAATACATTGTTAATTTCTATGACAGTCGCATGTCAAAGGAAACTCTATTACTATGTTCATCTTGAGAATATCCTATTGACAAATATACGGTAATTATAACCATTAGGAATTCTCAGAGTGAGTCAGTTCAATGGTCATATCTCTATATGCACCATCTATATATATAATTTAATAAATGAGATCTATTAATCTTCATCCAATGAAGACCATTATATATATATTGATCTTTCCGGATTATTAATGTCCTTTTTAATAATCCTATGACCAAGAACAATTTAGATTAAATTATAAAAGATTTATCTCTCAATATTATGATCACTATCACAATGATAAATCTCTAAATTTAATCAAGGACCTTATTATATTAACATTTTAATATAATAATAACAACAAATTATTTGACACGTGATTGATTGGATTGTGGTCATACTACTTATTCCTAACAAAAATCTTTCAGGTCAAATTATTCCGATTTTTCTATTAACATAACTATTTAAACATATTATGATTACGATTAGACTTTGAGAGATAGATTAGCAACGACGATCGTGAGGATATATAAAATTGTGATTATAAATTTATGTCCATTTTCTTTAATTTTAGATCATAATTTTAAAATAAATAAAGTGGAATAAAAAATTTTTTTGTCAGCCAAAAACTGTGACTATAAAAGATTTTAGGTCATGACTAAAAAAGTTATAGTTTAAAATAAATTAGATTTACTTAATATTATTTATTTGAGTCATTCTAGTATGTCTATGTTATAGTCGATATCATGATAACTATAATATTTTAAAAAATATTGTTAAAATTAAAGTAATATTTTTTTTAAAAATGCTGCTAAAAAAATATTATCAAAATATATATAAAAAAATATAACTTTAATTTTGACAAAACTTACATAACGATTATAACAACTATAATTATAAACATGCTAACATTTACCTATTTATAATATAACATCAAACTCTATTCCATTCAATGTTATTGGAAATCAGCATCTGTTATTAATATATGCACACCAATCTTCATCCAAATTATGGGGAGAATTTCGGTTTAATTTTATGACGGGTTTTATCTCAATTATGGTTGATATTGATGAATGGATTATGTTTCTCTCTCATATTGGATAGATATTGTTGGTTTTTAAAGCCTAATAAGCTTCTAGTAAGATTTATAACTTTTATTTATTTATTTTTAATATTTTGATCTTAAAGAAAGAGATTGCTATGAATTGAATTAGTAGTTTGTGTAATAAATATAAAAATTAAAATAATATAGTGATGGTAAATATAGATAATGTCTGAATAGGAGATTTAAAAATAACTATTCAAAAATTAACTATCTTAAGTGACATCACAGTAAAATTAATGTGTCAATTTTTCAAAAAATATTCACCGTCCATTACTCACCACTATCTTAAATGTTCTTCGTATCTATTTTAAATAACACTGTAAATTATATCACATATATTTACCTATATATTGCTCCACATTATATTATAAAAAAGATATTGTCTAAGCGTGGCTGAAGAATTTATCTTACAATACAATGATACATACATATAATTTTTATTAATTTTTATTAACGTTGATTATCATAACATAAAGCAACGTAAATAGATTAATTAAGTCATAATAAAACATATTGTGGTTATCCGATGGGATAAGTATTGTTTTAGTCTCTAACGTTGAGGGTCAGAATCGAAACCGTCCCCATCGTAATTTTGGATTTAGAATCATTCTTAACGTTTTTTTCGTATTAAAATCGTTCTTTTTAATAAAAAAAATTATAATTTTTTTAAAAAAAATAAAAGAAAAAAAAGCGCTTCCCGGGGGGGGGAGGAAACGCGTTTTTGGGGGGTGGGGGAAGGAAATGCGAAGGGGGAAGGGGAGAAAGCAATCGCCTTCACCGCGGGTCTCCACCGTCGCAGGAGGTCATCGCCGCCACTGTTGGGTCCTTCGCCACCGAGTACGAGCAGCGAGAGAGGAGATCTGAAAAGAGAGAGGGAGCACCGGTGGAGGGGAGGAGGCCGTTGCCATAGCCGCTGCTGCCATCGCGACACCTACATCGTCGCCGGTCCGCCCACAATCCGCCGCCAGAAACGTTACCGCCGTTCATGCATGCTTCTGCCGCTGCTGTGGAG